>NC_143038.1:44821666-45492500 GCF_057628025.1 Oncorhynchus mykiss
TGATCCCTGTGTGCTCAGCTGTAGCCTCACCTCCCTCTGGATCAATAGTGAACATGGTGTCGTCTCCTGTAGTGATTGAGTAGCGGATGTTGTCAAAGGGCCAGTCTGTGTCTCTGGCCACCACCGTCCCCACTGCCGTACCAGGCCTGGTGCCCTCTGGGACACTGAAGAACAACGTCTGAAACACTGGATCATGTTCATTGACTGGGGTCACACTGACCAGCACACGCACCTGGGCTGGATACGGAGAGAAACTGTGTTACACTGCCACCCTATAACTTTGAAGTAAACTGCTACATCTATTAGATGATGGTGTACTGTATACATGACACACACAGGGAACAACACAACGTGAACTGACATGTGAGAGGAGGGGTGCCTGTGTCCGTAGCCAAGATGGTGGCCTCATACTGGAAGTTATTGGTGGCCATCTCAGCAGAGTCATAGTTCAGAGTGTTGTTAACCTGGCAGACAGATTGAATTGAGCCCTGACTTCATCAAGACATCCACTCGAATAGTAATAGTACATCAAATATTATGCATTGTTAAGTCATTATCATGGTTACCTGGAGCTGTCCGTCTTTGAGGCGGAATTTGAACAGTGATGATCTGTTATCGACGAGTGTGAGAGACACACTCTGGTTACTGACGTCAATGTCAACACAGGTCAATGAGCCCAGGCTGCTGCCCACCTCAATGGTCTCTGACACCTCCAGCCTACAACACAACAGGACACACGGTCTGTGTTCAACCTGGCAAACCTGGCATTTTCAAAACCATTTACGGAAAAGGTGAAATTATTGAACTGTTTAAATTCAATTGGATTATTAGACTACATTTCTATAAACATCTGTTTTATTTGAGCTAATATGTATAAGAATAATTAACGTCACACACTGCATAAGAGCCTTATCCCAGACCCAAATGGGTTTTCTCTGCACTGATTAAAAGCAGTAATTCAGACCCAATTATCTCCAACCTCTGTCCAATAATGCATATCATCATTCATAAATAGGCTGTAGTGATAATGATAGTGGGTGTGAAGTAGGTCATACAGACTGGGTGGTCATTCATTTGTAATGAAGGAGACTGCATCTTAATGATGCTTGTCTTGTCCTAATGACCACCATTACTCTAACCCTGTACATCCCTATATCCTCTCGACGCCAATCCCCCCCCCCCCCCCCCCGTGAATCAGGCTTTAGGACACTGTGGTCTGGACCCCAGTTCTGGGAGTTATAGTCATGGTCACGTAACGTGGTCATGGAAAACTCCTGGCCATAGACATGACCTATAGATTACATCAAGGACATCATGTAATCAATCAAAGATATACATATAGGGCTGATTTTAGTCAGGTGCCCAGTGATCCAGTAGAGTCCTGTTACTTACACAAACACTGAGGGGGAGCAGAAGGGTGGGAACTCATTGACATCCAAAACGTTGACCGTGACAGTGGCGGTAGCGGAGCATTCCACTGCCACGCTGTAGGCTCTGACCAATAGAACACTGTGGGCCAGGGCCCGCTCCGCCTCCAGGTCCAGGTTATAGGCTGTTCTGATGACACCGTCCTCTGATAGGATAAGAGACAGGAAGAGCGACAGTTCAACACTTCGGGGGCAAATCCTTCACTGTTAGCAGATGTATTAATCGACCAAATGACACTGTATAAACAGTAGATGACCGTAGAATGCACAGTAAAATACCATACATTTGTTTTACAGCACATTGTAAGACCTTTATGTAATTTCAACAGTAAAATACTGTAAAATGCACAGTAAAACACCATAAATGTGTTTACAGTATTGTGGGAAAATGCGAGCGGGCAACGAGTCTCTGACTCATTAATATATTAAGGTGTGCCTTGTAAAGGGCTATATTTGTTGCACCCATGAGTGAGAATGCTGTACCACCACAGGATAAAGTAAAAACTGTATTTTTGGAATTCTATAAACAATGTCCTGAAATTCTACAGTAACCAATTGCTGCCAGTAATTTACTGTAATTCAGAATACAATATCATACCTAATTTTTGGAGCGCCAAAAACCTTTTGAACACCAGTGGGTGCATGGTCTTGTTGTTTCTCACTCATTAACATATTTTGAGGCTATATTTGTTGCACCAGTGAGAGTCCTGTACCAATTTAAGTGATATTTAGTAGTAGTTTCCTCAGAATTAAATGTACATAGGGAACAGATCATTTTTCACTGTCGAGGATTTCAGAAAAAGTTAATCTCAAATTATGATTCAGCCATTTATGCATTTCAATGCATAGAGGATATTATAAAAACATTGATTTTCATCACATAATATTGGTGAGATAAGATTTAGAAAATCCAAACCTCTACCAATCTTGAAATGGGGATAATCTTTCACAAAAGTGTAGAGTACATCAGGGATGGTGAGGTTAGCTCTAACAGTAGATACAATATCCTCGGGTCCTTGGTTCTCAAAGATGGACACATTCTGGGAAACAAGACTGACAAGAGAACTTGGTTAACCACACTTTTAACATTTAAATCTGATACAATATTGTGTTTATCATAAACCCTATAAATGAGACCTCTTTGGACTGGGAGTGATAGATAAACATTACGAAGGCAAGGCATCATTCTGTTGAACTCACAGCAGATCCAGAGGAGGGTTGTAGACTTTCAGCACCTTGATCCTGACTGTCCCAGTACAGTTAGCCCCTTGTTTGTCTCTCACAACCACAGACAGTATCAACTCCTGTTCAACAGCATCACACGAGGAGGAAATCATTCTGATAAAACAAACTTCTAAAACATGTATTTATACATAAAGGTATACATAATATCACACCCTCACCCTTGGTCCTGTGTGGTAATCAAATGGTTGGCTTGAGAGGATGCTGCCGCCTCCACTGATGTGGAACTGTCCTTTGGAGGAGTTGGGCAAGACCTGACTGATAGAGAACTGCAACACAAACCCACAAACCTGAACGGGTATCAACACTCGGTCTAAACCTATACTGAATAGGATTAGGCAATGTATTGGTACAGTAATACAGTTGAGATCAGAAAGTCATGAGGAGGTAGTGTGTTTATTACAGAGAGTGTGTCATTGCGGTCTGCGTCGGAGGCCAGGACAGTGTAGAGAGTCACAGGAACAGGAAGGTTCTCTGGGACATGAACCTCAACTCCTGTACAAAAACACTCATCAGACCATCTACTCATTACAACGTCCCTCGATCAATAAACTGACCTTATAACATAGTAATAACATCGTAGTAAACATGTAATAAATAGCCTTGTAAACCGTGTTTAATGTATGTGTAGTGGTTGAGGTGAGGTTGTGTTACCAGGCAGCTGGAGCAGAGGTTCACACTGGGGTGTATTGTTCTCATCCACCACTCTGATATGGAAGGTCTGCTCTGCACGGCCTGATGAGGTGACCAGGCCCAGACGAACACTCACCATGCTGGCCTTCTCATAGTCCAGAGAACCGCTCAACACTATCTACACATGTACACAATATTAGATGCAAAACATGTATCTTTACTAATGTCTCATTTGTTCACGTGCAAAACAGAGGTTAGGGTTGAACTGTGATCTGGACATAACCCTAGAGTTATGGTTGTTGTTGAGGATTGGGGTTGTAGTTGTAGTAAGGCAAGGGTTATTGTTGTGGTCGAGGCTTAGGGTTGTAGTTGTAGTTGAGGCTAGGGTTATTGTTGTGGTCGAGGCTTAGGGTTGTAGTTGAGGCTAGGGTTATTGTTGTGGTCGAGACTTAGGGTTGTAGTTGTAGTTGAGGCTAGGGTTATGGTTGAGCTGGGATGTGGACATGAAGTTAGGGTTGAGACTAGGGTTGAGCCGGGTTGTGGACATGAAGCTGGGGTTAGGGTTGAGACTATAGTTGAGCCGGGCTGTGGACATGAAGCTGGGGTTAGGGTTGAGACTAGGGTTGAGCCGGGATGTGGACATGAAGCTAGGGTTAGGGTTGAGACTAGGGTTGAGCCGGGCTGTGGACATGAAGCTAGGGTTAGGGTTGAGACTAGGGTTGAGCCGGGCTGTGGACATGAAGCTAGGGTTAGGTTAGAATGTTTTTTTTTTAATTACGTCTTCATCAGTATAAAAAGCAGATGAGAATAAAGATGCCTGAGAACTGATATTTGACAAAATTGGCTGTTCCGACCTGGACATTGAAGATACCAGAGACGTTAGTAGGGTTGACGATGGGCGTCTCAAACACTGCTAACTCTGGGTTGACAGAGAGGATGTTGACTGTGGGGAGAAGACTGGAGCTCTGCACCTGAAACTCCACCACCACACTCCTGGGACGGGTGCTCTCCGATACAGACACAGAGGCAGGGAGACCTATGAACCCTAGAGGGAGCCACAGCACAGTCCGCGCGGCTCTAAAATCTGAACAGAACAATCAGAGCTCCTGCCCAAATCGAATCACATTGTATTTATCACATCTGCCGAATACAACTGGTGTAGACTTTACAGTGAAATACTTGTATTACAAACCTTTCCCAATTATGCAGAGTTTAAAAGATAATACAAAATTAAATAGTAACTTACACAAGGAGTAAAATAAAATACACAAGAATTGAGCTAAATACAGGGAATACCAGTACCAGAATACACCACTGCACTGAATATAAATATGTAGTGTAGTAGGGCATAGCTACTGATATACTGGCATATTATACATGGTGTAATAGACTACTGTACAGGGAGAAAGAGCGAGACAGGGGGATTAATAAACTATATTTATTCAATGGTATTAGAAATACAAGATGAATGGCTTTAGCACACAGCAGTGCACAGGGGAGCACTGCAGACACACAGTTAGACACAAACTCCTTTACTGACAACAAACACAGGTAACTCACCAGTCGCTATGGAAACACACGCTCCTTTGGACCATGAACAGCACAGAATAAGATTAATTAATGAGAGCACTTGATCGATTTTGTTGTAGTGTATCTCTCATCAGACTTTTGACTTCACAACATTGTACAACTGTGGCAGTATAAAATCAGGTTCCATGGTACATCTCCACTACATATACAAAATGTAATAGTCTCAACTTGTTTTGGAAGTCCTATTTTCAATTGATAGAGAAAGGTGGGCTTTTAGTTATGATGTCCATCTACAGCTTGTCCATCGGAATCCTCGATACTTTGATACTTCGATACTCGATATTTCCAACTGACGCAAGATGTGAGATGGCGTCGACAGAGAGGACTACCTCGCTTCTAGTCCTTAGGAAACTTTTACAAGCATTTCGCTACACTTGCAATAACATATGCTAACCATGTGTATGTGACCAATGAAATTTGATTTCAAAGATAGATAGTTCTTAACGAACTCACCGGTCAAAATGTGAAGCTGTAAAAAAGGTGTTGGGAGCAGTAGACGGATGAGATTGTAGACACCCATAGCTGGAGGTTAAGGCTGGTGTCGTTGACTGGGAAAGCTGATTATCTGGACTGTGTAGAACTGGGAAGACCTAGTAGAGCTAGTAAGGCTGTGTGTTCTGTGTTCTTCAGCCCTGGTTACCAAACAAACATACCCCTCCTCGGATGTAAAGTACATGACCATATCAACTCTGCCTGGTCCTGACACATTTATGATCCTAAAGTCAAAATGAACTGATAACATGTTGTATTGAGTAAAGAGACTGGGCAACATGTGAAAACTACATAGCAACACATGTATACTGACTGACACATTAGATATGCTCTGTAAACCAAGCAGGGAGAAGGAAACGCCTGGATGTTCCTAAAATGAATTCACATTTCAATCCGTCATCATGCAGTAATGGTCAAAAACCCACTCAAAGAGGCAGAGTGTAATTACTTAGGCCTAATGCATGTAGATAAAAACAGACATAATTGATCCAAAAGGTATGGGCAGAGGCATTTACAGCTGCTATTATGTACATAGAAAGGTTTATCATTGAGGTGTGCAGTTGTTAATGGACAGAGACATTATTCAATTATGAAGAGGGACCCTTTTATAGAAAGCAGAGGCCCTTTCACAAAAACACACAAAAGACCCTAAAAGCAAAGATGGGAACATCTTGTGAATTACTTAATTCACACTGACACAATACTACACACATGCCACATCATTATAAAATCAGCCCCATGGGCACTATAAAGATGTCAATGAGGAAGCTAGGGCTGGTTTAAGTAGGCCACATTAGAAGTAGGTCTACTTAGTAAAACACCAATTACCGGACAGAGTTGTCAGGCATCTGGAGAACGAGGTTATATATTTGATTTTGCACTGTATGGGAAAATATGTATGGACTAAATAAACAACTCACTTCCCCCCCGAAAACAACAAGTTGCAGAAGCAGGTTGTGACATGCCATGTGTGATGCATTCTACACGGTCTGGTCACATCATGGTGGATGAGATGTGTACATCTGCACATGAATAGTAAACTATCAAATGCGGATTTGTCCAATTAACAGTGAACAATTGTACATCGATCACCTTAACACTGACATGAATAACAATACATTACAAGAATGTTGCAAATGGGTACTGATGACCCATTGACAGTAGATGATAATCTCCTGCTCAGTGGCGTTCTGTACATTACAGCATCTATCCCACTAGATGGCGACAGATGTGGACCTACACAATACTATTCCTGTGGCAACCTTCAGGGGCTATAATTTTCAAATATTTAATTAATCTGTCATTTCAGCAATATTTGCTGCACAATATACTTAAAGAGGCAATCTGCAGAACCCAAAATATAAGCTTGTTTTACTCCAATGTTTGTAAACAAAGGACATGTAAACCAACACTGTACAGACTGAAAACATGGTTAAAACTATCATTTGAATATTATGGATGGTCAGTCCTTGCATAGCTCTGTCTATGAATTTGAGAGTGGTTACATTTCTCCAGCCCCATCCCTTAGCTTTTTACCGAAACAGGAGAATGGGAAAATGATTTGTTATTGTGTCAACTTGGTGCTTTAAAGCACTTACATGTATGGCATTTAACGTACTTATACTGTAGATGACATTCTGTTGGAGCCTCCAAAATATAGGGCACATTTGAAAATGTTTTCAGGGCTGATTTCATTTTGACCAGTCTGTTTGCTGGCATACTGTAAAATATTTGCAATCCTTCAAGTAAAAATCATCAGCAAGAGCACAATGCAGCCTCACATATTTTAAAGATTTAACTGTTTCCCATTTGGATTGCTGGTTCCGCAAGGTTCTCCCAGAGACTAATCCTTGTGACTAATTGAACTCATGTGACCTCAGGGACCAACCTGAACTCAGGGATAGATGTAACATAGTAAATGTAAATCTGGGACACTCCAATTAGCATGATATGCTATGTTTCGTATAGTATGTATTAATTTCTAGATGTCCATCGTCCATTTCAAATTATATGTTAAGAATTGCAATTTGTATGATATGTTATGAAATTCAATTAGTACTATATGTTAGGAAATGCAAATCGTACAATGAGCAAAATGTATGATATGTTACGAATTCAAATTTGTTGTGGCTACCGTTAGCTAGGTGGCTATCGCTAATGTTAACTAGGCTAGGGGTTATGGGTTAAGGTTAGAGTTGAGGTTAGGAGTTAGGTTAAAGGGTTAGCTATCATGCTAAGTAGTTGCAAAGTATCTAAAAGGTAGCAAGTAGTTGCAAAGTAGATCATTAGATGAAGTTGTCCGTAATGAGATTCCAACACACAACCCTTGGGTTGCTAGATGTTCTCTTTATACACCCAACCCGACTAACAACCCAACTGTTGTTTTTGCCTTAAGTAACCTTGTGTCTTATGTAACTATACCAAACGTAACATATCATACTAATTTTAGTGTCCTGGATTTACGTTTACTATGTCATGTCTAGTCTATGAGACCAGGCTGCAGAGATGCCTAAAGCATTTCTGGTCTCCTGAGACCCAGCAATTAATTTTTGTCTTCTCTAGTGGATATCAGTTCTTGGTCCGTATCTCTGAGGATATAAAAGCCACTGTATTAAGTCATATTTCCCTTTGAGAGGACAGTCTGGACTTTTCAAAGATATCACATGTGCAGGGATGTGACCTTGAAAACGCTATCTTCCTGGCTCTTTAAAAAATGTCTGCCATCAAAATTAGCACATTAATTTTCATTTTCATGAGTTTGATATTCAAATTATTTATAGTAAGTGAGTATCTCAGGAATGGATAAGTGAGTTGTTAGAAGTGTGTAATAATTTTTCAACAGCTTTTCAACAGCTTATCAAGAAATGTCCTCTGTAATGAACACCCGGATGCCGCATCTATGTTTTTCACCTACTGTACCCATTGACTGTTGTAATGTAGTGAACTTAATGCCATAATCCAGTCCGTGTATTCATACTATGGGTTTCCAGGTCCATGTTTTACAGTAGCCAGATGGCGGGAGGCATATAACATGTGAACTATGTAATGCCAGCAAACTTCTGAGTCAAGTTAAACTAAAGTATGGGAACGCCCCAACCTCAGTTCTTATAAACATAAGAAATCTAAATAACTGGACGTTACAACTGTAATGTAAAATGTTTCATATTAACGTCCTAATGACCACTACTGTCACGACTTCCGCCGAAGTTGGTGCCTCTCCTTGTTCGGGCGGCGTTCTCGACTTCACCGGCTTTCTAGCCTCCACCGATCTACATTTTTCCCCCCATTTGTTTTTGTCTGTATTGTACACACCTGGTTCCCATTACGTTTTTATTATTTCCCTATTTAACCCTCTGGAGCCATCATGGTTTTGTGCGTGTTTACTGTTGTCAGTTGTCTCGTTTATGTGATTCTGGATGTTTCGTTCTTCTTGTTGGAAGATTATTTTTGAGTAAAGTTACTATTATTACTCATCTCTGTGTCCTGCGCCTGACTCCGCCTTACCCACATCACCAAGACTATGACAACTACAAAGTAACATTTTTACTTACAATAAAAGATAAATAACAATATATTCAAATTGTTCTACTCTCACCCCAAACACTTATGTCAACAACAAAAAAATCCTTAAAAATCCTACACATCTGTCATGTATTTAATATTGTGTATTATTAAATACATAGATCTATGAAAGGCTACATTTTTATGACCAAGTTGACCTATTTTAACATGCAATTTATGCCACCGATGACTATCTGAATCTATTTCTATTCAGTCCAGCGCATGATACAGCATGTCCAGATGTGCATAGTAAAGAGGTGATGATTAGTTAATTCACTTGCTCAGATCTCAAACTCGGATTGGCTCCCTCAGAGATGCAACGCTCTAACTGGCTGGAGAGCGCATGCTGGAAAAGAAACGAATCAGACAAAGTCACTACACTTCACAGTGCGCCTTCAGTCCCGAGGATTCATACAAAGAGCTGTGCGCAAAATTGACTTACTTATGGGAACATATCAACCCTTTATGGATTCATGTCAAACTGGATGCAAAGTGCTATATCAAATGTGAGTATTAACAGACTAGTCCAAGTGGATTATAGGCTACAATTATGATGGATTTTGCTCTTGTTGTATTTTAGACAAAAACTTGCAGGAATTGATCTCCTCATATTTTCTCTTTTAGGCGTTAATTGTGACGGTCACTCTGAAATAAATAAAATGGTAAGTATTTTTCCATTCTGTAACCTAAGCATACATTAGATTGCCAAGCAATACAGTACAGTAGTGGGAAATGGCACTGAAATTGGTTTATGCACAGTCTGCTCAAATTGTAAGTGTGCGTAACATGGCAATGAATTAGATCAACTATAGGCCTACCATATTTAAAATTAAATAGGTCAATTGTATTTCAAGAGACTAAATGAAATGTCAGTCCCTGAAATGATGGGGTTTAACACCAGCATATAGAGACAACATCTGCAGGGCAACAATGCTCTGTGCAAAGGCGGCGTTATCACGCATAATGTCTGACTAGATACCCAAATGCATCTGCAGAGGGACTCATGGCAGTTAGTTAAGGTGCTCTATATCTATGAGCCAGATGGGTGTCTAATGTGTTAGATATACTTTTCATTTTCACTGTATGAAAAGGGCATCATAATTTTCTGTAATTGTAAAGAGTATTTTCCTTTGTGTAGGTCTACAGTATCTCTTGAAACTATAGATGTGATTTTACCACTTCGTCCTTTTTGGCAACAAAAAACAATCCCTGCAGGAAGGTTATTAGAGCTAAATTATGTTTTAAATAAGTCAGACTTTTATAGGCAATTTGTGTCTGTTGTGTCTGAGTGTACCACACAACCCGTGTTGTGGCTGAGTGTACCACACAACCCGTGTTGTGGCTGAGTGTACAACACAACCTGTGTTGTGGCTGAGTGTACCACACAACCTGTTTTGTGTCGGAGTGTACCACACAACCCGTGTTGTAGCTGAGTGTACCACACAACCCGTGTTGTGGCTGAGTGTACCACACAACCCGTTTTGTGTTGGAGTGTACCACACAACCCATGTTGTGGCTGAGTGTACCACACAACCCGTGTTGTGGCTGAGTGTACCACACAGCCCGTGTTGTAGCTGAGTGTACCACACAACCCGTGTTGTGGCTGAGTGTACCACACAACCCGTGTTGTAGCTGAGTGTACCACACAACCCGTGTTGTGGCTGAGTGTACCACACAACCTGTTTTGTGTCGGAGTGTACCACACAACCCGTGTTGTGGCTGAGTGTACCACAAAACCCGTGTTGTGGCTGAGTGTACCACACAGCCCGTGTTGTAGCTGAGTGTACCACACAACCCATGTTGTGGCTGAGTGTACCACACAACCCGTGTTGTAGCTGAGTGTACCACACAACCCGTGTTGTGGCTGAGTGTACCACACAACCCGTTTTGTGTCGGAGTGTACCACACAACCCGTGTTGTGGCTGAGTGTACCACAAAACCCGTGTTGTGGCTGAGTGTACCACACAACCCGTGTTGTAGATGAGTGTACCACACAACCCGTGTTGTGGCTGAGTGTACCACACAACCCGTTTTGTGTCGGAGTGTACCACACAACCCGTGTTGTGTCTGAGTGTACTACACAACCCGTGTTGTAGTTGAGTGTACCACACAACCCGTGTTGTGGCTGAGTGTACCACACAACCCGTTTTGTGCCGGAGTGTACCGCACAACCGTGTTGTGTTGGAGTGTACCACACAACCCGTGTTGTGGCTGAGTGTACCACACAACCCGTTTTGTGTCGGAGTGTACTACACAACCCGTGTTGTGTCTGAGTGTACTACACAACCCGTGTTGTAGTTGAGTGTACCACACAACCCGTGTTGTGGCTGAGTGTACCACACAACCCATTTTGTGCCGGAGTGTACCACACAACCCGTGTTGTGTCAGAGTGTACCACACAACCCGTGTTGTGGCTGAGTGTACCACACAACCCGTGTTGTGTCTGAGTGTACCACACAACCCGTGTTGTGGCTGCATTCTCAAGTTCCCACTCTGTCTAACTTTGTTGTGATGAAAGCAAACAGAGGCAGAAGGTGTTAGCACAGGGTCAAATGCTTCAGTAGACAATAGAGGAGCTTGGGCTCTTACCCACTGCATGACAGGGCATAGGGTCACACACTGACAGAACAGGAAAGAGAGGACTATGGGGTGAACAGGACTGTTCATTCACTGGATGTGACCTCTATGGTCAGACATAAATATGTGTCTCAGAGGGCTCCATGTTTCTCCTCCTCTGGTCTGCTAAACATTTCTCACCTCACTGTCAGATCAGTCCCCCATAAAGGTATGGAAGGTAAAGGTACAGTGGCCATGTTCGAATACCCATACTATTGTACTACATACTTAAACTGCATAGTATTTAGTCATTGTCACATACTATTTAGGACATACTGTTTAGTCAAAAGTATGCAGTATTTCATGGCTGCAGCGCAGGAGCAGCTCCTGATTGGCTGAGTAGGTGTGGCGGGGCCGAATGCGGGTGGTATTTAGTTTAAAAGCTCTGACTAAGCCCAAAAGAACAAGAAACACTTTTTAGTGAGAAAACAGAAATCCACTTTGACGAAAGAAAACTGTTTTCAAAGATGTAGCCTATGATGCAATACTCCTGATCATTTTAAGGAGAACAAAAACTACTTAGCCTACATTTGAACACCACCGCAGAAGCTTTGGGCATCTTCGCAATTAAGTATCTTAGTTTTGTTGTTGTGTACTTGAAAAGAACTAGGGCCTATCACTCGCAGCCCAACTCTTCCAATGCATTGTGGAAAAGTCTGCATCAAATTTTACTAGATGAAGAGCCGAAATGAGTATATCATTCTGGCATTTAAACCATACAAAAAAAAAAAAATCTAGAATTGTCCCATACTATTTGAATGCGTCGTGCGTGATTGCGTTGTTTTTCCGCTATTCGTTCAATTCGGTAGCGAATCCACCATATCAAATTGATCAGCTGTTGTCAAAGCCGAAATTAGCATGACATCCGGACATTTAAAGTATACTACATTTTCAAAATGTTTGGAAACTTAATATTGTAATGCTATTTGGTACTGTCGAAAGATATTATCCCTGTCATGAAAGGACTTCCTCTCAATGTTTTATTTTTGAACTAAGTTAACATTTCTGTCAGGACTACATGGTTTACTCTGTTATCCCACTTTTTGAAGTATCAGTTGGTGTGTGTTTTGTAGGCCACCCTTTTTCAATCAGAGGTAATGTCGTATGTGGTTCGCGAACCGTTATGCTCAGTCAACCCTGTTTGATTTTGAGTGTGGACGCTGCTCACTGGTTGGTTTGGACCAATCAGAGTTGGTCCCTGTGAATCAAAGGGAGAGGAAATGAGAGTATATGCTCTTTAGTGTGTCACAGCTGACTTCCATATGCAGGCATCCCTCACCCTTAAAGAGACACACAGTTACACCTACATCCTGTGCCTGTGCCAGAGAAGCCTCAATCCCCCTGCAGATCACCCTTTGAGCAAGGATCATCAACTAGATTCAGCCACTATTTTTTCGAACGGATGGTCAGGTGGCCTGAACATAATAACAAATCATTTGTAGACTGCAAATTGACCACAAGAAGCCCAAACATATATAATATTTGACTAAAACATAATTATTTCAAACCATGCTAACAGTTGTATATGATCACATATATCTCTCTATTATGAATGGGAATACTTTGGAACAGATTTCCAAAATTTAAATCACTTGGAGCTGATTTGCTGGTGTTTTTACAGTCTTTTATGTCCAACAATAAAATGAAACTTTTTGTTGTTGTTGCTAGAACAACTTGGAGTGGGTGGATCCATATGGAAACTGGTCAAGTGTGGTGTGATAGTTATGTATCTGAGAAGGGTGCAGGACAGTTGGAGCAGGGCAGGTAGAACAGGACAGGTAGAGCAGGACAGGTAGAGCAGGACAGGTAGAGCAGGACAGGTAGAGCATGGGTGTTGTTTACCGCTCAGATGGATGTTTGAGGGGAGTATTTACGTCCGTTTGGCAGTGTGCGTTCAAGTTTACAAAAGAGGCGTAGCTCTTCCAGACAGTCGAAACCTATCAGCAGTCACCCACTCTTCAAGTCTGAGCCTGCCCTACAGATCTGGTCTCCACTATAGTCACCAACAAATGCCGTGTGCTTATCAGAAAGAGTTCAGCTCAGACTTTGTTAAGAATGTTCGGTCTATCAAACATCTGCAGCAGGCTGGACTTTATTTAGACATACAACATGTATTGTGTGATTTTGTAGAAAATCTTTGCTACCACTAAATAATAGCACTAAACCACTGACTGTGTTTTCTTTAACTAAACATAGTAATGTGTCAAAGTGTGTGTGTGTACCAGCCTATGTCTGACTGCGTCCCTTGTCCCTCCCAGCTGTGTCTGCGTGACTCTGGAGATTGCCTGCGGGACCAGATGCACTACATGATGAGGTCCCTGCAGGACTTGAAACACCTGAGAAGGACCTGCCCTGCTGCTGCCCCTGCTGCCCCTGCCATCACCCCTGCCCCCACCCTGGTCCACCGCTCTGCAGTGGCACGAGCCTGCTATCAGAGGGCACTGCAGCGGGAGCGCCGTACCCGCCTGCGCATCTCTGACGCCAGTACGGCCAGCACCTACGACTCAGCCTGCTGTCTGGCCAGTCCTCTGGAGGAGGAGGAGGGTGCAGGCAGCCGGCTGGGTCTGGGCCTTGGCCTGGGTCTGACCTCCCCCAGCAGTGAGAAGAGTCTGGAGTTTGACTCTGGCTACTCTGAGGCCTCCTGGCAGGACGAGGCCGTGGTGCTCAGGAGGACCAGGAACGTACGGGTGTCCTCCTCCGCCTGCCTCCGAACCAACCAGGCTCCCAGTGGCCTGGTCCGGCCCAAATCCACATCAGACGCCTGCCTGGAGAGGTGGACCTCATTCGAGGCCAGCGACCCAGAGGACTGGACCACGTCACTGCTGACACGGGGACGGAACAGGCAACCTCTGGTACTGGGGGACAACAGCTTTGCTGACCTCATACAGAACTGGATGGATCTACCGGACTGCCCTGAACCAGCAGAGCTGAAGCCCATCTCTGGCTTCTTGGTCAACATGAGGCGGAAAATAGCTGGGATGTCAAAGAGTGTAGAGGGGAGGGTGAGGATGAGGTCCTCAGACTCTTCTTCACATGTGAGTCGGACAGCCATGGCCCCCAAACGACTCTCCTGCCCCCTAGGGGTGCAGGCCCCTGCCGCACGCCAGTCCCCCTTCTTCCACCAGTCCCACTCTGGCCTGCATGAACTAGACACAGACTTCTATCAGTTCACTGCCCTCATGAAGACTGGCAGCAGACAGCCTATTATCTGTAATAACATCATCAGCTACATCTGACACCAGGTCAGCCACTAACAGACACTCATTCTAGGCAATGGACAATCCCCAAAGTCACTATTTTTATATGATAAATGTTATCACTATGTTCTGACTATATACTGCCAAAAATAAAGCAAATTATTTGAGATTGGAAATATTTGTTGTGTCAATGACAAGTTAAACTATAAGATACAGGCTTTACAGTTGCTGGATACCAGTCAGAAGGAGGTATCAGAATGGAGAACTTGTCAAAGTGAGGCCAGAGTATTTAGCCTGCTGTAGTCACCGGAGATGAATTAATGTCAGTCAGAGTGAGAGGCGCTTCACTACTCACTGCACACACATGATCAAAGACATATTTTACTACCTGCTGTGGGAAAAGGAACAGAAAGTAGGGTTTCATTACGTTGCTAATTAGAATCATATTGAAACTCTAGGCAAATAGCGTTGAGAGTGGTGGGTATCATGCAAGCTTGAAAGATAACCCATTTGGACCATTTAGTCACCAGACCCCTGTTTATTTACAACCGTTTTTATCGTTCAAGTTATGTAACAATCGGATGATAAAATGAAAGTCCAAAGTTATCACAAAGATATCTTTACAAAAGATGGAATGCATTACATTTTCCCAGGCCTCTTTCATCTCTTTTAATCCCCCAGTGCCTTCAAAGTATTCACATCCCTTTCCTTGTTCCACATTTTGTTGTGTTATGACCTTTTTTTGTGAGATTTTGTGCCACTGGCCTAAACAACACCCCATAATGTCAAAGTGGAATTGTGTTTTTAGATTTTGTTTTTATTTATTAAAAATGAAAAGCTGAAATATCTTCAGTCAGTAAGTATTCAACCCCTTTGTTATGGCAAGCCTAAATAAGTTCAGGAGTAAAAATGTGCGTAACAAGTCACATAATAAGTTACATGGACTCACACTGTGTGCAATGATAGTGTGTAACATTATTTTTTTAATGTCTACCTCATCTCTATACACATACAATTATCTGTAAGGTCACTCAGTTGAGCAGTACTGTACATTTTAAACACAAATTCAACCAACAAAGACCAGGGAGGTTTTCAAATGCCTTGTACAGAAGGGCACCTATTGGTAGATGGGTCAAAATAAAAAAGAGGACATTGAATATCCCTTTGAGCATGGTGAAGTTATTAATTACACTTTGGATAGTGTATCAATACACCCAGTCACTGTACAGGCATCCTTCCTAACTCAGTTGCTGAAGAGAATTGAAATCACTCTGGATTTTCACCATGAGGCCAATGGAGACTTTAAAATAGTTAGAGTTTAATGGCTGTGATAGGAGAAAACTTAGGATGGGTCAACAACATGGTAGTTACTCCAAAATACTAACCTAAATGACAGAGTGAAAAGAAGGAAGCCCGTACAGAGTAACAATATTACAAAACATGCATCCTGTTTACAATAAGGCACTAAGGTAAACTGCAAAACAATGTGGCAATGAAATTAACTTTTTATCTTGAATACAAAGCATTATGTTTGGGACAAATCCAACACAACACATCACTACCACTCTTCATATTTTCAAGCATGGGTGTGGCTGCATCATGCTATGGGTATGCTTGTCATCTGCAAAGGACTAGGGAGGTTTTTTTTTGATAAAAGAATCAGAATAGAGCTAAGCTTAGGCAAAATCCTAGAGGAAAAGATGGTTCAGTCTGCTTTCCATTGGACACTGGGAGACAAATACAATTTCAGCATGACAATAAACTAAAACACAAGGCCAAATATACACTGGAGTTGCTTTCCAAAACAACATTGAATGTTCCTGAGTGGCATAGTTAAAGTTGTGACTTAAATCGGCTAGAAAATCTATGGCAAGACTTGGAAAATGGCTGTCTAGCAATGATCAAAAACCAACTTGACAGAGTTAGATTTTTATTTTTAAGAATAATGTGCAAATATTGTACAGTCCAGGTGCAAACAGCTCTTAGAGATTTACAGAGAAACACTCACAGCTGTAATTGCTGCCAAAGGTGATTCTAACACTTTTCTCCAGGTCGCAGTTGTAAATGCGGACTTGTTCTCGACTGGCCTAGCTGGTTAAATAAAGGTGAAATTTAAAAAAATGTATTGAATACTTATCTTTCATACTCTTTTTGTGTAGATTGCTGACAAAAAATGACAATTAAATTCGTTTTTAATCCCACATTGTAACACAACAAAATGTGGAAAAAGTCAAGGGGTGTGAACACCTTCTGAAGGGACTGTATCTAACTCAGTAGGTTAAAACACATTGTTCTCACAAGTCCCTGTTTCACTCCTCTATATTACCCTACAAGGACTGAATATATTAGAAATTCTGAATATATCCCAGAGAGAATAAACCATGTTAGACCATGTTATTTACAGACCATGGAAAGAGAAAGACTGTATCACCACAACAATCTCTGCCTGCCCCAACCCCAGCCCCAGCCCCAGCCCCAAGCCCCAGCCCCAGCCCCAGCCCCAAGCCCCAGCCCCAGCCCCAGCTACACGTGTCTTATGAGCTAATGTCCCATGTGTCCCAACAGAGAAATGTGAGGCGAAGTTAAGCAGAGCAGCTGTGTTCAGATGGAGCAGAAGTTTACTTTTCTCCTTATCACTCGCTTTAGGGCTCTGACTAACAAACTTACAGCCCACCACCTCATTTAAGCAGCTCTAATACTCACTTGGCTGCTGGACTCACAGGTGGTGCCCACTCATCCACACTCATTGGCTAACGTAGAGTACCATTTGTTTGCACTCATTCAGTACAAAATGCTTACTCACTCAGACAGGTTACAGACAGAGAGGAAATCTACACCAAAATAAGATACAGATTCATTTATGGTTTTCTCTAATTATTATGTCCAGTTTCACGATAAAAGTACACTGATAAAGTTAAGAAGTAATGAGGGAAAGAGTTTTCCAGTGTAGAATCTCACACATTCTCCCAGAGTTCCATAGGGGCATCCAGCATCACCAATCATGTGTGATATGGAGGACCCTGGGAGGACTCGTTTATCTTTGCCTGTTTATCTAGGTCTTCTACCGGAAAGCCAGCCAGGCTCATTCTAACTGAGGCAGCTGTGATGAAGTAAACCTTATCCTCTGATGTCTTAAGTTTACACATTGAAAAAAAGGAAGGAAAAACGTATGATGGCTGAGAAAATGTGTATCTTTTTATAGAAACACGCTCAACAAAGAACAGACTGGATGAGAGTGGTTTGTCTAGTGTTTTAAGAAATTAGGGTTTTCACTTAGGAGTTTGTATGGAAGTATTCTGAATGTGTATTGCTTCTTTTTAAAAAAAATATATTTGGTGCCCCGGCTACTAAGTGCAACAATCTACCTACTATGCTAGGAATAATGAATGGAGGGATAAGGGATAGAGCTGAAGCTGTAGAGTTGTGGAGCAAGCAACTTTTACACCAACATACAGCCCCAAAACAGTTTTTCTTTGTTCATCCACTTGACTTGTTCTATAGATCATAGTTTGAGTAGGTAGATGTAGAGGTTTTATGTTTTTGAGGATTTAGAACAAAAGGTATTCTATGTGGTGGCTATAGTAGTATGTGGTAAGGGTAGTAGTATGTGCTGGCTGTAGGAGTATGTGGTGGCTGTAGTAGTATGTGGTGGCTGTAGTAGTATGTGGTGGCTATAGTAGTATGTGGTAAGGGTAGTAGTATGTGCTGGCTGTAGGAGTATGTGGTGGCTGTAGGAGTATGTGGTGGCTGTAGTAGTATGTGGTGGCTGTAGGAGTATGTGGTGGCTGTAGTAGTATGTGGTGGCTGTAGTAGTATGTGGTGGCTGTAGGAGTCATTGAAGGTGCCGCTCTATTAATGAGCCTGGTCCTCTCATCCCTGTCCTTATTGTACCCTGGGAGACAAGGGGGCTCACACAAGAGTGGATGACCAATACTAAACTGAGATGAACATGCCTACCCTACTATTTTAACACTAGTCAATTGAACTGAACAGTACACCCTGAGTTGATCACCTTTCAATGATCCCTGAATATCTTTTATAAGATCCTAAATCAAATCAAATATTTGTTTATTTGTCACATGCTTCGTTAACAACATGTGTAGACTCCGGGTAGCCATTTGATTGAGCTATTTAGCAGTCTTGTTTAGCAGTCTTATGACTCAGGGGTAGAAGCTATTCAGGGTCCTGTTGCTTCCAGACTTGGTGCGCTGGTACCGCTTGCTGTGCGGTAGCAGAGAGAACAGTCTATGGCTTAGGTGGCTGTAGTCTTTGACAATCTTTTGGGTCTTCCTCTGAAACTGCTTGGTGTAGATGTCCTGGATGGCAGGGAGCTCAGCCCGAGTGATATACTGAGCTGTACTCAACACCCTCTGGAGTGCCTTGTGGTTGGGTGCCTTGCAGTTGCCAAACCAAGCGGTGATGCAGCTGGTTCAAAATGTTCTCAATGGTGCAGCTGAAGAACTTTTGGAGGCTCTGAGGACCCATGCCAAATCTTCTCAGCCTGATGAGGAAAAGCCACTGTCGTGCCTTCTTCACAACTGTGTGGGTGTGTGTGGACCATGTTCCACTACAGCCCAGTTGATGTGGATGGAGGCGTACTCGCCCCTCCATTTCCTGTAATCCACGACCAGCTCATTTGTCTCGCTGACGTTCCACACTGGCACCACAGTGTGTCTCTGACCTCCTCCCTATAGGCTGTCTTATCGTCGTAGTGATCAGGCATGGGTGAACAGGGAGTACAGGAGGGGACAAGGCACGCACCCCTAACGGGCACCTGTGTTGATGGTCAGCGTGGCGGATTTGTTGTTGCCTACCCTCACCGCCTGGGGGTGGCCCGTCAGGAAGTCCAGGATCCATTTGCAGAGGGAGGTGCTCAGTCCCAGAGTCCTGAGCTTGGTGATGACCTTGGAGGAGATTATGGTGTTGAATGCTGAGCTGTAGTCAATGAACAGCATTCTTACGTAAGTTTTCATTATATCCAGGTAGTTGAGGGCACTGTGGGCTGCAATAGAGGTTGTGTCATCTGTTAATCTGTTGGTGCAGAATGCAAATTGGAGTGGGTCCAGGGTGTCTGGGATGATGGTGCTGATGTGAGGCATGACCTACAGTGCTGTGATTACCCTAGTAATACCATAGTAATCCTCAGTAGATCTCGACTAATGAGAGTGGTCAACACTGGCTTTATCACTACTGAGGGTCTGAGGACTGTCTGCAGTGAGACAGGAAGAGAGACATACAGACAGGCAGGCGTGTGGATGGCAGATGTCGGATGGTTTAGAGATCATGTAATGGCATGCGGGTGAGAGGATCAGGGCAGCGAGCAGATGATCTAAATCAGCAAGGCTCTGTTTGTAAACAGTTTAAAGGCAACAGACAGAAAGTCAGGCGGGCGGGCGGGCGGGCGGGCGGGCGGGCGGGCAGGCAGGCAGGCAGGCAGGCAGGCAGGCAGGCAGGCAGGTGGGCTGTAACTAAATCTCCTTTTAATGAACAGTGGGGGTGAAATGAACCATAGGTTTTCCAGGGTCCCAACTGATAACCTGATAAAAATCACACACCAATCAGGCTCTGTAATCACTCTGATTCCGATCATCCCCAGAGTAAACAACAGGAGATCAGCCATGTGTTAAAGTTTGGCATGTTCTTCATTCTTGTGGCTTTGTAATGTCAAAGGAGACCAATTTCAGTCAGAGCTCTTCTAAACTACAGTTGATCAGTTTGTATGGTAGGAAAAGTCAGTGAACCTTGTACTACTCCCCTCTCAGGGCCACATAGCAATCTAGTTGTAGTGAGAAAAGGGTGACAGACATGTATAATCAGTAAAACCCCTAATCTGAAATGCACACAGACTCTGGGACCAGTATGGACCGGATCTTAAACGGGCTCAGTAGTCTAATGACTTCAATAGGGACTGTCTGGGCTGGCAACCTGGACTCAGGTATAGATGTAACATAGTAAAGGTAAATCTGTCTCTCTCCATTTAGTATGATATGTTACATTTCGAATAGCATGATGTGTATTAATTGATGGATGTCCATCATCGACTTCGTATGATATGTTATGAATTGAAATGTGTGATTTGAACACGCAAGACGGTTGCTGAACTTTTGGCTTAAGTAACCTATTGTCAAATGTAACCATACCAAACGTAACATATACTAATTTCAGTGCGACAGATTTACTATGTTATGTCTTTAAGGCCAGGCTAGGGCACGGGGTGGACAAATTGTCTTTTGTGACATCAATTGGACAAATATCGCAGAGGGGGTGGAGGCTCAGGTGAGAGGTGTGAGTAGCAAGGGCTTAACTACTGGGCTTGGGTGCACAGTGAATGGATATGTGCAGTGCTTGAAGAAGACAGTTAGCATACCTTTGTCTCACTAGGGACAGATCGAAATGTACTGGGGATGGTCCAATATAGGGGAGGTATGTTATTTTCCTGGTTTACATTCACTCTCCTGTATTTTCCCCATAAACAGCAGCTTTACATTTTTTATTCAATGTTTATTTAACTAGGCAAGTCAGTTAAGAACAAATTCTTATTTACAATGACGGCCTAGGAACAGTGGTTTAACTGCCTTGTTCAGGAGCAGAACGACAGATTTTTACCTTGTCAGCTTGGGGATTCAATCCAACAACCTTTCGGTTACTGTCCCAACGCTCTAACCACTAGGCTACCTGCCAACTTACTGTACTTTTGATAGTACCCTAATAAACTTTAGAACATTTGTGAAGGTTTGGAATAGTGTGGCTATTATTAAGCTTTAGCTACTGCAGGCCTATGATATGAAGGCAGTGCGCCCTGGTGATCCAACTGACTCTGACAGTTGAACTTGAGGTGTGGATGTCTGTTTCAGGCCTACCAGAGTTAATCCTAAAATATAACAATATAATACTTATCTTTATAGAAAATATTCTGATGGAAAATTAAACAATTAGCCTTAGTCCTATCTGTCAGAAAGATATACATTTGTCTCTGTGAATGCTTTGTCCTCTGACAAATCAACTGTAAATCTTGGTGTTCCTCAAGGTTCTGTTTTAGGACCACTATTGTTTTCACTGTATATTTTACCTCTTGGGGATGTCATTCGAAAACATAATGTTAACTTTCACTGCTATGCAGATGACACACAGCTGTACATTTCAATGAAACATGGTGAAGCCCCAAAATTGCCCTCCCAAGAAGCCTGTGTTTCAGTCATTAGGAAGTGGATGGCTGAAAACTTTCTACTTTTAAACTTGGACAAAACAGAGATGCTTGTTCTAGGTCCCAAGAAACAAATAGATCTTCTGTTGAATCTGACAATTAATCCTGATGGTTGTACAGTCGTCTCAAATAAAACTGTGAAGGACCTCTGCGTTACTCTGGACCCTGATCTCTCTTTTGACGAACACATCAAGGACAGCTTTTTATCGTCTACCTAACATTACAAAACTCAGAAACTTTCTGTCCAAAAATGATGCAGAAAATGAATCCATGCTTTTGTTACTTCTAGGTTAGACTACTGCAATGCTCTACTTTCCGGCTACCCGGATAAAGCACTAAATAAACTTCAGTTAGTGCTAAATACGGCTGCTAGAAACCTGAATAGAACCAAAACATTTAATCAAATTACTCCAGTGCTAGCCTCCCTAAACTGGCTTCCTGTTAAGGCAAGGGCTGATTTCAAGGTTTACTGCTAACCTACAAAGCATTACATGGGCTTGCTCCTACCTATCTTTCCGATTTGGTCCTGCCGTACATACCTACACGTGCGCTACGGTCACAAGACGCAGGCCTCCTAATTGTCCCTATAATTTCTAAGCAAACAGCTGGAGGCAGGGCTTTCTCCTATAGAGCTCCATTTTTATGGAATGGTCTGCCTACCCATGTGAGATATGCAGACTCGGTCTCAACCTTTAAGTCTTTACTGAAGACTCATCTCTTCAGTAGGTCATATGATTGAGTGTAGTCTGGCCCAGGAGTGTAAAGGTGAACGGAAAAGCTCTGGAGCAACGAACCGCCCTTGCTGTCTCGGCCTGGCCGGTTCCCCTCTCCCCACTGGGATTCTCTGCCTCTAACCCTATTACAGGGGCTGTGTCACTGGCTTACTGGTGCTCTTCCATGCCGCCCCTAGGAGAGGTGCGTCACTTGAGTGGGTTGTCCTGTCTGGGTTCCCCCCACCCCTTGGGTTGTGTCGTGGTGGAGATCTTTGGGGCCTATACTCGGCCTTGTCTCAGGATGGTAAGTTGGTGGTTGAAGATATCCCTCTAGCGTTGTGGGGGCTGTGCTTTGGCAAAGTGGGTGGGGTTATATCCTGCCTGATTGGGCCTGTCCGGTGGTATAATCGTATGGGGTCACAATGTCTTCTCCTCCAGTATTTATGCTGCAGTAGTTTATGTGTCGGGGGGATAGGGTCAGTCTGTTATATCTGGAGTATTTCTCCTGTCTTATCCGGTGTCCTGTGTGAATTTAAGTATGCTCTCTCTAATTCTCTCTTTGTCACTTTCTTTCTTTCTCTCTCTCAGAAGACCTGAGCCCTAGGACCATGCCTCAGGACTACCTGGCATAATGACTCCTTGCTGTCCCCAGTCCACCTGGCCGTGCTGCTGCTCTAGTTTCAACTGTTCTACCTGCGGCTATGGAACCCTGACCTGTTCACCGGACGTGCTACCTGTCCCAGACCTGCTGTTTTCAACTCTCTGGAGACAGCAGGAGCAGTAGAGATACTCTCAATGATTGGCTATGAAAAGCCAAATGACATGTACTTCTGAGGTGCTGACTTGTTGCATCCTCGACAACTACTGTGATTATTATTATTTGACCATGCTGGTCATTGATGAACATTTGAACAGCTTGGCCATGTTCTGTTATAATCTCCACCCGGCACAGCCAGAAGAGGACTGGCCACACCTCATAGCCTGGTTCCTCTCTAGGTTTTTTCCTAGGTTTTGGCCTTTCTAGGGAGTTTTTCCTAGCCACTGTGCTTCTACACCTGCATTGCTTGCTGTTTGGGTTTTTAGTCTGGGTTTCAGTGCAGCACTTTGATGTATCAGCTGATGAAAGAAGGGCTATATAAATACATTTGATTTAATTTGCTACCTGTCCGAATGCATTGTGACAGCTGTAAAGTTTGGTGGAGGAGGAATAATGGTCTGGGGGTGTTTTTCATGGTTCGGGTTCCAGTGAAGGGAAATCTTAATGCTACAGCATACAATTCTAGATGATTATGTGCTTCCAACTTTGTGGCAACAGTTTGGGGAAGGCCCTTTCCTGTTTCAGCATGACAATGTGAGGTCCATACAGGAATAGTTTGTTGATATCAGTGTAGAAGATCCTGACTGGCCTGCACAAAGCCCTGACCTCAACCCCATCGAACACCTTTGAGATGAATTGGAACACTGACTGCGAGCCTGGCTTAATCACCCAACATCAGTGCCCAATCTGTTGTGTCTGAACGGAAGCAAGTCCCAGCAACAATGTTCCAACATCTAGTAGAAAACCTTCCCAGAAGAGTGGTGGCTGTTAATGCAGCAAAGGGGGAACCAACTCCATATTAATGTCCATGATTTTAGATTGAGATAATCAACAAGCAGGTGTCCACATACTTTTGGCCATGTAGTGTACCTCTGTGCAGCCTGTGTAGTCTGCTCAGGATTTGGCCTAGTTCCAAACTCAATTAAAAACACAACGTTTTGATTTGTGTGTTTTACATAGAAAACCAACAGTGGCTTAACCATCCCAGGAAGAGTTTCAAAGCAACAGTTGATCTTTTAATGACAGGGATTTTTTTTCTCCATTTCCAAAGGAGAGTGGAAAAAGTGGTGATAAAGCAGTCCAGTCATGGTGTTTTGATATTTCCCTGTACATTGGAAACTGCCAGCACTGACTATGCGGAAGACGACTGATTTCACCCACATCAAAAAATGTCACCTGGAAGTCTGACTGGTCTAACACACTTCTGCCAAGCCCTAGTTTTCGGTTTAGGCTAAGCAGAATCTAAAGCGATAAACGGATGAAAATGTGTTGGTGCTCTGCCCAGTGCCGAGCTTCCCACTATCAGAGCTCCAATCTGTCTTGATGCCATATGAGAAGAGGTGCACACACACACACACACACACACACACACACACACACACACACACACACACACACACACACACACACACACACACACACACACACACACACACACACACACACACACACACACACACACACACACACACACACACACACACCATTCCCTTGCTCGCTAGTCTTCCACAGAGAGAGAGAGCCTTCCTCAGTGAAAGGCAGAAAGTGGAGTGGGGGTGTGTGCATGGAGTCAGTCAAGGCTGGAGGCTGACATAAGCTGAATGTGATTAATACCCATCTCTCTGAGGGGACTGGGTAAATAAAATCAATCAGAAGGTGCAGTCAGCACAGTCCTCCTCACTCAGCACACAGCAATCACTCTACATGTTTACAGACACAGCCTTTCACACCATTTCCGGGAAGACTCGAAGAGGATGGTGTATCCCAGTAAAATGCTCTGCTTAAACTTTTGCCTTTAGTTTTATTATACACCGAGTGTACAAAACAATAAGAACACATGCTATTTCCATGACAGACTGACCTATGATCCATTATTGATGTCACCTGTTAAATCCACTTTAATCAGTCTAGATTTTTAAAATGTTTTATTTCACCTTAATTTAACCAGGTAGGCAAGTTGAGAACAAGTTCTCATTTACAACTGCAACCTGGCCAAGATAAAGCAAATCAATGCGACACAAACAACAACACAGAGTTACACATGGAATAAACAAACATGCAGTCAATAATACAATAGAGAAAGTCTATATACTGTGTGTGCAAATGAGGTAGGATAAGGGGGGTGAGGCAATAAATAGGCCATAGTGGCAAAATGATTACAGAATGGTAAATTAAACACTGACGTGATAGATGTGCAGAAGATGAGTGTGCAAGTAGCGGTACTGGGGTGCAAAGGAGTAAAATAAATAAAATAAATAACAATATGGTGATGTGGTAGTTGGATGGGCTATTTACAAGTGGGCTATGTACAGGTGCAGTGATATGTGAGCTCCTCTGACAGCTGGTGCTTAAAGCTATTGAGGGAGATATGAGTCTCCAGCTTCAGTGATTTTTGCAGTTCGTTCCAGTCATTGGCAGCAGAGAACTGGAAGGAAAGGCGGCCAAAGGAGGAATTGGCTTTGGGGGTGACCAGAGACAAGAGACCATATACCTGCTGGAGCGCGAAGTCAAAGATCAGTAGCATAGTCAGTTTTACAAGGGTATGTTTGGCAGCATGAGTGAAGGATGTAGTTGTAGTTGTCCACATTTTCTAAGTCAGAACCGTCCAGAGTAGTGATGCTGGACGGGTGGGTAGGTGTGGGCAGCGATCGGTTTAATAGCATGCATTTAGTTTTGCTTGCATTTAAGAGCAGTTGGAGGCCACGGATGGAGAGTTGTATGGCATTGAAGCTCATCTGGAGGTTAGTTAACACAGTGTCTAAAGAAGGGCCAGAAGTATGCAGAATGGTGTCGTCTGCGTGGAGGTGGATCAAAGATGAAGGGGAAGAGACAGGTTAAAGAAGGATTTTTAAGACCAGAGACAATTGAGACATGGATTGTGTATGTGTGCCATTCAGAGGGTGAATGGGCAAAACAAAAGATTTAAGTGCCTTTGATCAGGTTATGGTAGTAGGTGCCTGGTGCACCAGTTTGAGTGTGTCAAGAACTGCAACGCTGCTGGGGTTTTGAAGCTCAACAGTTTCCCTTGTGTTTCAAGAATGGTCCACCATACAAAGGACATCCAGCCAACTTGACACAACTGTGGGAAGCATAGGATTCAACATGGGCCAGAATTCCTGTAAACCGCTTTAGACATCTTGTAGTACATGTCCCAACAATTTGAGGCTGTCCTAAGGCTTCAATATTAGGGGAAAGGGGGATACCTAGTCAGTTGTACAACTGAATGCATTCAACTGAAATGTATTTAACCCAACCCCTCTGAGGAAGGTGCTACTAATGTTTTGTACACTCAGTGTATACTGTAGTCTAAGATCATGTAGATGGTTATTCTTCTTGCCATCAAATAAGAATACACTTTATCTTGTTCATGAGAATAAAAGGTTGCATAATGAAATAGCCATTTGTAAAAGAGCAGACTGTGTAAAAGTTTCTGCTTTTATGATCTAGTGACAATACACTCAGACATGGCTTAAAACTTTTACCATGAGGTTCATGGGAACATAACAGTGGGTCTGACCCACACAGAGAGAGGGAGCATCCCAAGGGGCCTTGGCTTGCTCTGAGCCTGGCCAGCCTGCCTGGGTTCTCATGGTCATGACACGATGAAGGCCAAACATGACCGTTGGGGTCAATCCCCACTTCCTCTGCTGGGCCAAACAGGCTCTTTCACAAGCAAATAAGACATGGCTCAGTATAATTATGACTTTGGCATTTACAGCCATACTAGAGTTTTTATTTTTTATTTTATTTCATCTTTATTTAACCAGGTAGACCAGTTGAGAACAAGTTCTCATTTACAACTGCGACCTGGCCAAGATAAAGAAAAGCAGTGCGACACAAACAACAACACAGAGTTACACATGGAATAAACAACCGTACAAGTTGAATCACAGTTGTTTTAGAAGACTATAATAAATCATGTGAATGTTATGTAAGTGTGTTTTAATGCAAGCAGGTCTTTGGCAGGGTCATAGGAAGTAGATTTGTGTAGCAACACTTTGCATGATGGAAATGATAATGCATGATTGAAATGGTTGCAGCATGCTTAATTAGCATTGTGAGAATGGTAGGATTTTCCCTTTTTAGGATCAAAATGGTTTCCCTGCGATATTAATGGTGTAGAAAAAATGACTTCTTCAGGCTGCCAGACGCACTGTTTTGCAGTAGCCTCAACAGCCCCCTCTAGGGTAGCACCATGGTGTAGCAGGAGGACAGCTATTTTCCGTTCTCCTCTGATACATTGACTTACAAAACCTAGGAGGCTCATGGCTCTCATGATATAATTACACAGTAATTATGACAACTTCCGGAGAACGTCCTCCAATCTGTCAGAGCTCTTACCATAGGAACTGAATGAGAATTAATCTACTACTGAAAGCTACAGCTACAGCTAGCTATACCTTGCAGTATCCTTTGCATGGATATTTCTGATCATCTTCCAGTATTCCTAATGTCATCAATGTCAGTGAGGAAACAGGTTAATGGCATCAATCAACAAAGTTATAGGATAGTCAACCAGCATACAATTAATCATTTTAATAATCTGATGCAGCGAGTTCCTTGGAATGAGACTTTAGAGGCTGATGATCCTCAGCAAGCCTATATCCAGTTTTAAAAGAAATATCCCGATTTTACAATCTTGCTTTCCCTGAAAAAAGAGGAGGCAGGTAGCCTAGTGGTTAGAGCGTTGGACTAGTTACCCGAAAGGTTGCAAGATCAAATCCCCAAGCTGACAAGGTAAAAATCTGTCATTCTGCCCCTGAACAAGGCAGTTAACACACTGTTACTAAGCTGGCATTAAAAATAAGAATTTATTCTTAACTGACTTCCCTAGTTAAATAAAATGTTTTTTAAAAACTTAAGTACAGCCTAAAATAAGTCAACCCTGGCTGACCAACGGTATTGTTAAATCCCTTTCTTTTAAGAAGAAATTATATAAAAAGTATATTTCAAACCCTATTCCATACAACCATTCAAAACATATAGAAACAAACTCAATCAAATTAATAAAACAACCCACAAAGTATAATATGACTGTGAACTCAATATGAGAGCACTATGGGGCACTATTAATGAAATCCTCAATTAAAAGATGTAACCCAAATCCAAAATGAATTCCTAGTTGACGGATCACTTACTACTGATGTAAAAAAAGATAGAGCACACATTTAATCTGTTTTTCACCGACATTGGGCTTAATTTTGCAAACAAAATTCCTGTGACTGATGAAAGTCCACTCCAATTTATGAATCTGTACCAGTCTAGCAAGTTTTAATTTAATGAGGCACGTGACATCTATTTATCTCTGAAAAGCACTGCATCTGGTCATGACAGATTGAATGCTAAGCTGGCTAAAGAAGTGGTTGACATTATCACACCTCTTGCCTACATTTTCAGTCTATCTTTTGCTAAGGGCATTGTGCCCTATGAACTAAAAATGGCCCAAATTGTTTGAATTTATAAATCTGATGATCCAGCAAACTTGACAATTTACAGACCAATATCAATTTTGCCGGGCAATCTCAAACATTTTAGAGAAGCTTGCATATAACAGATTAATCAAATATCTTAACAAGGAAGGTATGTTATACAAACATCAGTATCACTCTACCTACATGGCTGTTGTATCATACTTTAGGTATATTTTGGATCTCTCAAAAGCATTTGATAGTGTTGATCATTCTATTTTATTGCAAAAACTTGAAAATATGGGTGTGACTGAACAATCTGTGCTTTGGTTCTGCAGCTCTAAAGGATAGAAAGCAATATATGATTTATGTGACTTTCAAATGAATATATTTCCCCCTCTGGAGATTGTGTGGTGTGCCGCACTATTATTTCAGATTTATATACATGATTTTCCAAATACATCCAAAGTGCTCTCCCAAATATTATTTGCAGATTATACACGTGTGTTTTATTCTCACAAAGATTTAATGACCTTATTAATGTTGTTAATGATGAACTACTCTATGGAATATCGCAAAGTGGTTTAAAATTAACACATTTTCACAGAATGTTTTTTTTTATGTTTCATTGTTTTATTATTTGGTCCAAAGAAAAGAAAATACAATACAGATTATATAGAGGTCCATATTGATAATATACCTGTTGATCATGCCCGTACAACCTGCTTTCTTGGTGTTCTGATTGATGATGAATTGTCATGGAAACCACACATAAAGACAATAACCTCTAAGATCGCCAAAAATACCGGGACACTTGGAACATTAGATATCGCCTAAACAGAAGAACTGCTCTCAGTCTCTACTACACGGTGATCTTCCCATTCATCAGCTAGTGTAACATTACATGGGCCATCACACACCATACCAAACTGCTATCAATCTGTCACCTGCAGAAACGTTCTGTAAGAATAATGTCATCTGCCGGTTTTAGAGACCATTCAACGCCACTTTTCAAAAAATGAGGACTTCTTCAATCGGGAGAGGAGGGCCTTGATCAGGGAGGCGACCAAGAACCCGATGGTCACTCGGGATTTCTCTGTGGAGATGGGTGAACCTTCCCAAAGGACAACCATCTCTGCAGCACTCCACCAAACAGGCCTTCACGGTAGAGTGGGCAGACGGAAGCCACTCCTCAGAAAAAAAGCACATAACAGCCCGCTTGGAGATTTCCAAAATACACTGAAAGACTCTCAGACCATGAAAAACAAGATTCTCTGGTCTGATGAAACCAAGATTGAACTCTTTGGCCTGAATGACAAGCATCACGTCTGGAGGAAACCTGGCACCATCCCTACAGTGAAGCTTGGTGGTGGCAGCATTATGCTGTGGGAATGTTTTTCAGCGACAGGGACTGGGAGACTAGTTAGGATCAAGGGACAGATGAACAGAGAAAGGTACAGAATGATCCTTGATTAAAAAAACTGCTCCAGAGCACTCAGGACCTCAGACCGGGGTGAAGGTTCGTCTACCGACCCTAAGCACACAGTCAAGACAACACAGGAGGGGCTTCAGGACAAGTCTCTGAATGTCCTTGAGTGGCCCAGCCAGAGCCTGGACTTGAACCTGATCGACCATCGCTGGAGAGACCTGAAAATAGCTATGTAATGACGCTCCCCATCCAACCTAACAGAACTTGAGAGGATCTGCAGAGAAGAATTGGAGAAACTCCCAAAATACAGGTGTGCCAAGCTTGTAGCGCCATACCCAAGAAGACTCAAGGCTGTAATTGCTGCCAAAGGTGCTTCAACAAAGTACTGAGTAAAGGGTTTGAATAAATATGCAACAACTGCAACTGTTTTTGCTTTGTCATTATTGTGTGATGATTGATGAGGGGGGAAACAATTTAATCGATTTTAGAATGCTGTAATGTAACAAAATATGGAAAAAGTCAAAGGTCTTAATATTTTCCGAATGCACTGTATGAATTCCTTAACTATTCAACAAGAAACAGACAACATCTGTGTCACCCATATTCAAGAACAAGTCATTCTCAGTTCTGAATTAGCTGTAGAGGCCTATAATCTGGAACCCATTCCTGCCTGATTTTGCCAAGCTATCGTTGTTTACAATTTTTTAGAGGCACCTCCTGTCCATCACAGTTCTCCACCCCCAGTAGCTTGACTTTATGATTAGATTTTCTAATCCTTTATCTCTTCTGCGTGTAGTTTTTTATTTTATTGTATGTTTGTTTGACCACAATGCTGAATCTGGGGGGGCGGGGGCTTACTCGACAAGCCCTTTTTTGGAAGGGGGGGGGGGGGCTCATACTGTTGTTTTTTTACCGTTACAAACTGCCTTTCTATTTGTGCAAATAAACTAAACTAAACTATTAGTACATAAAGTGTGGTGAGTAGTTGACTCAAAGAGAGAGAAACAGTAGCGATGCGTGGGTATAATCACCGAGGAAGCCAAGCCAGGACAAAAATGCTATATTACAAACTGTGTTGTGATAATTGCATTGTTTGCTCTATAACCTGTTAGTTCATATGCCTTGACACAGTGATATGACTAAAGGCCAAGACAATAAGAAGACACAGTGGCGGAATAAATTCAACCACACCTTTCTTTCATCACAAAACCGGAGAGCAAAATCTGTCCGATGAAGTCCACAAAACATATTGCATGTAACAAGCAGCTACATGACCTCTAGCATGGTCAAGTAAGTTAAAGAACTAACCATGGAGTGTTACCACAAGGCTCAAAGAAAACAGCCCCTGCTTCCAATTTTCTAGCACCATTTCAACTTTAACATTTCAACATCATCTAATCACCTATGCCTAGTTTAGTACAGTGACAACTAAAGGATACCAAAAACTATTTAGTCCAATCATCGTAAACTTAATATGATGTGGCTGATTTCTCTCCCTCTCTCTCTCTCTCTCTCTCTGTGTGTGTGTGTGTGTGTGTGTGTGTGTGTGTGTGTGTGTTTGCGCACGTTAGTGCGTGCGTGCGTGCAAGTAGAAAAAACATGTTGACTCACCATACTAGTAGAGAAACATCAATGGCATACAGAACACGCTTTTAGTTTTTGTTGTCTTGGCTAAAATGCTTGTTCGCTAGCCTAACTTCCTTTCATGGACAACGATGCGCCAGGCCAGCTAGTTCAAATTAGCCTACTACATCTAGCTACATGTTGAACTTCCATCCTCTCAGGCCAGGTCACAATGTATGAATTTATAGATGGAACAGAATCGGCATTATAATCATTGGCCAGTGCGGAGAATTAAGTAAAACCACAACGTGTCGATTTTAGCTAGCTAGGTAGCCACCGGAGGACAACAACATAACGAGATGCAACAATTAAAGTTCTTTCTGTCAATGACGTTTGACTTCTGATGTGATTGGGGTGAAGCCAAATCCAACCTCACTTCCCCTAACACTTTTTTTTGGTGTGTTTACACCAAAGTAAAATTAGGATATAACGTTAGGCCAACGAGACAGTGACCAAGCTTTAACGTTCTGCTGTAGAATGCCCTGCTAACTTAGTTTAGCTCAACTTAGTTTAGCCCCCCCCCCTTGCCTCCTTCAACTAGGCTGCTGTGGTCAGAGGTCGTAAATTCCTGAGAAGACCTCATGGACACAGTTATAGAGAGTAGTTTTTCATGGAGACAAAGGAAATCCTTCCACCTCACAGAACTTGTGGTACGTACAAAGTTCATGTTCCGGAGAAAGTGTAAAAGATTGGTGAAGAATCCAGCTACGAACTGGTCTGTTTGTTACAACTTGGGAAGGTCATGGGAGATGGTGTGGCCACATTACCATAACGCTGTTTATATAATAGCCCCAGATATAAGGTTTACATCTAATTGTTGTATAAGATGAATGAGTGAGTATGATACTGTTTACACAATTTTACAATGTGATTTTGGACTGTTTAATGAAGGAAAACTCAAAAAGGGAATTGGATTTGAACTAAATCAGAGGACCGCCCCTGAGCCCAGTTAGGGTCAGACATCCTGGGACATCCCTTTCCTGCCATTCCGAATAAAACCCAACTTTGAGAAATTATCACCATACCATGTTTTTCTCCATTAGGAGGGGAACAAAGGTTGTAGACCGAGCTTACCTCAATTACGAGAGGGCTAAAGGTGTAGACCATTGCTGAATCTTTTAACCATACCACGTGGTTAAACTCTTAGACTATCGATACCGACAGAATGAGAACAAGTCTTTGATATTAATTACTAGTCTGCAGCTAGGAATTCAGTATCATTGAACGCGAAGAACGACAACCGCCGAAACATCCATTCTATAACGAATGTCACTTTGAACTATCCCCTGTAACCAAGACAGAGAGAGAGAGACGGACAATTCTACGAAAGACACAAACTTTTCACCAGCAATCAAGACGACACACTGAGCGTAAATATATATATTGATTGCAATTATTCCCGAATGAGTGAGCGTTCATGTGTAAAGGATTAGCATTTTAATTGTTATAATTATCACTCTGTAGTGACTTCTTAGTCGACCCCCACTTCTCCTTTATCTAACAAGCCGCCATGCGGGTTCATCCCACTAGGGCATATTCTCCTATCATGTCATGTACCACATTTACCATGTTTGTTTATGCATTTCTGTGAATTACTTAGTTAGTAATAAATAAATGATTTAAGACAATTGATGTATGGATGACTCATAGTGAAGACTGGGTTCGTGCAGATAACCAACAATTTACGACGTTTGGAATGAGACTAACGTGAGGTAAAATAAATAATTCATTAATTCGAAGTCTAATTGATCAGATAAAATATCTGAAAAGTTATTTTAGGAAATTATAACTTTGTAATCTGAATATTTTTCCTTGGTGCCCCGATTTCATAGTTAATTAGTTACGTGATTAATCAGTTGATTGCATAGTAACTAATTACAGAGAATCTTTGATAAAAACTATCAGTCTTCAGTTAATGATAGTAAAGACAATGTCATACTCTTCTTGACCAGACAGCATCAGATAGATGGGATAAAAATACAGAGACAGAGGGGCGCTGTTTCGTTCACTCGGATGCTTTCTCCAGTGAGATACATTCAGCCCCTTGTGAATTGAAGGACATTTGTGACTCTTTTCTGGAAACTAGCCATATGTCACGCATCACTACTTTACAGGAGAGGCATTTGAATGTAAACATTTATTTTTATCAAAATACGTTTTTTTTAGCAGAAATGCCTTCTGGAACATATGAACTTTGATGTGCCTAAATAACAAACTTGTATGCCATCTCTAAATACAAATAAAATTGTTAAATTATGAGCCTAGTTGGTTTAGCCACAGAAATAGACAGGATCCGTCCTGCTAGCCATGATTGGCTGAGATAATGGATGGGCTGGACATGCCGAGAGATTAGTTTGGATTAGTCCGACATGTAGCACACTTCTGTCTATAACATGAGCTACTCGGTATGTGATGGTAATCCTTTCTAACGCTGATATTTCAAAAAACATCACAAAGAACTGTATAAGTGTTACTAATGCTCTCCGTTTTCTGGAGGACCAAGTTTTGAAATCAGTGGAATGCCTGGTGGAAGCAGATTATGATAGCTAAGGAGATGGAGAAAATTCTGGCGTCTGATTGCAAATAATGCAGAGGGAGTCAAAAGGAGAACATACAGAAGACGGCTGTTGTATAAAACACCTGTCGTCGGATTACATCTTTGGCATACGTGACAGAGAGGGAGAAGCGTTCATCCATGCATACGGGTAAGAGTGTCTAGCTAGCTACATTTTTTGTCGGAAAGTCATTTTTTTATTGCAAGTTAAAGCATACTGTTAGCTAGCTAGCTAACATTAGCTGGTTGGCTCGCTAGCTAACATTACGTGTACTCTCTGGGTAGAATTATTATTCGTATCTCAGAGCCATTTGCATCGCTAGTTGTAGCCTAATGTTAGCTAGCTAGCTAACATTGAACCTTCATAGTTGGTTAGCTTTAGCTACCAGCAGATTAATGCAGGGTAGTAATGTTATGCGTTGGGATTTTGGTTCATTGTTTAGCTAGCTAGCTAGCTACATTTCTAAACAAAAGACTCCACTATGCAAGTGACCATTTCACTGCACCATTTACACCTTCTGTATCATTTGCATGTGACAAATAAACTTTGATTATATTTGATATAGTGTGTGTTTACTAGAGACAGTAACGTGAAGAACAACATGACCTGCACCAAAGTGAAATTAGGACAGATCATTAGGCCAATGAAACAGTGTCCAAGTTCTAATATTCTCCTGTAGAATGCCCTGTTTTTATTTTGTCACACTCATAAGCATTATCTAGTTTCTCTAATTAGCTCACCATTAACTTGTAAATAATGATCTTGTTGTGAGTTTATTTTACTGTAATACTGAATACAAATTAGCTAAAGTTAAGACATTGTCAGCTTTATGATATGATAATTATTTGAACTGGCTAGCCAGCTAACTTAACGTTAGCTAGCTAGCTAACAAGCTAGAAATGAACCAAAACATTGATTAGAAAGTTGCTTTTAGAATGTTCATGATGTCACTGCGACAACTGTCTACAACGATGTTGATAAACATAGTATAAACCAGCCTTTGGTCTTGAAATCGTAGATTTCACTACCGTACTCTGTATAGCACATGACCTCACATGTGAATCCTTAAAGAGATGGGTGTGGCTAAGGCTCAAGAGGGTGTGAACGATGCTGAATGGGTGTAGACAAAGAAGAGCTCTCCGCTAGGTGCTCCAAAACTTTCAAAGGGCATTTTCTCAAAAGTGGAGTTACAAGTTTATCAACTTGTGAAGCAGAATTACTTTCCCATTGTTCCTCAACTGTAGTGTATAATATAAAAATTTCCACCTCTGAGTCTATACTTTTATCCATTGTAAAAACACAATTTAAAATGTTGCCACATAATACCGAATCGATCCGGTCGGTCACATTTATGAAACACAGAAAGACGAAAGATACATTATTTTGTATTATTATACTTTTTTATTAAAAAAAATATGATACATTTTTGGGAGAAGCCTGGCTTCCATAAATACACACCACTGGAGAGAAAAACAATAGTCTAAAAGTTTTTAACAAATATATTTATTTTTAATTAAGGAGATGCAGCATAGAGAGAGAGATAGAGAGAGAGAGAGAGAGAGAGAGTAATAAAGCTAGCAATATTTCTTTGTATTTTTTTGTTCTTAGTTTACCTTTCACTTACATAGCTAATGCAGCTAATTTAGCCTACTCCACAACCTGACTCGAACAGGGAGGAATGCTATTTATGGAAGTTAGCTGGCTAAGGCTATCCAACATAGCAACTCAGCCAAGTTAAGGTAAGCTTTTGGTTTTATTGATTTATTGCCACCGTGATGTAACTGCTAAACTGCTTGCTGTACACTGTATTGCGTGATTGTACACATGTATTGGATTGTGGGATTACTAATGTGTTAGTTCTAGTTTGTTGACTATAACGTTAATATGGTGACAATGATGTAGGCTGTGTAGAGGCTATGGTATGAAGACAGCTCTTGTGTTGTGCACAAGCGAAGGGAAAAGGTGAAAGGAGGAGAGCGCGTACATCACTGATCAGAGGTGTATTTATTCCACCGATTCTGTAGAAAATACACATGTATTTGAACCTAGGTCTGGTGTGCGTGTGTGTTTTATTACAGGGCCTGTCTGAGTCTTTGTGTTGTGCTCCAGTTTACCCATTTGCCCCTGGCTCAGTGGCAAAGATGTGGGCCTCACCTCTCCAGAAACCACAGCAGTCATGTTCTGAGACTAGAGCACAGCCGCAGCCAGCCACAACCATGATGTCTCCCCTCCAAGCACTGGAAAAATAGAAAAACACCACCATAAAGGGGAACGGAAAAAACATTTACTTCTCTGGAGACAATTAATGGCCTTTTTTTTTGTTTCTTGTTTGTAAACTCCCATAAAAACGACCCCGGTATCCCTGTTTGTCTAAGAAAACACACTTGAGTAAGACTGTTATGCAATAATAGACAATTGTTAGAAACAATAACACATGCAGAACATATCGCATCATTGTGTAGTCTATTTTTGTTTGTAAAGGTGGTATGTGGTATCAAAGCCAAAGAACCTTTGCATACAGTGAGAAATCACATGTAGGAATACAGTACATTTTGTACAGTGCCCAACCGAGCTAACATATTTAGAGTCACACAGAGACCTCCTCAACCCAAGCATGGGAAGTTGTGGAATGAACACATATGGAGAGGAGATCCATGCATTCCTCTATGCCCCTGCTGCAAAAAGAAGCTATTGTCCGTGTGTCACTAAGTATTCATTCCATACAGAACCCATTCAGAAGCCGACAGCTCTGTGTGTGTGCTCAAACATGGAAGGCCCAAACTGTAGGACATTCTGTTTAGAGAGAGACAAATACTCACACTCTCCCAGACACACAAACAGTCACCAGAATCCTCACGTTCTTTCTCTCTCCAAAACACACAGACACTGAGGGGTACAATCAATAAACCAGCCTCCTCTGCCTAGTTCTCATGTCTTTATACACACCAGGGCCTATTTCAGCAATCATACTGTATCACTTCAAACATTCCCTCTCCAATCACAACATTTAAAGCCTCACTAACAACCATGTGCCGCTATACCATCCATTGAGAATCTGTGTCCCATTCAACACAACATCTTAGCGTAAGTGTGGCATGTGACTCATGATACATGTAGAGCCCTTACCCCCTGTGGCGACTAATACAGCCATTCACTCTCACACTAGTGAAAGCAGAGCAGAAGGCCTGCTGACCTGCCCACAGGCTACTCTGGAACAAGCATGAAACTGCACAGTCCAGACCGTAATCTGTAAACTAACATGTCTGGCTAAAATGGGCTTGTGATTAGAATGTAAAAGGGTGAGAGGGAGAGCAATAACCTACACATGTTTTGACACACAGGAAATGTCTTTACTGTGGGACTGGGGGGGAGCAGAGCAACGTCTGCTTCGTGGTCAGAGAGAGGAGTGGAAAGGAGTGAAGTGGAGGATGTTTGAGCTGAGAAAGGAAGGCTGCATGATGGTGAAACACCACAAGGATGTGAGAGAAGTAAATCACAGCCTGGTCCCAGATCTGTAGTGCTTAAAGTTTCACCAACCAGTCTGTCGTTCTCATGTCTGGCCTGGTCCCAGATCTGTAGTGCTTAAAGTTTCACCAACCGGTCTGTCGTTCTCATGTCTGGCCTGGTCCCAGATCTGTAGTGCTTAAAGTTTCACCAACCGGTCTGTCGTTCTCATGCATGGCCTGGTCCCAGATCTGTAGTGCTTAAAGTTTCACCAACCGGTCTGTCGTTCTCATGCATGGCCTGCCTGACAACGTTAGTCAGAGGAGTGGACTAAATACAAATTATGTACCCACTGACTGTATAGGTCTTGGAACAGGCTGGTAGAAAAATGTGGGTAAACTGCAATGATGACGTTGGCCTACCCCAAGCCGCACAATGGGTCATTCTGGCAAGCAGGAAGCTGAAGTCAGAACAGTGACCTTGATAAGTTGTTTTTCTGTTCTCGGACCATAGCATGGCCGTGTCACTTTTCCCCACCATGACTCCAGAGAGAAGACCCTCGCCACAGTCTCCAGTCTCCAACAAAGGGGCCATTTTTTCAGACCCAGACACGTTGTGGTGAGGTGACAAGCAAGGGACAGGCACTGTGTGGTCTCAATGTACTCAATGTGCTCTCACTGACCCACTTCCTCCTGCTCTGTTCTCTATGACATTCTGACTTCCTACAGCATTTCATCATCCCCTCAAACTGTGAAGCCTCTTTAGCTGAAACAGTTGAAGCGAATGGAGTTACAATATAACCTAATTTGTGAAAATTATTCGCTTTGTTCCTGGCAAATGTATGGTTGCTTCTCAGACTGCTGATCAGAGCATATTCATCACTCTATACCTTTCTAATCGATGTACTCTTGTGTGACTGGCTAGTGTTTTACCCATGGTCTGTTAGTGTTAGAGCACAGTTTGCTATATGAGGGAAGAATCTGTTAAATGACCTCCTGCCTTGATATAGGTCAGAGCTGAGTAGATGTCAATTAAAATGGCTTTAGTCGTTCATCTTAATTTATCCACCATCTTTGGTAAGCCTACTGGTACTGCCTTTAAAACAGTAAAAGAGGTGATTGTTTCCTCTTTCCAAACAGATGGCATGACAAAGATCTCCTATTGAACAGAAGGTTTACATAACTCATCACAAGGCTATCACACTGCCCTTTGCATTGATGTAACATTTGGTTTCACGCAGACCTTGTGCTTGTGAATTTGATCGTGGTTGGTGCAGGGTTATATAGGGCAGCCTGTCCAATGTTATTGTGTTATAACACGGCAAGCCTTATGTGAAAAATAAGAAAAGTGTTATTTCAAAGGTCAAATTATCATTTGCTGGACCAGATGATTCAAGTTAAAGTAGAATCCTATCAGGCTAACTTTGTGATCACTGATTATGAGCAGTGTTAGGGAAGCTACTCTGAAAATATAGTTTATCAAGCTACCAATTACTTCTCACTGAAAGAAGTTTCTGCACTATACAGTAGCTACCGTTAAGAAAAATATGCACTGAGTGTACAAAACATTAGGAACACCTTAGCAACGTTAAGTTGCACCCCCCTTTTGCCCTCGGAACAGCCTAAATTCACCAGGGCATGGACTCTACAGGGTGTTGAAAGCGTTCCACAGGGATGGTGACCCATGTTGACTCCAATTTTTCCCACAGTTGTGTCAAGTTGGCTGGATGTCCTTTGGGTGGTGGACAATTCTTGATACACACAGGAAACTGTTGAGCGTGTAAAACCCAGCAGAGTTGCAGATCTTGACACACTCAAAGCCTGGGACCTACTACCCTACCCCATTCAAAGGCACTTCAATATTTTGTCTTGCCCATTCACCCTCGCATACATACACAATACATGTCTCAATAGTCTCAAGGCTTAAAAATCCTTCTTTAACCTGCCCCCCCACCCCCTTCATCTACACTGATTGAAGTGAATTTAACAGCTGACATCAATAAGGGATCATAGCTTTCACCTGGATTCACCTGGTCAGTCTATGTCATGGAAAGAGCAGGTGTTCCTAATGTTTTGTACACCACAGAGCATCATTAGGGTGAAATCATAGAAAAGGCTGCTAATCAGAGAGCGGTTTGCTGCCGGCCTGGCCCGTGTGTTCATAGAGCCAACTCAGAGACAGATGGCGAGACCCCACTCTCCTGCACCTGGACCACTGTTGATTTAAACAGAGATGTCAGCTTGTAATGGAGACCACATGACTAAGTGACTAGCCTAGCGTTACTGATAGAGTAAAATATTAAACTCACACACATACAGTTCATACACACTCTCCCAGAAATCAATACTATAGCGCGATATACAAGTGACTAGCCTACAGTATACTTAGTAGTTTCAACAAGCAAAATAACCACAATTCATTACTTTTGTTGATTATGAGTTTAGATTTTCTTGTTGTTTATCGCAGCAATACACAGATACAGTATCAAGCTAAATGCCACTAGCCTCTGTGTAGAAAAAAAAAACTAAAGAGTACTCATGACCTGAATTTCAGGTCCTAACGTTTTCTCGGTTTAAGTTGCCAGTTGCCGTTGATCGACAGTGTGAAGTCAATCGAAGCAAAAGTGAAACAGGTTTGGTGACACAAGACAATAAGAGAGATGCCATGTTTCATGAAACACCTCACCTAAGAGTACTAAGAAACAAATCCCAATACATTCACAGCCCAGTGGCCTATCTATGAGTCCACTCAACACACAGTAGTGGGCATTTACAAGTACTTAAACCAATCAATGTAATGGAGATAACACAGTTATATGAAGTGACCCAGGCTATCCATGACTAGTCAGTCACGGGGTGGTTAATGTTGTCCTGCTCAGATCTAATGATGCACTCTTCTTGAGTTCATCTGATTACATTATTTGAAAATAGATTTGCGTTAATGATTTCTGTGGGCTAATCTAATTGCGAGGTCAACCCTGGCCTGCCAGGCCCAGCCAGCCTCAACCCCTCACATGCCACACTGCACAGCACAGTACAATACAGTACCCAGTACACAGGGCACACAATAGCCACAGGCCTGTTTTCAGATATAATCATACCAGGCTGCCAAACACTCCTATGCCCAGTTGTCTCAGAAACCATCCCTGGTCCTAGGAAAACCACCCTACTGAGGGAATATATTGGGTTTCCCCCTAGTGTCTGTGTATGAACTGTCAGTGGGTCACATGATCATGTGAACGGAGGCTAACTGGGTGAGTAAGACTGAGTCAGGGAACAGACCAGACTGCTCAGTGTGAGCCAGCCAATAGCTGTCCCGGGCAATGCCACAAGCTACAGTTAGTTAGCTCTCTACGCCACAAGGCACAGCAGCGAGACATAGCGCTCTAAGTGGGAACTCTCATCAGACAGCCAACTGGCAGAACCAGTTCAGCTGTTTAGCATAACGGAGAAAAGTGACAAACGTCATGCAGCGTGGGAAACTGTGTAACGGTGTCATAACCATTACTGTCACCTCGACAAGGAACCTTTTGCTTTTGAACGTTGGTTGTAAGGCTTGCATGTTTGTAACTGCACATGAAATGGATGCATGTGCATACACACACATGCATTAGCACACACACACACACACACACACACACACACACACACACACACACACACACACACACACACACACACACACACACACACACACACACACACACACACACAACGCAACACAACACACACACACACACGTATTGAAAGAGGTCGAGAATCAGATAATAGTGGTGTTGAATGGCTGTTTTGTCTTTGATGACCATGCTGGACATGTTTGAACTATGATGCCAGGTCACTCAGCTCACAGCACCAGTGATGCTGCAGGGCAGGACTGGACAACTGTCCTCACATCTGACCACACAGACTAACCACTGTCTGACTAATCACCCTGACCACAGGGCACTGACCCCTGACCCCCTTGTGATAGTCATCATCCAGTCATTGCAGCCACCACCACTGCCCGGCTGTACACAAGACAAAAACTGAAAGCTGAAGTCCTCTTTCAACTGCATAAACATCCAGCCTTTCATTTAGTCACTTTCACACCTTCCCACTACATTTGCATGTATATTAGTCTGGAATGAGTGAGTTTGTGGCAATGGAGGAGAGACTGTCATAGCCGAGCTGAAAGTCTGATTCGGGCCTGAGCTGCAATTTAAACAGTACAGTAAAAACAACTCCTGGTTCTCAGCAATATGCCGTTGCCTCAAACTCAACAATCTTCAGACAGATGGGCACAATGCTTCTCTACTGAGTTCAGACAGTACTAGTTCACACTATAGTTCCCATGCACTAACATATTGACTTGATCTTTAAAGCCATTCATTTAACACTCCCATCTAATCTGGAGTCAATCGTCACTCTATATTTTCTATCTAGGCTGTCTCTACCCCGTATGGGCTTACACACGCATACATTAGGCCAACAGGCCAAATAAACCCTGATAATACTAGTGTTTACACAGTGGAAGTCAGGCTGGTTTCTTGGCTGGTTTTCAGGGAATGTGTTGCTCTGACTAATGCGTGTCACTCTGTGCAGATCAAATACACACACACGCCTGATCGCAATTAAGATCCTCACATTCACATTCCTGCTGAGTGTTCAACCTGAGCCTAACAACACGCTCTGTTTGATTTGTAGAACTAAAACCCAAGCATAACCAACAACCCATAATTCCAGAGAAGCTATGTTTTTCATCCTCTTTTAAATGACATCTTAAAATAACCAACTGGCGTTGGTTTTCAGTGGAAGGCTTTGTTATTGCTGCAATTTGGCAATCTTCTCCGTGGCTTGTCCCGAAGGATTGGTTTAGACTCCGGTTTGACGGATTCACCTCCGGAAAACAGAGTCCACAGAAGTCCTTAATTCTCTTAATGTGTTGTCTTTCACCTGTTTTTACATTACCAACAGTCTTGACTTGCATATAATCTATTTACATGTTTTGTAAGGGGAAGGAAGAAGTGAAACTGGTAAAAGCCCACATAGGATGCTAATCCTCACAGGCTGCTATGATGTAAGAGGTTGCTGCTTGGTTTTGATGATTAGGTTTCATGTCAGCATGTGCTGAATATCTCATTATAGACCATGTAATTGCTGTGTTGTAGGTGTTGATTGCTTTATTTAACCATAACTGATTACTCGACAACAGTGCCTTTTCCCTGGTTTCATGTTTAGCCAGCATAACTGCGAAAGATAAATGATCCTCATCTTTCTTATTTAATCATAAGAAGCATAGGGGAAATAACATAGTAGGCCTACTCTGATATCCCACAAATCCTAAGAATTGTTTCTCTACTAACTGTGTGTTTCTATGCCTTGGAACACTACGTCCCTGAACAAAGTTACTGGAGGTACAGTGTGTCTGCACACAATCCCAGTGGGGTTTTCCCTCTGGTCTCCCACCACAGCTTCAGCTCCAGACCTCTCCTCTGTCCCCTGGCTGCAGCTGTGCCTCACTCACTCCCTCAACGCATTATGCCAAAGGAAACCACAGTCGCTGGCCACATAGTTTAAATATGCATCATCATCTGTACTTCAGTGGGAAAGTGCATGGGGCTGCTGTCTCTGATTAGCCCCTAAGTTCATTTTTACATTGGCATGCGGCAGCTCTTTCACCCAGCCGAGGGAGAGAACAGTGCACCTCTTTGTGTGCGCTGCCCTCTCCCCCTCGGCCCGGCCCCACGTGGGACCCTCCTAATGGGGTTGATGTGATCATGTTAGTCCCTGGCCTGGCCCCGCCTCCACTTCCTGCCTCTCTGGAGCTCAGCAGGGCTGCAGGACGGTGGTCCTCTCTCTGGTCCTGAGGGAAATGACACAGGGCTCAGAGAGGAGAAGGGCTTTCATCAAATCATTGTATTTGTCACACGCGCCGAATACAACCTTACAGTGAAATGCTTACTTACAAGCCCTTAACCAACAATGCAGTTTTAAGATAAAATAACTGTTAAGTAAAAAATAGATGTCTTTTAAATTCAAGAGCAGCAGTAAAATAACTATAGCGGGACTATATACAGGGGGCACCGGTACAGAGTCAATGTGCGGGGGCACTGGTTAGTCCAGGTAATTGCGGTAATATGTACATGTAGGTAGAGTTAAAGTGACTATGCATATATAATAAACAGAGATTAGCAGCAGCATAAAGGGGGGGGGGGGGGCAATGCAAATAGTATTTCATGTAACATCATCAGAGACATATAGACATAGACACAGGACCCTGGTCGCCACTTCTCCAGTTCCTGATCAGGGCCATGTCACTCCACTGGTCTCGCTCTCTCTCTGGGGACAGACTCCTCCTCCCCACCACAGACATTAAACTACCCTACAGGCTGGTATTTACCCACCAAAATAACTCCAGAAATAAGCTGCGCATAGTTCTTCTCTGACAGTTGAAATGGTGTTGAAACTCTGTGGGTGAATGACGACCAATGCTATATTTGACCCCAGCCTGGACAGTTAGAGCTTTTACTCTCTGTATTTGATTAAATCGTTTCTAGTACTTATAGACTAAGGGAAGGTATATGAGCCATCACTCCTCCTTGGATACATACTATCAGTCTCAGTGATGGCCTGTAGAGAGGTCGTTTGGTGCAACATCTGGTTTGGGGTGAATCTCTTTGGTGTTTACCAGAATCTGGAAGGGACCACATCAGTGGGCCTGAGGATGAATCAGAACAATGAGGGAGCCAGTAAAGGAGGCTGACGGCATGGGGCTAACGACCGGTCGACCCGGACCACAGGAAATGTGGCTCCTCTTGACCCCTGACCCTTGAGGTTATGTATGCCCCTCTGTCTGCTCTCTGAGAGGGCGGGTGCCGGCTTGCCCACATGTGGCACAGAGCGCTGGCCGCACCCACACACCATCGACACACCCTTAACCCTGCACACTCTGCTCAACTGGACATTATACCAGGGATGAGTCCTTTCAGTCCCAGTGATCTGCTACCTCTCTTTTTCCCTGTACACTCTGAAAGTCCTCACCACCCCGCTAACTACTGTGTCACACCCTCGGGAGCTCAACACAGAGCCCAGCCCACTTTCACTAACCTGGGTCAGTCACAGAACAGCTGACATCCTCACCTATGATCTCCCACACAGGAGATACTATCAACAGAGATAAATTAGCATTATTGTGTTAATTTCTTATGACAATTGAATCAGGGAGAATATTTTCATTGCAGCAAATTATGCACTAATTCACAATTCAATAACAGTGATATCAATGGTGTGCAGTGGCACAATATATGTAGAGAATATCCCCTCAAAATGTGTCTGTTAGGAGAGCAATGTGAAGGGAGGCGCTCTTCCTCTCCTGTGATAGGCCAGTCGGAACACAAGGTCTGCCAGTTAACACTGCAGAGATAATTAGTCTGGCAGCAGTCTGACTGGACTGTCTGTCTGTAGATGAGACCTCTCTCAATTAGCTCACAGCAGATGTCCCAGTGATTGAGAACATCAATAGAGTCACAGACTTAGCATCAATGTTACCTGCCGTTTTACAACAGTGGGCCAGCCTCTGTTGCTGGTCAAAGGGACAGTAGCATATTAGCGTTTGCTCCTGACTGAACGAGAGGCTAGAAGTGACAGTAAATAGAGGGGCAGAAGTGACCACTGTAGAGAGACTCAATCACACTCCCCAAAATAATTGAACCCATTATGACACAAAGGAATCAACCAAGCAAGGCTTTCATAGGGTGACCTCTGGTGTGTGAGAGAGAGTAGTCCTCTGGGATGTTCTGGAGAGGATAGCAGGCTGATATCAATGAGAAGGTATGGGGCTGAAGAGAGCAGAACGATATCAATGAGAAGGTTTAGGGTTGAAGAGAGCTGGCTGATATCAATGAGAAGTTATGGGGCTGAAGAGAGCAGAATGATATCAATGATAAGTTATGGGGCTGAAGAGAGCATGCTGATATCAATGAAGGTATGGGGTTGAAGAGAGCTGGCTGATATCAATGAAGGTATGGGGTTGAAGAGAGCTGGCTGGTATCAATGAGAAGGTTTGGGGCTAAATGGGACTGTCTGGGGCGGAGGAGGACGTTTATTGCAGTCAGACAGACTGATGCTCCAGGTCTATATAAGGGGATGGCACTTGTCTTGAGCAGCCTTGTCTTGAGCAGTGAATATAAACAACCCAATTTACTACTAGTCCTCCCTAGAGATGGAAACGTTTACAGCGGCCTGCCAAAACAATACCACGGGAGGAGGACACTGAGAGGAAGATAGGGTCCATTCTTCATCCAACACCATGTTGGTTAAATATGACAGCTGCTTCTTGTAACCACGCCATGCCATACATGTGATGACATGCATCTTAAAGTCAGTTAATAATCCTTCGAAGTTTGTAAAATATATACCAAACCGATGATTTAATGCAGTAAGAATGTAAGGACTACCCTCTGGAAGTGTTCCAAATATGTGATTTTTAAAAAACGATGTTAGAATGCTTCACCACTGCTTCGAGACATAGTACCTGGCCATGGTGAAAATGACATCTTCTACATTCTACTCAAACTACAGTATTTCCTAAGGGCGTATTCCGTTCACTTCCTGGTCTCTTCTTCTGTTACACAACCGGACCTGCTGTTCTTTTCCCTCTCTCTCTCTCTCATCAATTCATACACAATGAGCCCTTTACCTCATTAGCCTTAAGGGAGCCCTTTTCTGCAGTCAAATGACCAAATCAACCACTAGTGGCCTCATGGGTGAATGTTATTCATATTTTTCATAATTTCATAATCAATAAACCTTTTTTTAAACTGTTTTGTTATTTTTCAGTCTTCTGTGATGTATATAATGTGTAATATCGGGTTGCAAACTCAAAATTGAATACATTTCAACTCTATATCTGACATGGTACAGGTGTCTTCTTTTTGTAAATCCATAAACATGTGTGTGAGGTGTATACATTTGTTTCAAAGTAGATTTGTTTAAGACTACCAAGAAACACTCTGTGTGACCCTGATTTAGCCCACTGCAGTAAAATGTTTAAGGTTGCATTTTGAGTGGAACTTCCCTTTAATGGTGTAGCCCAAAAACTGTGGTGAACAACGGAATCTTATTTGACCGAAGTGCCTGAGTGGAACACAGCTGGACCTCACCAAATGGCTCCAAACCCTCTTACCCTGCCCCCCTGACTCTTACCTGTCTCTCATTAACGTTTCTCCATGTGGTCCTCAAACCTAATGGTGTATCTGCAGCACTAGGAGGAAGCTAATCATGTTCACACTGCAGGCTGTCTGCAGGCCAGTAGCCCTCCAATCAGCATAATTGGCACCAGATTGCAAGCTAGCTAGAGGGGCAAGTCAGAGCACTGCTCTACCTCTCCTCACCTCTCTCATCTAACACAGTACAGTGTATCTGCAGAACAACACTCAGAGAGGAGCCTCTGACATACACCCTGACATGACCCTTTAGTAAAACAGAAGACAAACAGCATACATTTGTGTTGAATAAATCAATTGCATGCTGTACATGCTCTCTCCACTGTCATGGAGATGGAGTGTCAATAAACATAGACACAGTTGAAGACTGCTGTTGCCTTTCACCAAGTATAAACACAGACATTCTGTGTGGTACAACAGTACTACAGCAGAGCAGCAATATCAGGACAGTGTTAACTCTGACCCAGCCTCCCTCTCTGAGTGAGCTCCAATGCTATGTTTATGTTGGGAAGGGGGTCTGGACCATCCTGTTGCCCACTGTTGCCTACCTGCAGAGGGCAAATACCAGAGGGGTGTGCTGGGGGGCTAATGGAGAGGGGGGGGGCAGTTGTTTGGGACATAGGGAGGGAGATGGTTGCCCTGTGATGCAAGCTGATCCCCTACTGACTGCATGCAGTATTTTTTATTTCATCTTTATTTAACCAGGTAGGCAAGTTGAGAACAAGTTCTCATTTGCAACTGCGGCCTGGCCAAGATAAAGCATAGCAATTCGACACATACAACAACACAGAGTTACACATGGAATAAACAAAACATACAGTCAATAATACAGTAGAACAAAAGAAAAGAAAAGTCTACATACAGAGAGTGCAAATGAGGTAAGATAAGGGAGTTAAGGCAATAAATAGTCCATGGTGGCGAAGTAATTACTATATAGCAATTAAACACTGGAATGGTAGATGTGCAGAAGATGAATGTGCTAGTAGAGATACTGGGGTGCAAAGGAGCAAGATAAATAATTAAATACAGTATGGGGATGAGGTAGGTAGATAGATGGGCTGTTTACAGATGGGCTATGTACAGGTGTAGTGATCTGTGAGCTGCTCTGACAGCTGGTGGCAGAGAAAGATACAGTAGACACACGTTTAAACAGTGCACATAGATCGAAGTACAGCAAGAATGACAACAACATAGAATTGTAACGCATGGATTGCATCAATGCTCTCTATGCATATGTGATCCAACGGGAATTGAGATAATATTACAATTATAAAATGGTTAGTAGCGCATTTTAATAATATTATAGAATATATAATATATATTCTATAATATTATTAAAATGCGCTACTAACCATTTTCAGCTGGCTGATTTAATGTGTGTGTGTGTGTGTTAATACATCTACAGTATGTGTGTAAACCATGGCTTGTTTATGCTCTTGTAACCCATGAGGATCTGTGAAACTCACTCCTCAGCCTTTGTGCTGTTGAAGAAGGCCTTTTTCCAATGGCGCAATGGGTTGGAACGCTTCACGAAGGTGGTCACGTTTGTGGTCTTGAGTTGAGCTGATCAACGGGGAAGCGGTACTTGCTAAGCAAACAGCGTGACATTCCTTACACTAGTTCATATCAAGGTTGCTCCAGAGTACTGCTGATCCTCAAGCCGAGACTAGTTCTTTATAGCTGTTCATAGAGCTCTGTGTTGGGCTGTGGAGCAGCCTCTTCCCCCGCTCTCCTTCCCTGACACGAGGTTGTAGGGAGCAGAGGAGAGAGGAGGGGATTGGGTCTCGCAGTTAACACCTCCCTGGATCCAGGCCCCCTCTCTCTCTGTCTGCCTTCTGTCTGTTCTCTGTCTGCTCTCTGTACACACTATTATGGATGGAAAATAAGAGAGAGAAATACAGCTAGAAAAAGGTTTGTGTAATTGAGTTTTATTCTGTATTTAAATTCGGTTACAGAACATCATCATACTGTCTGAGGACAATAAGCAATTATTTATTTATTTAACCTTTATTTAACTAGGCAAGTCAGTTAACAACAAATTCTTATTTACAATGATGGCCTACCGCGGCCAAACCCGGACGACGCTGGGCCAATTGTGCGCCGCCCTATGGGACTCCCAATCACGGCCGGATGTGATACACACTTCCCCCGAAACAAGCTTCGTATTAGGTAACACATTCAAACTTAGTATTGCTGTTGTGTAGTGAGCAAAGGATGCGAAGTGTGATGATGTTTATGCCTGTAGTGCCACTACACAGTGTCACACATTTAGAGAATTCAATACACCACCCTGAAAATGGATGATTTGTACAGTATGATATTGCCATTACAGAACAGTATCGTCGCTACTTTCTCTCCAACTGTATGTGCTTTTCTATAATGTGACTACTCAATTAGAGATACACACACACCACACACATTTGCATTGAGAATTTATCTCAATGACTTGTTTTCTAGCTGTTAAATGTGACATTCTTTTCCCCATAGTTGCATCAGATCAGTATAAGTGCTGTCTCTAAATCACACACAGACCACAGCTCCGCAGCACTACCAGACGGAGGTCACGGTCAGGCAGTGAAGAGACTGGGCTGTGGTGTTGAGAGAACTGAGCTGCACAGTCCATCTCCGCTCTCCAGTGCTTTATCACTGGGCTCAGCCAAGAACAGCCTCCTCTTTGAACTCTCAACAAAGCATCTGTTTCGCCTCAGTGGACGTCTTCATGTTCAAATATAGGCAAGAGGGACAAAATGATACAGAGCACACATTCTTTCCCAGCTGCGAGTTGCAGCATACACCCTTGCAGCCCCAGCCAAATTGCTGGGTGTCATTCTGGCAGCGCCCCTGTGGAGAGAATATGATGGGAGGGTGAACTCTCTCCCACTAACCCCAGTTTAGCGCTCTCAGGCTGGATGTTAAGAGGCCTGTGAACACCTTCTCTATCTCCCACAACCAGAGCGAGAGAGAGCTGGGAAAAGTCACCTCACCCTCCCTAAAGACATAGCTCTCTCCTGTGGTCTCTTATATCCCCAATTGGAGGCCGCTCACACAAACACACACACATGCACTCGTACGGGTTGCACACAGGCACGCTAACACACACACACACCATGCACGCACACGCACACACGCCGCACACGCCACACACTTGGAATATGGAGGTGGAGAGAATCATGTTGTAGTTGATCTATGATTACATTTAAGTTAAGTTATGGGGTGCTAAAAAACCAGGACCCAACTTGTGAGATGTTTTGAGAGATTTAGTTTGCCCTGCTACAGCCTCCTGGTTTGAGACTGTGGATTATAATACACCCACATCTGCCTCTGTTTTCCAAGACCCCTTTCACCTGCCTGGTTGCTAGGAGACCCAGGGCTCGTTAAGAACACCTGCCCAGGTAAGTTGAGGCCTGGGCCACCGGCAGACGGGACAAAGGCTTTGAAGAGGGCCAAAAGTAACACGTAGCGGGGCAGAATAATCAACTGAAAGGAGAGAAAAGGAGAGAAAAGGAGAGAAAAGGCTGTAAATGAGAGGAGGATTAGTCAAGGAGAAATAGAACACCAAGGGAATGTGAAGTCCTCCTGCATCAACGGCAGCACAAACACAACAAACCCAGAAAAGTTGGGACAAGTTACTCACACAGGCAGCCCTCAAGAAAGTTGACTTTTTTATTCGATGAGAGTAGGGTTTTGGATGCTCCTTGCTTCCCATACTAAAACAAAACAGTCCAGAATGTTGCAGTAGAGCACATACAGCAGAGAGTTGTGTTTATATTGATGAGCTCTCATGCTGGAGTGGTGTGCTTATGTTTTGTTGGTGAATCTCAATGAGCTTCCAGCTGCATAGCCTGCATACATTTAGCATCCTCAATGAAAAAAGTGTCATATTCAACCATAACTGTAAAAATTCACCCCTGACTCTACAGTATGTGGTGGAATTATTTTTGCATGGCCTGATGCACTAGGTGGATGGAGATGTCCCTTAAGGACCAATGGAACAGCCTCAAATGAGCAAACTCCACCCACCCAGGGTACCCGGCCATGCAAAACAAACTAAACCTATGTTTTGGTTAATAACAATGAGTCCATGTGCCTTTCTCTATGCGTCAGAGTTGTGTGTGGCTTGGAATGCTTGCTCCTCCCTTAGGATCAAGCAGATGCACGATGTTCTGTATTAGTGGAAGAAATGGCCTGAGTTAAACACATGAACAGTCTGGTCCGCGGGGAGCCTGCTGCTGCCTCAGTATGGGGGATCCTCTTCCGGGCACACTTCCCTTGACCTCAGGGTTATCATCATGGTAATCCTGACCATGGCCTCTGTGAGGAATGGCCCAATGGCTACTGGGTAATATACCTGGCCTGGGCCTGGCTGAAATGACCCTTCTGCCTGGCTGTGGTTGGAGGTGAGCTGCTGGGATAGTCTTTGGTGTGGTAGCAGACACTCTGTGTTATGTCTGTATGCCTCACAATGGGATTAGGTCATCTCATCTGCAGCGCTAGCTAGCCAACGTTAACATGCCCGATATAGCCCCCAGACCTTAATGATTTTCTTGTGGTAACCGCCAGCCCTCGTAAAATTCAATAATGATCCAATGAGATCTACATTTTCCTCATTTAATACCAGCGCTCCATAAAATGTATTTCTAGTTAAAAACCCATGTGCCTCACACACAAACATTGTGACATCAATAAAGCAATAAAATCAAACATAGCAAAAATCACAAACAAACAATGTTATAAACCCCCTCCATGTGGTGCTCAAAAATGGGTTCTTTCTCCACCAGAGGTAAATTCAGCTAGGAGGGAACTCTTATACAACATTTCGGGGAACTACTGTATCTATCTGACATGTGAGTGAGTGCTCCATTGCCAATTCTTACAGTATGTAACTGGCCATTCCCTGTTCCCCATGTGATGCCCTATGCCTTGTAAAACACTCCATCCAGCCTCCACCAGATATCACAGCAGCAGCAGCATGGTCCCATGGTCCATCACATACACTATTTATTAGACTGATCTGTCATCACTGCGTGTGGTGCCAGTCCGCCAGAGCCCTCTGTGTGTGTGTGCGTGTGTGCGTGTGCGTGCGTGAGTGTGTGTGTGCTGGGTGCTGCAGGAAGTCTATGTTTGGGTTGACGCCAGGGTCAGTTAAGTTTTTCCTGACAGTTTTATATACCCAATAGATGACTGGGTATTTGCACTCCGGGGCTCCGATGTTAACTCCCTCCGGCTGAAGGGGATGAAGGTTTGAAAGTGTTGTCTCTACTATTTATGTTAAGGCTGCGTCTGGTCCATGTGCACAGGGCTCTGCCTGGACCCCCGCCGCACTGCTGAGGCTTGGGTGTCTCCTCCCTGGCTCCATCTACCCCTCCCGGCCCCTGGCTGTTGACATTTGAAAACCCAAACTGCATAGTAAAATGTGAGCAGAACACAGGAAAGCATTGGCTGTAGACGTGCGAGAAGAGGAAGAGAGAAAAAACACAGTCATAAAAAAGTAAAATAATGAAGGAAATAAACCCCCTCCCTCCTATCAGATGAGGCAGATGAGTTTCAAAGCAGGAGAGGCTGAGAGTGGTTTCAGCTGAGCCTGGGATCATAGTCAACTGTCAGCGAAAATCTGTTTCCAATAGGAGTGCTTCCTGTGAGGGCAGGAAATGGCCCTCCTTGCTGCGGGGATCCAACAAAGCAGGCCTGTGAGGGGCGACCTTGAAACTACTGCTTCCCTCTGCTCCCCTCAGTCCTGGAGCCCGCCACACCACAGGATATTCCATTAGGCCACGAAGATGCAGGGCTCCAGGCTGCGACCATTCAGTTTCATTTTGTGACCCTTTGACTTGGCTGTGCGAGTGACATTTTTTATTGGTCACATCAGTGGGAGCTGCACATTCTACATGGCCACCTTGCTCAAAACATCCTATTTTTTAAAATGATATTGCGGGGATAACACTATCTAAGAAGCTATCTTATTGTCACAATTGAAGAAAGGAGGTCATCAGGTATATTATTTCTCAGCTCTGAATTTTGAGCTCAAGAGCAACTATTTTACATATTTGATATGGCTTTGAATCACAACATGAAAAGATGATGAAACAACTTATTTATTGAATACCATCTCCGTAGTCTATTACTCTTTTTAGTAAAGGCCTGGTGCCACCAACTGACAAACTCAGTGCCACCAGGGGAAAACGTTGGTCTGAAGCCCTGAGAGGGGTTCAGATTCAGCTTGGCCCAAGGAATGTTGGAGGGTGCTGTGTGTGAGCATCCCAACTCCAGGTATCACCCCAGAACACTAAGGACAACAACTGTAGACCTAAAATAGATGGAGCTTTGCTGAAGTACACTGAAACTACTAAGCTACTTTATGTTACCTCTATATCCATATTCACTATGCATTATTGAATAAGATATTTTGAGAATTACATTAGATCTATATTTTTACAGTGAAATGTTGCCTCCAAGCACTCACATCCACTCTAAGGAAAGAAGAAGGGCATTGTACTTCTGTATTTGAGCGCAAAGAAGGATTCAAATGTCACATGAGGAAACTGCACCCCTCGAGTCTACTCAAATCCCCCTCCTCGCCCCATGCAGGCCCCCGCAGAAGAGCATCCAGACTCATATTCCAGATTTAAAAACCACTTGCGTAACACAATATCCCCAATGGACCATCTGGCCATTTTACCCACCACATACCAAAACAGGCTTCAAGGCTCTGGGCTGAGAGAAGCTGAGAGGAGCGGATATGACAGGATTGTTCTGCTACTTACATCACTCAGCTCCAATATACGTTTACAATGAGTCCTAGAGAGCCAACATTTCTCCAGAGAAGCAAAAAACAAGACTATCAAACACACTGTGTCAACCTGCATTTTAGCTTAAGAAATCAACACACAATGGTGACCTCAATGTTTTCACAGTTAGAGTGAATGACATCATACAGCAGGCTGGCTGCAGAGTCAACACAGAAGCTATAGCTCAAGTCATGAAAGGAAAAGAGCAACATCCTTCACAGTGGAGGGTAGTGGAGATGTTTTCAGTGGTGTGCAACACGTCTGCTCATGCAGACCACACAATAGCCATGCTCAACTGACTCATCATTTGTAAATGTGAAAACAATCTGAATGATTTCTTACAATAGGCTACATCTGTACTGAATGAAAGAATGCCACCAAAAGCATAATCAAAATGTTTTGAATGAATTCATTCGGCTTGTAAAAGCAATGTTTCATAAAGCCATTCAAAGGGAAACACATCATGCCACACATAATGAGAGCACACCTGGACAGTGGCAGTGGGCACACAGTGACCATGTTTTATGACAGCTGGCTGTGGCTCTATAGGGCCCCATCCTGTTCATAACATTAGACAATGCAGCGAGGAAGGAAGGGCTATTCTAATTTAGACTGAGTGTGTTGGGTGACACAGATCAACCCAACTAACCCCTGTCTTTCATTACAAACAGCCCTGGTCCGTTAATTATCCTTTTCTCTCACGTTTAACCTTATGGCTTCTTGCACTCTCCTGAAGGGCTAACCCTGGGGTCAAGCCACTGTGGGCTAAGAAAGGCCTGGGTCAACCTTGCCACTCAAACACTTAATGTGCCGTGTCCACAGTCTCCACACAGACTGGCTGTTGGCAGTGTTTGTGTTGGTCACTTCTCTCAGGCATGTAGACAGTGTCAATGAGCCTCTCAGTGTTAGAGAAAAGCACTGAACACCAGAGCATCTATCTGTCCTTCCTGGCAGCTCCTGACACAGCAGATGCATTGTAGCAACCCTGTGCTCAAACATACACACACACACACACACACACACACACACACACACACACACACACACACACACACACACACACACACACACACACACACACACACACACACACACACTATGCTCTCCATACAAAATAATATATATTTAACCTCTGCCAGGGAAGAACGTAAATAATGTGTAACTCCATGACTGTAATTGTAAAGAATGCCCCTAATGCACAATACATATGTCTCAAGGCTACAGTTGGGATAGCTGTGCTTAGTTGTACAGAGATGGAAATAGCCCTAAACACTAAAAGCTCATTTCAGGTTGAGCAGGCATATGCACTGTAAACGGTGAATGCAGTCTCTGCGACCGCGGAACGTTGCCTTTAATTGTCTATTGCTCTATAAAGCTGAATTTCCACGATATGGATTGAATAGAGCCCCTAGCTTGTTAATGGATAATTATGACTATGTGGAAGTCATGACAATGTATTCCTTTAAACCTCTGTGACACTTAGAGACAGTCTGTCCAAGGTTGCTAACTTGTACTAACAACACATCATTTAAACCAACCCTCCCTCCCCTCTGTGTATAAATGAGTGTGTGACCCTCTGACTGTCTGCTTTTTGATTGATATGTAATGAGTACCAGGTGAGTGTCAGCTAGGACCCCTAGCCCCCTGGTGCGGGGCCGTCAGTGGTCACAGAGAGGGGTTAGTCTCCCCCGGGGTGGTAATAGAGGACATAGTGGGCCTGAAACACTGGGGGTCATGTTTCAATTGGATCACAGCTCTACGTGTCACAGAACACACTGATCTGTCATGTGATCAGAAGTCTAATCAGTCTTTCAGTTTGGAGTTGTACAGCATCAAACACTCTCTATCATAGACACGTGCTCAATCTTTATTTTTCTCTCCATCTTTCAGCTCAGCACTCAGTTTTTCAACAGTCTGATCTATGCAATCTCACACCTTCTCTCATCTGGTTCATGAAAGCTCAATGGATCTTTAAGACTGAAGTAGTAAAGGACGTTAGTGATGTACTGATTGACTCTTAGAGTTAACCCATTCAATCTTTCTGCTGAGGGTGTGTGTGTGTGTGTGTGTGTGTGTGTGTGTGTGTGTGTGTGTGTGTGTGTGTGTGTGTGTGTGTGTGTGTGTGTGTGTGTGTGTGTGTGTGTGTGTGTGTGTGTGTGTGTATGTGTATGTGTGTGTGTGTGTGTGTGTGTGTGTGTGTGTGTGTGTGTGTGTGTGTGTGTGTGTGTGTGTGTGTGTGTGACGGTGCTGACAAGGAAGCCCTCTAGACTAAAGATGAGCACTGAGCCAGGTAACAACTGGGATCCAGATGCTGCATGGAGTATCTTGTCCCATGAAGAGGATGACAATGATGATGACATATGGACATGGTGCCATGGTGTCAACATCAAGATGTTGGTCATGGTGTCATCTAACTTTAGTCTGTCAACAGCGTTTTCCTGACAAGCAGGGCTCATCCAGTCTTTCACTCAATTTCTCAGGCTTGCACTCTCAGTCAACTTGGGATCCACTTGTGTAAATGTAGAATACATCCGATGATTGTACTCTAGTATCTAAATCACTGACACTAAACAGAGCTCTGTGTATACTAACTGTCACAGTGCTTCACTGCTTCCTGTCCTGGCAGGATTTTCATGGTAGTTGGAGCTCAATACTATAATCAAGAAGATAAAGCATTACAGTATAACAGTATTTAAATCCTCACAGGTATGTAGTCACTGATGGCAATGCTCATCGTTCCCTAGAGTGCTACATCACACTGATATGAACCCATTATTACAAAGGAGATGATTGTGGACTACAGGAAAAAGAGGACAGAGCATGCCCCCATTCTCATTGATTGGGCTGCAGTGGAGCAGGTTGAGAGCTTCAAGTTCCTTGGTGTCCACATCACCAACAAACTAACATGGTCCAAGCACACCAAGACAGACATGAAGAGGGCATGACAAAACCTATTCCCCCTCGGGAGACTGAAAAGATTTGGCATGGGTCCTCAGATCCTCAAAAGGTTCTACAGCTGCACCATTGAGAACATCCTGGCTGGTTGCATCACTGCCTGGTATGGCAACTGCTCGGCCTCCGACCGCAAGGCACTACAGAGGGTAGTTAGATCGGCCCAGTACAACACTGGGGCCAAGCTTCCTGCCATCTCGGATCTCTATACCAGGCGGTCAGAGGAAGGCCCTAAAAATTCAGCCACCCTAGTCATAGACTGTTCTCTCTGCTACCGCACGGCAAGCGGTAACAGCTTCTACCTCAAGCCATAAGACTCCTGAACATCTAATCAAATGGCTACCCAGACTATTTGCATTGCCCCCCCCCCCCCTCTTTACACTGCTGCTACTCTCTGTTGTTGTCATCTATACATAGTCACTTCAATAACTCTACCTACGTGTACATACTACCTCAACTAACTGGTGCCCCCGCACATTGACTCTGTACCGGTACCCCCTTGTATATAGTCTTGCTATTGTTGTTGTACTGCTGCTCTTTAATTACTTGTTACTTTTATCTCTTATTCTGGTCCGCATTTGAAACTGCATTGTTGGTTAGGGGCTCGTAAGTAAGCATTTCACTGTTGTATTCAGCGCATGTGACTAATAAAATTTGATTTGATTTTACTATTAATATAGTCAAAGTTCTCACAACATGGATCCTGTTTTATGGAGAGTGAATACATGGGACTAAAAAGGCAATTTCCCCTGGCATCAGAGTCAGCTAAAAACAGCACTGTTAAATAATTGCAGTGATTAATCCAACATAAACAGGCAGAGACTTCAGGATCTAGTCTCTGTGAGCTTAATCAGGGTTCTGGGATGAGCTAAGAGAGAGCGAGAAAGAGAGAAAGTAATGGGCGAGTGGGCCTTATGTAGGGCACATGTCTCAATGAGTGTTTACCCTCAAGTGTGTACCATAATTTTATGTGGCAAAGTAACTAAAGCATGTATGGTGGGTGCTGGGGAGAGGTTCCTGCTCCAGACTGGGTGTCTAAAGGATGGGTGCACAAGCCTGACCCCTGCCTTGCCAAAGCCAGAGTGAATCCCAGCCTCCAGAGAGTGTCTGGGTGTCCATGTGGGGATGGGTGGCATCTTGCCGGAGCAAGTGTGCTGTTTTGCAGAGAGGTTTGATGCGCTGGCCATGGCTCTGGCTCTGTGGAAAAGGAGAGGAGTGGAGGATGGGGGAGTGAGCCGAGCGGGCAGCCGGTTAAGCCGTGGCTTCCTGTGTGTTTTATTTAATGTGCAGATCAGCTCTAGGGCCCGTTTCCTGTGTGTGATGGGTGCCAGGCCCAGGGGTCAGACCCACAGACAGCCCCCAGCACTGGGGCCCAATGCCATACAGACGCAGCCAGCACCAGCCAAGTGTCAGTGCACGTGCACACACACACACATGCCATGCAGAGACCAAGGCACACCCTTTATGGGTTTAAAGGTTTACAGCACCGGAGAGCGCAGAGTCAGGTGAGAGGGAAGTTATGATCTGCCTCTCTCTATTTCTCCCTCACCAGCACTCACTCCACTGACCCCACTGCTAACACTGGACAGAGATCCAAGACTTACGCAGCCTTCAAACATCTGGCTGCAGGGCTCACCACCAGGTGTGTAGCCAGACATTCCATAAAGATGGTGAGCAAAATATATATGCTGATATTATACAAAACATTTTTTCAGTGATAGCATTCAGAAGAGTTTTTTTTGGTGGGAGGTGAAAAGCTGAGCATTGCTTACAACAGTGACTGGTTCAGTGGTTCGGAGACTGTGTTAGAGCCTCCTGTGCAGGGCTCTCTCAACATGCCGTCTGGATAAACAGTATGTTTGACTGTATGCCTTGGTTGTGTGGCTGGGAGTGTTGGACTGTGCGTATCAGGGTCAGGCCTGGGGAAAGACCGTACTCAAGCAAACAGAGGATGTTTAAACACAAGGAGTAAGAGTCTCAGAAAAGAGAGGGGGTGGGAGAGAGAGAGAGAGAGAGAGAGAGAGAGAGAGAGAGAGAGAGAGAAAGTGAGAGAGAGGTGAGGTGGATGCAGGAGATGGTGAGCCTCAGACAAGCTCAGACACACTGACTGAAACTGTGACGCATAGAAGGCGTCTCAAGGATGTGTCAGCACGTGAGAGGCACACGGCACAAGAATGCACACACAGTCAGTACTCTGAAAATGATTGGTTAATTTGTGCTCTCTCTCACATTTAGACACAAATTATTGTTGTCTATCAATAATGACAAGCCACCGGGGTCTGTCAACTTGGATGGAAAATGACTGGGGGTAATAGTGGACGATACTGCCACTCCTATTTGCCATATCTTCAATATAAACCAACCAGAAGGTATGTGCCCTCAGGCCTGGAGGGAGGCAAAAGTTATTCCCCTACCTAAGAATAGCAAAGCCCCCTTAACAGGCTCAAATAGCCAACCAATCAGCATGTTATCGAACCTTAGTAAACTTTTGGAAAAAATTGTGCTTGACCGGATACAATGCTCTTTTATAGTTAACAAATTGACAACAGACTTTCAGCATGCTTATAGGGAAGGACATTCAACAAGCACAGCACTTGCACAAATGACTGATGATTGGCTGAGAGAAATTTATGATACAAATCTGTGGGGACTGTTTTGTTAGACTTCAGTGCGGCATTTGACATTATCATAGTCAGCTGCTGTAAAAACGTATGTGTTATGGCTTTACACCCCCTGCTATTTTGTGGATAAAGTTACCTGTCTAACAGAACACAGAGGGTGTTCTTTAATGGAAGCCCCTCCAACAAAATCCAGGTAGAATCAGGAATTCCCCAGGGCAGCTGTCTAGGCACCTTACTATTTTCAATCTTTACTAACGACATGCCACTGGCTTTGAGTAAAGCTAGTGCTGTCTATGTATGCGGATGACTCAACACTATACACATCAGCTACCACAGCAACTGAAATGACTGTAACACTTAACAAAGAGCTGCAATTACAGTAGTTTCAGAATGGGTGGCAAGGAATAAGATGGTCATATATATTTCAAAAACTAAAAGCATTGTATGTGGGACAAATCATTCACTAAACCCTAAACCTCAACTAAATCTTGTAATGAATAATGTGGAAATTGAGCAAGCTGAGGAGCCTAAACTGCTTGGAGAAACTCTGGATCGTAAACTGTCAAGGTCAAAACATATTGATACAACAGTAGCTAGGATGGGAAGTCTGTCTATAATGAAGCGCTGCTCTACCTTCTTAACAACACTATCAACAAGACAGGTCCTACAGGCTCTTGCTTTGTCGCACCTTGACTACTGTTCAGTCTTGTGGTCAGGTTGCAATTGGCTCAGAACAGGGCAGCACGGCTGGCCCTTGGATGTACACAGAGAGCTAATATTAATAATATGCATGTCAATCTCTCCTGGCTCAAAGTGGAGGAGAGATTGACTTCATCACTACTTATATTTGTGAGAGGTATTGACATGTTGAAGATGTCTGTCTAAACTACTGGCACACAGCTCGGACACCCATGCATAACCTACAAGACATGCCACCAGAGGTCTCTTCACAGTCCCCAAGTCCAGAACAGACTATGTGGGCGCACAGTACTACATAGAGCCATGACTACATGGAACTCTATTCCACATCAAGTTAAAAAAATACACCATACGGGAACAGCGGGGACTGTGAAGTAACACAAACATAGACACATGCATACAAACACATTATAACATATACACCATACACACACATACACATATATTTTGTGTTATAGATAAGTGGTAGTAGAGTAGAGGCCTGAGGGCACACACTTAATAATATGTTGTGAAATCTGTTATGAATTTATTGTAATGTTTTTCAAATGTATAACTGCCCTAATGTTGCTGGACCCCAGGAAGAGTACCTGGGCAGCAGCTAATTGGGATCCATAATACATACAAACATACACACATACAGTATATGCAAATAGTGTACTGTATGCAAATACCCCATCAATGACAAGTAAAGTGCTGTTTTAATTATTTATCATTCCAGTTGAAAACTTGACAGACAATAAGACGCTAATGTGTGCACACACACGAGGCAGGCAGCCAGAAGTAAGAGCCCAGGCTCAGTCTGTCAGTCAGACACAGACAGACAGACAGACAGACAGACAGACAGACAGACAGACAGACAGACAGACAGACAGACAGACAGACAGACAGACAGACATGGCAAACAGAGGAGGAGAGAAGGGAGGTTTCCACAGAAACAGCACCAGTCCTCTGTCATTAAATGCCAGTGGATTAGTATGTGAATAAACACACATTGAGGCAGGATTATACTGTTATACTCAGCACTGGAAACCCAGAGGTGAGGGGAAAAGGTGTGCTCTGGCTGAGGGCTAAGAGAATTAATCTCCTTGCTTTCCTCCTTCCAAAATATGTTGGAGAGAACTCCACAACTAAGTCCTATAGTAAGGTCTCCAAAAATCTGTGTTTACAAATTCATACTTCGAAGGATTCATCCTCAAAGCAAAAGTAATGAATGCAATTTGTAATACTACAGTTTAAGATCGGTGCACAAACCCCTTCTCTTCTCAACAGACCATGGGGCATGATACTTTCAGTGGGGCCATTACAAACCAATCTCTATTATTGTTGTCGTGAGGAGCTGGAAATATACTGTACGGTCAGACTCCAGCCATGTGCATTCACAAAGGACTGAAGTGTTGACAACTACCCCCACACTACCCCAGGGTTGCTTCACTGTGCCTGCCACACAGGTAACATGGCCCCTCTCCCTCTCTCCAAATCCCTATCACTCAGATAGCAGGTAAGCTGGTAGCCCTCATGGTAGACCTGTTGGAGAAGAACCCCTGAACCCTCTGTAATAGGATCACTCACCTTGTCTCTCACTTTGTCATCTAACAATATCCTTTCCTCCCTCCATTTCTCAGCTTCACCAAAAGGAGACAGTGAGGGAACACTACATCAATAGCACTGCCATTGTGTGTGCGTGTGTTCAGAGTGACAAAGAGGTGAGGGGATTGCTGTGTGAAGTGGGCTGTTGAGAAAAGCTAAGCCATCATGCTTTTTAAGAGGCATCCTCTAGCCTTATTCTAGTACAGTCTTGTATTGTATTGTTGTACTCTATTCACTGCAGAATCATTCTGTAAAAGGAGGAAAACCAAACACCTCTATCCTGGCCCGAGTGTATTAGTCCTATAGAAAGAAGGACATAATGCCCTCCTCCTCTGAATCCCCCATCTTCCTATAGGTGTTCAGTAATGGCTCAGCTCACAGCTTAGTGGATGCCCCATGTAGATTCACAGTATCCAGATGATGAATAGAAAAATAGGATAACAACGCTACGCAGGTGCATGGTACAAATAATACCAGAAGAAAAGACATTTGAATGCTCCCACCAATGAATGAAAAAGACACTAAAGCCCAGACTGAATGTCATAATGACCCGTGTGTGTAAACCTGTCACATGGATTCCCCTAAACCAGGCCTTACCCTTTTATTGCTCCACATTCTGTGGCGTCACGGAGCCGACAGGTCCAGACATGGAGAGGACAACAATGACAAGACTGCAGAAGGGTGGAGCTGACATGAACTGCTCAATTGAATGATTTCAGATACCTGTGCTATTGGGCTCGTACTGCAATGGCTTTCTTGTAAGAGGGTAGGATAACCCTCTCATCCTCATACTTAACTGTTTCAGTACACCAGGGACATGGTAGCCTATACTCGTGTTCAAAGCGAGGGCAGTGTACAGTACTATACAGAAGCTTTTACAGAACTTTGTACAGAACTGTCCACACAAACACACACACACGTCTTATTATGAGAACTGGACGCATCTACCTGTGAGAGGAGTCTACAAAACAATTCTGTGATTTCATGTTTTGACTGGAAAAAGGGCACATTTGTATGCTACTGTGTTTACACTGTAATGCAGGTTTGATTGCATTGAGCCCTGTTGTCATTTTGATAAGCCCAGGATCATCCTGAATGACAAGCAAGGCCAATGTTAAACAGGGCTGAGGTTAGACAACGAGAGAAAAACACATTGACCTTTCAGGAAGAAGACAGATCAGAGGGTTTAGAGGTAAAGGATAAAGTACTTTGGCCTGACCAGATCTGTGTATGAGGACAACAACCTGTCACCTGAAGAAAGTGAAGGTCTTGGAATTTAACTCTGACATTTACAACCCAATGATGACCCCAGGCCTCATGAGCAAAATTTGACAAATTTGGTGTTGGTCAGCTTTGAACTGAATATCAGTAAAATACTGTAATGCGAGCCTCACAATTTTATAGATACTTTCTGTTTATATTTGTTATATCTCATTAGATCTATTTGGCATTTAACCCCAAAACAAACCCTGGTTAAAACTAAAGCTAGATATAGCATGTGGACAATTGACCACCTCCATGCTACTGAGGTCTCTGAGAGGGTCCGACTACAGAAGAGGGAGGGACTACACTGTAAAAAATATATATGTTTATTGAGTCAACTTTTTTTTTAAGTGTGTTACCCTGCTGCCCTAAAATTTTAAGTCAAGTCCATTCCGGAGTTTGTGCTGGGTTAACTTCCTCTGAAGTTACGTCAACCCAGTAAAGTGGAACTAACACATTTGGATTCACTGTTTAAAATGTCCTGTAATTTTACAGTACACTACCGGCTTCAGTGAAAATAAACAAGCTGCTGAATTTTTACAGCTATATACTCCCAACCTCTTGGTTGCCAGCTACCTGAATGTCCTTCTACTCCATGAGGTCTGTGGGTAAGACAGAGATTGGTCACAGATTTATTGGCAAGAATACATTTCTGGATTTCGCTAAAGGTTTCCCAGAATCAAGTCAATAATTGTCAGATTATCTGACAATACCAACTTAAATATAGGAGTGCTCAGGGACACTTGGCGTAAAGTGTGCATATATGGTCTAGGGCAAGGCTCTCCAACCCAATTCCTGGATAGCTGCCGTCCTGTAGGTTTTAGCTCCAACCTTAATCTAGCACACCTGACCTAATAATTAGTTGGTTGATAAGATGAATCAGGTAAGTTACAACTTGGGTTGGAGTGAAAACCTACAGAGGGTAGCGCTCCAGGAGCAGGGTTGGAGTGAAAACCTACAGAGGGTAGCGCTCCAGGAGCAGGGTTGGAGTGAAAACCTACAGAGGGTAGCGCTCCAGGAGCAGGGTTGGAGTGAAAACCTACAGAGGGTAGCGCTCCAGGAGCAGGGTTGGAGTGAAAACCTACAGAGGGTAGCGCTCCAGGAGCAGGGTTGGAGTGAAAACCTACAGAGGGTAGCGCTCCAGGAGCAGGGTTGGAGTGAAAACCTACAGAGGGTAGCGCTCCAGGAGCAGGGTTGGAGTGAAAACCTACAGAGGGTAGCGCTCCAGGAGCAGGGTTGGAGTGAAAACCTACAGAGGGTAGCGCTCCAGGAGCAGGGTTGGAGTGAAAACCTACAGAGGGTAGCGCTCCAGGAGCAGGGTTGGAGAGCTCCGCTCTGGGGATTTAAACTTTACATTTCTTGGTTGGGAGTGCATTGATGTTTCTACAGTGCCACATTTATTACTGAGAACAAATATCCACACACTCAAAAATGAGGGTACAGTGTTGTTCCCCGATTCACAAAAAGGTTAAAGGTTCACATAAGGTACCTTTTAGGGTACATCTGCAGATGGTATAGTATAACGGTCAATTTTTCTACCAAATACTTTGAATATAAGGTACAATACCAGCTGCCATTGTGTTACTGTAAAATACACTGTAACCTCTTAACAGTGCAGCACTATATTGCCACCAGCTCTTATAAAGAGCACAGAATTGGAAGAGCACAAAAGAAGGACTCAACCTTCATTAAGATATCGATAAAACCACTTAAACTGGTACAATACTTCCACTAACAGTTGGCACAATTTTTTTTTACCATGCCCCAAATATGCTAATAGCCCCCGCCCCAAAACGCTAATGTTGCCCAACCTACATTTTAAAACACAGTAAGGATTGTGCCTTATATTCAAAATATTGTGTAGAAATTGACCATTATACCAGATTATCTGCACATATAACTTAAAAGGTACCAAGCAGTACCCTGTGAGTTTATATGTTTACCTCTGAAGGTACATTATCTTTACATTTGACCTTTTTGTACCCCAGGGAACAACTCCGTGCACTAACTGCATCCTTCTTTTTGAGAGCGTGTGGATGTTCTTGGTAATAAATATGTATGGTGGCACTGCAGAAACATTGATGCACTCATGACCAATTGGTTGCAAGTTTAAATCCCCAGAGCATTTATACACACTTTGTGTCAAGTGTCCATGGGCACTGCTATTTTTTACGTTGGTGCAGTCAGATAATCAGGCAATTATTGACTTGACTGAGTAGGGCTGGCACAATTATCGTATGACCATGTAACCGATGGTTAAGGAGGAAGAGCGTCATGAAAATAAAATAACCGTTATACCCGATTAAAAAAAAACAATACAAATAAATGAAATTGAACGAACAGCTGACTGAAGAAGGCCGTGCATTCGTGCAGCTGAGTCGGTTTCTGTGGTAACATGGACTCTTAACAATGTGATGTAACTTTGTTACTTCTTGCTGAAACAAGAAACTAGCAAACGAGTCTTCAGTTGCCTAGGCAACTCCTTCCAAAATGCATAGAATTAATAGAACGGACTTGGAACCTCTAACACTGACAATTTGACTGGTAAACTCATTGGTACACTCGCAATAGCTGCCTGGTATTGCTATGCAGTAACTTCCATGGTAATGTAGAATGTTCATTCAAATGACGTTAATTGATGTGGCTCATGCAATGGGGGGAAAAAAATGTGTGGTTGCCATGGCGCCATGAGATCACCTAGTCAGAGAGCTCTGTAAATATTGTACATATTTTAATAGTTTTAGGTGTTTTTGACATAATCTTTTTAGATCAACTTTTTATTGTGTTAGCTAGCTAATTAAGTTTTGATTATATATATATATATATATATATATATATATATATCCACGGCAGTGAAAGACTGTCAAGTCAGTTCTTTGACCAACTGAACTGATAAGCTAGCTGTTTTTATTTTGAACAACAATAGATGGCAGAAGATTGGTTGAAGATGGCAGAGTAAACTCATGCTAAAATGTTTATTCTATTATACTGAGCCATTTACTTGATGTTCGGATTCTTATTTTTTTATAATTTCTTATTGTTGTTGTATTGTCGAGGGGGAACCTACAAGTAAACATTTAGTTAGAAGGTGTATACCATGTGTATCCCATACATACCACAAAAAAAACTTGAAACCTGAACTTGAAACAAAAGCATGTAATTAGAAATATGTCTTTGAAAATGTCTTTGAGAGGGTGAATGGGCAAGACAAAATATTTATGTACCTTTGAACAGGGTATGGTAGTAGGTGCCAGGCGCACCGGTTTATGTCAAGAACTGCAACGCTGCTGGGTTTTTCACACTCAGCATTTTCCCATGTGTATCAAGAATGGTCCACCACCCAAAGGACATCCAATCAACTTCACACAACTGTGCACCTCTGGTGCATCTTAATATTAGGAAGTTGTTCTTAATGTTTTGTACATTCAGTGTATATCAAGTGCCGTGGAGGGCGCAATCTTACAACGTTGCAGTCCTGAAATGAGAGCTTTGCCATCTATGCTAAACGCCTGGGCCTCTGATAGATACTGTATAACTGTCATCAACACATGCTTCAGTATTCTGCTTCTCCAGGAGCAGAGAGAGGCAATTGCCTTGTAACAGTGTGAGCCATAAGCGCATCTGAAGTATCCTATAAGAATAACTGTAATTGCAAAAACAGTAATACAGTACTTATTTATCGTAAACTATCATATTTTCATTATCATAAAATATTATTTGTAAACACAATACAAAAAATCAGTTGAAGCACATTGATTTGACTAAAACTATCAAGATCCCTCAACAAGTCATTAAATTAAAATGTGTTAGTTTTACTTACTTTACTAGGTTGAAGTAACTTTAGATGACAACGCAACACAGAATCCAGATTGGACTGGACTTTTTAAGGCAGCAGGATAAGAAACTCTTTTGTTGACTCAACAAATCTTTTTTTTTTACAATGAGCAATTAGCATTTTTTAAATGTTTTTTGGGGCTTTCATATATTAGCTGAAACAACTAGAAGGCAAGATTCCTTTTTAGAGTGTATCTACGAGAAAATACAGTACATTCGGAAAGTATTCAGAAAAAAACTAAAACAAAATACCTTATATACATAAGTATTTTGACCCTTTGCTATGAGATTCGAAATTGAGCTCAGGTTCATCCTGTTTCCATTGATCATCATTGAGATGTTTCTACAACTTGATTGGAGTCCACCCGTGGTAAATTCAATTGATTGGACATGATTTGAAAAGGCACACAAATGTCTATAAAAGGTCCCATAGTTGACAGTGCACGTCAGACCAAAAACAAAGCCATGAGGTCAAAGGAGTTGTCCGTTGAGCGCCTAGACAGGATTGTGTTGAGGCACAGATCTGGGGAAGGGTACCAACATGTCTGCAGCACTGAAGGTCCCCAAGAACACTGATGTGGCTCATGCAATGGGAAAATTGATGAAGTTTGGAACCACCAAGACCCTTCCAAGAGCTGGCCACCCAGGAAAACAGTCTTGATTTGAAATAGGTACTATAGCAACACCTCTTGCACTGAGATGGAGTGCCTTAGACCACTGCACCACTCGGGAGCCCAAAAAAGAACATGATAGCCCACTTGGAGTTTGCCAAAAGGCACCTAAAGGACTCTCGGACTATGAGAAACAAGATTCTCTGGTCTGATGAAACCAAGATTTAACTTTTTGGCCTGAATGCCAAGTGTCACATCTGGAGTAAACCAGGCACCATCCCTACGGTGAAGCATGGTGGTGGCAGTATCATGCTGTGGGGATGTTTTTCAGTGGCAGGGACTGGGAGACTAGTCAGGATCGAGGTGAAAGATGAATGGAGCAAAGTACAGAGAGAGCCTTGATGAAAACATGCTCCAGAGCACTCAGGACCTCAGACTGGGGTGAAGGTTCACCTTCCAACAGGACAACGACCCTAAGCACACAGCCAAGACAACGCAGGAGTGGCTTGGGAGAAATGGGAGAAACTCCCCAAATACAGGTGTGCCAAGCTTGTAGCATCATACCCAAGAAGATTCAAGGCTGTAATCACTGCCAATGGCGCTTCAACAAAGTACTGAGTAAAGGGTCTGAATACTTATGCAAATGTCATATTTCCATTTTTTTTTATACATTTGCTACAATTCCTAAAAACCTTTTTTTCTTTGTCATTGTGGGGTATTGTGTGTAGATTGATGAGGGAAATAAACAATTTAATTAATTTTAGAATAAGTCTGTAAGGTAACAAAATGTGGACAAAGTCAAGGCGTCTGAATACTTTCTGAAGGCACTGAATCTACACCATCAGCTACACTTGGACATTTTACCACAATCTTTCTTTAACAATGGTAAAGTTGGAAAGAAGGGACATGAATGTACATGACTGTACTGGTATAATTTTCAAGTAGTACAGTATATGTTTAACTGTTGTCTGAACTCTGCAATGCAAGTCTATACTGCCACCTGGAGTCTATACTTCACATTTCAGGCAGCATGTCAGGGAATGTTGGTTATGAAACATTTTTTGGAATACAATCCCTACAATGGAAGGAAATAAGACAGCAGAAAATGTGTAATTGATGTTATGGAGGGACATGGGTCCAGTGGCTTCTTTAGTAATAGTCCAGTTGCATCATGGGTCTAACTGCCCCTGGGAAATATGTTGTGATGACTAGACTCTGGGACTAGGGGAGGGAGGTGATGAGCCCTTGTGATACTTTTACCCAATAGGATGGTGTGTCTGCATGTCAGAGGGCCTGTATCTAATCTCCTGATGAGTCATTAGGCCAATGAAATCAACATCAAACCTGGGCCCCAGATGGATCATGTCAAGGAGAAAATGTGTCAGGGGATGTCTCTGAGAGGGCTGTAAGGGTGAGAAGGAACAGAGATGGAACTCTATAATGATGATATGAAGTGTTTTTTAGGTTGAAGGGGACACACATACTGTTGTGAGATGGGGCCCAGTTTCTGTGGCTGATTTATTGTCGTCTGTCCCTGATTAAATGCTGTATTTGGCTCTGCCCCCTGCCAAATTAGAGAGGAAAATCAATATGGGCTTGGATCTCCCCCACTTCTTGATATTTTCTATCACACCCAAAGTTGCAGATCCAATTTGGCACACTAATTTTGGGCAGACACAGGTGAGGATGAGATTGTAGCAAATTGGGCACAAAGGTACCTTAGCCAATATTTTGTTTTTATTAGGTATACAGTACCTCCACGATAAAGATGACTGGAAAATATTGGAGTGGAAGATCGCAGGATACAAAAAAGGACATCACTGCCTGGGTGTTGCTGAGTCTTGGCTATGCTGGGTTTCCATGATGCGGACAGGAGGATGAGATGGATGTGGCGTGGCCAAACCTCCTCAATATGCTCCGAAAGTGATACTACTACATTACCAGAAAGAACAACCCTCACACGGACATGCACTTACTTTGCTCTTTCCTCCTGAACCGTGAACATACAGGGGATTCGGAAAGTATTCAGACCCCTTGACTTTTTCTACATTTTGTTAAGTTACAGCCTAATTCTAAAATTGATTAAATAGTTTGTTTCCCCTCAAACTACACACAATACACCATAATGACAAAGAAAAAACTGGTTTATGGAAATTTATGCAAATGTGATAAACATGTAAAACTGAAATATTACATTTATATAAATATTGAGAACCTTTACTCAGTACTTTGTTGAAGCACCTTTGGAAGCGATTACAGCCTCAAGTCTTCTTGGGTATGACACTACAAGCTTGGCACACCTGTATTTGGGGAGTTTCTCCCATTCTTCTCTGCAGATCCTCTCAAGCTCTGTCTGGTTGGATGGGGAGCGTCGCTGCACAGCTATTTTCAGGTCTCTCCAGAGATGTTCGATTGGGTTCAAGTCCAGGCTCTGGCTGGGCCATTCACTCACTATTCAGAGACTTGTCCCGAAGCCATGCCTGCGTTGTCTTGGCTGTGTGCTTAGGGTCGTTGTCCTGTTGGAAGGTTGAACCTTCGCCCCAGTCTGAGGTCCTGAGTGCTCTGGAGCAGGTTTTCATCAAGGATCTCTCTGTACTTTGCTTTGTTCATCTGTCCCTCGATCCTGACTAGTCTCCCAGTCCCTGCCGCTGAAAAACATTCCACAGCATGATGCTGCCACCACCATACTTCACTATAGGGATGGTGCCTGGTTTCCTCCAGACGTGACGCTTGGCATTCAGGCTAATGAGTTCAATCCAGAGAATCTTGTTTCTCATGGTCAGAGTCCTTAATTGCCTTTTGGTAAACTCCAAGCAGGCTGTCATGTGCCTTTTACTGAGGAGCGGTTTCCACCTGGCCACTCCACCATGAAGTCCTGATTGGTGGAGTGCTGCAGAGATGGTTGTCCTTCTGGAAGGTTCTCCCATCTCCACAGAGGAACTCTGGAGCTCTGTCAGTGTGACCATCTGGATCTTGGTCGCCTCCCTGACTAAAGCCCTTCTCTCCCGATTGCTCAGTTTGGCTGGGGGGCCAGCTCTAGGAAGAGTCTTGGTGGTCCCAAACTTCTTCCATTTAAGAATAATGGAGGCCACTGTGTTCAAATTCGATTCTCATAGCAAAGGGTCCGAATACTTATGTAAATACGTTTTTTTATTATTATTTGTAATACATTTGCAAAGATTTATGAAACCTGTTTTCACGTCATTATGGGATATTGTCTGTAGATTGATGAGTAAATGTTTTTTTAAATTAATTTTAGAATAAGGATGTAACGTAACAAATGTGGAAAAAGGGAAGGGGTCTGAATACTTTCCGAATGCACCGTACAGTATGTGCTGGTTCTACCCTCAGATGTTGTCAATGTATCCTCTTATTGACTTATTGACTTATTGACACACCCTATCATTGGCTCCTGATGTTTAGCTCAGTATTGAAGATAACAGAAAGTCAAACAAGTCCACAGGAACATTTCAAATATGTTTTTTGATACATTTTTGGGGATCAATGTGAAATATTTAAAATTGGCCAAACATTACAATTTAAAAAAAACAAACATTTTATATACTATGTGTCACGGCTGATGAAAGGAGCGGACCAAGGTGCAGCGTGGTGAGCGTACATGTTCTTTAATTAAGAAAAAGATGCCGAACAAAACAACACACACTACAAAACAAAACCGTGAAGCTTAAGGCAAGGTGCCATAAAGAAAGTCTACTTCCCACAAACACAGGTGGGAAAAAGGGTACCTAAGTATGGTTCCCAATCAGAGACAACGGTAGACAGCTGTCCCTGATTGAGAACCATACCTGGCCAAAACATAGAGATAGAAACATAGAAATGCCCACCCCAACTCACGCCCTGACCAAACCAAAATAAAATAAAAAGGATCTCCAAGGTCAGGGCGTGATACTGTGGTAAACCATGGGGTGTTGGGTTGAGTGTGCAGAGATTAACACAGAGACAGGGAGGATTTATATTACATATATTACGGAATGTATTTCAAATGTTTATTTAAATGTACAGTGCCTTCGTTAAGGTTCAATTTGTTTGTGAAGCATCACAGCACAGTTGAAAAATATATGGCAAATAGAAATCCAAAATGGATGTTGTTAAGAGATAGATGGGAGAGGTTGAATGGAGCTGAAGGGTGGGACTAATAGCAAGATAAAACATGTAACACATACGGGGTCTGTAAAATGTATATAGGTTCAGAACTTTTGTGAAAAAGCACAGTTACAAATATAAATCAAACTGGATGGACATCAGAGATAGAGGAAGGACTAAAAACAAACAAAAAATAACTATTGTAAAATAGACTGTGTATGTAAAATGTGTATAAGATGTTTAAATTGAAGGTAAAAGCCGAAGTGTTTATTAGTTTACTCCAATTGGGGGATCGGTGGTAGGGTTTGCGGGGAATAATAATAAAGGTATATTCTTTAAAAAAAGTATGTTTGTCTATATAGGTATGTGTACGTATATGTGTGTATATGTATGCATGCATGTATGGATATATATATGTTTACAAAAAAAATATATGGGGGATTGGAAATGATGCAGACAATTACATTGAAGGAACCAATATTCTTTCCGCAATATTTAGCTGATCCACCCCTTTAAAAAATAAAATAAAAAAAGTTTCAGACCCCTTGTCGTTTTCCACATTATGTTACGTTACATTATCCTAAAATGTATTAAATAAACAAAATTCCTCATCAGTCTACACACAATACCCCATAATGACAAAGCAAAAACAGGCTTGTAGAATCTTTGCAAATTTATTAAACATAAAAATCAGAAATACCTTCTTTACACATGTACAGTGCCTTGCGAAAGTATTCGGCCCCCTTGAACTTTGCGACCTTTTGCCACATTTCAGGCTTCAAACATAAAGATATAAAACTGTATTTTTTTGTGAAGAATCAACAACAAGTGGGACACAATCATGAAGTGGAACGACATTTATTGGATATTTCAAACTTTTTTAACAAATCAAAAACTGAAAAATTGGGCGTGCAAAATTATTCAGCCCCCTTAAGTTAATACTTTGTAGCGCCACCTTTTGCTGCGATTACAGCTGTAAGTCGCTTGGGGTATGTCTCTATCAGTTTTGCACATTGAGAGACTGACATTTTTTCCCATTCCTCCTCGCAAAACAGCTCGAGCTCAGTGAGGTTGGATGGAGAGCATTTGTGAACAGCAGTTTTCAGTTCTTTCCACAGATTCTCGATTGGATTCAGGTCTGGACTTTGACTTGGCCATTCTAACACCTGGATATGTTTATTTTTGAACCATTCCATTGTAGATTTTGCTTTATGTTTTGGATCATTGTCTTGTTGGAAGACAAATCTCTGTCCCAGTCTCAGGTCTTTTGCAGACTCCATCAGGTTTTCTTCCAGAATGGTCCTGTATTTGGCTCCATCCATCTTCCCATCAATTTTAACCATCTTCCCTGTCCCTGCTGAAGAAAAGCAGGCCCAAACCATGATGCTGCCACCACCATGTTTGACAGTGGGGATGGTGTGTTCAGCTGTGTTGCTTTTACGCCAAACATAACGTTTTGCATTGTTGCCAAAAAGTTCAATTTTGGTTTCATCTGACCAGAGCACCTTCTTCCACATGTTTGGTGTGTCTCCCAGGTGGCTTGTGGCAAACTTTAAACTACACTTTTTATGGATATCTTTAAGAAATGGCTTTCTTCTTGCCATTCTTCCATAAAGGCCAGATTTGTGCAATATACGACTGATTGTTGTCCTATGGACAGAGTCTCCCACCTCAGCTGTAGATCTCTGCAGTTCATCCAGAGTGATCATGGGCTTCTTGGCTGCATCTCTGATCAGTCTTCTCCTTGTATGAGCTGAAAGTTTAGAGGGACGGCCAGGTCTTGGTAGATTTGCAGTGGTCTGATACTCCTTCCATTTCAATATTATCGCTTGCACAGTGCTCCTTGGGATGTTTAAAGCTTGGGAAATATTTTTGTATCCAAATCCGGCTTTAAACTTCTTCACAACAGTATCTCGGACCTGCCTGGTGTGTTCCTTGTTCTTCATGATGCTCTCTGCGCTTTTAATGGACCTCTGAGACTATCACAGTGCAGGTGCATTTATACGGAGACTTGATTACACACAGGTGGATTGTATTTATCATCATTAGTCATTTAGGTCAACATTGGATCATTCAGAGATCCTCACTGAACTTCTGGAGAGAGTTTGCTGCACTGAAAGTAAAGGGGCTGAATAATTTTGCACGCCCAATTTTTCAGTTTTTGATTTGTTAAAAAAGTTTGAAATATCCAATAAATGTCGTTCCACTTCACGATTGTGTCCCACTTGTTGTTGATTCTTCACAAAAAAATACAGTTTTATATCTTTATGTTTGAAGCCTGAAATGTGGCAAAAGGTCGCAAAGTTCAAGGGGGCCGAAAACTTTCACAAGGCACTGTATTCAGACCCTTTGCTATGAGACTCAAAATTGACTCAGGTGCATCCTGTTTCCATCGATCATTATTGAGATGTTTCTACAACTGAATTGGTTTACCTGTGGTAAATTCAATTGACTGGACATGATTTGGAAAGGCACACACTTGTCTATATAAAGTCCCACAGTTGACAGTGCATGTCAAAGCAAAAAAACAAGCCATGAGGTCGAAGGAATTGTTCGTAGGCTCTGAGACACGATTTTGTTGAGGCACAGATCTGGGGAAGGGTACCAAAAGGTCCCGAAGAACACAGTGGCCTCCATCATTCTTAAATGGAAGAAGTTTCGAACCTCCAAGACTCTTCCTAGAGCTGGCTGCCCGGCCAAACTGAGCAATCTGGGGGAGAAGGGCCTTGTTCAGGGAGGTGACCAAGAATCCAATAGTCACTCTGACAGAGTTCTAGAGTTACTCTGTGGAGATGGGAGAATCTTCCAGAAGGACAACCATCTCTGCAGCACTCCACCAATCAGCCCTTTATGGTAGAGTGGCCAGATGGAAGCCACTCCTCAGTAAAACAGCCCACTTGGATTTTGCCAGACCATGAGAAACAAGATTCTCTGGTCTGATGAAACCAAGATTGAACTCTTTGGCCCAAATGCCAAGCGTCATGTCTGGAGGAAACCTGGCACCATCCCTATGGTGAAGCATTGTGGTGGCAGCATCATGCTGTGGTGATGTTTTTCAGCAGAAGGGACTGAGAGACTAGTCAGGATCGAGGGACAGATGAACGGAGCAAAGTGTGAAAACCTGCTCCAGAGCGCTCAGGACCTCAGACTGGGGCGAAGGTTCACCATCCACCAGGACAACGACCCTACGCACACAACCAACACAACAGGATTTGCTTTGGGACAAATCTCTGAATGTCCTTGAGTGGCCCAGCCAGAGTCCGGACTTGAACCCGATCAAACGTCTCTGAAGAGACCTGAAAATAGCTGTGAAGCGAAGCTCCCCATCCAACCTGACAGAGCTTGAGAGGATCTGCAGGGAAGAATGGGAGAAACTCCCCAAGTACAGGTATGCAAAGCTTGTAGCGTCATACCCAAGAAGACTCGAGGCTGTAATCACTGCCAAAGGTGCTTCAAGAAAGGGATGGAATAATTATGTAAATGTGATATTTTTGGGATATTTTATTTATAATTTTCCTAACAATTTCTAAAAACAAGTGTTTTCTTTGTCATAATGGTATTGTGTGTAGATTAACGAGGATAAAACATTTTTTTACTACATTTTAGAATAAGTCTGTAACGTAACAAAATGTGGAAAATGTCAAGGGTTCTGAATACTTTTCTAAATGCACTGTATATAGTAAAACCTGCAAAACATAAAAAGTAAACCAGTGAAAAACAAATGACTCTCTTCTGTGCGAAATAAAAAACCACACAACCCTCCCAAAGCAAAAAAATAAGTGGCAACCTTCCCCTATTTTGGACCACCCATCTCCCCCAGTAAATTGCGAACTGTCCCTAATTGGGACATTATGTTCCCAGCTATGCATCAATTTCTTCAAAGAGACTCATGCTCTGTTTCCAACTACACAATCTCAGCTCAAATATATATTTACTGAGGAAATATAAAGCAGGAAAGCCAAGCTGGTGAATCATCAAAAGAAAAAGCCTACCCATTGTCTGGATCAGAATCTGCAGACATATTACCAAACTCTGGTACCAGCTTCTTATTGATTTCAGATCAGCTGGTACTGCATACTCACTGCTTTTCCATACCAGCTCTAAGCAGATACAGTAGGCCTACTCACTGTTTCCAAATCAGCAGATGCTTACTGTTTCCAGATAAACTGGTACCGGATTGGATAGTAACTGTTTCCAGATTAATGGTTTGGAATGGATGTGGCTGGGCAGGACCAGTGCATCTGGTTAGGTAAACACAACCAGCAGGGGAAGGAAGCACATAATGAAGCTTTTTCACAAAGACCAGCATCAAATTTTCACATCATCCTTTTAGTCTGTGTAGAGAAAATTTAAAAAGGTTGTAGCCTACCATGTTGTGAGGTAAGCCGTTGTGGTGGATGTAACAACAGGAGACAAGGAATATCAGCTTTTCTCCCCGGCTTTTATTTGCAAGTGAAGAATAAATAGGTGTCAAACGTCTTTACAACATCTACAAAATAACAAATAGGAGCAAATGAATGACTCTACAGTTCAAGATCCAGGCTCAATCGTGCATGACGTGGGACAGCACCTTTGTGCCACATTTAAAACAACTGGGAACTCTGAAATCTCTGACCTCCGACTTCAGTGCATTCATGACTGGGAACTCCTGAAAAAAAGAGCTCCAACATGGAATTCCGAGTTGGTTGACAATTCAAAAGAACATACCAGTCTGAGCTCGTTTTTCCCCGAATAACAAGTTGTCTTCGAACGCACTGAATCCGGAAGTCTGAGAATTTAGAGTTCCCAGTTATTAGTTGTTTTGAAAACGGCATCTGGCATGTTTCTAAATTGCCGACCTGAAGATCATCGACGTCATGATTAGACATAGTTTTTTTCATCTTCCCAGTTGTCTTGAATGCACCATCTGCCTAGCGTGGAGACACAAACACCATTTTTGGCCCACAAATGATTTGGCATGGCAAACCACAAACTCAAACACATTTCTGCTGTTTTCACAGATAAATAACAATCATTATAAGGTGAAGAACCATTAGGCCTACTGTGATTAATAAACATATTTTCAATCAAGACTTTTAATCAGTGGTATGTTTTCTTTTGTTAGAATTAAGGCACGATCAGCTCCATCCAGGCCTATCCAGTGAGCACCATCCGAAGTCTAAAATATGTAATTTTGCTCACTGTGTAATCTGGATCGTATATGTACAATATGTGGGGTAAAGGATAGAGTAATAGGCAGCAAGACAAAAGCATTGGCAATTGCTTCATTTATACAATCCATAATAGCACCTGAACACCAGATCAACAGCATCACCTTGTGCCCCTCCTGAAATGGGAGAGAGGCAGACTGCAAAGAGAGTACAGTGGGTTAGAGAAACTTAAGAGCTATACTTGTTGATTGCCAATGTATGTGCCAATATGTGTAATGTTGACAAATCATCACACAGTATCTACTGTATTTGCTGCCTCCTACATATTCAGAGGAATGTATGCAAGAGAGTAGCCAGGTGGACATGTCACATACAGTTTGTGTTGGTGGTATCCCACTGGGAAAAAACTGATTGAATCAACATTGTTTCCACGTCATTTCAACCCAAGAAATCTATGTGATCAAATCAAATGTTATTGGTCACATACACATTTTTTTAGCAGATGTTATTGCGGGTGTAACGAAATGATTTTTGATGTTGAATCAACATGGAAAACTGATTGGATTTGCAAAAAGCAGTGGCCTCCCGAGTGACGCAATGGTCTAAGGCACTGCATTGCAGTGCTAGCTGTGCCACTAGAGATTCTGGGTTTGAGTCCAGGCTCAGTTGCAGCAGGCCGTGACCGGGAGACCCATGGGGCGGTGCACAATTGGCCCAGCGTCGTCCGGGTTAGGGGAGGGTTTGGCTGGCAGGGATGTCCTTGTCCCATTGCGCACTAGCGACTCCTGTGGTGGGCCGGGAGCAGTGCATGCTGACACGGTTGCCAGGTGTACAGTGTTTTCTCCGACACATTGGTACTGCTGGCTTCCGGGTTAAGTGGGCATTGTGTCAAGAAGCAGTGCGGCTTGTTTTGGTTGTGTTTTAGAGGACACACGGCTCTCGACCTTTGCCTCTCCCGAGTCTGTACTGGAGTTGCAGTGATGAGACAAGACTGCTACCAATTGGATACCATGAAAAGGGGGAGAAAAAAAACACAAGGGCATTTCCTACTCTAAATCTGAAATTGTGGTATTTGTTGTTGATTCCACATTGAATTCATGCTAGTTGACAGCCAAATCTAAATCAAAACTAGATGTTGAACTGACACCTGTGCCCAGTGGGATAGTGTTCCAGGTGTACTCTCCCATGTTGTAAAGAAGAGGGAGTCATCTAGGTACATGGCTCCATAGCATGTTGACTGTGCCATACCCACGCATTCCCTTTCATACTGTTGTACACCCCCTTTCTCTCACGTCTCGCTTTTCCCATCCCTCCATTCTCTCCCTCCCTCTCTCTCTCTCTCCCCCTATATTTATTTCACTCTCCCTTCCTATATCTCTCTCTCTCTCTCTCTCTCTCTCTCTCTCTCTCTCCTTGCCTTACCAGGCCCTCAGAGCTGGAGGAAAGACTGGAGGGGTCAATGCATCGTTAGTCACCTGGACAGGTAGTATTTGGAGAGAGAGCTGCAGGCGATGGTTTCAGGAACTCTTCTCTTGAGGTCGTCCAGAAAAACTTTGCTTCTTCCCCTTCTACCTACTCCCCTACTACCTCAGCAGAGACCAAGAATACTAGCCTTTTAAGATCATAATACCTCCCAGTGTCAGAGATCCCCCTCAGGCAGACAGTCAAGATCAGGACTAAACTGATTATGGGGATCAGGAGATATTTCTGAGCCGGGGAGCCATTTGAAACACTGTGTCAGTAGGATTTGCTCCCTGTCAACAGTATGCACTCATACACGTACACATTGACACACAACACACACGATCGCTCACACAATGGTTTGTTTATAGAGGGGAAAGGGAAAATGGTCTGTAATAAAGTTTTCAGAGTGAAAAGGACTACCTGTTTTGTTAACCTTTCCTCACTCTACCGCCATGCGTACTTTTACACCTTGATATCCACCTGAGACAGGTATGTAAGCGTAACCCATGTGCAAACAGTAAAAGAAAAAGAGGGAGAAGAGAGACATCTGTCAAAGAGAGGGAGGACAGGAAGAAGTGAAAGTACAAAGAGATCACAAATGAATGAGACCAACCCTCTGTCGCACTGCTTTCCTCTCTCCACCTGGAGGAGCACAAAGGGATCCACCAGAATCTCATTGTTCTACTTGGTTGTGATAGAAAGAGAGAGGTGGCTCTTTTATTAAACAGTCAAATTTAACAATTTCACCTGTTTATGTTTTTTGCAAGTACCTAACAATGCCTCCACAGTAGACAGAATGAACAGAATGAATTGCAGTTATGTAGACTACAGGTGACAAAACAACTAGAATGTTTTTTCTGTGAACATCAAACTCTTCTTCAAACTTCACATCACATCCTTTCTTCCTTTCTCATGCCTTTGATCAAGGACTATAGGCAATTGATGACTCTGTTCTGGACAGTGCTTCAGATCCTTATTCCTAGAGATTCGGCATCCTCCTCCCTGTGAATGCTATTTTGTAAGATCTTGCCAAAGGAATAATTCCATCCTCGATGGACATTTAAGTTATATTCTATATATTCTATTCTCTCTAAGCACCCTCTCCCAGCAATACTCTCTCCCCTGCCCTACTCCCTCCCAAATTCCCTCGGATGGGGAACTGGTATCGGGCCCCTAAACCTCCTGGATCCATAAGGAACTACAGAGAAGGATGACATCATGCCTCCAGATTATGGCTTTTACAAGGGATGATTTACAACGTGACACACCACACTCAGAACATCTGCATTGCAACTGGGAGCACCGCACTCTATCTATTCCCCCTATCCCCCATGGAGCAGTGACTCGGCTGCATGGCGTAAATGTATTCAAAATGGCCTCCCTTAGTCAAAGGTTACCAACCCTACTTTTCTGCCTGTTATTTGGTCAACAGCTGGCATGCAGTATCGAACACACACATATTACGCTCTGTCACGTTCACTACCTCTCCTGCGCTCGACGTCACCAGTCTACTAAACACCAGTCCTGGCAACCCATCTTTACACACACCTGGCAACCATCATTATGCACACCTGCATCTCATTATCATTAGTCACACCTGGACTTCAGTACTCCCTTGATTACCTACCCTTTATATAGCACTCTTTTGTTGTCAGTCATCAGGTACAGTAGTATTGTATTCTGTTGCCTCTTTTTCGATTCCTTCTAAACATTCGCTATTTCATCTATCCTGCCTGATCTGTCCTCCTGTCTTCTTCACACATCCTGCCTGATCTGTCCTCCTGTCTTATTCATACATCCTGCCTGATCTGTCCTCCTGTCTTCTTCACACATCCTGCCTGATCTGTCCTCCTGTCTTCTTCACACATCCTGCCTGATCTGTCCTCCTGTCTTCTTCATACATCCTACCTGATCTGTCCTCCTGTCTTCTTCACACATCCTGCCTGATCTGTCCTCCTGTCTTCTTCACACATCCTGCCTGATCTGTCCTCCTGTCTTCTTCATACATCCTGCCTGATCTGTCCTCCTGTCTTCTTCATACATCCTGCCTGATCTGTCCTCCTGTCTTCTTCACACATCCTGCCTGATCTGTCCTCCTGTCTTCTTCACACATCCTGCATGATCTGTCCTCCTGTCTTCTTCACACATCCTGCCTGATCTGTCCTCCTGTCTTCTTCATACATCCTGCCTGATCTGTCCTCCTGTCTTCTTCACACATCCCCGGTCAGAGGATGTTGGTAAATGGAGGAAAAACCCTGACAATAAGCCCCTTTCTATTGCTCTATTATTGTCCTAGAAGTACACAATGTACTGGCACATCAAGTTGCCCATCACATAAGAACAATGAATTGACTAAATGGTCAGGAATGCTAAACCACAAAGCTGGGCCATATATTGTACACAGGTTATGTGACCCATTTTCACCATCTTCCCTAACATCTTCCTTACACTCTCGAATTGTTAACTTTTTGGTAGCACCAACTGGTAAGACACTTCTGGAGGGCGATCACGTGTGCTAGCAAAGGTCCTGGGTTCAAGCCTCGGTGTAAGCCGAATCTGGAGGAAGTGGTACTCACTAAGCATGCAGCGTGACGTCCTTTACTTAAGGAATAATTGTTTTAAATGTTTTTATTTAACCTTTATTTAACTAGGCAAGTCAGTTAAGAACAAATTCTTATTTACAACGACTGTCTACCAAAAGGCAAAAGGCCTTCTGCGGGGACGGAGGCCTGGGATTAAAATAAATAAATAAATACAGGACAAAACACACATTGCAACAATAGAGACAACACAACGCTACAAAAAAAGAGACCTAAGACAACAAAATAGCAAGGCAGTAACATATGACAACACAGCATGGTAGCAACACAACATAACAACAACATGGTACCAACACAACATGGTAGCAGCACATAACATGGTACAAACATTATTAGGCATAGTCAACAGCACAAAGGTCAAGAAGGTAGAGAAAACAATACATCACACAAAGCAGCCACAACTGCCAGTAAGAGTGTCCATGATTGAGTCTTTGAATGAAGAGATTGAGATAAAACTGTCCAGTTTGAGTGTTTGTTGCAGCTCGTTCCAGTCGCTAGCTGCAGCGAACTGAAAAGAGGAGCGACCAGGGATGTGTGTGCTTTGGGGACCTTTAACAGAATGTGACTGGCAGAACGGGTGTTGTATGGGGAGGATGAGGGTTGCAGTAGATTTCTCAGATAGGAGGGAGTGAGGCATAAGAGGATTTTATAAATAAGCATCAACCAGTGGGTCTTGCGACAGGTATACAGAGATGACCAGTTTACAGAGGAGTATAAAGTGCAGTGATGTGTCCTATAATGAGCATTGGTGGCAAATCTGATGGCCGAATGGTAAAGAACATCTAGCTGCTCAAGAGCACCCTTACCTGCTGATCTATAAATTATGTCTCCGTAATCTAGCATGGGTAGGATGGTCATATGAATCAAGGTTAGTTTGGCAGCTGGGGTGAAAGAAGAGCAATTAGGATAGAGGAAACCAAGTCTAGATTTAACGTTAGCCTGCAGCTTTGATATGTGCTGAGAGAAGGACAGTGCACCGTCTAGCCATACTCCCAAGTACTTATATGAGGTGACTACCTCAAGCTCTAAACCCTCAGAGGTATAATAACATCTGTGGGCAGTGGGGCATTCTTCTTACCAAACCACATTACCTTTGTTTTGGAGGTGTTTAGAACAAGGTTACGGGTAAAGAAAGCTTGTTGGACACTAAGAAAGCTTTGTTGTAGAGCGTTAGAACGCCTTAGAAGCCGGTGTTTGGAGAATATATTCGCACGGGTGTTGTTAGGCCCGAGAAGAAGTTGAGGGCTGGCAAACCATGTCAATACATCCTCCAAACAGCGGCTTCGAGGGCATTATCACCTTTGTACCATGGATTACCAACTAACAACAGTAGCTGCATTTGCACTTGTTTAAGCTGTTTTCTAGTGACATTTATGAGATAATGAGGCGCGATTTCACCTTGCATACAACATGTGCTCTCTTGTCAGGACACTGTTGTTCAGAGGAGCTAGCCAACAACACAGCTAACACTATCACTTCAAACTGAAGCTGGAAACACTGCAAACTAGCTGCACGTTTAATTTGATCTTTATCACATTTTTATAGTGTAGTTCAAGTTTATAAATTGCTTGGCTGGGCTGATGAGACAGTGGATTGCGCAGTCAGATGGAACAGAGTAAGCATTCTAACGTCATAGATTTAGCCAGTGATAACTTGTAGAATAGACACGGACTAGAATGTGGTTTTAACCAATCAGCATTTAGGATTAAACCCACTCGTTGTATAAATATGCATAAAGAAGCATGACTTGGGTCAGTGACTGTATGACTGGTAGGGTTTAGGGAGGCAGAGGGCTAACCACAGTATACGCAGTCAATTCCCTTGTTCCTGTCTCCTCTTCCCACCACAACTTAAAGCAGAAGCATCAGTAGAACATGCAGAGAGTCCTGGACTGGAATGTGTTTTGGTTGTGGTTTTAGATTTGTTGGCTGCATCAAGAGAGTCAGAGCTGCACATCTGCCTAGCACAGTTTTCCCTTCTTTACTGACACACACACGCATACACACCCACACACACCTATAGTATACCTTGTATAGATTTTAAACCAGGGTCAAAAATAGAATGCACTGTAAATCTATACAGCATGTCAAGACAGTAATGGCATTTTTTACCCCCTCACTGATATGCTTAAACATGCACGTCTGTCAACTGAGAACTCACGCTACTTTGACCCATGTCAACCCCACCCAAAACATACTAAGCACTAGTAAGAATACACTTACCAAGTTCTTATTGCACAGTCATGAAAACAAAACAGATAGACAGGCAATGATCTACTGTTTTATAATCTTCTTCCTCCTCCTCCCATGCACCCGCCTCTATGAAATGTTTTCTTCCCTTCCGAACAAGCTACGGTGGGCTGTATTATTGGCCTGCTAATACACAGCAAATTGGCTGTGTTGATTTTTCAGTGTAACATTTCTAGTGTTGATTCAGATGTTAAATTAACTCTGCAAGTGTTACATTAACACCCATTGGTGTAAATTAACCACTGTGTTGGTGTTAATAACCAGTGTTAAACCAAAACCACACCCATCATTATCATATTTCCGAGCATACTCTATTGAAGGTAGATTTTTTGAATTATTTGTTTCAATATCTATGTTTCTGCATCGATTAATTCACCTTATGCTACTGAATTATAAATAACATACATTTTTCTAAACAAATCCAATCTGTTACTTTGACTTATGGCACCGCATTACTGAAATGGATGTTCCAGTTTAGATGGTTTAGGTAGTCTCATATCTCAGTCTTCCCAACCCGACAGTCATTCTGAATCCCTTTTCGACTCTGGTTTCTCTTCATTAAACACAACCCTGCATGGTGGATATTTTCTGGGGTTGTGTCCCTCTCTCTACCTTCTCTCACTAACCTTTTCTTTGGACAGACCAGATGGCAGCAACAGTAACAGTGGCTTGACCACTGCTGACGCTGTCTCTCTGTTCCATCGGACAAGGCCGAAACCTGACTCCATGGACCATCCAGAAACAGAACCGGACCGGCTGCCTGAGGAAGAGACGACAGACTGCAGGCCTTGAGGTGAGTAAAGTGCTTGCGAGGCAAGCCTTATTCCCTCTACCCTTGGCCTGCAGCTCTCCTCCCCTGCCTTTCTTTTTTCCTATCTGCCCTCCAACGGCCACCACCGACCAGAACAGGACCAGCTGACCAGCAATCACCAGGCGCAGACCAACAGAAGTAGTGACCAGACCAGACACCATGCGAACCAGATGCGTGGCGGAAGGACCAAAGACCATAACCAAAACCACCATCTCTCACCTGAGCATGATGTCCATAATGAACCCAGGAGTGACGCACCGCTACAACGTGGTGTGGCTGACACTAGTCCCCTAAGAGGAGGCTGCCAGGGACGGAGCCGCCAAGCAGCAGCACCAGGAGCAGCAGCAGCAACAGCAACAACCACCAGACCAGAAACCATGACCCGCCTGGAATTCAGCAAGCAAGTTCTCCAGCGAGGTATGGGCTTTGTGCCGTCTGATATGAATTGCCTGGTGAAACCCCCAGGGACACAGCAATCATTTGAAGCCAGTTTCAAGACCGCCAATCCAAATTTAAAGAAGAAGAAGTAATTCTGAATGTAGGTTGCAGGCGAATAAACATTTCAAATGTTGGATATCCCCACGCTGGCTGGAAATTCAATTACACTTTGCAAACCAGCATGTGTAGTGGCGACTCATCATTCAGGGGGGTTGCCTATTTTGCATGTTATTTTTGCATTAATATGTGTTACATATTATGCTATATTGTATTTACCTCGCCACCATGGCCTTCTATTGCCTTTACCTCCCTTATCTCACCTCATTTGCTCACATTGTATATAGACCTATCTTTCTACTTTATTATTGACTGTATGTTTGTTTTACTCCATGTGTAACTCTGTGTTGTTGTATGTGTCGAACTGCTTTGCTTTATCTTGGCCAGGTCACAATTGTAAATGAGAACTTGTTCTCAACTTGCCTACCTGGTTAAATAAAGATGAAATAAAAAAATTAAATAAACATATCAGTTTACCAACAATGTAAAAAATTTATAAAAAATAATTGAGTTAATAAAGCCTCCATACAAATATAGTCTCTTTTTTGCTTTCTTGAGTAAAGCAAATCCAAAATGCAGGTGTTTCAGCCTAGATCAGTGCTTTCTGTGGTGGTGGGGCAGCCAGTGGAAAATACGGAGCGTTAGGGGTTGGTAATGTTCTCTATTTGCGCCATGATTGGCTGAGTGTTCTGTCACTCATGGGGACACTACGTCACTGCCAAATCTAAGGGTAGAGCTCGAAAATTCAAGCCCCTTGGGTGCTGCCATAGAGTTACATCAGAAGTGCCAATCCAAGAAGGCTCAAGGTCATTGACCACAGATATAATAACTTCAAATCACATTATATCTACAGTAGCTTTGATTGGCTTTGATTGGACACATACTTTCAAAATCTTAGCTATCAGTCATCATGATGAATCAAGTCGACAATCTACTGGCGAATTGTTTTTAATCCTTGTCATATGAAGAGAAATAATGAAGAGAAATTATAGATAAATGTATCGGTGCTCATCGGCCATTGGACAGAAACATTACACATCAAGTTGGAAATCGCTAATTCAAACAATGAGTGATTTGGAAGGAATCAGTGGCTAACTGCAAGTATTGAAAAGCAATCACTAGCCTGCTACTCAGTGGTGTGTGTGTGTGTGTGTGTGTGTGTGTGTGTGTGTGTGTGTGTGTGTGTGTGTGTGTGTGTGTGTGTGTGTGTGTGGTCCCAATTCTGGGTTTAAGGGTCTATTTCCAAGCTTAAAATGATAAACATTCAACATTGGCAATGCTGTCAATCCATCAGGATTTGTGTCACACTCAAAACAACTGTTAACTCGGAACTGTGAAATCTGACTTTAGTGAGTTCAAGTCAACTGGGAACTTGGGTGATTGTGGAGGCCAGGTCATCTGATGCAGCACTCCATCACTCCCTTTCTTGGTCAAATAGCCCTTACACAGCCTGGAGGTGTGTTGGGTCATTGTCCTGTTGAAAAACAAATGATAGTCCCACTAAGCCCAAACCAGATGGGATGGCGTATCGCTGCAGAATGCTGTGGTAGCCATGCTGGTTAAGTGTGCCTTGAATTCTAAATAAATCACTGACAGTGTCACCAGCAAAGCACCCCCACACCACCACCACCATCACCATCACCATCACACCTTCTCCATGCTTCACGGTGGGAACCACACATGTGGAGATCATCTGTTCACCTACTCTGCATCTCACAAAGACTACTACTACTACTACTACCTACTCTGTGTCTCACACTGCGGTTGGAATCAAAGATCTCAAATTTGGACTCATCAGACCAAAGGACAGATTTTCACCGGTCTAATGTCCATTGCTCGTGTTTCTTGGCCCAATCAAGTCTCTTCTTCTTATTGGTGTCCTTTAGTAGTGGTTTCTTTACAGCAATTTGACCATGATTTGGCCTGATTCACAGTCTCCTCTGAACAGTTGACATTGAGATGTGTCTGTAACTTGAACTCTGTGAAGCATTTATTTTGGCTGCAATTTTTGAGGCTGGTAACTCTAACTCTGGGTCTTCTTTTCCTGTTGAGGTCCTCATGAGAGCCAGTTTCATCATAGCGCTTGATGGTTTTTGCAACTGCACTTGAAGAAGCTTTCAAAGAGGGCCTCCCGGTGGCGCAGTGGTCTAAGGCACTGCATCGCAGTGCTAGCTGTGCCACCAGAGATTCTGGGTTTGAGCCCAGGCTCTGTCGCAGCCGGCTGCAACACTGGGCCAATGCACAATTGGCCCAGTGTTGTTAGGGAGAGCTTGGCTGGCAGGGATATCCTAGTGGGATACACCAGTGACCCCTGTGGCGGGCAGTGTGCACTGACTAGGTCGCCAGGCACACAGTGTTTCCTCTGACACATTGGTGTGGCTGGCTTCTGGGTTGGATGTGCATTGTGGCTAGGTTGGGTTGTGTTTCAGAGGACGCATGGCTCTCAACCTTCACCTCTCCTGAGTCTGTACAGGAGTTGCAGTGAGACAATACTGTAACTACTACCAATTTTGGAGGAAAAAGGGGTAAAAAAATAATAAACTGACTGACCTTCATGTCTTAAAGTAAGTCCTTTCTTTTTGCTTATTTGAGCTCTTCTTGCCATAATATGGACTTGGTCTTTTACCAAATAGGGCAATTTTTTAAAATGTTTATTTAACCTTTATTTAACTATGCAAGTCAGTTAGGAACGGATTCTTATTTACAATGACGGCCTACCCCGGCCATACCCTAACCCGGACGACGCTAGGCCAATTGTGCGCCACCCTATCTTCTGTATACCACCCCTACCTTGTCACAACACAACTAATTGGCTCAAGAATGAAAGAATTTCCACAAATTAACTTTTAACAAGGCACACCTGTTAATTTAAATGGATTCCAGGTGACTACCTCATGGAGCTGGTTGAGAGAATGCCAAGGGTTTGCAAAGCTGTCGTCAAGAAGAATCTCAAATATAAAATATATTTTGATTTGTTTAACATAGTTTTGATGTCTTCACTATTATTCTACAATATAGAAAATAGTAAAAAATAAAGAAAAACCCTTGAATGAGTAGGTGTGTCCAAACTTTTGACTGGTACTGTATGTATACTGTAGCTAAGAAAGTAATACTAAATGTAGTAAGCTGTTAGCAGCAAATGTGCCTCACCCTAATAATTCTGTCTTTTTCCCCCTCTTAATTTCATCTACTGTTCTGACTTGGTGGTGTACATGTAGCCTATAACTTGTTTTAGATAAATATAATCATTGAATATTGTAAGCGCTTTCATTGTCTGCTTATATGGCCCCTTCATTTATCCGACGGTTCTGACTTGGTGTACAGGGAGAACACTGTAAGAATGGCCCATGTTCTGAATTCTGTCGCTGTACATTTCAAAAGTGCTGAAGAAATCTCAATTGTCCGTAGATAATTTTTTTAAAGGCAGTAAAGGAGGCTGAATTAGCTGTTTTGCTGTCAGACAAGGCTCTGCTGATAGCCAGGTGTACAGTAGCAGTGGTAAAGTGTTGGGACTGCTGTTGGGACTCTGCTGTTGGGACAGTTTTATGTAGACCCTAACAGTTTGTGGGCACCGTTTGTTACCGTTACAGTGCAATTAATGTATTGTTTAGTGTTGTGCTGTGTAGTGGCTTTGCTGGCATTTTATGCCCCACTAAGATATACATGCTAAAATCGCCTCTGGTTATTTCATAGTTTTGATGACTTCACTATTATTCTACAATGTAGAAAATAGTCAAAATAAAGAAAAACCCTTGAATGAGTAGGTGTGTCCAAACTTTTGACTGTTACTGTATCTCTTATTCCAATGTAAAGGGTTTGGTATAGAGGCAAATATTTCATCAACGCACGAGGTCTTCGCGCCATTGGCTGCTGCTGATGAGGGCGGGTAGAGCGTGCGAACCCCAGCTCCGGACTGTGAGGGAGCGAGAAAAGTGAGACAAAAAAAGGAAAACGAGGGAATTGCTCTGGACTCTCAAGCATCCGAACAAATCTGTCCTCCCAGTACTGCAGTTTCTGCCCAGTTTGAGCCATCCAATCTGCCTGTGTTACAGCTAAACTAAACACGACACTGACTATCTTTTCGTGGGACCTGGCATGCGCCACGGGACGCTACGTAAACTTTGTGCAGCAGTGGAGGCTATCTGACAACGGACTGGAGTGACAGAGTGAATATACAGTTTGCCTATTAATTTACTAACTCGCAGTAGACGTGGAGGAAGAACGGGGAGACGGGTGGATTATTATGCAACAAGTGGAAAGGTGAGTGAGGACTTGGAAGGTTGCCAGGTGAGGTCGTTGAGGTCCGTTGTGAGCTCGGATGCTGCGGCTGAGAGGTTCGGGACATGCATTACGCACCGTTCTTACTCACTTAATAAAAGTGCTACCGTTTCTATGGTGCATGCTTATTTGGTTTACTCATGTCTGCTCTAGCCTGGTGGTGCTTAAACACAGAAATATATGCCTATGTCAATCAATCAACCACAAATCACCAGTCTCCCTGAGGCAAAAGCACTTGAACAAGACCAGACAACTGATTTGCTGTTGTCAAATGATTGAAATTGTACATTTTTTATTTCATATATATTTTTTAATTCAAATTTATTTGGATCCCATTAGCTTTTGCCGAGGCAGCAACTATTCTTCCTGGTGTGCAAAATGCTGGCTAATTGTTTTGAAATCAGGTTTTTGATACAGTCAGACTACACTGTCAAACCAAGTGTTGAGGATCTGAAAACATAACTAAAAACCTGTCTGTAACACTTTTTGAACGCATCAAGGCATTTAGAATGTAAATGAAAACACATAAGTGTTTAGATTGCTATAACACTTTTAAACACACTCATATATTTATTCAGCACAAGGTGGTTAGGTTAAACACTAAACACTGGGGGTGTTGTTTTAACACTGTAGGGTGTAAAGCCGTAAAGGCAAGTTTCTAATGATTAAATGCACTCTAAACGGGATGATGGGAAATTAAACACTGGTGTTTAAAATCTGAACACTTGGGAGATAAAAGTATTTTCCTGGTTGGAAACTGACTGGAAAAAGCTGACTATCATGTTTAATCTTGCATTCTAAACGAATGTGTTTAAGATGAGAACACTTATTGGCAAATCTAAGTGCCTAAAGTTGAAGTTTTAAACACTGACGTTTAGGTTATAAACGTGTCACATGCTTCATGGTTTTACAGTGTAGGCTACTTCTATTGCTTCACAGTCTCAGACACACTCAAATTGTAGCCTTCGGGGTAAGCATATCTCATTACCTCAGCATCCAGCATCAGAATGCTGAAATCACCTGGTTCATTAGACTTTATAATCCGAAGAAGAAAAAAGCTGAGTTTGAAACACAGAGAGAGTAAGTGAATAGGTTTTATGCACCTGGCCTGAACTCTTAGAGAATAACCTTCTAAAAGCAGGCATTGGGTCATAGGTCATTCCACAAAATTAGTCCCTTTGATATTTTCAATGTAGACTCAGCGAAATTATGTTGCCACGAGCAGCACTGTAGGTATTGAGATGAGCGAAATGCAAGACTTCGCTCTCACACACAGTATCTGCGTATGTGCACGGGTTCGCTTCACACTGTTACAGTGTGGTAGCCAGAGAACCAAAACAGTGGCGAAGTTGAGCCTTGCGCTTTAACGCTACTAGTTGTTGCGGAAATTGACCCACTATGCTGTATACTTTCTGCATCAACGTCATATCGCAGAGTCTACCTTTGAGTAGAAAATGTACACCAATATTGGATTTTAAAAGCCTGTTATATTAAATCAAATCAAATCAACGTTTATTTGTCACGTGTGCCGAATTCAACAGGTGTAGGTAGACCTTACAGTGAAATGCTTACTTACAGGCTCTAACCAATGGTGTGGAAAAAAAATGCAAATAGTCCGGGTAACCATTTGGTTACCTGTTCAGGAGTATTATGGTTTGGGAGTAAAAACTGTTGAGAAGCCTTTTTGTCCTAGACTTGGCACTCCGGTACCGCTTGCCATGCGGTAGTAGAGAGAACAGACTATGACTGGGGTGGCTGGGGTCTTTGACAATATTTAGGGCCTTCCTCTAACACCGGCTGGTGTAGAGGTCCTGGATGGCAGGCAGCTTTGCCCCAGTGATGTACTGGGCCGTATGCACTACCCTCTGAAGTGCCTTGCGGTCAGAGGCCGAGCAATTGCCGTACCAGGCAGTGATGCAACCGGTCAGGATGCTCTCAGTGTTGCAGCTATAGAACCTTTTGAGGATCTCAGGACCCATGCCAAATCTATTTAGTTTCCTGAGGGGGAATAAGCTTTGTCGTGCCCTCTTCACAACTGTCTTGGTGTGTTTGGACCAATCTAGTTTGTTGTTGATGTCTTGGTTACGTTGAGGGATAGGTTGTTATTCTGGCACCACCCGGTCAGGTCTCTGACCTCCTCCCTATAGGCTGTCTTGTCGTTGTCGGTGATCAGGCCTACCACTGTTGTGTCGTCAGCAAACTTAATGATAGTGTTGGAGTCGTGCATTGCCATGCAGTCGCGGGTGAACAGGGAGTAGATGAGGGGACTGAGCACACACCCCTGGGGAGTTCCAGTGTTGAGGATCAGCGTGGCAGATGTGTTGCTACCTACCCTCATCACCTGTTGGCGGCCTGTTAGGAAGTCCAGGATCCAGTTGCAGAGGGAGGTGTTTAGTCCCAGGATCCTTAGCTTGGTGATGAGCTTTGAGGGTACTATGGTGTAGAACGCTGCGCTGTAGTCAATGAACAGCATTCTCACATAGGTGTTCCTTTTGTATAGGTGGGAAAGGGCAGTGTGGAGTGCAATAGAGATTGCATCATCTGTGTATCTGTTTGGGCGGTATGCAAATTGGAGTGGGTCTAGGGTTTCTGGGGTAATGGTGTTGATGTGAGCCATTACCAGCCTTTCAAAGCACTTCATGGCTACGGACGTCAGTGCTACGGGTCTGTAGTCATTTAGGCAGGTTACCTTTGTGTTCTTGGGCACAGGGACTATGGTGGTCTGCTTGAAGCATGTTGGTATTACAGACTCAATCAGGGACATGTTTGCCTGTTTGATGGTTCGTCGCAGGGCATAGCGGGATTTCTTGTAAGCTTCCGGGTTAGAGTCCCGCAACTTGAAAGCGGCTGCTCTACCCTTTAGCGGTATGGGGTATGTACGTACAGTCACTGTGGGGACGACGTCCTCAATGCACTTATTGATAAAGCCAGTGACTGAAGTGGTGTATTCCTCAATATCATCGTAAGAATCCCGGAACATGTTCCAGTCTGTGATAGCAAAGCAGTCCTGTAGTTTAGCATCTGCTTCATCTGACCATTTTTTTATAGACCGAGTCACTGATGCTTCCTGCTTTAGTTTTTGCTTGTAAGCAGGAATCAGGAGGATAGAGTTGTGGTCGGATTTACCAAATGGAGGGCGAGGGACGTGTACGTGTCTCTGTGTGTGGAGTACAGGTCATCTAGATGTTTTTTCCCTCTGGTTGGTAGAACTGATTTAAGTTTCCCTGCATTAAAGTCTCCGGCCACTAGGAGCGCCGCCTCTGGGTGAATGGTTTCCTGTTTGCTTATTTCCTTATACAGCTGACTGAATGCAGTCTTAGTGCCAGCATCTGTCTGTGGTGGTAAATTAACAGCCACGAAAAGTATAGCTGAGAACTCACTAGGCAAGTAGTGTGGCCTGCAGTTTATCGCAATATACTCTACTTCAGGCGAGCAAAATCTAGAGACTTCCTTAGATTTTGTGCACCAGCTGTTGTTTAAAAATATGCTCTATCCTGACGGTGCAGCGTGTATCCCGCTGTCACGTCCTGACCTTAGTTCCTTTTGTATGTCTCTATTTTAGTTTGGTCAGACCGTGAGTTGGGGTGAGCATTCTATGTTTTTGTTCTAGGTTTTGTATTTCTGGTTTTGGCCTGGTATGGTTCCCAATCAGAGGCAGCTGTCAATTGTTGTCTCTGGTTGAGAACCATACTTAGGTAGACTATTTTCCCACTATGAGGTGTGGGTAGTTATTTTCTGGTTAGTGTTTGTTGCACCTGTCAGAACTGTTCATTTATCGTTTTGTGGTTTTTGTTTGTGTATTCATTCTTGATTCAAAGTATTATGGATACGTACCACACTGCACTTTGGTCCTCCTTTCCTTCCACCAACGAAAATCGTTACACCACCACCAAAAAAGGACCAAGCAGCGTGGTAACCAGGAGCAGAGGGTTCTGGACTCCTGGACTTGGGAGGAGATACTGGAAGGCAAGGGACCCTGGGCACAGGCTGGGGAATATCGTCGCCCCAAAGGAAGATCTGGAGGCAGCGAGAGCTGAGCGGCGGCGATATGAGGTAAGGCAGCACAACAGGCACGAGAGGCAGCCCCCAATTTTTTTGGTGGGAGGGCACACGGGGAGATTGGCGGAGTCAGGCGATAGACCTGAGCCAACTCCCCGTGCTTACCGGAAGAAGCGCAGTACTGGTCAGGGACTGTGTTATGCGGTCAAGCGCACGGTGTCGCCAGTATGCGCTCATAGCCTGGTGCGCTATAGGCCAGCCCCCCGCAAGTGCCATGCGAGAGTGGGCATCCAGCCAGGATGTATTGTGCCGGCTCAGCGTGTTTGGTCTCCGGTACGCCGTTTCGGCCCAGGGTATCCTGCGCCGGCGTTGCGTGCTGTGTCTCCGGGGCGCTGGGAGGGTGCGCAGGCATAGGGCGAATGTGGGCATTGAGCCCAAGGGAGAGGTGCGAGTGGTATGCACTAGATCTTCAGTGCTCACCCACAGCCCGGTTCAACCTGTGCCTGCACTCTGGAGGGTTCGGGCTAAAGTGGTCATCCAGCCTGGAGGAGTGGTGCCAAGGCTGCGCACCAGAGCTCCAGTGCTCCCCCACAGCCGGTCTATCCGGTGCCTCCTCCACTCAACAGACCTCCTGTAGGTCTCCCCAGCCTGGTGGGTCCTGTGGCAGCCCCACGCACCAGGCTGTCTCTCCGTCTCCTCCCTCCAGGTTCTCCCTCCTGTCCGGAGATGCCAGAGTTTCCCTCCTGTCCGGAGCTGCCAGAGCCGCCCTCCTGTCCGGAGCTGCCAGAGGCGCCCTCCTGTCCGGAGATGCCAGAGTCTCCCTCCTGTCTGGAGCTGCCAGAGCCGCCCTCCTGTCGGGAGCTGCCAGAGCTGCCCGTCAGTCGGGAGCTGCCAGAGCCAGAGTTTTTGTTTTAGGTTGTGTATTTCTGGTTTTGGCCTGGTATGGTTCCCAATCAGAGGCAGCTGTCAATCGTTGTCTCTAATTGAGAACCATACTTTTTCCCACTATGAGTTGTGGGTAGTTATTTTCTGGTTAGCGTTTGTTGCACCTGTCAGAACTGTTCGTTTATCGTTTTTGTTTGTGTATTCATTTTTGATTCAAAGTATTATGGATACGTACCACGCTGCACTTTGGTCCTCCTCTCCTTCCACCAACGGAAGTCGCTACACCCGCTAGCTGAATATCCATGTCGTCATTCAGCCACAATTCCGTGAAGCATAGTATATTACCGTTTTTGATGTCCCATTGGTAGGATATTCGTGATCTTACCTCGTCTAGTTTATTGTCTAATGATTGCACGTTGGCGAGTAATATTGACGGTAACGGCAGCATTCCTAGTTGTCTTCTGCGGGTCTGGACGAGGCATCCGGCTCTTCGTCCTCTGCGTCGCTTCCTTTTGCGAATAATTGGGATGTCTGACCTGTTGGGTGTTTGGAGAATGTCGTGTAAGTCCTGCTTGCTGCTGTTGTTGTTGTTGTTGAAGAAATCTCAAATCAAATCAATCAAATCAAATCAAATCAAATGTTATTTGTCACATACACATGGTTAGCAGATGTTAATGCGAGTGTAGCGAAATGCTTGTGCTTCTAGTTCCGACAATGCAGTAATAACCAGCAAGTAATCTAGCTAACAATTCCAAAACTACTACTTTATAGACACAAGTGTAAGGGGATAAAGAATATGTACATAAAGATATATGAATGAGTGATGGTACAGAGCGGCATAGGCAAGATACAGTAGATGGTATTGAGTACAGTATATACATATGAGATGAGTATGTAAACAAAGTGGCCTAGTTAAAGTGGCTAGTGATACATGTATTACATAAAGATGCAGTAGATGATATAGAGTACAGTATATACGTATACAAATGAGATGAATAATGTAGGGTATGTAAACATTATATTAGGTAGCATTGTTTAAAGTGGCTAGTGATGTATTTTACATCATTTCCCATCAATTCCCATTATTAAAGTGGCTGGAGTTGAGTCAGTGTGTTGGCAGCAGCCACTCAATGTTAGTGTGTAGGTGTGTAGGTGTGTGTAGGTGTAGGTGTCCTTCGTCTAATCCGAGGTGAGTGATCACTGTCCTGATATCCAGAAGCTCTTTTCTTCCGTAAGATATGGTTGCAGAAACATTATGTACAAAATCATTTACAAATAAACGGCAGCCATCTCCTCCGGCGCCATTTCCAGTTGCCCTTTAATATAGATCACATGGACAATTCAATTCATCCGTTTTTTATATGAATAAAGACATGCTAAAGGGCCGAAATTCAGAATTTCTGCCCCTCTGTGCACTCTCTGTGACTTCTCTGACGATTTGAACCCACTTAACCCCAACATTTCTTCAAGTTTCATTGTAAAGCCCTAGGTATTTTGTTGCTTTGACGAAGTCATTTCGAAGTTATTTATTTAATGTGATTCAAACTGTCCCTCATTTTAGGGTCACCCCTTTTACTTGAACTGAACTATTGTTTTAATTTGGTGAGACTGTTCCTTTTTAAAAACATAACAAAACGAAGAAACATTGAATCTCTAATAGTCAAATCATCATAGTGTAAAAGCAGGTGAGCGAGCTGGTTCTACTCTTTTTGGCAATTTTCTGGTGTTTTTTGGTGGAAAACTAAATGGGTCGAGCATAACACGTCAACCCTGTTACCATGTATAGACAGGCTAGAAATGTTTACTAAACTATTACATTTTTTGGGGGTGAAGTTTGCGTTCAATTGCCCATCCCTGTTGCATAAAACCAGCTTTGAATGTTAAAATTAAGTTAATTTCGTGGAACGACCCTCCTGTTAATTTAAAAGAACAGGATGTCTTTGATCAAGTATCAGCCTATGTTCTTTCTACATTTGTATCGTATTCTGTGGCATACAGTTACTGTAAATATAGAGTAGGTGCGGTGTTTGACTCAGGTGATGACATAAGCGTTGACTTTGTCTGCTTGGCGACATTAGATATTTCACACTTTGTGTAAAAGTCTTAAAAAGAAGATGTTTCACACTCTGAAGAGCTGGGCCCTTTACGTGTCTACCCATGTTGGGAACTGGTGCCACTGGTGTTTATTTCAAGAGGTTTATTTCCAAAGGTCCATCAAAATGTTATTTTGAAATAAATTGTAGCCATTTGATATCAGGCTGGGGACAATGCAGCAGGCCCACTCCACCCTATTTAAGTAATAGTAGGGGAAACTACAGCCAAGCCTATATGCTGGCAGTTAGTTGTTCTCAGGTGGTCTCATTTTCCCCATGCTATTCTCTTTGATGTGCTGGAATGGAACAGTGCAGGAATCTTAGCTGTTGTAGCTTAAACTCCAAACTATCTGCAATATCCATGTACTGTATGTCGTGACTGAAATTGTTGTCAGGATTTTGCAGGAAGTTTGGAGTATATCAGAAACAGCTAGGATTCCTACGCTGTTTCATTCCACCACATCAAAGAGACTAGCATGGGGGAAATGTGATGAGTCAGAAAGCACCAGTTAGTTACCACCACCACCCTGCCCCTGGCAGCGGTTTAACAATGTCAGAGGAAGCCTCAGCATCAGCCACCACATCCCACCCCACACCTGCCTGCCCGGGTTGAGCCACACTGGCCCATCTGAGAACAACTCTGCCAACATCCTGTTGTTTCCCCTGCTATTATCTGTCACTGGCATGCTACCATGACAAATATGACAACCAGATCCCAATGAGACAACTTTAATTTGCTGTGCAAAGCCCCTCCTCTCCCTCTGTTTTTTCCCCTCATCTATTTTTCTTTCTTTCTCACTCTCTTTCTCCCTGCTATGTTCTCTATTTTCCTCTGTCTGTCTGTCTGTCTGTCTGTCTGTCTGTCTGTCTGTCTGCCTGTCTGTCTGTCTGTCTGTCTGTCTGTCTGTCTGTCTGTCTGTCTGTCTCATTCCATCCCTTTCTGTGAGCTGTTATGAATTAAGCGGTCATCTGTATCAATGGTTTCAATCATATGTTCCATTCCCTGGGAAACTTCTGTCTGTGGGTTTCTGCCTTTTGCTGTTTTTTTTTAACCTCCCAGTGCCACAGCAACTGAGACTGCATAGTCCCTCCTTCTCTGAATTGTCTTTATTTCCTCCTCACCTTCTCTCAATAATCACTTTCCTGACTCTCCCTTCCTCTCAGACTTTACTTTCACCCCTCTATCCTTCTTTTTCATCCATTCATTCTGCTACTCCTCATCCATGGTTTGTTTGCTGCTCATGGCGTGCCACTTTCCTGGGCTGTGTTGTGTAGAGACCTGGACGGTTACCAAGTGTGTCATCTGTGGAAGGGAAGACTGCTGTTGGTTACTGTCTGTTTGCTGTGTTAGTCCATGTTGGTGTTGTCAGGGAGCTGATTCTCTATTGTCTTCAGAGAGTTTCAGAATAGAAATGAAGTAAAGCTGAGGTAGTGTAAGGTATTTATAAAGGTTGGGGAGGTCTAGACATACGGTAGTATAGAAATGATCTGACTCTTGTGTGGGTTTAGTGTTAGATAGCTGACTCTTAAGTGGTCATTAATGTCTCATGGAAAATGAACAGGACAAAGGCTATAATCTAGACAGGAAAGAGTCTCTTTGTATGTTTGCCTCGGCTTCTCTCTCCTTTCTCTGTGTCTATGTGGCGAAAGTGAGCCAGGTGAAGATGCACCAGAGGCAGGGAAACTTGCAGAGCTTAAAGAAACCTAAACATTTCTTACAGTGAAAATTCTTCATGTTTGGAGACAAGTTCATGAGGTCCCTGACATTTCATCTGCTACATCTTGTAATCCCCAGGGGCATGTTGGGAGCTTGTGCAAACAGGGTTATGGACTTCTCAAAGACAATTGATCAAAATGGAGTCTCTTTGTTTAGTTTGGCTGATAAGAGACCGTGGACATGACCGAGCTTGATGCTGTAGTGCGTTCCCTGATAGTCGGAACTAAGAAACTGATACATTTCCGACTTGGTAATTCGTTGAACGCGACACGTGTTTAACTACAACCAGTTAGCAAGTCGGACATTTCAGAGTTCCGATATGCACTTTAATGGGGCATTACCATAGAGGTCACTGACTGGGTTGTCTGTCCTTTTCTTGACTTCAGGCATGTACTGTAGGACTATACAGTAGAGTTCCTCTTTAACGTGACTCCCATTATAAAATCGAACAAATGCTGTGTTACCCAGTGTACAGTACACTGTACAGAACACTTAGGCCTACACGACATCTCACCGGTGAGTAAAATAGTGTGATAATTGACTATGACATTTTCCCCCCCTGTCCCCCTCCCCTCTGTCCCCCTCTGTCCCTGTGTTGATGTCCCGCCAAGGGAACCTTGCTGTTACACAACAGTCCTCTCTGTCACTCCAGGCGAATGGCATCTCTCACCAACTGTAACACTGCCATTTCACAGCTGCTCTCTTGGGAGAAAGTACAGTGTGTGTTCACTGTCTCCTTACTTTCCTTCCATCTCTTCCTTTCTCCCTTAGCTACTCTTTCCCTTTCTTGTTCATTTCTTTCTATCTCTCACTCAGACCCTCTCATTCTCTTTCACCTGCCCCTCTCTGTCTCTCTCTCTCTCTCTCTCTCTCTCTCTCTCTCTCTCTCTCTCTCTCTCTCTCTCTCTCTCTCTCTCTCTCTCTCTCTCTCTCTCTCACACACACACACACCCCCCGCCTCTCCATCAATGACTATGTAAGGAACACAGCTCAATCAGTCAGTGGTCAATTAGGTCACCCCAGGGCAGCAGTGTCATTGTTACCAAAGGGATGACCTTATGACCTCAGTGCTATGCTTCATACCCCAGGTGGGTTACAGTGGGTGTGGTCATACACAGGTGTGAAAGCTGCTCCCGGAATGTGCTAATGCTGCGTTCATAACCATGTGGGAAGGTGGTAATTACCAGTTGTGAAGTCATAAATACCAGTTGGATGCATTCACATGCTTTGAACTCATTTAGAAATGCAGGTTAGCTAATGGCCAACAATCTGCATCAAACATAAACTAAAAGTACAGCTATCATGCTTGTAAATAAATTATAGTTCTTAAAAAAACATATGAATCGGCCTACAAGAACCCGTCGGATGTCGCATTGAGTTTTTGCTGGGGAAAAAGCCAAACGCAATGAAATTCCGTTTCTGTGGAATTTGCGATTTTGGTTGTTTTGGATACTTTAAATCCTTTACTTTATTGTAATATAACAATATTGTATGATTACTTAAGGAAAATGGTTCATTTCCAAGTTTTTTTACATTAGCTAGCATGCCCAATGTGAACACTCTATCTCAAACTTCCCAGAGTGTCACAGCTGACTTGGTCCATTCAAGATAGCCTAACATGCTACAGATGAATGGAATCAGCTGATTTAGACACAGAATAATTAGCTAGCTAGTTAGTAATGTAGTAGTATAAAGTTGTAATTTACAATCAATGTAATGTAGTTATCAATACAAGTGGGTCAGATTTTCATTTTGTCTACAAGTAGCCGTAAGCCAGAGAAAAAGCCAAATGTTCATTAAAGAGGTCCGTACTTTCTTCCGGTGTTGCTTGATCAGTGGGTAGGGCTATTAGCTGGCCAAAATGACATGAAAAGTGATCCAAATATATTAACAGTATTGCAGTATCCTAAAACTTGTTGTAATCTTGCTATCATTTTGAGCCGCATTCAGCTGCCATTTTGAGCCGCATTCAATTTCTTGCTAGCCCTGGCCAATCACCTTTACTCCCCTCAAGATGTAAAAGTATTGGATAGGTGTAGATTAATTATCTACCAACACAGGTACAACAATCCACTGCTTTTAATATTTGAGGGGGTGTGAATGAGTGCCCAGGTAAGAAGGGGTGCAATTGGGATTGGGTTCCTGTCATCGTAGCACACGTACGCCATCTTCCCATTTTCTAGTTGTAATCAGCTGACAGCTGACTTTTCCGAAAAATAGCGGCATTGCTTGTTGTTTGATTTACATAGTTAGTTGTCATTACTTTGAGCAAAGCTGCCAGTATGCGCTGAATTACCGGTAATCAAGGATTATTTTACAATCGTCTGTCACCTCTTCATGAGTGGAGAGATGAGAAAGCATCTTCACTGACGAGCAAGGTATGTTACGCTAGTTAATTAGCTAGCTAGTTAGTTACTGTAAGTACACAATGCATTACCTAGACTTTATAAACTATCAGGCATCTACTTTGTATTTGTTTAAGGTAAGCTACCTGCATCTACTTTGTATTTGTTTAAGGTAAGCTATGGCCAATGTTGTTGGAGTGAATACAACTGAAGACAGGTTTGAAGACATGCTGGTATAGCTAACATTAGCCTAAATGTTTTACTCACTATTTTCAGTGCCATGGTATTTTTCATCCCTATATCCCACATAACAAGTTAGCTAGCTAACAAGTTCATATTAATTCATTGAAAGCGAGATACAGATTAGAGACACACAAAGGTTTGAACAGGAATAGAGCCACTTTGTTTTAAAACAGCTGTCTCCATGACAATTTACTTTAACTATACCCCCCCAGGGTAAGATGGTGAAGGGAAGGAACCGGCTCATGGTTCTGGTGGCCAGAGCTGGATCTGAGGTGGCTGTCACCATTGAGCATTCAGCTAAGGTAAGAATTATGACCTGGTAGTTTTTGTCTGGATGTTTTAGAGATCTCTTTGTTTGTATGTTTCTCATAGAGAGTCAAATTCATTATTATCAATATGAATTAAATCCTTCTTTCACATTGCCATCCGGGCCTTCAACAAAACCAGGTATCAGTCAACACACAAAACTACTCAGTCACTGGCTTTTTCACACTAAAACTATACTATTTTCCTTGCCTCTCCACAGTTATATTTGTGTTTTGTGTGATTGTGAGTATTTGTATTGTTTTTACTTTTCCTAAATGACAAATGAATCTAATCTCTCAGCAGATGAGATTGTCTCCATGACCAGGAGAAACATGGGCAACTCGTTCCAGTACCCATTCCTGCAAGCTGAATTTAAATGATCATTATTTTTGCCATCTTTCATGCCTTCCAGTGTTCTATATAGCCAAATCAAACAGATCTTTCTTTACTGTTTTTATTTTTAATAATTTGTTGTTGACTGTTCTTACATGTTCTGTTTGAGCTGCTTTTGAATGAAAAGTTGTATTAAAAACATTATTGGCATTGTTGAATTCGATTTTCATAATAGCAAGCTACGACTGATGGTTTGGTTAGCTAAACTACTGTAGCAAGTCTGTTTCAAGGCAACTACTAATTTGCTAGCTAATTTATTGGTTATTGTTGAATACAGTTCTACTGTCAAATAACCATTTCTAGTGGCAAATGTGTTAAATTATAGCCATGGTACAGTATAAAAGGGATAATCAACTCAGGGCTCTATGCATTCTCTGGAAAATAATGTAACTCCATTGAAGGTCAGTTCCACTCCACTAGGGCGTCTTGGAAACACCTTCCATGTCGTTCATTATTTTTCATAGAACTCATTGATTATTGATTATCTCTTACGTATAATAATTTGATTATTTAATGCAAATAATACCAGCAGTTACTGTTTTAAAAATAATAAGTATAGTGACAATCTCTTTTGAAACAATCAAGCTGAGTGTTGTTGTTTTTCTCTCATTCGTCTCAATGGAATTAGAAATAAACTTAAAGGAATCTTTCATTGCCATTTTCTCAGTTTTAACATTTTGGCTGAAGTCAACTTTAAAAGCTCATAACTCGGGTTCTGATAAAGCTATCTCAGTGATTTAAAAAAAATCTGGATTTGGGACAGTTGGTAGTTTTCAGAGATATAAAGAATTAAAAGTTTAGCGTTTTCCTAAGCCGCCACACATATTAATTGATAGCTTATTATAAATAATGTTTTGTTACATTTAACTGCAGAAAATGCTGTTATCGAGGTCATTTCTTTAGTAGGTGACGTCAGGGGCCAGTTGTGGGAGAAGTCGGAGTTCAGAGATGATTGAGGATTTTTCCACTAGTAGTTACAAGTTGGAAGGGCGTTCAAGTGGATTTTTCCCAGTTGTATGTGGTAAATACCACCTTTCCACTTCATTGTGAATGTAGCATAAGTATGGACTCTTATGGGGGTGTCCTTGGATCACACCATGTGGTAATAAATGATGGTGTTAAAAAGCTTTTAATAGCTATGTTACATTGATGAATACCAGAAGGACAGGTGCTGTCTCAGAAGGTAAAAAAATGTGAGCGAGAGAGTCAGAAAGGATGGAGAGCCAAAGGAAGAGAGAAGCTGGCATATACATTTTTATTATTATTATCTTTTTACTTGTTATATTGTATTTACTTTGCCACCATGGCCTTTTTTGCCTTTACCTCCCTTATCTCACCTAATTTTCTCACATTGTATATAGACTTATTTTTCTACTGTTATTTATTTACTTATTTTTCTACTGTTTTTCTACTTATTGACTGTGTTTGTTTTACTCCATGTGTACCTCTGTGTTGTTGTACCTGTCGAACTGCTTTGCTTTATCTTGGCCAGGTTGCAATTGTAAATGAGAACTTGTTCTCAACTTGCCTACCTGGTTAAATAAAGGTAAAATAAAACACTTTTAAAAAACTAAGAGGGGAGAGAGAAGACAAGAGAGACCACGTGAATGCACTTTGTAGGATGTTTACCATGCTACAACTGATCATATAGTTTTCAACTGGTGTTGTTTTTATATCTAACTGTCATCGACATATACTGTTTCAGTTGTAAATTTAAGATCTTAAAAACATGTGGTCCGACTCTCACAATCTGGTTTCCTTAACTCTACCTACATGTACATATTACCTCAATTACCTTGACTAACTGGTGCTCCCTTCACATTGACTATGTACCGGTACCCCCTGTATATAGCCTCGCTATTTTTATTTTACTGCTGCTGTTTAATTTTTTGTAACCTTTTATTTTCTATTTTTACTTATCTATTTTTTACTTAACACTTTTTTTCTTCTTAACTTCTTAAAGCATTGTTGGTTAAGGGCTTGTAAGTAAGCATTTCACTGTTGTATTTGGCGCATGTGACAAATACAATTTGATTTGATTTAATTTGACCATAAAATAACTGTAACTTTATGGATTCCACATAAAATGTAAAAAATAACATGAAATGTAAGAGGGTGGATTTGGTTTCTGTTATTGCGCAATTGTGAGTAATTCCATTTTATAGGTGAGGAACCTATATAGAGGATCTCGATTTGTCTAGGGTTTTAGAGGAGAAAGGGACACTACATTTGGAATTAAATATGTATGTCGGTTGCTTACGAGAAAAGTTCAGGAAATGGCGGTTATGTGGTTTTTAAATTATTCAAGGGAAACAAACATTTCAGACTCATGAGTTTCTGCCTTCAGACAATTATCTAAAAGGGTTGTTTTTTTAATCTGCTCCCCTATCCTATGAAAAATAAATATATTATGGACTTTTTAATGAACTGTGCACTGACACGTAACAATAATAATAATAATAATTATATAATATGTGCCATTTAGCAGATGCTTTTATCCAAAGCGACTTAGTTACCTAAAGGATCTAAGATTGTGTATGTTTCTAAATTTGTCCTGCTGTCGATTGTTGAGATACAAGAAGTTCAGCACGAGTTCTGCATACCAGTACCAGGACAAACATTTACCCCTTCACAAACAGAGTGAGCTTTGTGTTAGATCCTCAAATCGCAACTCTAAATAAATTCGACCCTTGCTGAAGGCAGGTGTGCTTGTCTGTGTTTAGTGACTGATAGCATGAGTCGGACATTGACTCATTCATCCCAACCACAAGCCGCGGGCTGTATATGTGTGTGTGTACCCAATATGTATGTGTGCGTGCATGTGTGTATGTGTGTTGTGTATGTGCATGCGTGTGTGTGTGTCTTTATGGACATATTGTAGACTACACAAAGTAATGCAGTGTCAGCTTCTAAAGGTCTCCAGTCTAATGTAGTTGTTAGTGAGTCTGGCAGTTTATTTGCGTGTTAATTGGTGAGTCCCAACATGACCTCTTTCATGTGTGAGAACAGCTTGACATTGTCTGCTCTATGGGCTAGGGTTAGTTCATTAGTGTGACATGCTATGCTACTGTAAATGCTTACAGATGCTGGGATTTTGATTCACTTTACAGACCAATACATATACTCTGTCCTCTCTGCCTCTGTTACTCTGTCATACCTACATATAAACATACAGTCGAAGTCGGAATTTTACGTACACCTTAGCCAAATACATTTAAACTCAGTTTTTCAAAAATCCTGACATTTAATCCTCGTAAAAATTCCCTGTCATAGGTCAGTTAGGATCACCACTTTATTTTAAGAATGTGAAATGTCAGAATAATAGTAGAGAGAATTATTTCTTTCAGCTTTTATTTCTTTCATCACATTCCCAGTGGGTCAGAAGTTTACATACACTTAATTCGTATTTGGTAGCATTGCCTTTAAATTGTTTAACTTGGGTCAAACACTTCGGTTAGCCTTCCACAAGCTTCCCACAATAAATTGGGTGAATTTTAGCCCATTCCTCCTGACAGAGCTGGTGTAACTGAGTCAGGTTTGTAGGCCTCTTGATTTTCCCATGATGTCAAGCAAAGAGCCACTGAGTTTGAAGGTAGGCCTTGAAATACATCTACAGGTACACCTCCAATTGACTCAAATGATGCTTCTAAAGCCATGACATCATGTTCTGGAATTTTCCATGCTGTTTAAAGGCACAGTCAACTTACTGTATGTAAACTTCTGACCCACTGGAATTGTGATACAGTGAATAAGTGAAATAATCTCTCTATAAACAATTGTAGGAAAATTACTTGTGTCATGCACAAAGTAGATGTCCTAACCGACTTGCCATAACTATTGTTTGTTAACAAGAAAGTTGAAGTGAAGTTGGAGTGGTTGAAAAACGAGTTTTACTGACTACAACCTGTATGTAAACTTCCGACTTCAACTGTATTTAATTCAAAGGTTTGGAATCTGTATAGCCTACAGTAGTTATGATTATGAAGGTATGATTATAACGTTTGTTATGGTATCTGAACAGAACATGGCTTTTTCCCTCTCTTAACCCATGGCAGGTTTGAAGTGGTCCCTGTTGCTAAGACTTGTACCAAAGTAGCGTCTGGTTGTTATTTGTAGTCGCTCTTCTGTTGAAGGATTGCGAAGTGAGAGGTTTCACTCTCGCCAAAATCTGCACTGCAAATTGGCCAGTATTACCTAGTGTTGAGTTTTCAGTGTAACATTTCTAGTGTAGATTCAGGTGTTAAATTAACTATGTAAGTGTTAAATTAACATTTGTTGGTGTAAAATAACCCCAGTGCTGGTGTTAATTACCAGTGTTAAACCAAAACCACGCCCATCATTGTCATATTTCCTAGCCTAATCTATTGATTTTTAGAATTAATCTCATGCTATTCAAATATTAATAACATACATCTTTCTAAACTAATCCAATCTGTTACTTGGACTTTTGCACCTGTTACTGAAATCGTTGTTCCAGTTTAGGTTGTTTCATTTCGTAGTTGTCCCAGTCTGGCAGTCATTCTGAATGCAGTTTGTGGGTTATATATAAAAAAAAAAAAACATGTTGGATATCCTCACTCTGGCTGGATTCTAGTGATGTTACATTTGATACCGGAGCACCGAGGCATGTCTCGAAATCGCTAAGCAACTACCTTCGAAGCAGTGCACCGATGTGTGTATCACTTTATCAGAAGTAATGACTTCTGAAGCTTAGTTTGGTCACATGCGAAAATGCGAGATCCCAATGATTTTGCCGTGGTTCCGGTGCTTTCTTTCGATTCCAAGCCACTTTCAAACACCGACCCCTACTGGACACTGTACTTACAAATCTAGTTAGGATTTTGTACAAACTGTTTCACCTGACCGGTAGTTTAGCAGAGTAGGGAACTATAGAATATTCAGGGACGTGAGGGTGAATCCCATTAAAAATACACACTATTTAGATTTTTTTTAATGTGAAACCACACTTTCTGCACTGTTGTTCAAATAATTAGTTGTATTTAGTATAGTATAAGCTTCTGTCTTAATAAGCATCCTAAATAATGCCATAGATTCTGTTTTTTGAAAAATATTAGACTAGAAGGTGAAAAAGGGATGCATGATGTAAGATGCGAACCTGGCATTCCAACTGTTTCTAGGCTACTTCAGATAATGGCTTACCGCTGCTCCATGGAGTTTTAATCAACAAATAAAAAGCTCCCGTCTGGTTTTCACACGCGCTATTTATTGACCAGCAGATGTCACTATGGTAGATCTCTGGGGATGGTCATGGTTAATCGAAAATCCGGATTTCCGAACAGACGTTAGTGTTTAAACACTTATGAGAGTAGGCTATCCATTTGTGGATATATTTTTTAAGGCACATTTTTAATAACGAAAAAGCTTTGTTTAAATGAAATTGTCCATGTTATTTTGTTACACAGAACGATATACCATGACATTTTAAATGCTTAATTGAATAAAACAGCAAACTTTAGAATGTAGTGTTTATACGGCACATTAAGCTACTCTGCTTCAGATGTCACGTGTCTTTGACCGTCCATTGTGCACTGTAAGTGTAACCTACAGTTCTGAGGATGTTGATAACTGATTGTTTTAATGTTGAAGCTCATTTTCTATCATGGGTTATGGGATGGGTTTTACATGAAAAGGCATTTTACTATCATAGAGCATTTAGCCCTCCGGGCAGACCTAACAGCGATATGCTATTTTCACCTCTTCAAATAGGAATTAACCTATAGGCGCACACCAACAGAGGGTCCAGAAGACCTGACACAGATCAATGCTAAACACTCAACGGAAAACTATTTTTAAAAAACCCAGAATTAGTTCTATGATGGTGAATATCAGACTCTTTCACTGTTGATGTTAGCCTAAGCTCCTGTTAGCCAAATACTACTGGAATAGCACCCTGTTGTGGCATTTTGCATTATTCTGATTGGGCAATAGAGTAGAGAATTGTAGTTATTTATTTTTAGACTAATCATTATATTATTTGATTAGTGAAATAATTTCAAATGCCCACCCCTACTTCTGTTGTGCATCACCTTGCCTGTTTTTGAACAGCCATGTCGCGGAAAGAAACAGACCCTATTGCCAGATCCTAAACCATGGATCACTAGCAAATCGTCTGAGGCCTGTGCTTAATAGCTTGGTTAAAAAAATAAATTAAAAAAATCCTCCTGACTAAGGCCTCAGACTAAGGCCAGGAGTTTTTTGTTGTTGTGATATTGGTGTTCAATGTGAGTAGTCTTTCTTCACTGAGAGTGTTAGTTAGTTAGCGCCATTGACCTGTGATATGGTGAGGTCCTTGTAGGGAAGTGAGGGGGATGCCAGGCAGGCTGTAGAGTGATGTGTCCCTCAACTCTGTGACCCTCAGAGAGGCCTCACTGACTTATTGAGGATACACTGTGGGACAGCTGTGAGGCAGACCACACTCAGGCTGTGTTTATGTGTATATTTTACAACTCAGTGTAGATGTGTGTCTACAGTGTAGATGTGCATGTGAATGTGTATTTTGTAACGGTTGTGTGCGCCTGTGTGCAGGTTATGAAGATGTGGTGCTGGGTTTTCCCCCTGGCGTTCCTGCTGTCCTCAGTGCACCAGGCTGAAGCCCAAGGTAAATTGACCCCTCTGCCTACAGTAAAACAGCTATCTATTCTGTCATACTATGCCTCTGCACTAATTCTCTCTACTTGCATCATCATACTAGCCTACTCTAGCCCACGACTCCCAGAGCTAAGATACAGAGACTCACTAATGCACCTCTCCTCAGGCAGGTGTAATAATGTTGGACCAGCAGACATAGTGTTCCTGATAGATGGCTCGTCCAGTATCGGCAGGGCCAACTTCCTGCAGGTCAAGGGCTTCATGGCCGGTATCGTCAAGCCCTTCACCAGCTCCGTGGGCCAATCAGGGATCCGCTTCGGCGCTGTGCAGTACAGCGACACCTCAAGGTCAGACACTGAGAGTTTTGTCTGTTATGTTTGTTTCTAGTGACAATATCTATCTATAACACTTGACTCTCCATTTTTGTCTCTTCCTCTCTTTCTTTCTTACTGCCATAATAATAGTGTATGGTTTTTCCCAGGTAATTCAGTTGTTTATTGTTGTGTGTTTTGTCCCGTTCAGAGTGGAGTTCACCTTCACCACATACCTGAATGGCACAGAGCTGGTCAGCGCTGTGGAGAACCTCAACTATAAGGGAGGCAACACTCGCACCGGTGCTGGCCTCAAATTTGTCGCTGACAACTTCTTCAACCCCACCTCCATCCGGAACGTCTCAAAGGTTTGAGGGGGGATAGAGTGGGCTGAAAGACTGACTATAGTTTATCCTGTGACAGACCATGACATATTTCTCTCTCTCTCTCTCTCTCTCTCTCTCTCTCTCTCTCTCTCTCTCTCTCTCTCTCTCTCTCTCTCATATATATATGCAGGTCTGTATACTGATCACAGATGGGAAGTCTCAAGACAGTGTAAGCGACCCAGCTCAGAAGCTACGGAGTCTGGGAGTGGAGATGTTTGCAGTGGGTAGGTTTGGGAAGACATTCAAATCAAAGTTTATTTGTCACATGCACAGGATACAGCAGGTGTAAACAGTACAGTGAAATGCTTACTAGCAAGCGCTCCTCAACAGTCTAGTAGAAATATCAATATGAAAATATCAAAGTCAGATGACAAAATCGAAATATTAACAAGAAATATAGAAAAGCACTAGAAGTAGGCGAATAGAAGGTCTGTGCAGGTATATAGTTAGGTTTAACTGTTCCGCAGTCTTATGGCCTGGAGGTAGAACCTGTTGGTCCAAGACCTGATGTTCCGACACCGTCTGCCAAATGCCAAATTGACTCATTAAACCCGACCACAAGCCTCAGGCTGTATATCTTGATAGTTTGGGTGTGTACAGTATTTAACTGGTTGTTTTTGTCTCTGTCAGGTATAAAGAGTGCAGACCAGACTGAGTTGGCTCTGATAGCCACTCCTCCTCAGAGAGACTACACATTCTTTGTGGGGGACTTTAAGTTGCTTAACACACTGCTCTCCCTGGTGGGCCCGCGTGTTTGTTCCAGCTCTGGTGGAGTGTACGCTAGCGATGGTAAACACACACCCACAGCTCAGTACAATACATTACAGTCTATTACACTATAAACATCCCCTCTCTATATTTATCTCCCTTTCATTGTCTTACCTCTCCTCCACTCTACCTCTCTCTTTCTCTCTTTTTTTTGCAGATGCCTTCTCTGGTCCCTCTAACCTCCAGTTCTCAAGCCAGACCTCTGATTCGCTCAGGTTCCGGTGGACTCCCGCAGGGGGGCCTGTGACTGGCTATGTGGTGCAGTACACGCCCCTCTCTGGCCTTGGCCAGCCAATCACAGCGGAGCTGCGTCAGGTGGGCATTGCTGGTTGGGTGGTGGGGGGTGTGGTGTTCATTCCTGACTCAGGGGATGGGCAGCAGCTCATACTGTAGATGTGACCCAGATTCTAATGGCTCATTGCAGTTCTGGGAGTGGGTGCAGCCAGGGAGCCTGATTACATGGCAGACAGACAGAGAGAGAGGTATTGGGTTGAGTAGGAACATGTTTCAATGGGTGGATCTGGAGTTTAATTGAATTTCTGTGTCTGTGCAGATTAAACATTGGCAGGAAAAGAGTGAAATTCCACCTCTGTGACTGGGTGTGTGTTTTGGCAATCATGACTAGGGTTGCAAAGCTACTGGTAATTTACCAAAGTTACCAGAATCCTCTGTAATTCTGGTAATTAACAGGTCATCTCTGGTAATGTTGGTCATTTATACAATAATTACCTTGTTTTTTATTCATATATAGCATTAATTTGTTATACTGTATCTGTTTCCATATGGTTCATGAGTTTCTAGAGGATAGACCTTGTGGTTCATGAGTTTCTAGTGGATAGACCATATGGTTCATGAGTTTCTAGTGGATAGACCATATGGTTCATGAGTTTCTAGTGGATAGACCATATGGTTCATGAGTTTCTAGTGGATAGACCATATGGTTCATGAGTTTCTAGAGGATAGACCATATGGTTCATGAGTTTCTAGTGGATAGACTTTGTGGTTCATGAGTTTCTAGTGGATAGACCATATGGTCAATGAGTTTCTAGTGGATAGACCATATGGTCAATGAGTTTCTAGAGGATAGACCATATGGTTCATGAGTTTCTAGTGGATAGACCATATGGTCAATGAGTTTCTAGAGGATAGACCATATGGTTCATGAGTTTCTAGTGGATAGACCTTGTGGTTCATGAGTTTCTAGTGGATAGACCATATGGTCAATGAGTTTCTAGTGGATAGACCATATGGTTCATGAGTTTCTAGTGGATAGACCATATGGTTCATGAGTTTCTAGAGGATAGACCATATGGTTCATGAGTTTCTAGTGGATAGACCATATGGTTCATGAGTTTCTAGTGGATAGACCATATGGTTCATGAGTTTCTAGTGGATAGACCATATGGTTCATGAGTTTCTAGTGGATAGACCATATGGTTCATGAGTTTCTAGAGGATATACCATATGGTCAATGAGTTTCTAGAGGATAGACCATATGGTTCATGAGTTTCTAGTGGATAGACCATATGGTTCATGAGTTTCTAGTGGATAGACCATATGGTTCATGAGTTTCTAGTGGATAGACCATATGGTTCATGAGTTTCTAGTGGATAGACCATATGGTTCATGAGTTTCTAGTGGATAGACCATATGGTTCATGAGTTTCTAGTGGATAGACCATATGGTCAATGAGTTTCTAGAGGATAGACCATATGGTTCATGAGTTTCTAGTGTATAGACCATATGGTTCATGAGTTTCTAGTGGATAGACCATATGGTTCATGAGTTTCTAGTGGATAGACCATATGGTCAATGAGTTTCTAGAGGATAGACCATATGGTTCATGAGTTTCTAGTAGATAGACCATATGGTTCATGAGTTTCTAGAGGATAGACCATATGGTTCATGAGTTTCTAGTGGATAGACCATATGGTTCATGAGTTTCTAGTGGATAGACCATATGGTTCATGAGTTTCTAGTGGATAGACCATATGGTCAATGAGTTTCTAGAGGATAGACCATATGGTTCATGAGTTTCTAGTGGATAGACCATATGGTTCATGTGTTTCTAGTGGATAGACCATATGGTTCATGAGTTTCTAGTGGATAGACCATATGGTTCATGAGTTTCTAGTGGATAGACCATATGGTTCATGAGTTTCTAGTGGATAGACCATATGGTTCATGAGTTTCTAGTGGATAGACCATATGGTTCATGAGTTTCTAGTGGATAGACCATATGGTTCATGAGTTTCTAGTGGATAGACCATATGGTCAATGAGTTTCTAGAGGATAGACCATATGGTTCTTGAGTTTCTAGTGGATAGACCTTGTGGTTCATGAGTTTCTAGTGGATAGACCATATGTTCAATGAGTTTCTAGTGGATAGACCATATGGTCAATGAGTTTCTAGAGGATAGACCATATGGTCAATGAGTTTCTAGAGGATAGACCATATGGTCAATGAGTTTCTAGAGGATAGACCATATAGTTCATGAGTTTCTAGTGGATAGACCATATGGTTCATGAGTTTCTAGAGGATAGACCATATGGTTCATGAGTTTCTAGTGGATAGACCATATGGTTCATGAGTTTCTAGTGGATAGACCATATGGTTCATGAGTTTCTAGTGGATAGACCATATGGTTCATGAGTTTCTAGAGGATAGACCATATGGTTCATGAGTTTCTAGTGGATAGACCATATGGTTCATGAGTTTCTAGTGGATAGACCATATGGTTCATGAGTTTCTAGTGGATAGACCATATGGTCAATGAGTTTCTAGAGGATAGACCATATGGTTCATGAGTTTCTAGTAGATAGACCATATGGTTCATGAGTTTCTAGAGGATAGACCATATGGTTCATGAGTTTCTAGTGGATAGACCATATGTTTCATGAGTTTCTAGTGGATAGACCATATGGTTCATGAGTTTCTAGTGGATAGACCATATGGTCAATGAGTTTCTAGAGGATAGACCATATGGTTCATGAGTTTCTAGTGGATAGACCATATGGTTCATGAGTTTCTAGTGGATAGACCATATGGTTCATGAGTTTCTAGTGGATAGACCATATGGTTCATGAGTTTCTAGTGTATAGACCATATGGTTCATGAGTTTCTAGTGGATAGACCATATGGTTCATGCGTTTCTAGTGGATAGACCATATGGTTCATGAGTTTCTAGTGGATAGACCATATGGTTCATGAGTTTCTAGTGGATAGACCATATGGTTCATGAGTTTCTAGTGGATAGACCATATGGTTCATGAGTTTCTAGTGGATAGACCATATGGTCAATGAGTTTCTAGAGGATAGACCATATGGTTCATGAGTTTCTAGTGGATAGACCATATGGTTCATGAGTTTCTAGTGGATAGACCATATGGTCAATGAGTTTCTAGAGGATAGACCATATGGTTCATGAGTTTCTAGTGGATAGACCATATGGTTCATGAGTTTCTAGTGGATAGACCATATGGTTCATGAGTTTCTAGAGGATAGACCATACGGTTCATGAGTTTCTAGTGGATAGACCATATGGTTCATGAGTTTCTAGTGGATAGACCATATGGTTCATGAGTTTCTAGTGGTTAGACCATATGGTTCATGAGTTTCTAGTGGATAGACCATATGGTTCATGAGTTTCTAGTGGATAGACCATATGGTTCATGAGTTTCTAGTGGATAGACCATATGGTCAATGAGTTTCTAGTGGATAGACCATATGGTTCATGAGTTTCTAGTGGATAGACCATATGGTTCATGAGTTTCTAGTGGATAGACCATATGGTTCATGAGTTTCTAGTGGATAGACCATATGGTCAATGAGTTTCTAGAGGATAGACCATATGGTTCATGAGTTTCTAGAGGATAGACCATATGGTCAATGAGTTTCTAGAGGATAGACCATATGGTTCATGAGTTTCTAGTAGATAGACCATATGGTTCATGAGTTTCTAGAGGATAGACCATATGGTTCATGAGTTTCTAGTGGATAGACCATATGGTTCATGAGTTTCTAGTGGATAGACCATATGGTTCATGAGTTTCTAGTGGATAGACCATATGGTTCATGAGTTTCTAGTGGATAGACCATATGGTTCATGAGTTTCTAGTGGATAGACCATATGGTCAATGAGTTTCTAGAGGATAGACCATATGGTTCATGAGTTTCTAGTGTATAGACCATATGGTTCATGAGTTTCTAGTGGATAGACCATATGGTTCATGAGTTTCTAGTGGATAGACCATATGGTCAATGAGTTTCTAGAGGATAGACCATATGGTTCATGAGTTTCTAGTAGATAGACCATATGGTTCATGAGTTTCTAGAGGATAGACCATATGGTTCATGAGTTTCTAGTGGATAGACCATATGGTTCATGAGTTTCTAGTGGATAGACCATATGGTTCATGAGTTTCTAGTGGATAGACCATATGGTCAATGAGTTTCTAGAGGATAGACCATATGGTTCATGAGTTTCTAGTGGATAGACCATATGGTTCATGAGTTTCTAGTGGATAGACCATATGGTTCATGAGTTTCTAGTGGATAGACCATATGGTTCATGAGTTTCTAGTGGATAGACCATATGGTTCATGAGTTTCTAGTGGATAGACCATATGGTTCATGAGTTTCTAGTGGATAGACCATATGGTTCATGAGTTTCTAGTGGATAGACCATATGGTCAATGAGTTTCTAGAGGATAGACCATATGGTTCTTGAGTTTCTAGTGGATAGACCTTGTGGTTCATGAGTTTCTAGTGGATAGACCATATGTTCAATGAGTTTCTAGTGGATAGACCATATGGTCAATGAGTTTCTAGAGGATAGACCATATGGTCAATGAGTTTCTAGAGGATAGACCATATGGTCAATGAGTTTCTAGAGGATAGACCATATAGTTCATGAGTTTCTAGTGGATAGACCATATGGTTCATGAGTTTCTAGAGGATAGACCATATGGTTCATGAGTTTCTAGTGGATAGACCATATGGTTCATGAGTTTCTAGTGGATAGACCATATGGTTCATGAGTTTCTAGTGGATAGACCATATGGTTCATGAGTTTCTAGAGGATAGACCATATGGTTCATGAGTTTCTAGTGGATAGACCATATGGTTCATGAGTTTCTAGTGGATAGACCATATGGTTCATGAGTTTCTAGTGGATAGACCATATGGTCAATGAGTTTCTAGAGGATAGACCATATGGTTCATGAGTTTCTAGTAGATAGACCATATGGTTCATGAGTTTCTAGAGGATAGACCATATGGTTCATGAGTTTCTAGTGGATAGACCATATGTTTCATGAGTTTCTAGTGGATAGACCATATGGTTCATGAGTTTCTAGTGGATAGACCATATGGTCAATGAGTTTCTAGAGGATAGACCATATGGTTCATGAGTTTCTAGTGGATAGACCATATGGTTCATGAGTTTCTAGTGGATAGACCATATGGTTCATGAGTTTCTAGTGGATAGACCATATGGTTCATGAGTTTCTAGTGTATAGACCATATGGTTCATGAGTTTCTAGTGGATAGACCATATGGTTCATGAGTTTCTAGTGGATAGACCATATGGTTCATGAGTTTCTAGTGGATAGACCATATGGTTCATGAGTTTCTAGTGGATAGACCATATGGTTCATGAGTTTCTAGTGGATAGACCATATGGTTCATGAGTTTCTAGTGGATAGACCATATGGTTCATGAGTTTCTAGTGGATAGACCATATGGTCAATGAGTTTCTAGAGGATAGACCATATGGTTCATGAGTTTCTAGTGGATAGACCATATGGTTCATGAGTTTCTAGTGGATAGACCATATGGTCAATGAGTTTCTAGAGGATAGACCATATGGTTCATGAGTTTCTAGTGGATAGACCATATGGTTCATGAGTTTCTAGTGGATAGACCATATGGTTCATGAGTTTCTAGAGGATAGACCATACGGTTCATGAGTTTCTAGTGGATAGACCATATGGTTCATGAGTTTCTAGTGGATAGACCATATGGTTCATGAGTTTCTAGTGGTTAGACCATATGGTTCATGAGTTTCTAGTGGATAGACCATATGGTTCATGAGTTTCTAGTGGATAGACCATATGGTTCATGAGTTTCTAGTGGATAGACCATATGGTCAATGAGTTTCTAGTGGATAGACCATATGGTTCATGAGTTTCTAGTGGATAGACCATATGGTTCATGAGTTTCTAGTGGATAGACCATATGGTTCATGAGTTTCTAGTGGATAGACCATATGGTTCATGAGTTTCTAGTGTATAGACCATATGATTCATGAGTTTCTAGTGGATAGACCATATGGTTCATGAGTTTCTAGTGGATAGACCATATGGTTCATGAGTTTCTAGTGGATAGACCATATGGTTCATGAGTTTCTAGAGGATATACCATATGGTCAATGAGTTTCTAGAGGATAGACCATATGGTTCATGAGTTTCTAGTGGATAGACCATATGGTTCATGAGTTTCTAGTGGATAGACCATATGGTTCATGAGTTTCTAGTGGATAGACCATATGGTTCATGAGTTTCTAGTGGATAGACCATATGGTTCATGAGTTTCTAGTGGATAGACCATATGGTTCATGAGTTTCTAGTGGATAGACCATATGGTCAATGAGTTTCTAGAGGATAGACCATATGGTTCATGAGTTTCTAGTGTATAGACCATATGGTTCATGAGTTTCTAGTGGATAGACCATATGGTTCATGAGTTTCTAGTGGATAGACCATATGGTCAATGAGTTTCTAGAGGATAGACCATATGGTTCATGAGTTTCTAGTAGATAGACCATATGGTTCATGAGTTTCTAGAGGATAGACCATATGGTTCATGAGTTTCTAGTGGATAGACCATATGGTTCATGAGTTTCTAGTGGATAGACCATATGGTTCATGAGTTTCTAGTGGATAGACCATATGGTCAATGAGTTTCTAGAGGATAGACCATATGGTTCATGAGTTTCTAGTGGATAGACCATATGGTTCATGTGTTTCTAGTGGATAGACCATATGGTTCATGAGTTTCTAGTGGATAGACCATATGGTTCATGAGTTTCTAGTGGATAGACCATATGGTTCATGAGTTTCTAGTGGATAGACCATATGGTTCATGAGTTTCTAGTGGATAGACCATATGGTTCATGAGTTTCTAGTGGATAGACCATATGGTTCATGAGTTTCTAGTGGATAGACCATATGGTCAATGAGTTTCTAGAGGATAGACCATATGGTTCTTGAGTTTCTAGTGGATAGACCTTGTGGTTCATGAGTTTCTAGTGGATAGACCATATGTTCAATGAGTTTCTAGTGGATAGACCATATGGTCAATGAGTTTCTAGAGGATAGACCATATGGTCAATGAGTTTCTAGAGGATAGACCATATGGTCAATGAGTTTCTAGAGGATAGACCATATAGTTCATGAGTTTCTAGTGGATAGACCATATGGTTCATGAGTTTCTAGAGGATAGACCATATGGTTCATGAGTTTCTAGTGGATAGACCATATGGTTCATGAGTTTCTAGTGGATAGACCATATGGTTCATGAGTTTCTAGTGGATAGACCATATGGTTCATGAGTTTCTAGAGGATAGACCATATGGTTCATGAGTTTCTAGTGGATAGACCATATGGTTCATGAGTTTCTAGTGGATAGACCATATGGTTCATGAGTTTCTAGTGGATAGACCATATGGTCAATGAGTTTCTAGAGGATAGACCATATGGTTCATGAGTTTCTAGTAGATAGACCATATGGTTCATGAGTTTCTAGAGGATAGACCATATGGTTCATGAGTTTCTAGTGGATAGACCATATGTTTCATGAGTTTCTAGTGGATAGACCATATGGTTCATGAGTTTCTAGTGGATAGACCATATGGTCAATGAGTTTCTAGAGGATAGACCATATGGTTCATGAGTTTCTAGTGGATAGACCATATGGTTCATGAGTTTCTAGTGGATAGACCATATGGTTCATGAGTTTCTAGTGGATAGACCATATGGTTCATGAGTTTCTAGTGTATAGACCATATGGTTCATGAGTTTCTAGTGGATAGACCATATGGTTCATGCGTTTCTAGTGGATAGACCATATGGTTCATGAGTTTCTAGTGGATAGACCATATGGTTCATGAGTTTCTAGTGGATAGACCATATGGTTCATGAGTTTCTAGTGGATAGACCATATGGTTCATGAGTTTCTAGTGGATAGACCATATGGTCAATGAGTTTCTAGAGGATAGACCATATGGTTCATGAGTTTCTAGTGGATAGACCATATGGTTCATGAGTTTCTAGTGGATAGACCATATGGTCAATGAGTTTCTAGAGGATAGACCATATGGTTCATGAGTTTCTAGTGGATAGACCATATGGTTCATGAGTTTCTAGTGGATAGACCATATGGTTCATGAGTTTCTAGAGGATAGACCATACGGTTCATGAGTTTCTAGTGGATAGACCATATGGTTCATGAGTTTCTAGTGGATAGACCATATGGTTCATGAGTTTCTAGTGGTTAGACCATATGGTTCATGAGTTTCTAGTGGATAGACCATATGGTTCATGAGTTTCTAGTGGATAGACCATATGGTTCATGAGTTTCTAGTGGATAGACCATATGGTCAATGAGTTTCTAGTGGATAGACCATATGGTTCATGAGTTTCTAGTGGATAGACCATATGGTTCATGAGTTTCTAGTGGATAGACCATATGGTTCATGAGTTTCTAGTGGATAGACCATATGGTCAATGAGTTTCTAGAGGATAGACCATATGGTTCATGAGTTTCTAGAGGATAGACCATATGGTCAATGAGTTTCTAGAGGATAGACCATATGGTTCATGAGTTTCTAGTAGATAGACCATATGGTTCATGAGTTTCTAGAGGATAGACCATATGGTTCATGAGTTTCTAGTGGATAGACCATATGGTTCATGAGTTTCTAGTGGATAGACCATATGGTTCATGAGTTTCTAGTGGATAGACCATATGGTTCATGAGTTTCTAGTGGATAGACCATATGGTTCATGAGTTTCTAGTGGATAGACCATATGGTCAATGAGTTTCTAGAGGATAGACCATATGGTTCATGAGTTTCTAGTGTATAGACCATATGGTTCATGAGTTTCTAGTGGATAGACCATATGGTTCATGAGTTTCTAGTGGATAGACCATATGGTCAATGAGTTTCTAGAGGATAGACCATATGGTTCATGAGTTTCTAGTAGATAGACCATATGGTTCATGAGTTTCTAGAGGATAGACCATATGGTTCATGAGTTTCTAGTGGATAGACCATATGGTTCATGAGTTTCTAGTGGATAGACCATATGGTTCATGAGTTTCTAGTGGATAGACCATATGGTCAATGAGTTTCTAGAGGATAGACCATATGGTTCATGAGTTTCTAGTGGATAGACCATATGGTTCATGAGTTTCTAGTGGATAGACCATATGGTTCATGAGTTTCTAGTGGATAGACCATATGGTTCATGAGTTTCTAGTGGATAGACCATATGGTTCATGAGTTTCTAGTGGATAGACCATATGGTTCATGAGTTTCTAGTGGATAGACCATATGGTTCATGAGTTTCTAGTGGATAGACCATATGGTCAATGAGTTTCTAGAGGATAGACCATATGGTTCTTGAGTTTCTAGTGGATAGACCTTGTGGTTCATGAGTTTCTAGTGGATAGACCATATGTTCAATGAGTTTCTAGTGGATAGACCATATGGTCAATGAGTTTCTAGAGGATAGACCATATGGTCAATGAGTTTCTAGAGGATAGACCATATGGTCAATGAGTTTCTAGAGGATAGACCATATAGTTCATGAGTTTCTAGTGGATAGACCATATGGTTCATGAGTTTCTAGAGGATAGACCATATGGTTCATGAGTTTCTAGTGGATAGACCATATGGTTCATGAGTTTCTAGTGGATAGACCATATGGTTCATGAGTTTCTAGTGGATAGACCATATGGTTCATGAGTTTCTAGAGGATAGACCATATGGTTCATGAGTTTCTAGTGGATAGACCATATGGTTCATGAGTTTCTAGTGGATAGACCATATGGTTCATGAGTTTCTAGTGGATAGACCATATGGTCAATGAGTTTCTAGAGGATAGACCATATGGTTCATGAGTTTCTAGTAGATAGACCATATGGTTCATGAGTTTCTAGAGGATAGACCATATGGTTCATGAGTTTCTAGTGGATAGACCATATGTTTCATGAGTTTCTAGTGGATAGACCATATGGTTCATGAGTTTCTAGTGGATAGACCATATGGTCAATGAGTTTCTAGAGGATAGACCATATGGTTCATGAGTTTCTAGTAGATAGACCATATGGTTCATGAGTTTCTAGTGGATAGACCATATGGTTCATGAGTTTCTAGTGGATAGACCATATGGTTCATGAGTTTCTAGTGTATAGACCATATGGTTCATGAGTTTCTAGTGGATAGACCATATGGTTCATGAGTTTCTAGTGGATAGACCATATGGTTCATGAGTTTCTAGTGGATAGACCATATGGTTCATGAGTTTCTAGTGGATAGACCATATGGTTCATGAGTTTCTAGTGGATAGACCATATGGTTCATGAGTTTCTAGTGGATAGACCATATGGTTCATGAGTTTCTAGTGGATAGACCATATGGTCAATGAGTTTCTAGAGGATAGACCATATGGTTCATGAGTTTCTAGTGGATAGACCATATGGTTCATGAGTTTCTAGTGGATAGACCATATGGTCAATGAGTTTCTAGTGGATAGACCATATGGTTCATGAGTTTCTAGTGGATAGACCATATGGTTCATGAGTTTCTAGTGGATAGACCATATGGTTCATGAGTTTCTAGTGGATAGACCATATGGTTCATGAGTTTCTAGTGGATAGACCATATGGTTCATGAGTTTCTAGTGGATAGACCATATGGTTCATGAGTTTCTAGAGGATAGACCATATGGTTCATGAGTTTCTAGTGGATAGACCATATGGTTCATGAGTTTCTAGAGGATAGACCATATGGTTCATGAGTTTCTAGTGGATAGACCATATGGTCAATGAGTTTCTAGAGGATAGACCATATGGTTCATGAGTTTCTAGTAGATAGACCATATGGTTCATGAGTTTCTAGAGGATAGACCATATGGTTCATGAGTTTCTAGTGGATAGACCATATGTTTCATGAGTTTCTAGAGGATAGACCATATGGTTCATGAGTTTCTAGTAGATAGACCATATGGTTCATGAGTTTCTAGAGGATAGACCATATGGTTCATGAGTTTCTAGTGGATAGACCATATGGTCAATGAGTTTCTAGAGGATAGACCATATGGTTCATGAGTTTCTAGTGGATAGACCTTGTGGTTCATGAGTTTCTAGTGGATAGACCATATGGTCAATGAGTTTCTAGTGGATAGACCATATGGTTCATGAGTTTCTAGTGGATAGACCATATGGTTCATGAGTTTCTAGAGGATAGACCATATGGTTCATGAGTTTCTAGTGGATAGACCATATGGTTCATGAGTTTCTAGTGGATAGACCATATGGTTCATGAGTTTCTAGTGGATAGACCATATGGTTCATGAGTTTCTAGTGGATAGACCATATGGTTCATGAGTTTCTAGAGGATATACCATATGGTCAATGAGTTTCTAGAGGATAGACCATATGGTTCATGAGTTTCTAGTGGATAGACCATATGGTTCATGAGTTTCTAGTGGATAGACCATATGGTTCATGAGTTTCTAGTGGATAGACCATATGGTTCATGAGTTTCTAGTGGATAGACCATATGGTTCATGAGTTTCTAGTGGATAGACCATATGGTTCATGAGTTTCTAGTGGATAGACCATATGGTCAATGAGTTTCTAGAGGATAGACCATATGGTTCATGAGTTTCTAGTGTATAGACCATATGGTTCATGAGTTTCTAGTGGATAGACCATATGGTTCATGAGTTTCTAGTGGATAGACCATATGGTCAATGAGTTTCTAGAGGATAGACCATATGGTTCATGAGTTTCTAGTAGATAGACCATATGGTTCATGAGTTTCTAGAGGATAGACCATATGGTTCATGAGTTTCTAGTGGATAGACCATATGGTTCATGAGTTTCTAGTGGATAGACCATATGGTTCATGAGTTTCTAGTGGATAGACCATATGGTCAATGAGTTTCTAGAGGATAGACCATATGGTTCATGAGTTTCTAGTGGATAGACCTTGTGGTTCATGAGTTTCTAGTGGATAGACCATATGTTCAATGAGTTTCTAGTGGATAGACCATATGGTCAATGAGTTTCTAGAGGATAGACCATATGGTCAATGAGTTTCTAGAGGATAGACCATATGGTCAATGAGTTTCTAGAGGATAGACCATATAGTTCATGAGTTTCTAGTGGATAGACCATATGGTTCATGAGTTTCTAGAGGATAGACCATATGGTTCATGAGTTTCTAGTGGATAGACCATATGGTTCATGAGTTTCTAGTGGATAGACCATATGGTTCATGAGTTTCTAGAGGATAGACCATATGGTTCATGAGTTTCTAGTGGATAGACCATATGGTTCATGAGTTTCTAGTGGATAGACCATATGGTTCATGAGTTTCTAGTGGATAGACCATATGGTCAATGAGTTTCTAGAGGATAGACCATATGGTTCATGAGTTTCTAGTAGATAGACCATATGGTTCATGAGTTTCTAGAGGATAGACCATATGGTTCATGAGTTTCTAGTGGATAGACCATATGTTTCATGAGTTTCTAGTGGATAGACCATATGGTTCATGAGTTTCTAGTGGATAGACCATATGGTCAATGAGTTTCTAGAGGATAGACCATATGGTTCATGAGTTTCTAGTGGATAGACCATATGGTTCATGAGTTTCTAGTGGATAGACCATATGGTTCATGAGTTTCTAGTGGATAGACCATATGGTTCATGAGTTTCTAGTGTATAGACCATATGGTTCATGAGTTTCTAGTGGATAGACCATATGGTTCATGAGTTTCTAGTGGATAGACCATATGGTTCATGAGTTTCTAGTGGATAGACCATATGGTTCATGAGTTTCTAGTGGATAGACCATATGGTTCATGAGTTTCTAGTGGATAGACCATATGGTTCATGAGTTTCTAGTGGATAGACCATATGGTCAATGAGTTTCTAGAGGATAGACCATATGGTTCATGAGTTTCTAGTGGATAGACCATATGGTTCATGAGTTTCTAGTGGATAGACCATATGGTCAATGAGTTTCTAGAGGATAGACCATATGGTTCATGAGTTTCTAGTGGATAGACCATATGGTTCATGAGTTTCTAGTGGATAGACCATATGGTTCATGAGTTTCTAGAGGATAGACCATACGGTTCATGAGTTTCTAGTGGATAGACCATATGGTTCATGAGTTTCTAGTGGATAGACCATATGGTTCATGAGTTTCTAGTGGTTAGACCATATGGTTCATGAGTTTCTAGTGGATAGACCATATGGTTCATGAGTTTCTAGTGGATAGACCATATGGTTCATGAGTTTCTAGTGGATAGACCATATGGTCAATGAGTTTCTAGTGGATAGACCATATGGTTCATGAGTTTCTAGTGGATAGACCATATGGTTCATGAGTTTCTAGTGGATAGACCATATGGTTCATGAGTTTCTAGTGGATAGACCATATGGTCAATGAGTTTCTAGAGGATAGACCATATGGTTCATGAGTTTCTAGAGGATAGACCATATGGTCAATGAGTTTCTAGAGGATAGACCATATGGTTCATGAGTTTCTAGTAGATAGACCATATGGTTCATGAGTTTCTAGAGGATAGACCATATGGTTCATGAGTTTCTAGTGGATAGACCATATGGTTCATGAGTTTCTAGTGGATAGACCATATGGTTCATGAGTTTCTAGTGGATAGACCATATGGTTCATGAGTTTCTAGTGGATAGACCATATGGTTCATGAGTTTCTAGTGGATAGACCATATGGTCAATGAGTTTCTAGAGGATAGACCATATGGTTCATGAGTTTCTAGTGTATAGACCATATGGTTCATGAGTTTCTAGTGGATAGACCATATGGTTCATGAGTTTCTAGTGGATAGACCATATGGTCAATGAGTTTCTAGAGGATAGACCATATGGTTCATGAGTTTCTAGTAGATAGACCATATGGTTCATGAGTTTCTAGAGGATAGACCATATGGTTCATGAGTTTCTAGTGGATAGACCATATGGTTCATGAGTTTCTAGTGGATAGACCATATGGTTCATGAGTTTCTAGTGGATAGACCATATGGTCAATGAGTTTCTAGAGGATAGACCATATGGTTCATGAGTTTCTAGTGGATAGACCATATGGTTCATGAGTTTCTAGTGGATAGACCATATGGTTCATGAGTTTCTAGTGGATAGACCATATGGTTCATGAGTTTCTAGTGGATAGACCATATGGTTCATGAGTTTCTAGTGGATAGACCATATTGTTCATGAGTTTCTAGTGGATAGACCATATGGTTCATGAGTTTCTAGTGGATAGACCATATGGTCAATGAGTTTCTAGAGGATAGACCATATGGTTCTTGAGTTTCTAGTGGATAGACCTTGTGGTTCATGAGTTTCTAGTGGATAGACCATATGTTCAATGAGTTTCTAGTGGATAGACCATATGGTCAATGAGTTTCTAGAGGATAGACCATATGGTCAATGAGTTTCTAGAGGATAGACCATATGGTCAATGAGTTTCTAGAGGATAGACCATATAGTTCATGAGTTTCTAGTGGATAGACCATATGGTTCATGAGTTTCTAGAGGATAGACCATATGGTTCATGAGTTTCTAGTGGATAGACCATATGGTTCATGAGTTTCTAGTGGATAGACCATATGGTTCATGAGTTTCTAGTGGATAGACCATATGGTTCATGAGTTTCTAGAGGATAGACCATATGGTTCATGAGTTTCTAGTGGATAGACCATATGGTTCATGAGTTTCTAGTGGATAGACCATATGGTTCATGAGTTTCTAGTGGATAGACCATATGGTCAATGAGTTTCTAGAGGATAGACCATATGGTTCATGAGTTTCTAGTAGATAGACCATATGGTTCATGAGTTTCTAGAGGATAGACCATATGGTTCATGAGTTTCTAGTGGATAGACCATATGGTTCATGAGTTTCTAGTGGATAGACCATATGGTTCATGAGTTTCTAGTGGATAGACCATATGGTCAATGAGTTTCTAGAGGATAGACCATATGGTTCATGAGTTTCTAGTGGATAGACCATATGGTTCATGAGTTTCTAGTGGATAGACCATATGGTTCATGAGTTTCTAGTGGATAGACCATATGGTTCATGAGTTTCTAGTGGATAGACCATATGGTTCATGAGTTTCTAGTGGATAGACCATATTGTTCATGAGTTTCTAGTGGATAGACCATATGGTTCATGAGTTTCTAGTGGATAGACCATATGGTCAATGAGTTTCTAGAGGATAGACCATATGGTTCTTGAGTTTCTAGTGGATAGACCTTGTGGTTCATGAGTTTCTAGTGGATAGACCATATGTTCAATGAGTTTCTAGTGGATAGACCATATGGTCAATGAGTTTCTAGAGGATAGACCATATGGTCAATGAGTTTCTAGAGGATAGACCATATGGTCAATGAGTTTCTAGAGGATAGACCATATAGTTCATGAGTTTCTAGTGGATAGACCATATGGTTCATGAGTTTCTAGAGGATAGACCATATGGTTCATGAGTTTCTAGTGGATAGACCATATGGTTCATGAGTTTCTAGTGGATAGACCATATGGTTCATGAGTTTCTAGTGGATAGACCATATGGTTCATGAGTTTCTAGAGGATAGACCATATGGTTCATGAGTTTCTAGTGGATAGACCATATGGTTCATGAGTTTCTAGTGGATAGACCATATGGTTCATGAGTTTCTAGTGGATAGACCATATGGTCAATGAGTTTCTAGAGGATAGACCATATGGTTCATGAGTTTCTAGTAGATAGACCATATGGTTCATGAGTTTCTAGAGGATAGACCATATGGTTCATGAGTTTCTAGTGGATAGACCATATGTTTCATGAGTTTCTAGTGGATAGACCATATGGTTCATGAGTTTCTAGTGGATAGACCATATGGTCAATGAGTTTCTAGAGGATAGACCATATGGTTCATGAGTTTCTAGTGGATAGACCATATGGTTCATGAGTTTCTAGTGGATAGACCATATGGTTCATGAGTTTCTAGTGGATAGACCATATGGTTCATGAGTTTCTAGTGTATAGACCATATGGTTCATGAGTTTCTAGTGGATAGACCATATGGTTCATGAGTTTCTAGTGGATAGACCATATGGTTCATGAGTTTCTAGTGGATAGACCATATGGTTCATGAGTTTCTAGTGGATAGACCATATGGTTCATGAGTTTCTAGTGGATAGACCATATGGTTCATGAGTTTCTAGTGGATAGACCATATGGTCAATGAGTTTCTAGAGGATAGACCATATGGTTCATGAGTTTCTAGTGGATAGACCATATGGTTCATGAGTTTCTAGTGGATAGACCATATGGTCAATGAGTTTCTAGAGGATAGACCATATGGTTCATGAGTTTCTAGTGGATAGACCATATGGTTCATGAGTTTCTAGTGGATAGACCATATGGTTCATGAGTTTCTAGAGGATAGACCATACGGTTCATGAGTTTCTAGTGGATAGACCATATGGTTCATGAGTTTCTAGTGGATAGACCATATGGTTCATGAGTTTCTAGTGGTTAGACCATATGGTTCATGAGTTTCTAGTGGATAGACCATATGGTTCATGAGTTTCTAGTGGATAGACCATATGGTTCATGAGTTTCTAGTGGATAGACCATATGGTCAATGAGTTTCTAGTGGATAGACCATATGGTTCATGAGTTTCTAGTGGATAGACCATATGGTTCATGAGTTTCTAGTGGATAGACCATATGGTTCATGAGTTTCTAGTGGATAGACCATATGGTCAATGAGTTTCTAGAGGATAGACCATATGGTTCATGAGTTTCTAGAGGATAGACCATATGGTCAATGAGTTTCTAGAGGATAGACCATATGGTTCATGAGTTTCTAGTAGATAGACCATATGGTTCATGAGTTTCTAGAGGATAGACCATATGGTTCATGAGTTTCTAGTGGATAGACCATATGGTTCATGAGTTTCTAGTGGATAGACCATATGGTTCATGAGTTTCTAGTGGATAGACCATATGGTTCATGAGTTTCTAGTGGATAGACCATATGGTTCATGAGTTTCTAGTGGATAGACCATATGGTCAATGAGTTTCTAGAGGATAGACCATATGGTTCATGAGTTTCTAGTGTATAGACCATATGGTTCATGAGTTTCTAGTGGATAGACCATATGGTTCATGAGTTTCTAGTGGATAGACCATATGGTCAATGAGTTTCTAGAGGATAGACCATATGGTTCATGAGTTTCTAGTAGATAGACCATATGGTTCATGAGTTTCTAGAGGATAGACCATATGGTTCATGAGTTTCTAGTGGATAGACCATATGGTTCATGAGTTTCTAGTGGATAGACCATATGGTTCATGAGTTTCTAGTGGATAGACCATATGGTCAATGAGTTTCTAGAGGATAGACCATATGGTTCATGAGTTTCTAGTGGATAGACCATATGGTTCATGAGTTTCTAGTGGATAGACCATATGGTTCATGAGTTTCTAGTGGATAGACCATATGGTTCATGAGTTTCTAGTGGATAGACCATATGGTTCATGAGTTTCTAGTGGATAGACCATATTGTTCATGAGTTTCTAGTGGATAGACCATATGGTTCATGAGTTTCTAGTGGATAGACCATATGGTCAATGAGTTTCTAGAGGATAGACCATATGGTTCTTGAGTTTCTAGTGGATAGACCTTGTGGTTCATGAGTTTCTAGTGGATAGACCATATGTTCAATGAGTTTCTAGTGGATAGACCATATGGTCAATGAGTTTCTAGAGGATAGACCATATGGTCAATGAGTTTCTAGAGGATAGACCATATGGTCAATGAGTTTCTAGAGGATAGACCATATAGTTCATGAGTTTCTAGTGGATAGACCATATGGTTCATGAGTTTCTAGAGGATAGACCATATGGTTCATGAGTTTCTAGTGGATAGACCATATGGTTCATGAGTTTCTAGTGGATAGACCATATGGTTCATGAGTTTCTAGTGGATAGACCATATGGTTCATGAGTTTCTAGAGGATAGACCATATGGTTCATGAGTTTCTAGTGGATAGACCATATGGTTCATGAGTTTCTAGTGGATAGACCATATGGTTCATGAGTTTCTAGTGGATAGACCATATGGTCAATGAGTTTCTAGAGGATAGACCATATGGTTCATGAGTTTCTAGTAGATAGACCATATGGTTCATGAGTTTCTAGAGGATAGACCATATGGTTCATGAGTTTCTAGTGGATAGACCATATGTTTCATGAGTTTCTAGTGGATAGACCATATGGTTCATGAGTTTCTAGTGGATAGACCATATGGTCAATGAGTTTCTAGAGGATAGACCATATGGTTCATGAGTTTCTAGTGGATAGACCATATGGTTCATGAGTTTCTAGTGGATAGACCATATGGTTCATGAGTTTCTAGTGGATAGACCATATGGTTCATGAGTTTCTAGTGTATAGACCATATGGTTCATGAGTTTCTAGTGGATAGACCATATGGTTCATGAGTTTCTAGTGGATAGACCATATGGTTCATGAGTTTCTAGTGGATAGACCATATGGTTCATGAGTTTCTAGTGGATAGACCATATGGTTCATGAGTTTCTAGTGGATAGACCATATGGTTCATGAGTTTCTAGTGGATAGACCATATGGTTCATGAGTTTCTAGTGGATAGACCATATGGTCAATGAGTTTCTAGAGGATAGACCATATGGTTCATGAGTTTCTAGTGGATAGACCATATGGTTCATGAGTTTCTAGTGGATAGACCATATGGTCAATGAGTTTCTAGAGGATAGACCATATGGTTCATGAGTTTCTAGTGGATAGACCATATGGTTCATGAGTTTCTAGTGGATAGACCATATGGTTCATGAGTTTCTAGAGGATAGACCATACGGTTCATGAGTTTCTAGTGGATAGACCATATGGTTCATGAGTTTCTAGTGGATAGACCATATGGTTCATGAGTTTCTAGTGGTTAGACCATATGGTTCATGAGTTTCTAGTGGATAGACCATATGGTTCATGAGTTTCTAGTGGATAGACCATATGGTTCATGAGTTTCTAGTGGATAGACCATATGGTCAATGAGTTTCTAGTGGATAGACCATATGGTTCATGAGTTTCTAGTGGATAGACCATATGGTTCATGAGTTTCTAGTGGATAGACCATATGGTTCATGAGTTTCTAGTGGATAGACCATATGGTTCATGAGTTTCTAGTGTATAGACCATATGGTTCATGAGTTTCTAGTGGATAGACCATATGGTTCATGAGTTTCTAGTGGATAGACCATATGGTTCATGAGTTTCTAGTGGATAGACCATATGGTTCATGAGTTTCTAGTGGATAGACCATATGGTTCATGAGTTTCTAGTGGATAGACCATATGGTTCATGAGTTTCTAGTGGATAGACCATATGGTTCATGAGTTTCTAGAGGATAGACCATATGGTTCATGAGTTTCTAGTGGATAGACCATATGGTTCATGAGTTTCTAGTGGATAGACCATATGGTTCATGAGTTTCTAGTGGATAGACCATATGGTCAATGAGTTTCTAGAGGATAGACCATATGGTTCATGAGTTTCTAGTAGATAGACCATATGGTTCATGAGTTTCTAGAGGATAGACCATATGGTTCATGAGTTTCTAGTGGATAGACCATATGTTTCATGAGTTTCTAGAGGATAGACCATATGGTTCATGAGTTTCTAGTAGATAGACCATATGGTTCATGAGTTTCTAGAGGATAGACCATATGGTTCATGAGTTTCTAGTGGATAGACCATATGTTTCATGAGTTTCTAGTGGATAGACCATATGGTTCATGAGTTTCTAGTGGATAGACCATATGGTCAATGAGTTTCTAGAGGATAGACCATATGGTTCATGAGTTTCTAGTGGATAGACCATATGGTTCATGAGTTTCTAGTGGATAGACCATATGGTTCATGAGTTTCTAGTGGATAGACCATATGGTTCATGAGTTTCTAGTGTATAGACCATATGGTTCATGAGTTTCTAGTGGATAGACCATATGGTTCATGAGTTTCTAGTGGATAGACCATATGGTTCATGAGTTTCTAGTGGATAGACCATATGGTTCATGAGTTTCTAGTGGATAGACCATATGGTTCATGAGTTTCTAGTGGATAGACCATATGGTTCATGAGTTTCTAGTGGATAGACCATATGGTTCATGAGTTTCTAGTGGATAGACCATATGGTCAATGAGTTTCTAGAGGATAGACCATATGGTTCATGAGTTTCTAGTGGATAGACCATATGGTTCATGAGTTTCTAGTGGATAGACCATATGGTCAATGAGTTTCTAGAGGATAGACCATATGGTTCATGAGTTTCTAGTGGATAGACCATATGGTTCATGAGTTTCTAGTGGATAGACCATATGGTTCATGAGTTTCTAGTGGATAGACCATACGGTTCATGAGTTTCTAGTGGATAGACCATATGGTTCATGAGTTTCTAGTGGATAGACCATATGGTTCATGAGTTTCTAGTGGTTAGACCATATGGTTCATGAGTTTCTAGTGGATAGACCATATGGTTCATGAGTTTCTAGTGGATAGACCATATGGTCAATGAGTTTCTAGTGGATAGACCATATGGTTCATGAGTTTCTAGTGGATAGACCATATGGTTCATGAGTTTCTAGTGGATAGACCATATGGTTCATGAGTTTCTAGTGGATAGACCATATGGTCAATGAGTTTCTAGAGGATAGACCATATGGTTCATGAGTTTCTAGAGGATAGACCATATGGTCAATGAGTTTCTAGAGGATAGACCATATGGTTCATGAGTTTCTAGTAGATAGACCATATGGTTCATGAGTTTCTAGAGGATAGACCATATGGTTCATGAGTTTCTAGTGGATAGACCATATGGTTCATGAGTTTCTAGTGGATAGACCATATGGTCAATGAGTTTCTAGAGGATAGACCATATGGTTCATGAGTTTCTAGTGGATAGACCATATGGTTCATGAGTTTCTAGTGGATAGACCATATGGTTCATGAGTTTATAGTGGATAGAACATATGGTTCATGAGTTTCTAGTGGATAGACCATATGGTCAATGAGTTTCTAGAGGATAGACCATATGGTTCATGAGTTTCTAGTGGATAGACCATATGGTTCATGAGTTTCTAGTGGATAGACCATATGGTCAATGAGTTTCTAGAGGATAGACCATATGGTTCATGGGTTTCTAGTGGATAGACCATATGGTTCATGAGTTTTTAGTGGATAGACCATATGGTTCATGAGTTTCTAGTGGATAGACCATATGGTTCATGAGTTTCTAGTGGATAGACCATATGGTCAATGAGTTTCTAGTGGATAGACCATATGGTTCATGTGTTTCTAGTGGATAGACCATATGGTTCATGAGTTTCTAGTGGATAGACCATATGGTTCATGAGTTTCTAGTGGATAGACCATATGGTTCATGAGTTTCTAGTGGATAGACCATATGGTTCATGAGTTTCTAGAGGATAGACCATTTTTTATTTTTTTTATTTATTTCACCTTTATTTATGGTTCAAGAGAAAATTGCCTAATTAATTTAAAAAAGCATCTAATCAACAATGGCATTATTTGTAATTAACTCTGCAACTCTTTCAACTTTGACTTTTTTCACAACTGCCACCAGTTTGGTGCCAAAACATTTACAACAACAAAGAGATATTGACATACAGTAGTATAATAAATAAATAGATTTCATACTGAATCCCTCAGATTGAACACCAATGGTATTCACTAAGTTGATGGTTTATATTTAGTATAATGTTTTACAGCTTTGTCATTCTTTTCTTTTTTAAATCATCTTATTTTAATATTTGATATATTTGATGTGATGAGGCCACACAGAGAGCCAGAGGTAATTACACATTTGATAATCTGAAGAACCCAAAAGGGCCACTAGATGTCTTGTGATAAATACATCAAATCCTTTAAAGTTACCAAAATTCTGGTAGTTTACTGGTAAACTTAGAATGTTTCCAGTAGTATACCCTCCCTTTGAAACCCTACTCATGACCATAATGAGGAATGACATAGATTAAAGGAAACATTTACCCCAGTCAAAGGCTTTGACAAAACCTGTTGCTATGTTATTACATTGAAGACCCATTTACAGCAGTAGCTTTGTATGTCAGCTTACATATATGTATATGTCAGGGGTGCACAAGTGCAATCCTCAAGTTCTGCAATCATGCTGCTTTTCTTTTCTTTGTGATCCTGTTTGGCTAGAAAGTGCACACACGCCTAGTTTTTCAGGTAGAAACCAGTCTCTTCAATTCAGATGACGCTGCAGCCCCTCAGGGGAGCAGAACAGAGCACCTCTGTCTCAGGTTCTAAGCCCTCCTTCTCCCCCCTGCAGGAGACGGTGTTTGCAAATCAGAGGAGCTTCGTGGCTAGAGAGCTGAAGTCAGGGACAGACTACCTGGTGACGGTCATCGCCCAGTATCCCAACAGTGTGGGAGAGCCTGTGTCCGCCAAGGCAAGAACCAGTGAGTTCACAGAGAGGGTGGGACAGAGGCAGCAGAGGGAGGGAGGGAGGGAGGGAGGGGAGAAGCTGAGATAATTAGAAACCAATGCATGAATCAGTGAGTACACATGGAAAGATGCAGAGGAAGAGGGGGGGTGGAAGCCTGGAGGAGAGAAGGAGAGAGTAAAATGTCAATGCATTTCAATTCCATTTGACAGACGGGTGTGGAAGGGGAGGATATGGAGATGACAGGAAAAAAGCAGGACCACTTTATGAATGGAGCTTTATCTTTACTTTCAACCTATGTATATTTTAGATGAGTTCTGGATACCATACCAACACAGTCTTTCTTACCTCTCAATGACATGTCATATCATCTCCTCTCTCCACATCTGTCTTTCTTTAGGCACTAACAAGTTCTCTCCCGTTTCTCCTCAATGTGTCACTCTCCAATGTGAAGCCAGACCATCCTCGTAGAACACAAGTATGTCTCATCTGCCTCTCATCCCTCCCTCTCCACCCCTTGTTTCTCAGACTCGCTACCGGGGGTGTCCGGTCTTCGTCTGGTCCAGGCTGGTTTCTTCTCTCTCTCTCTGACCTGGGACGCTCCCACCTCACAGTTCCAGGGCTACCGACTCACCTATGGTCCCCGAGGTGAGACACGTGCTCGCATGTACAAACACACACACTCATGCTCACACTCACACAGACACACCTATACTCCGACTACTGCTCAGTCAAGCATACTCTCATTCTTTGTGACAACTGCTGATGTAAACATGGCTTTATAACATACATTTGATTGATTGTTCACAGATGAAGGAGAAATACATTCTTTCATGTTACAAAACACTAAACTCCTTACATCTTTTCTTTGCAGGTGAGAGTGTAACAGACACAGAAATGGGGAGAGAGGGAGGGATGGGGATAAAAACCTACATGTGGCAAGTTGAGAAATGTAAATCTGTGTGTAGTTTTAAGGACAGCAGGGTAGTATGCAGTACTATGGTGGAGATACGACGTCTCACCTTATACCGCCCTCCGTCGCTCCCTGCCTGGCAACGAAGAGTTGTATTACCCAATCATTACCACAAATATCACATACACTTTTACAGAGACGTTAAAAACTATGCAGGAGAGACATAGGGAAACTTCAGGTGTGTAGTAGGGATTGAATGTGGCTGCAATTCTATACAGGTAAAGGGTGTGTTATGTCAGATAGATCTATTTATGGGGTGTGTTGAGGTGCGTGGTGTGACGTGCCCCAGAGGAACTACCACCATACGCCACAACATAACTCAGCGTGGCAGCTCCATCCCTGAGTCAGGGTGTGGCAGGAGTACCAGTCTCACATGGAGAACGTTTAGGAGGACAGATTGGCACTCTTGTGTGTTTGTTTTAAATTAGGTCAGTGTGTATTCTTTAAGGGTGCTACACACAATTTCCATAATATATCTGCAGTAATAGTGGAATGATAGTGTTTCATAATATTTCCCCCCCCAAAAAAATATTTGGACACATGCAAAATTGCATTCTAAAATGCAGAATTTCTATTTTACAACAAAGGGCTTCTGTTGTCAAAAAGGGAAATCTGTTTCGAATTTGTGACTGGCCGTTTCCACTAAATTACACAGTGTAAACATCGCTCTGTCATTTCCTGGTTGCTAAAATTCTACACTGTTCGCTTAATTTCAGAAAACAATCACTGAATAGTGTAGGAAATCATTCCTTTGTTCCATGTAAATCGCTGTGAAATATATTTTCAATATAAAAAACATGTTTTTACAGTTTTTATAGCCGTTTGAAGCCGGTGTGCTAAACGGCTCAAGCGCGAGTCTCCACCATGTTACGTAGGGTATTTACCAACAAGGAATTCAGCAGGAGAATTTCTGCCCTCATTCATTTTCAACAAGGGCATGCAGAGAAATGTTTGGGGGATTGTGAGTGGCGAGAACCATGCTGGCGCCAGAAAAAGTTGAGCTCTTCACTAGTTTATGAACATTTCAAGCAAAGCGTTGTGAAGAGGAGGCACCGACTCTGGTTTTACGAGTTAAAGGAGCAGACATTGAAATGGGTTTAGAATATTTATGGAAAAATTTGAATGGATGCAAGAAGGATTCAGGAGGGGATGAGAATGGGCTGGATGAAGCCTAAGGCAGGTAGACATCATCCCGCCATGGTAGTTAGGCTGCTGTGGTGATGGCAACCCGCCCCAGGAAGAACCTAAGAGACACTTGATAAGTCTAGTACCACACAGTGACGTAGAAAGCGACATGCACTGCACAACACAGAGGAGGAATCTTAGTTTGGTGAGGTTTAAGTAGGGTGGCAGTGGTGATTACGGAGAGTGAGGACTAGTTAAAACGTTGCAACAGGCGTGGAAGCTGATTGGCAGTTAGTAGCAGTTGGTGTTTGTTGAGTTAGTAAGTAGCTGCGTTGAGGGCAACTAGTCAAATTGTTGCATTCAAGTCTGGTCCTCTCTCCTGATTTTATGTTAATTCTTAACCCCATCAAAACTCACCGTTACGGGAAATGGGATGCGATAAGGCGGGAGATTTGTTTTGAATGCAGCCTAGTACTGTTGTAATTCACCTAGTTTTCACATGGGGGAGCCATTCTTTGAGTAGGAGCAAGCAACTGCAGGCCCTAATTCATGCACCCAGTACACCCACACCCACAGAGATGGGCAAAAGATACATTTTGATGTGTCTTGTTACAAATACAAGATACTCTAAAGACCAATGTATCAAACTAAAATACAGGTATTTTCTATTTTCTAAATACAAAATACATTTGCAAGGACTACAACAACATTCTCAGTAATGGTAACAAAAAACATTCCACTTGCTATGACTGTGATATGTGGTTGTTTATCTACTTTAGTTGAATGCAGTATGCACTGACTGTAAGTCGCTCTGGATAAGAGTGTCTGCTAAATGACCAAGCATGCTTTGCAAGTGTTCATATTTACATTTTGTCACACCATAGTGTCATCAGACTTCTGATACTAATGCAGGGTGAAAGGGGGTCACTGTTATAAAAAATGATATAGAATAAGTATTTTGTATTTCAAAAATATAAATGATAGGTCTTGAAAGTATCTTGTTACAAAATATATGGATTGTAGTTTAGGCCAATGACATACATATGACAAAATACTCAAAAGTAATCGAAATACGTATTTTCCTCTCACTAACAGAAATACTGCCAATCTCTGCACGACATGCACGCACGCACGCACGCACACACGCACACACGCACACACGCACACACACACACACACACACACACACACACACACACACACACACACACACACACACACACACACACACACACCCCCCGTGTATGCCTTGTCTGTGGTAGGATGAAGATCTGTGCCCATTTCGCCAGGCTACACATTCCTCTCAGGCTGGCGCATTGCCTTGGCAACAGCCTGAAAGTGCGTGTGGAGCTGGGTGGGGCTGGGGTTGCCTCAGACTGCAGGTCAGACAGACAGACATACAGAGAGGCAGGCAGGCAGGCAGGCACACACACACACACACACACACACACACACACACACACACACACACACACACACACACACACACACACACACACACACACACACACACACACACACACAGTTCTCCAGACTGCTCTTGATCTTCCTCATATTATACAAGTACAAGCATGTGCATTTAAAGATGTGTATAGTCAGCTGTGTATGTACTTGCCTGTTGCCTGCTCTAACCCTTGTGAATGGCTGGCTGTGAATAATTGACAGGTCAGCCCAAGGCCCAGCTATTGGAGCAGTCTCTGGCTGCAGACTCTACTTCTGTCACCCTGGAGAGGCTACTGCCTGACACAGAATACGTCCTCACCCTCTACCCGCTGTTCCCCCGAAACTCTGCCTCCCCCGCCACCCTCACCTCACGGACATGTAAGTACACCACACCCTCTTTCCCATTACCCTCAGTCAGTACTGCATGATGCATCATATCATCTTCTGTTTAACATGAACTTCACATTATTGGTGTATTTGTATTTGTTATGGATCCCCATTGTTATGGATCCCCATTGTTATGGATCACCATTGTTATGGATCCCCATTGTTATGGATCCCCATTGTTATGGATCCCCATTGTTATGGATCCCTACTCTTTTGGGGGTCCAGCAAAAGTAAGGCAGTTTATACCATTTTTAAAACATTACAATACATTCACAGATTCACAGATTTCACAACACACTGTGTGCCCTCAGGCCCCTATTCCACCACTACCACATATCTACAGTACTAAATCCATGTGTATGTATAGTGCGTATGTTATCGTGTGTGTGTGTGTCTGTGCCAATGTTTGTGTTGCTTCACAGTCCCCGCTGTTCCATAAGGTGTTTTTTTAATCTTATTTTGTAAATATAATTTTACGGCTCGCATCAGTTACTTGATGTGGAATAACGTTCCATGTAGTCATGGCTCTATGTAGTACTGTGCACCTCCCATAGTCTGTTCTGGACTTGGGGACTGTGAAGAGACCTCTTGTGGCATGTCTTGTGGGGTATGCATGGGTGTCCGAGCCGTGTGCCAGTAGTTTAGACAGACATCTCGGTGCATTCAACATGTCAATACCTCTCATAAATAAAAGTAGTGATGAAGTCAGTCTCTCCTCCACTTTCAGCCAGGAGAGATTGACATGCATATTATTAATATTAGCTCTCTGTGTACATCCAAGGGCCAGCCAGCCATGCTGCCCTGTTCTGAGCCAATTGCAATTTTCCTAAGCCCTTTTTTTCCCACGACTGAACAGTAGTCAAGGTGCGACAAAACTAGGGCCTGTAGGACCTGCCTTGTTGTTAGTGTTGTTAAGAAGGCAGAGCATCGCTTTATTATAGACAAACTTCTCCCCATCTTAGCTACTGTTGTATCAATATGTTTTGACCATGACAGTTTACAATCTATGGTTACTCCAAGCAGTTTGGTCATCTCAACTTTCTCAGTTTCCACATTATAGATTTAGTTGAGGTTTAGGGTTTAGTGAGTGTTTTGTTCCAAATACAATGCTTTTAGTTTTAGAAATATATAGGGCTGACTTATTCCTTGCCACCCACTCTGAAACTAACAGTAGCTCTTTGTTGAGTGTTGCAGTCATTTCAGTCGCTGTGGTAGCTGATGTGTATAGTGTTGAGTCGTCCGCATACTTAGACACACTAGCTTTATTTAAAGTCAGTGTCATGTCATTAGTAAACATTGAAAATAACAAGTGGCCTAAACAGCTGCCCTGGGGAATTCCTGATTCTAACTGGATTATATTTGAGAGGTTTCCATTAAAGAACACCCTCTGTGTTCTGTTAGACAGGTAACTCTTTATCCACATAATAGCAGGGGGTGTAAAGCCATAACACATATGTTTTTCCAGCAGCAGACTATGATCGATAATGTCAAAAGCTGCACTGTCTAACAAGACAGTCCCCACAATCATTTTATGATCAATTTCTCTCAGCCAATCATCAGTCATTTGTGTGTGCTGTGTGCTGTGCTTGTTGAGTGTCCTTCCCTATAAGCATGCTGAAATTCTGTTGTCAATTTGTTTCCTGTGAAATAGCATTGTATCTGGTCAAACACAGTTTGAGCCATTGTTGTGAGCCATTGTTTGTGAATGGAAGAGGAGAACAGAAGTTCTACAGTTGTCATGCTCCTGAGCCTGACCTCACAGCAAGCACAGTGCCTTGTGGCAGTCATGTGAAGGCTACATTAAGAGGAAATCATTTGGAACTGTTTTTGGATGGATGGATTTCATGCCATGTAAACCATACCGATTGGCCTCATGGTCTCATGACTTTATTTGAACCATAGGTGGAAAGGTAACAGTGATCAGAAAGGTTGTCATCGCCAGATAGGGAGCTTTGCACGTCTTTCTCTGACACTATTCTTTCAAATTATTAGAAAGTCATACTTCCATCTGGTGGTGACTATTTGCGCTGCAGTAAACATAAAAAGTCTGAAGCTCTCATCTATTTTTCTTCTGTGCCCTATTTCAGTATGTGCACTGTGTTTCACCTCAATTTTTGTGTGTGTTTGCGTGTGTGTGTTATGTCTGTCTTGCAGTGCGTCTAGAAGCGGCCCAGCAGCTGTCAGTGGATACTGTGTCAGAGCGTAGTGTCCGGGTGTTGTGGAGAGGAGTGGGTGGAGCCAGGGCCTACAGACTGGTCTGGGGACCATTCACCGGTAAGGAGAGAGACAGTGACATTTGACAGCAGATTATGTGCCAGTATACCCATGCACCAATCAGTATAGACTTACCTTATTAACATGTATATTTACACAGAGAGGTTGTTCTTCAGAAATGTATAGTGACACAGAATGGAATTTATGAGAGAATCAGCAAGGCTGTTAATACTTTGAATAGTGAGCAGGCAGTGACACAATTTATATGTGCACAACAACTGTCCTTTTCTTTCACCCCTCCATACCTTCCTCTATCTTCTCTCCTCTGCTCTCCTCTCCCCCACCCATCTCTCATCTCCCCCTCTCTCCTTTCCCCCATCTCTCCTCTCTCCCCATCTCTCCTCTCCGCCCTCTCTCCTCTCCTCTCCCCCGTCTCTCCTCTCTCCCCCCTCTCCCCTCTCCCCTCTCCCCTCCCCCCACCCCCTCTCCTCTCCCCTCTCTCCTTCTCCCCACCCCTCTCTCCCCCCTCTCTCCTCTCCCCCACCCACCCACCCATCTCTCCTCTCCTCTCACCCCACCCCACCCACCCACCCATCTCTCCTCTCCTCTCACCTCACCCCCTCCCCACTCCCCTCTCTCCTTCCCCCCACCCCTCCCTCCTTCCCCCCACCCCTCTCTCCTCTCCTTTCCCCCCACCCTCCTCTCCTCTCTCCCCCCTCTCCCCTCTCCCCTCTCTCCTTCTCCCCATCCCTCTCTCCTCTCTCCCCCTCTCTCCTCTCCTCTCACCCCACCCCCTCCCCACTCACCCACCCACCCATCTCTCCTCTCTCCTCTCACCCCACCCCCTCCCCACTCCCCTCTCTCCTTCCCCCCACCCCTCTCTCCTTCCCCCCACCCCTCTCTCTTCTCCTTTCCCCCCACCCCTCTCTCTTCTCCTTTCCCCCCACCCTCCTCTCCTCTCCCGCCACCCATCTCTCCTGTCTCCTCTCCCCCCATCCCTCTCTCCTCTCCCCCTGCCTCTGTGTCTCTCCCAGGTCGTGATGTGGAATCTGTGGAAGTGGCTGGTGACAGTGAGACTCACACCCTGTTGAACCTGCAGCCAGACACTGAGTACATTGTCACTGTCATCGCTCTCTACGAAGGCAACACAGAGGGTCCTGGTGCTACCACCAGGTTCAAGATAGGTATAGAGCTACACACACACCCATGTATGCATGGCAGACACGCATACACACACACACAACACGCATACACAACACACACACACACACAATTCAGTAATTTCCTAAGCACTTTACAAGGTTAAGCAAATTTGGAGAGATCACTGAAACACAAACAGATTTCCCTCTCCTCTCTCGCTCTCGTTCTATTTTCCTCTCGTTCTATTTTCCTCTCGTTCTATTTTCCTCTCGTTCTATTTTCCTCTCGTTCTATTTTCCTCTCACTCTATTTTCCTCTCGTTCTATTTTCCTCTGTCTTTGTCCCAGTAACTTCCACTTGTGGTTCATTTTAGCCAATGAAAGAATGCCTTTATGAAAGACTATTTCTGCTGCGTCCAACAGACCATAGTGTAAAGGAGGATAATAGAGGCAGTAGAAAATAGAGGAAATAGAGGAAGAGAGATAATGATATTATTCTGCTTACTAAATATTTACAGTTTATCCTTTTTTGGAAGTTAAATCTGTTGCGCACATGCATACTATGCAGAAAACACACACACAAACACACACACATACAGCTTCCTGTGTACACATTTTTGAGGGGATGTCTTCACTTAACAGGGATTTGTGTTGTTTGAGTTAAAGCTGAGTCATCATCATGTTTATTGGTCTGGATTATAATCAGGGAGGGGGTAGCATACTGTAGTTATTTAATACAGAATGCCTCCTTATGCTCCTCTCTGGGATCTTTGATCTCAAATGGAAGGGGAAACACACAATGTTTGTGTAGCTAAGAGTTGTTCTAAATAAGTGTACCGGCAGTCCAACTAAGATGCATTATGAATTGAAATCCCCTCTAATAGCTGATTATAAACTGGGTGGTTCGAGCCCTGAATGCTGATTGGCTGAAAGCCGTGGTATATCAGCTATAGCACGGGTATTACGAAACATTTATTTTTACTGTTCTAAATACGTTGGTAACCAGTTTATAATAGCAAGGCACCTTGGGCGTTTGCGGTAAGAACAGCCCTTAGCTGTGGTATATTGGCCATATACCACACCCCCTTGTGCCTTATTGCCTTATTGCTTAAATATCTTGTTGGTTCCGTTTTTCTGTGCTCCGTTTTATTTACTTATCAAATAAGGAACACTCAAAATGTGCACTTAATAAATCATAACAATTTTAATCAAAATACAGCTGTAGACAGAAGTCAAAGATCAAACATCACACATACAACTGATGTCTCTCCTGAGTTCTGCCCCATAGGGAAAAGTCCCAAGTTATTTTATTAAGCCCGAAGTCCAGCCCTAGTGATGTTACTGCATACGTCATTACCTGCTACTCATCCGACCAAGCCCATGCATACACAGCTATACAAACTTACAAGAGAGAAACAATAGTTCCATTGTTTTCTAAAGCCTCAGCAGTAAATGTCCATTCCCCCAAGTTGATTTATAGAAGTATGTCTGACTAGCCTCTTATCTATTTTACTCCCCTGCAGGGCTCTATGTTTATCTTTGAAGTGCTTTCTCACAGACCCCATGCAATAATTAACACATTTCTCAGACCATTTCTTTATAATATGCAGAGACTTAGTAAAGACTGTGGAACAATTAATAAAAAATAAAAAATTAATATATACTGTATAATGTTAATCAGTAGTCTAGGACCCTATAAATGTGGAGGAGGAGGGGTCCCATACCCCCCCCCCTTCTATTAATACAACATAAGCATAGTCAATTATTATATTACATCAAACATTTGGTGCAGCCCCTATCATGACCCCAATTTGACCCCATCACCCTGAATGGGTTTTTAAGAGGTTCTGGCATACCATGATATATCAGTTGATAAGACCCATGGTTGGGTTGTGTCTCTGTTCCCCCCATGCAGAGAGTCTGGAGCAGCAGGTGCTGAGGGCAGCCACCACCGGGCCCTCCTCCATCCGCCTCACCTGGAACCTAATCCAGTCTGCCAGGGGATACCGCCTGGAGTGGAGGCAGGGGGAAGGTCAGACATACACACACACACACACTCACACTCACACACTCACTCATGCTTGCATACACACGTAAGGACACACACACGCGTACTCTCACACATACAAGCGAAAGTTTCATGTACTTTCGAACCCCTAAACATTGAGTACACCGATCCATGCACACAAACATAGATGTACCCTCGCTGACTGACTGTCAACGTCAAACTACCTTACTGTAGTCTCTCTCTCCTCAGGTGGCAGAATGCAGAGTCAGTCATTCTCCAGGAACACCACTATTTATGATCTGTCAGGGCTGCAGCCCAGCACTGAGTATGTCATCACCTTGTTCACCCTGTATGAGGGACGAGAAGAGGCCACCCCCGTCTCCACCTCTCCCACAGGTCAGAGATAGGGGCAGGCGCGACCCGCTTTGTTTTAGCCCCTTTGTATTTTATATTTACTTCTATATTTCACTTATTATTTGTATCTTATTTGTTTCACCATTTTACTGACTTCCCCCCCTCATGTGTACAGTGGAACAGCCGGTGGGGAGGGTGTCCAACCTGCGAGTGGTAGAGTACCTGGGCAGCACTGTGCGACTGGGATGGACAGGGGTAGCCGGGGCAACACAGTACCGTATCCTCATGGTCAACACTGAAGGTAAGGGCACATCTCAAATGACGCTCTATTCTCTCCCTATATAGTGCACTACTTTAGACCGGATCTCACATATGTTTTAACACTCTGTACTTACAGCGCAAACAGAGGAAACCCGCAGTATCCCTGGAAGCCAGACGACCCTTGACCTTAGGGGTCTGACAGAGGGCGTGTCTTATGGGGTCAGCGTGACAGCTGTGGTGGGAGACAGCGAGGGGGACCCAGTCACTGTCTACATCAAATCAGGTGAGACACACACACACACACACACACACACACACACACACACACACACACACACACACACACTGATTGTATGCTAGTGCATGCTCCAGCCTGTGAGAGAGAGGATGTGGATGGATTGAATGCGTGCAGATCTTGGCTCAGGGCTGCAGGGTGTTTGCCAGTTTGGTAAACAGTGCTTTGCTGTGGCTGTGTGATGAATGGCTGCCAGCTGATTGTCAATGTGAATAGGTGGTGAATAGTGATACTGAGGGGAGGTGAGCTGAGGCAAGCACAGACAGAGATAAAAGAAGAGGGCTGTGTTTAGTAGGCACGAAATGGCAAAATTTTTTGATATGGGAAATGTAAGTTTGATATTGAGCATGGAAAAAAGTTTGGTGGTGCACTGAACCACAATGTTCTTATTGATGTGTGATTTCAGAACAAGCATTGGAGAGAGTGACAAACCTGCGTGTGACAAACACCAATGGTCGGCGACTCCGAATCGCCTGGACAGGGGTTTCCGGGGCGACAGGGTACAGGGTCACTTGGAGACAAGGCAACAGTAAGTGTCACCTGAATTATGCTTGGAATGATTTTGTGATAAACTAGTCCTCAGAAATACAATGTTGTGATAACATAATTATAGCAGCAGTCCCTATTTTATATGTATGTGTTACTTTCTCTCACCTTATTTTATATAGAGCAGTGTCCCAGTGTGTGTCTTTAACATTGTGTATCTCTCCTAGATGCGGAGCAGTCCCGTGTTCTGGGGCCAGAGGCCTCGTCCTACACGGTGGAGGGGCTGCAGCCAGACACAGCTGTGGTCCTGGGCGTGGCGGCTGTGATTGGTCAACGTATCGGGGAGGTGGTCACCCTCTCGGCCAGGACCAATGGCAACAACGGCTCAAGCACGGTTAGCGGCCTGCGTATCATTGATGTCACCTCTCAGAGGATACGCATCACATGGTCACCAGTCTCCAGGGCAACTGGCTACAAGATTACCTGGCGCAGTGGAAATGGTAGGCGTGGTTAGGATAAGTGAGATGGGTGTTATCTGACGTATAAATTACATTCCTAAGGATCCTTACCTTAGGTCTCAAAGCGCATTAAGACTCAAAGAACACATTGTATTGGGATTGTCTAGTAGTTGCTCTAGTCTAGTAATACAGTAATAGCAATCCCCAGTAACGTTCACCTCGTTGCCTGACCCATAGAGAATGATAGAGGCCTCTAGTGGCCAAAAGGCTGTTTTAGCATGGCCAGAGCCATTGAGGGCTTACACCATTTTAATGTAGTCAACTGTGTGTGGCTTACAACTTTATTGGCTGATATCCCTGTTGGAGTCATGTTCAAGCAGGTCATCAGGAGGGATCAGCCAATTGTAAAAAAAAACATTTACTACTTCAAAATGGAGATTGCCTCAATGGCACTACCTGTGCGCTCCCAGACCGCATAATTGGAACTAAACTCAGCAAAAAAAGAAAAGTCCCCTTTTCAGGACCCTGTCTTTTAATGATAATTCATAAAAATCCAAATCTTCATTGTAAAGGATTTAAATACTGTTTCCCATGCTTGTTCAATGAACCATAAACAATTAATGAACATGCACCTGTGGAACGGTCGTTAAGACACTAACAGATTACAGACAGTAGGCAATTAAGGTCACAGTTATGAAAACTTAGGACACTAAAGAGGCCTTTCTACTGACTCTGAAAAACACCAAAAGAAAGATTCCCAGGGTCCCTGCTCATCTGCGTGAACGTGCCTTAGGCATGCTGCAAGGAGACATGAGGACTGCAGATGTGGACAGAGCAATAAATTGCAATGTCCGTACTGTGAGATGCCTAAGACAGCGCTACAGGGAGACAGGATGGACAGCTGATCGTCCTCGCAGTGGCAGACCACGTGTAACAACACCTGCACAGGATCGGTACATCCGAACATCACACCTCCGGGACAGGTACAGGATGGCAACAACAACTGCTCGAATTACACCAGGAACGCACAATCCCTACATCAGTGCTCAAACTGTCCGCAATAGGCTGAGAGGGGCTGGACTGAGGGCTTGTAGGCCTGTTGTAAGGCAGGTCCTCACCAGACATCACCAGCAACAACGTCGCCTATGGGCACAAACCCACCGTCGCTGGACCAGACAGGACTGGCAAAAAGTGCTCTTCACTGACGAGTCACGGTTTTGTCTCACCAGGTTTGATGGTCGGATTGGCGTTTATCGTTGAAGGAATGAGCGTTACACTGAGGCCTATACTCTGGAGCGAGATCGATTTGGAGGTAGAGGGTCCGTCATGGTCTGGGGCGGTGTGTCACAGTATCATCGGACCGAGCTTGTTGTCATTGCAGGCAATCTCAACGCTGTGCGTTACAGGGAAGACATCCTCCTCCCTCATGTGGTACCCTTCATGCAGGCTCATCCTGACATGACCCTCCAGCATGACAATGCCACCAGCCATACTGCTCGTTCTGTGCGTGATTTCCTGGAAGACAGGAATGTCAGTGTTCTGCCATGGCCAGCAAAGATCCCTGATCTCAATCCCATTGAGCACTTCTGGGACCTGTTGGATTGGAGGGTGAGGGCTAGGGCCATTCTCCTCAGAAATGTCTTGGAACTTGCAGGTGCCTTGGTAGAAGAATGGGGTAACATCTCACAGGAAGAACTGGCAAATCTGGTGCAGTCCATGAGGAGGAGATGCACTGCAGTACTTAATTTAGCTAGTGGCCACACCAGATACTGACTGTTACTTTTGACCCTCCCCACCCCCCTTTTTTCAGGGACACATTATTCCATTTCTGTTAGTCACATGTCTGTGGAACTTGTTCAGTTTGTCTCAGTTGTTGAATCTTGTTATGTTCATACAAATATTTACACATGTTAAGTTTGCTGAAAATAAACTCAGTTGACAGTGAGAGGACATTTCTTTTTTTGCTGAGGGATGCTTTCTCTATCATTCTTTATGGCCTGACCCCATCTGTCTACAGGAGTGGAGTCCTCCCGCACGGTGGCCGCTGATGTCACTTCCTTCACCATCGACAGCCTTCAGGAAGACTCCTCCTACCGAGTCTCAGTCTCCTCACTGATTGGGTCTCGGGAAGGATACCCCACCTCCCTGAACACCAGAACAGGTACTCTATCACTCCATTACCAAATTGACCCCTAACCCCTTCTCTTCTTGATAACCCATAGTATATTTGAATGAGTTGGTTAACTGTCAACAATATGGTAACAGCTTCACTTAGCCCTCACTTAGTAAATTTAAAAATGTATTGAATTAATTAAATGAGTGCTATCCTATAGAACAGTGCTTGTAAATTGGTGACTGATCTCTTCCACTTCTCTGTCCTCAAGAGTCAGACCAGTTGGTGGTGGGAACAGTGACTTCACTCAAAGCCCAAGAGTCCCGCGGTGAGGTCGTCAGAGTAACATGGGTGGGCGTGCAGGGAGCGACAGCCTATCGTGTGGCTTGGAAGCGAATTGACGGTGAGAGATTTGATTAGCTTTACTCTTTTGAAATGTGAATGATATTCCCATGATGTTTCATTATTAAATAGTGTACTATCCATAGCTCATTATAATATAGGAATTACCTCTATTCACACCAGCCACACTTAACATAAATATATATATATATATATACTCACACACAGAAAATTGGCCAGTGTTACCTCGTGTTGAGTTTTCTGTGTAACATTTCTAGTGTTGATTCAGATGTTAAATTAACACTCATTGTTGTAAAATAACCCCACTGTTGGTGTTAATAACCAGTGTTAAACCAAAACCACACCCTTTCATTATCATATTTACCAGCATCCTCTAATGCAGGTGAATTTTTAGAATTGCTGTTTTCAATTTCTATGTTTTTGTATGTGCATTGATTGACTTATTCACCTTGTGTTACTCAAATATAAATAGTATACATTTTTCTGTTACTTAGACGTTGCATCCGTTACTGAAAGGTTGTTCTAGTTAACCCATAAGAGTCTAAGGCTTTATGACATATGCTTTGTATTGTGTTAAATAATTACATTTTAATGATAACATATTCACTTAGGATCTCACTAGGATTGCCTGAAAATGGATGGATATATGAAAATGGATGGATATATGTCTTTGTCACTAACAAATACAGTCGTAGGTGGTAATTTTACACTTCACTCGAAAGGCAAGGCACTCTGGGAAATATGTAAATAAGGCTTGAACCTAAGCAGTTTGTTAATTTAACACTCCGTATAGACACTGGACCAGTGTTAAATGTCACACTGTCACTGTTGATTTAACAGTGGAGAATTTGCTGTGTATTAATAAAACATGGCAGCCATTTTGTGCCAGACCACTCACCACCACCCCTTCTGTCTTGGTATAGGTGGGGAGGAGAGGAGCCAGCTGGTAGGTGGTGACCGCACAGCGGTGGACCTGGAGCAGCTGGACCCAGGGGCTCAGTATGAGGTGCAGGTCATGGCCCTGGTTCAGAACAGAGAGGGATCCCCAGTCTCTGTCAGAGTCACAACACGTGAGTTACACTACAGTCTTAAAGAAAAGAGACTGTGCAGTTACATTGTACCTCTGTTTGATTAGAATGGATATGAAAACATTGGAAGGTACAACTTTACAGAATTACTATGTAGCAAGGTTGGGGTAAATTACAGTCAAATCAGAAAGTAAACTAAATTCCTATTCCAAATGGTCCTCATTGAAAAGCACTGAAGATAATTGGAATGTCAGTGTACTTCCTGAATTCACTGGAAAGCGTACTGCTCTGTACTGTATTCTGTGTGTGTGTGTGTGTGTGTGTGTGTGTGTGTGTGTGTGTGTGTGTGTGTGTGTGTGTGTGTGTGTGTGTGTAGCTGGGGAACCTGTTGCTGTGGACCGTGTGGAGGGGGTCAGGGTGCTGGAGGCTACCCCAAGGGTGCTGCGTCTGGTCTGGAGAGGAATGGCTGGGGTCACAGGGTACCGCATCTACTGGAGATCAGCCCTGGGTAAACACACACACACACACACACACACACACACACAGATACGTACATAAAATGCTCATCCAAACAAATGTTTGCAATTTAATATCTATTTACGTTTTCTAATATTCTCTACTGGTTCCATGCAGGTGAGGCTGAATCGAGCCGTCTGATAGGTCGAGATGCGACCTCGTTTGACCTGGATGGTCTGCGGCCTGGGGTGAGCTACACAATGAGGCTGGCTGCCATCTTCAGGGACAGAGAGAGTCAAGCTGTCACTATCACAGCCTCCACAGGTACACTTCTCTGCCCACACCATCTCCTCTCCTTTCATTCACTATAGTTATTGACTGGAATTTTCCTGGCCATGTGACCAGACTAAGATCAAACCTTATAAAAGCCCAAGGTTTTTGTGGTTATGGCTATAGGTTCTAACTGTTGTATAGTCACAACCTCTTAATGTTCTCTATCACACGATTACTGAAGTCACTCACATACGGTTGTCTCTCTCTTAACTGATCACTCACTCCTCCTCTCCTCCCTTTAGCTCCCCTACAGCCTGTAACAGGTCTGCGTGTGGCAGAGGTTACCCAGAATTCTGTGTTGTTAGGCTGGGTTCCACTGACTGGTGCCACAGGATATATCCTGCGCTGGAAAGAGGAGAGAGGTGAGACAAAAACACTGCATAATGGGGTCACATTTGGTAGTTTATTGACTATGTTCCACAATGAAAGGTTGATCGCTAATCGTTGTTTGTGTGTGATTGTGTGTGTATGTACTTGTACGTACTTGTCTGTGTGGGTGCCTGTGTGTGTTTGGTCTCTAACCAGATACTGGTCCGGGTCAATCCACCACGCTGCCTGGGTCATCCAGCTCCTACAGGGTGACAGGGCTACGTCTGGGTCTGAGATACCGCTTCACCCTGCAGCCCAACTTCCAGAGGGAGGTGGGCCCTGAGACCTCAGTGGACGAACGCACTGGTAAGACTGATATCACTCCTTTTTAACCAGTCACTCCATTCCATCCCTTCTCCTTAGTCCTCATACTGGCGGCCCATTATGTTCCAACCCCTCCTCTCTCACTGTGTCTCTGTCCTCAGTGTGTGTGGGTGGTCGTCTCGACGTGGTATTCCTGGTTCCAGCTTCCAGGGACCGGGCCAGCCTGGCTGATTCTCTGCTCTCGCTCCTGACCAGCGCTGCTGGCTCCCTCACCACCATTGGAGAACGGGACTCACAGGTACTGTACACCTACAGACGTCTGTGATATGTGTGTGTTGGCTGCTAGTTTTCTTCTGTGTGATTCTGTGGAATGTTCTTTCTGTATCCTCTAGCTGGGGATTGTAGTGTACAGCGCCCGACCCAAGGTCTGGTTCCTGCTAAATCGCCATAGCAACAGTGAGACGCTGCTTCAGGAGATCCTGTCTACGCCTTTTGAGGATGGCCCAGGGAATGCTATAGGTGTGTGTGTTTTGTACGTACTTGTGTGAGTTTGTGTGTGAGTGTGGATGCCTGTGCATGTGTATATGTAACATTGAGAGGTATAGAGATCCTTACTTCAAATAACCCATTTTTGCATGGACATTGCCATTAAAGGGCTTCTGCCATTTTAGTGTTAACTTGGTGGGGATTTCTATAGGTTGGGAGCGATCAGCCAATGCTCAGAGCATTGCCTTCTTCAAATTGGTTTGCCTAGTTTGTAAATGGTTTTAAGCTATATCACCGCCATCTAGTGGCCACAATAAATGAATGACACATAACATTTGGTTCAAGACTTCAGCACTGCAGGTGGCAGTAAATCACCAATATTAGCTATACACTTTTTTCAAACATCAAAAGAAGAAGAAAACGTACTACTTTAAAATAGCGATAACCTCAGTGGTGATTCCAATGCTGTCACAGATACCATAATGGCACAGATACAAAGTTGAGATCTCTATACATCTCTATGGTGATATTTAAATGTATATCTCCCCCTGCAGGCCAGGCAATGACGTTCACCAGACAGTTCCTTCTCAGCCCCACAGCTGGTCGTAGACCCAGAGTCCCTGGTGCGGTGGTGATCATTGCAGATGAAAAATCCTCCGACAACATCACTGTCCCAGCCAGTGTTGTCAAAGCCTCAGGTAGCCTCACACAGACTGTGTTGAGAGCGTTAAACACACAAGCACATATACAGCAACTGCACATCTCTACTAATGGAATTTTCTACAGTAAATTTTAACCTAAAGTCCCTTGTCACACACTGTTTTAAAACTAACATTTTGAACAATAAATAGAAACATGCCCAATATTTTGTGTGTGTGTGTGTGTGTGTGTGTGTGTATCAGGAGTGACGGTGCTGGCGGTGGGTATAGGTAGGGCGGACTCTGAGGAGCTGCGCCAGGCAGTGACAGATGGCAGCACCCAGAACCTTCTATATGCCCGTGATGCCACCCAGCTGGGCACCCTGCACGCCGACCTGGCTGACCTGCTGTGTGGCGTCGCCAGGATACCAGAGGGAGTGGTGAGATAAGAGGGGAAAAGTTGGTGGGGAGGGGAGGTGAGAGAGAGAGATTAGAAATCAGACCATGCTGTAGATCCCATGATTTTGCTGTCAATGTAACCTCTCCCGGTCAGTCAGTGAATCATTTCCAGGGACTCAGTGACAACAATATGGTGGAGTGCTCTGTGTCTCAGTGTGTATGTTACTGTTTTCTATATCAGGGGCCAGTGACAGAGCAGTGTACCGTACAGTGTCCTCGGGTGAGTTACTGTACTTTACCTCATCCATCCACACACACACATAGCCATCATTACACTCTCACCACACCTTTCAACATCTGTGTGCTCTCTTTTTCATCCCTCTTTGCCCTGCTATCTCTCATATCTGTCCATTTTACTCTCTAGGGTGACCGGGGGGAGCGAGGAGGAAAGGTAACAATTGAATTGTTTTAATACCATTTTCTGTTACTGTATGTTGTCTTGGAAGCTCTATGGTCAGTAGTTGTGTCAGATGTCCTGATCACTGTTACTGATCACTGATCACTGTCCTGATCACTGTTACTGTTACAGGGAGAGAGTGGAAGAGACGGTGCTGACGGACGCAAAGGAGAGCCTGTGAGTCTTTCACCACTGATTACTGATCTAATACTGATAGCTCAAACATTAGCATGCACGTATCATCCACTGAGATTGTGTGTGTGTGTGTGTGTGTGTGTGTGTGTGTGTGTGTGTGTGTGTGTGTGTGTGTGTGTGTGTGTGTGTGATTTCCAGGGTCGTGATGGTTTGCCTGGCAGGGAGGGCCCCAGAGGGCCTGAGGGGCGACAGGGTCAGCCTGGCCGAAGTGAGGACCCCTCAGTGGGGGTCAGAGGGGAGAAGGGGGAGAGGGTGAGTACACATTAACACTTATACTCAACACTTGTACTGTTGTAGTGTACTGCTGTAGTGATGTAGTGAACAGATGTAGGATCTTAATTTGATCACTCTTATTGCTAAGAAGGTTGCTGAGGATACGCAAACTTGTAGTGTATCTGAGGTTTAAAAAGGCTTCTAAAGTTTGTAATTTCCACTTTAAAATGTCAGATTTGATTTACCCCAACTAAAAATGCATCAACCTCTTCAAACATGTATGTTCAATATAATCCACATTTCCTGTAGGATTATTTTCCTGCTGTAGGATTATTTTCCTGCTGTAGCAAACTGGCTCAAATTAAGATCCTACATCTCTACTGCTGTATTTACTGTTGTTTATTCTCCAGGGTTTTCCTGGTCTGGATGGGAATCCAGGGTTGCCAGGGCGACCAGGGACCCCAGGCCCTGGAGGTGTGCCGGTGAGTAGTAAGGGGCCACAGTTACTGCCAGGGGCAATCACAATGTGTAAATCAACTTGCCAATAACATAGGATTTTTATCCTGATGTTCTTATACTGTAAGTAGTTGATGGTCAACCTGCTGTAAGTATGTAAGCCTTTTCTGAGTGGCCCATACGGGCAGGCAGCTTGATGTACAGGTATATCCCCTGGCGAGGACACTAGGCTGCAGGGCCTTAGCCCCAATCCATCTCCTTAATGCTGAGTGCCAAGCAGAGAGGCATCTGGTTCCATTTTTGGAGTTATCAAACCCCCAACCTTTCAATCTCAGGGTGGCACTCTAACCACATTGCCACTGAATTGGTCCAACCTGCTGTAGATGTGGTTTAACAAAATATTGTTTTATGTTTTGCTATTTATGTTTTGCTCTTTTGTCTTTTTCAGGGTTCACAGGGGCTACCGGGTGTCAGAGGAGATCCTGTGAGTATTCCTCAGCAACGCCAATGGGATCTGTTAATACTGTATCTTGTCTTTATGTGTGTGTTGTTGTATTATGAAGTTTGATGTTTTCTCTGTGGCAGGGTGATCCTGGGGTTACAGGAACACCAGGGACAAAGGGTGACAGGGGCGACAGGGTGAGTACAGCACATCTCTTTATCCTCTGTGAACTATTGTAGGTAATCCCATCTGCTGTGTGTGTGTTGGATGTTCACAAAGCTGTTTCTCTGGTGTTGTTCCAGGGTGAGCCAGGGTCAGCTGTTTCAGGAGGAGGTCTGCCCGGGAGGAAAGGGGAACCAGGGATCCCAGGAATACCAGTGAGAGACACACACACACACACACACACACACACACACACACACACACACACACACACAGTCAGACACGTGTGATGGTAAGTCATATTCTCTTCAGTTTAATTAATTCTGAATGACGATGAATGACGTTCTCTCTGTTACCTAGGGTACCCTAGGGCGTCCAGGGAATGACGGGGCCAAGGGCTTTGTGGGACCTGCAGGGACCCCTGGACAGGATGGTCGCCCAGGGATACCAGGCACCCCCGGCCTCTCCATTAAGGTCAGTTACCCTGGTCAGGTCTGGCCCTTGACACAGTAACTAGTAACAGAACACATGGGGGGGAGAAAGAGATGAGTACCAGCAGAGGGGTACCAGCAGCCTGTAACCTGTATAACCTGTAAGGGACTTTCGTGGACTACAGGAAATGGAGGAGCGAGCACGCCCCCATCCACATCAATGGGGCTGCTGTAGTGGAGCGGGTCGAGAGCTTCAGGTTCCTCAGTATTCACATCACTAAGGAATTAACATGGTCCACACACACCCACACAATTGTGAAGAGGGCACGACAGCACCTCTTCCCCTTCAGGAGGCTGAAAAGATTTGGCATGGGCTGTCAGATCCTCAAAAAGTTCTACAGCTGCACCATTGAGAGCATCTTGACTGGCTGCATCACTGCTTAGTAAGTGATCTGCAAGGCACCCAACCGCAAGGCGCTACAGAGGCTGGTGAGTACGGCTCAGTACATCACTGGGTCCGAGCTCCCTGCCATCCAGGACGTCTATACCAGGTGGTGGAAGGCCCAAAAACATTTCTTTACCCACCCAACATTTCTCTCTGCTACCGCACGGCAAGCGGTACCAGTGCACCAAGTCTGGAATCAACAGGACCCTGAACAGGGGTTACCCCCAAGCCATATTAAGGCTGCTGAACAAGACCGCTAAATAACCAGACTACCTGTATGGACCCTTTTTTGCTCTCTTGCACTGACACTGACACACACTGGACTCTACCCACACACTCACACATGTTTACACTGACAGCCCAACACACACACACTACATACGCTCACACACGCATAACATGTGCACACATGCATACTGATGCCAAACACTCATATACACACACACACACTTTCACACTCACCACATACGCTGCTGCTACTCTTTATTATCTATCCTCTTGCCTAGTCACTTTAACCCTACCTATATGTGGGGTGGCAGGTAGCCAAGTGGTTAGCGCGTTGGACTAGTAACTGGAAGGTTGCTAGATCGAATCCCTGAGCTGACAAGGTAAAAATCTGTTGTTCTTCCACTGAACAAGGCAGTCAACCCACTGTTCCTAGGCTATTGTTGTAAATAAGAATTTGTTCTTAACTGACTTGCCTAGTTAAAAACTAAAAATATGAATGTAGTTACCACGCACCATGCACATTGACAGGTACTCCCTGTATATAGGCATATTATTGTGTATAGATGGGTTGGTTGTTCAGCAACAAAACTGACGTTTGTACAACTATGGGGCAAAACAAACTGGGTCAAGGGGTAGGCAACCCTGTTTCTGGAGTGCCTCTGGTACTGTAGGATGTTGTTCCAACTATGCACCACACATGAACAACTGAGCTAATTTATCAGTTCAGTGATTGCCTAAATTCAACACACCTGGTCTTCTAGGTCAGTTAAATCAAAAACATGAAGTACCTGCAGCACTCCAGGACCAGGGTTGCCTACCCCTGGCTTAGATGGTTGACAACGTGTAAACTATATTTACTCTACAATGTTTTTTGAAAACATTTGCACAATAAGCACTTGTTGTCTCTCAAATACATCACTACAGTTGTTGGTTAGCTCGCTCGTGAATTTTTGACATTATAACATTAAAACAAGACAAGACATGGTATCAAGATCAAAATGAAACTAGATGGAACGAGTCACTTACGATTCCCCACATGGCAGTTTCTTGTCATTGTCGGTTGCTAGCTGTCCATCCAGAAACACAACACGTACAGACTTCTGCCCCATTAAAGCGCTTGCATCGGTTCCCTGATGTTGTCAGCTAATCCATCTATTTATTCCTCATGTCACATTTTTATTTTATTCTTTATCTTTAACTCTGCATTGTTGGATAATTATTAGGCATAATTAAGCATTGCACTGTTAGTGTACACCTGTTGTTTACAAAGCATGTGACAAATAACATTTGATTTGATTTGACATGGCCACATTGAGGTGAAAGAGTTGTTACTCGTTTCACAGGCACTAGTGATGCGGGGGTTGACTCATAACCCGCAGTGCCCGCAGTTATATCTGCAAGGCGGATGGGTTTAGGGTCATTAAATATTGTGTTTTGTACTTGGGAACAGGAGAGGAGAAATATATATATTTTTTCTTCTGCATCTTGAGAACATGCAATGCTCAGTTAGATAGCATCTGTAGAGGTGCTGTCTTTATCATAAAAGCTGATAGTATTTCAACCACATAAAGTATGCCAAACTGAAATCTTATCAGAAACATGTTGGGTCGTTTTCACAGCTTTCTTTTCCCTTACAACTGGTCAAACTGATGTAATTGGACATTTTGCGTCTTCTAGGGCAACGTAATGACAGAAGAGAAGCTACATGTATCTAAATATAGGGCCTCAGATTTCACTTGATCACATATAGTCGGGCGGTTGCTGATATGGTATTAGCAATTGCGGGCGGGTGGGCGGTGAACAAACAGCTGACCTGCGCACCACTAACAGGCACCTTATCAGTTCAAGTTCAATTCAAGTTTCTCCCAAAAACATGCCCCCTTTTCAAAAGTTCTCAGATGGTTCTAACTTGGAATGGTTGAAGTGCTGGGAGGGATGTTCATAAATCTTTTACTTCCTCATGTAAAATATATCTTCACCCTAAGAGTAACCCCCCAACAGTATGGTTGTGATATGATAATGTGGGATTACATTTTAGATTTCTAGGTTTTTTTCATTCTCTGCCTTTGAGTATATCTGTCACCATCCTCTTTATGTTTTCATCTTCCACCTGATCATGCCCTTCCATCAGTTTCCTTGACAACCAGCATCTTTAGACTTAGAGAGGCCTTGATGTTTTGTCATAGTGCAGTAGACTGGCATTGTGTGCGTGTTTCTGTGGGTGTGTGTTGGCGCACGTGTGCGTGTCTAGAATTCAAATGTATTCCTATACTGGGATGTAGAGTCTGCGAAACTACAAAGCTCAATCACTAATCATTTCAATCTCTCTCTCTCTCTCTCTCTCTCTCTCTCTCTCTCTCTCTCTCTCTATCCCCCTCTCTCTCTATCTCTCTCTCTCTATCCCTCTCTCTCTCTCTCACTCTCTTCCTCTCCCTCTCTCCTTTCAGGGAGACAAGGGCAGCACCGGAGAGAGGGTGAGTCGTACAGGGCTATCCCTAGCTTGTCTTGTAGATTCATTGCATACATCTCTGGAGGAATGATGGGGCATACTGATTGTGACCTCTCTGTTATCTGTCTCTCTCTGTCTGTGTGTCTGTTTGTCCTGCTGACAGGGACCTCCAGGAGTGGGCAGTGGCTTGGCTGTGAAGGGGGAGAAGGGATCACCGGTAAGCTCGACGTGTGTCTTTTTGTATATGTGCCTACATTTGTATCCTGCAGATCTCTGGGGTGACAATTATACTGTACACATCTATGGTTTGATGTGTTACCATAACTGACTTATTTACCATATCTTGTTGTGTTCAGGGGTCTAATGGAAACCCAGGAGCTCAGGGTCTCAGAGGATCTACAGGACAACAAGGAGCCAAAGGAGACAAGGTTGGTACTGTGTGTGTGCCTGTGTGTGTGCGCCTGTGTATGTACAGTATATGCGTGTGTACTGAGTGTTTTGTATGTTTCAGGGGGAGAGTGCAGAGGGGTTGCCAGGACTGGCTGGGAAGGCAGGAGAGCCTGGTGATCGGGTAGGATACACATTTACATACAGTGCATTCGGGAAGTATTCAGACCCCTTGACTTTTTCCACATTTTGTTACTGGAAAGGTCCTTTCCCAAACTGTTGCCACAATGTTGGAAGCACAGACTCAACTAGAATGTCACTGTATGCTGTAGCGTTAAGATTTCCCTTCACTGGAGCTAAGGGGCCTTGCCCAAACCCTGAAAAACAGCGCCAGACCATTATTCCGACTCCACCAAACTGTACAGTTGGCACTATGCAGGTAGCGTTCTCCTGGCATCCGCCAAAACCCAAACGGACTGCCAGATGGTGAAGTGTGATTCATCACTCCAGAGAATGCTTTTTAAGTGCTCCAGAGTCCAATGGCAGTGAGCCACTCCAGCCGACCCTTAGCATTTCACATGGTGATCTTAGGCTTGTGTGCAGCTGCTCGGCCATGAGAACACATTTCATGAAGCTCCCAACTAACATTTATTGTGCTGATGTTGCTTCCAGAGGCAGTTTGGAACTCGGTAGTGAGTGTTGCAACCGAGGACAGACAATTTTTACGCTCTACGTGCTTCAGCACTCGCCGGTCCCGTTCTGTGAGCTTGTGTGTCCTACCACTTCGCGGCTGAGACGTTGTTGCTTCTAGACGTTTCCACTTCACAATAACAGCACTTACAGTTGACTGGGGCAGCTCTAGCAGGGCAGACATTTTACTAACTGACTTGTTGGAAAGGTGGCATGCTATGACGGTGCCACGTTGAGAGTCACTGAGCTCTTTCTTCAGTAAGGCCATTCTACTGCCACTGCTTGTCTATGGAGATCATATGGCTGTGTGCTCAATTTTATACACCTGTCAGCAACGGGTGTGACTGAAATAGCCAAATCCACTAATTTGAAAGGGTGTCCACATACTTTTGTACAGTACATACATGCGTACATAGATATATTTTTACTGTAAAACGAAGGACATACTCAAGTCATGTACAACATATTCCAACACGTTTGTGTGTTTTAGGGTCCCCGTGGGCCTGCTGGGAGCATTGGACTCAAGGTTAGACAATGCAAAACATTGAATCAAATCTCCATGTTTGGGAATGTATGATAGAATGTATATTTGGGTGGTTGGGTGGGTTTGGGTGGATGGATGACCCTGCTCTCTCTATCTTCTCAGGGGGACCGGGGCCAGCCAGGTGAGCCTGGATCACAAGGTGACAGGGTGAGTATGGATACAGCCCCTCTAACCCAGTTAGACTGCGGCTGTTAAACTGGTTTGTCTGCTGTGGGTTGTAACTGACTGTGTTGTCTTTCCAGGGGGAGAGAGGACTTGCTGGCTTGGCAGCGGAGAGGGTGAGTACAGTACCATGCATTTGGTTATGCCTCTTTTCACTGTGACCTTGTTCATGACCATGACGCTAGATATTGTACAGCTACAGTATAGGAGTTTCACATTTGTTTTCCGTTTTCATGTGTTCACTAGTATTTATCCTTATCCTTGCTCGCTCACTTTTACTCCTACACTGAACCGAATCCATTTGTATTAGCATGAAGGTCACAGGTATCGGAAATGCCTGCTGAGGGTTGTCATGCAGTGTGTTGTTCTGACCACAGTGTGGCGCTGTGTGTTTCAGGGGGAGAGTGGACAGCCAGGCTCTCCAGGGGCTCCAGGCCTGAGGGTGAGTAACCATGTCTTACTGTACCTCTACATGATTTGAGTCATCTTCACATCGTGACCCACCACTATTGATTGATGTTGTTCAGTTATAGGATTTGATGATGCATGCAGAGTCTTTAGATATTTGTGAAATTTTATTACAATGTGTGAGTGTGTGAGTCATGTGTGTGTGTATGTGAGTAAGTGTGTGTTGACTTGCTCACAGGGTTTGCCTGGCACCAGTGGATTACCAGGAGAGAAGGTGAGGCTAATACAGTCTGACTGACTCTGATCATTTAAATTGAATCTCCACAAAATAAACATGAGTGAACTATGTAATGTAATCAGAACAATGACATCAACTAAACATAGATGAACATCAGATAAAAACACCCTAACCTGTCTGTCTCCAGGGCAGTGAGGGCGCTAAAGGAGAACCTGGCCGGAGTGTGAGTCACCTCATACATGGTTTATTTTGATGCCTCATAATTAGATGGACCGATATGTTTTATTTTTATGGATTTTTATGGAAGTACTTCTCTACAGTAATTGAAAAGGCAGAGATCAGTATTGGTCAATGTAATGATATTTCCTCCTTTTGTATATTTCTACACATCCAGGGGCCAGGATTAGGTGGGAAGAAAGGTGAACAGGCAAGTTTCTCACTTTTACTTCCTCATACTTCCCATCTCCATATTAATGGTTGATATGTTGATGTACTGGACACAGTTACAACAATTTCTCCATAGACTCATTCTCTCTTCCCCCTCTCCTCTCTTTCCTCAGGGTGAGCCGGGTCTGCCAGGTCCAGAGGGGCCCAGGGGCCAGAAGGGCGATCCAGCCCAGAAAGGTGAAAAAGTGAGTTGGTACCCACAGGTTACATGATGGTGCGCTGCATGAAACAGGCACTCCATGCCCTTCGGTGGTGTGTGTTTGTGCTCGGCATGTGTGTGTGTACAGGGGATTTAATGATGTTCTCAATGCAAGCGGGTATCAGTGTTTTATGCTGTTCATCTGTCTTTCTGTTACTCACTGTCTCTCATTCTCTAATTTCTCTCCTCTTTCATTCTTCCAGGGTTCCCCAGGTACTGGCTCTCCTGGCCAGGCTGGATCTAAAGGAGAGCAGGGGGATCGGGTGAGTTCAGAGGAAGCAGTGATAATTTATCAGTCTTTATCTAAGCTACAAATCTCCTTGATATACATTTTTTTCTTTATTGTTTTCTACATTGTAGAATAATAGTGAAGACATCAAACTATGAAATAAGATATGGAATCATGTAGTAACCAAAAAAGTGTTAAACAAATCAAATATATTTTATATTTGAGATTCTTCAAAGTAGCCACCCGTTGCCTTGATGAAAGCTTTGCACACTCTTGGCATTCTCAACCAGCTTCACCTGGAATGCGTTTCCAACATTCTTGAAGGAGTTCCCACATATGCTGAACACTTGTTGGCTGCTTTCCTGTCACTCTGTGGTCCAGCTCAACCCAAACTATCTCAATTGGGTTGAGGTCAGATGATTGTGGATGCCAGGTCATCTGATGCAGCACTTCATCACTGTCCTTGGTCAAATAGCCCTTACACAGCCTGGAGGTGTATTGCGTCATTGTCCTGTTAAAAAACAAATGATAGTCCCACTAAGCGCAACCAGATGGGATGGTGCATCGCTGCAGAATGCTGTGGTAGCCATGCTGGTTAAGTGTGCCTTGAATTCTAAATAAATCACTGACAGTGTCACCAGCAAAGCACCCGCACACCATCACACCTCCTCCTCCATGCTTCACGGTGGGAACCACACATGCGAAGATCATCCGTTCACCTACTCTGTGTCTCACAAAGACATGGCGGTTGTAACCAAAAATCTCAGATTTGGACTCAGACCAAAGGACAGATTTCCACCAGTCTAATGTCCATTGCGTCTAATGTCCATTGTGTTTCTTGGCCCAAGCAAGTCTTGTATTCTTATTGGTGTCCTTTAGTAGTGGTTTCTTTTCAGCAATTTGACCATGAAGGCCTGATTCACGCAGTCTCCTCTGAACAGTTGATGTTGAGATGTGTCTGTTACTTGAACTCTGTGAAGCATTTTTTTGGGCTGCAATTTCTGAGGCTGGTAACTCTAATGAACATATCCTTTGCAGCAGAGGTATCTTTAGGTCTTCCTTTCCTGTGGCAGTCCTCCTGAATGCCAGTTTCATCACAGCGCTTGATGGTTTTTACTGCACTTGTAGAAACTTTCAAAGTTCTTTAAATTTTCTGGATTGACTGACCTTCATGTCTTGAAGTAATAATGGACTGCCGTTTCTCTTTGCTTATTTGAGCTGTTCTTGCCATAATATGGACTTGGTCTTTTACCAAATAGGGCTATCTTCTGTATACCACCCCTACCTTGTCACAACACAACTGATTGGCTTAAAATCATTAAGAAAGAAAGAAATTCCACAAATACATTTTTAACAAGGCACACCTGTTAATTTAAATGCATTCCCGGTGACTAACTTATGAAGGGGTGGTAGGTAGCCTAGTGGTTAGAGTGTTGGGCCATTAACCGAAAGTTTGCTAGATCGAATCCCCGAGGTAAAAATCTGTCGTTCTGATTTGTTTAACATAGTTTTGATGTCTTCACTGTTATTCTACAATGTAGAAAATAGTCAAAATAAAGAAAAACCCTTGAATGAGATGGGGTGTCCCAACTTTTGACTGGTACTGTCTCTGCAGAAAGCCCCCAAAGGTATATTGTAAAACATATGTATCATTCATTGAGCTTCCCTGTGTAGCTGCTGAAAGATGCTCAGCATGTAGGTCATGTCCTACATACTCAGACTGACAGTCTGTAAACACCTAAACATGTTCTTTCCCCTTTAGGGACTCTCTGGCTTAGCTGGAAGACTGGGGATCAAGGTGAGACACTTTTTTTATTTGAACTTCTATTTAGTATTTCTGTTGCATCAGTGTTGCTTTCTCATAAAGTAACTTGTACATTCTTGTAAGTAATTCTTAGCTTTCTCATAGTAAAACTACTGTGTCGTGTCCAGCTGATGTGTTCTTATTGGTGTTGTAGGGGGATTCAGGTGAACCAGGAGAGAGAGGGGAGACAGGACGAGCCGGACCCGCAGGAAAGAATGGCATCCCTGGGAAAGAGGTCTGAGACACTACCCATTCCACCCTGGAGCTTTTCCCCTCTGCCAAACCCCTGCATGTTATACTATCACGCACCCAATGCAAATCATCCCTGTTTCAATAGTAGTCACTTACTGCGCTAACGACCTGTTATCACTCTAATACTACTACTCTGTTATAACTATACTACTATTATGTTATACCTATTGTATTTTCTCAAACTCTGCTTCTTCACTACTGGGCCCATTACCTTTTTACATCTACACTTTTATTTCTCCAGTTCAATCAACCTAGAGCAGTAGTCACCAACCTTTTCTGAGCCAAAATCACTTTCTGAGCCGAAATGCAACCCGAGATCTACCGCTCAGATTTCTTTAAAAACATGACTTCAAAAATGTAAGCCTATGCAACATTAACCAATTAAAAACAGTTCTGCAGTGATGAGGTTCGTGCAGTAGGCTACAGGACCAATACAGTCGTGGCCAAAAGTTTTGAGAATGACACAAATATAAATTTTCACAAAGTCTGCTGCCTCAGTTTGTATGGTGGCAATTTGCATATACTCCAGAATGTTATGAAGAGTGATCAGATGAATTGCAATGAATTGCAAAGTCCCTCGTTGCCATGCAAATGAACTGAATTGCAAAAAAACATTTGCACTGCATTTCAGCCCTGCCACAAAAGGACCAGCTGACTTCTCCCAACCATCCAGGAACAGTTTGGTGACGAACAATGCCTTTTCCAGCATGATGGAGCACCTTGCCATAAGGCAAAAGTGATAACTAAGTGGCTCGGGGAACAAAACATTGATATTTTGGGTCCATGGCCAGGAAACTCCCAAGAACCATAATCCCATTGAGAACTTTTGGTCAATCCTCAAGAGGAGGGTGGACAAACAAAAATCCACAAATTCTGACAAACTCCAAGCATTGATTATGCAAGAATGGGCTGCCATCAGTCAGTATGTGGCCCAGAAGTTAATTGACAGCATGCCAGGGCAGATTGCAGAGGTCTTGAAAAAGAAGGGTCAACACTGCAAATATTGACTCTTTGCATCAAATTCATGTAATTGTCAATAAAAGCCCTTGACACTTATGAAATTCTTGTAATTATACTTCAGTATTCCATAGTAACATCTGACAAAAATATCTAAAGACACTGAAGCAGAAAACTTTGTGAAAATTAATATTTGTGCCATTCTCAAAACTTTTGGCCACGACTGTATATTATCACTGCATTTTGGCTACACTTGAATTGCACTGCCAATGTTGTTCTTTTCAGACCATTTTGACATTACATTTAAAAATTGTAGGTATATGATCACACTGGTAATATATCGTTTGTTGTATTACTTGTGAGGCACAGCTGAGTGAGCATAATAAATAGCTTTTTGCTGGACTGATGCCCTGCATCTGATGGTCAGTCTAAGGGGAGGGAGGGAACAGCGGTGAGGCTGCCTCTCACCCGACTCACCGTCCCGGCTCTCTCCCTTCCTCCATGAGAAAAGGGCCAGACTTTTAGCTGATGGCAAAACTTAAGTCACACTGCATTATTTCTGCTTCATGCACCAATTAATGTTGTTACTTCTATGGCCAGAGAAAGTGAAATATTTCTTGATATAAAAAAAGACACAAGCTGCCAATAATAACAATTTAAACATAGCCACAGGAAGTAGGGATGCTGAGGTTGCTGCAGCAGGCCCTGAAAAGTAAGAATGTACATTTTTGTATATATATATATATATATATTTTTTTTTTATTATTTATTTATTTATTTATTCTTACAAAAGTAGTGCACTGGGCCTTTACTAGTCCTGTATTAACGGACCGATATAGCTGACTGTAGTGCAGGAAAACAAAGTGGTGCACTGGGCCTTTACTAGTCCTGTATTAACAGACCGATATAGCTGACTGTAGTGCGGGCAAACAAAGTGGTGCACTGGGCCTTTACTAGTCCTGTATTAACAGACCGATATAGCTGACTGTAGTGCGGGCAAACAAAGTGGTGCACTGGGCCTTTACTAGTCCTGTATTAACAGACCGATATAGCTGACTGGAGTGCGGGCAAACAAAGTGTTGCACTGGGCCTTTACTAGTCCTGTATTAACAGACCGATATAGCTGACTGTAGTGCGGGCAAACAAAGTGGTGCACTGGGCCTTTACTAGTCCTGTATTAACGGACCGATATAGCTGACTGTAGTGCGGGCAAACAAAGTGGTGCACTGGGCCTTTACTAGTCCTGTATTAACGGACCGATATAGCTGACTGGAGTGCGGGCAAACAAAGTGGTGCACTGGGCCTTTACTAGTCCTGTATTAACAGACCGATATAGCTGACTGTAATGCAGGCAACATTTTTTGTGTGTTGGCAGTGCTGAATAACAAATGAAACATGAACTTACTCATAAACTCAGCAGCTCTTTGCTGTATTCATTGAGTCTCTCTCTAGTCATGGTTTTAAAAGTTTTCAAATCTGTTCGAGGGTCCTTTTTACAGTCTATAGTGCAAGGAAACTGTGCAGACACGGTGATCTATCTGATTGGCCAGTGGTAGGCCTATAAGTGCACTTGATTTTCCCTCTAGGCCTGACAAGGGTAGGCGAAGTTCTACATGAAATTGTTCAAAATGGGAACATTTGCCTTCCTGATGCTAGGGCTGCGGAATCAAGTGCATCTACCACCAACAGCGTGAAACAAATAAAAGAAATAGGAACGCAAGGCTTTATCGTTGGGTTTTTCACAGAAATGTTTGGTGATTGACTAGGAATGGGTTGGTGACAATTAAACTATTAGTATGTTATTCAAGACTACCACAAAGGGAATGAATGTCATACTGCCATTCCAGTGCAACTAATAACTGTACTAATACAGTGTGTCTAATTCTGACCTCTTTGTTGTGTAAGTGTTGTTATGATATAACGATAACCTAACCAATCATATAAGGCTTTCTTTCTATCTCTCTCCCCCTCATACCCTGATGACACTAGAGGTACATCACCACTAATGACTGTTACTACAACTACTCAATACTACTACTACTACTAAGTCTATTTCATGTCTACCGCAATCTCTTTTCTGTATACAGTGCATTCAGGAATTATTCAAACCCACTTTACTTTTTCCCCACATTTTGTTACGTTACAACCTTATTCTAAAGTATTGTATTAAATTGTTTTCCCCTCATCAATCTACACACAATACCCCATAATGTCAAAGCAAAAACTGTTTTTTAGAAATTTGACAAATAAAAAACGGAAATATCACATTTACCTAAGTATTCAGACCCTTAACTCAGTACTTTGTTGAAGCACCTTTGGCAGCGATTACAGCCTCTAGTCTTCTTGGGTATGACACTACAAGCTTGGCACACCTGTATTTGGGGAGTTTCTCCCATTCTTCTCTGCAGATGCTCTCAAGCTCTGTCAGGTTGGATGGGGAGCGTCGCTGGACAGGTATTTTCAGGTCTCTCCAGAGATGTTCAATCGGCTTCAAGTCTGGGCTCTGGCTGGGCCACTCAAGGACATTCTAATAGTTGTCCCAAAGCCACTCCTGCGTTGTCTTGGCTGTGTGTTTAGGGTCGTTGTCCTGTTGGTAGGTGAACCTTTTTTTCTTAGTCTGAGGTCCTGAGCGCTCTTCATCAAGGATTTGCTAAGTTCATCTTTCCCTCAATCCAGACTAGTCTCCCAGTCCCTACCGCTGAAAAACATCCCCACAGCATGATGCTGCCACCACCATGCTTCACCTTAGAGATGGTGCCAGGTTTCATCCAGATGTGACGCTTGGCATTCAGGCCGATTAGTTCAATCTTGGTTTCATCAGACCAGAGAATCTTGTTTCTCATGGTCTAAGAGTCCTTCAGGTCCCTTTTGGAAAACTCCAAGCTGTCATGTGCCTTTTACTGAGGGGTGGCTTCTGTCGGGCCACTTTACCATAAAGATAAAAGAGAGCCGCACACTCTTGGAGCTCAGATGCAATAATTTAATTACCAACGTTTCGACAGCCAAGCTGTCTTCATCAGGGTATAATCACAAACACTGCGGGATGACTCGTTTATGTAGTGGCAAAAGACACAGGTGTCTGTAATCATGGCCAAGAGAGTCTTTCTAGGTAGTTTTTCCTAGCCACCGTGCTTCTACACCTGCATTGCTTGCTGTTTGGGGTTTTAGGCTGGGTTTCTGTACAGCACTTTGAGATATCAGCTGATGTACGAAGGGCTATATAAATTGATTTGATTTGATTTTGATTTGATTTGGCCTAATATCATTGGTTAATTATCAAATATTAAAATGGCATACAAAGAACGGCATACAAACAACAAATGGATAGCATACGATCATAAATTAATTTGACTACACAAGCTTACAAACAATTACAATGGCAAAGTCACAATAATCACAAGAATGGCTTCAGATCAAAGTCTACGTTGAGACCGAAGGGAGCTCTTCTAGATCACTCTACCATAAAGGCCTGATTGGTGGAGTGCTGCAGAGATGGTTGTCCTTCTGGGAGGTTATCCCATCTCCACCGAGGAACTCAGGAGCTCTGTCAGAGAGACCATCAGGTTCTTGATCACCTCCCTGACCAAGGCCCTGCTCTCCCAATTGCTCAGTTTAGCTGGGTGTCCAGTTCTAGGAAGAGTCTTGGTGGTTCAAAACTTATTCCGTTTAAGAATGACTGTGTTCTTGGGGACCTTCAAGGTTGCAGACATTTTTTGGTACCCTTCGCCAGATCTGTGTCTCGTCACAATCCTGTCTTGGAGCTCTACGGACAATTCCTTCAACCTCATGACTTGGTTTTTGCTCTGACATGCATTGTCAACTGTAGGACCTTATATAGACAGGTATGTGCCTTTCCAAATCATGTCCAATCAATTGAATTTACCACAGCTGGACTCAAATCAAGTTGGAGAAACATCTCAAGGATGATCAATTGAAAACAGGATGCGCCTGAGCTCAATTTCGAGTGTCATATCAAAGGGTCTGAATACTTATGTAAATAAAGTATTTCAGTTTTTTTTTTTTAAGTAATGTGCTAAGGAGTGTTCTAAACTTGTTTTCGCGTTGTCATTATGGGGTATTGTGTGTAGATTGATGAGGAAAAATTGTATTTAATCAATTTTATAATACGGCTGTAACGCAACAAAATGTGGAAAAGGGGAAGGGGTCTGAATTCTTACCATTGCCCTATGTGATGTTGTGGGGTTCAGTTTTAAAAGTTTGATGTATTTTGACTGTGTCAGTGTGGTGTTCTCCCCCTATGATGGGACTAAATTATGGATCACTGTGTTTTGCAGGGAGCCAAAGGAGACAAGGGTGACGAAGGCACTCCCGTAAGAAACAATCTCTCCTTCCAGCTCTCTATATATCATTTGTCCTGTGACAAACCATGATATCTCTTTTTCTCTCTCTCTCTCTTTCAATTCAATTCAATTTAAGGTCTTTATTGGCATTGGAAACATATTTTTTTAAGTGAAATAGGTAATAAACAAATGTGAAATAAACAATTAATACATTTACTGTAAACATTTTACTCATAAAAGTTCCAAAGTTCTCGCGATCTGTTTCTGTCTCTATCTCTCTGTCTCTCTCTGTCACTCCCTTATTGCCTTATCTGGTTCTATCAGTTCCATTCAAAGTGTTCCATGTTTGAATGCCACTTCTCTCTCTCTGGCAACCATTCTCTTTATTAATATTGGTGAGTGAGAGATGTGTATTATTGTAACATGATTTAGTCACGCCTCAGACCCTCTGCTCATCTGACAGGGGATTGGTGGAGACTAGAGACAATAGTAGACAATAGCATGTATCTGTTTCTATGTCTCCTCACTTCCTCCTTCCCATCTTCCTCTCCTCCATCGGTCTCTCTAATTTTCCATCTGTTCTCGCTCTCTCCACCAGGGGGAGTCTGGACTCCCAGGGAAGGCAGGGGAGAGAGGACTAAGGGTGAGTAGTCACATGTCTGTGTCACATACATGGTGTAAATTAATGGACAAAGCCATTGATCACATGACACCATTCATTCCAATAGCATATTGAAGCCAAATGAAGTCGGTTAAGATGGTGTCTCAAGGAGACATGCACCGTTTGAGCTACTCCTGGAATGGACGTTGCAGGCTAGCTCAGTGCTGCCTCCTCTCATTGTTGAAGGCTGACCTGTGTACTGCAGGCTGCCATTGGCAACTAAATTATCCTTATCTTTTTCTGTGTGTGATTTTAAAAGATTTGGTTCAAGGACATATCATTTTTTGTACCATGCATAATTTAAAAAAAATATATAAATGCAACATGCAACAATTTCAAAGATTTTACTGAGTTACAGTTCATATAAGGAAATCAGTCAATTGAAATAAATGAATTTGGCCCTAATCTATGGATTTCACATGACTGGGAATACAGGTATGATTTTTTGGTCATAGAGACCATTAAAAGGATCTCGTCATGGTATCTCTATGCATTCAAATTGCCATTGATAAAATGCAATTGTGTTTATTGTCCATAGTTTATGCCTGCCCATACCATAACCTCGCCACCACCATGGGGCACTCTGTTCACAATGTCGACATCAGCAAACCGCTCGCCCACACAATGCCATACACGTGGTCTCCGGTTGAGGCCATTTGGACATACTGCCAAATTCTCTAAAATGATGTTGGAGTTGGCTTCTGGTAGAGAAATTAACATTCAATTCTCTGGCAACAGCTCTGGTGGACATTCCTGCAGTCAGCATGCCAATTGCACGTTCTCTTAAAACCTGAGACATCTGTGGCATTGTGTTGTGTGACTAGACTGCACTTTTAAGAGTGGCCTTTTATTGTCCCCAGCACAAGGTGAACCTGTGTAATTATCATGCTGTTTAATCAGCTTCTTGACATGCCAGGTGGATGGGTTATCTTGGCAAAGAAGAAATTAGCTTTTTGTGCGTATGAAAAATGTCTGGGATATTTTATTTCAGCTCATGAAACATGGGACCAACACTTTACATGTTGGTTTATATTTTTGTTCAGTGTAGATTTACACAAAGATTGACCATGAAGATTGCCATTTTTCCATTCACTATAATGGGGGATCCTGTTTTCTGCTTACAATGCCTGCATTACCGCAGTCGGCCTTGAATTTCCATGGCTTCAATGAGAGGGGGCACTATAAAACATAAAAAAACTCTCTTTATGCCCTCTTTTCAGAATCGTCTTGCTGTACTGTATATGGTGATAGATCATTACCTACATTAGTGATCAATCAGTGAAATTGCTTATCCATATATTTATAAATTCCTTTACTTAGATTTGTGTGTATTAGGTATTTGTTGTGAAATTGTTACTTATTACTTGTTAGATATTGCTGCACTGTCGGAACAAGAAGCACAAGCATTTCGCCACACTCGCAATAACATCTGCTAACCATGTGTATGTGACCAATAAAATTTGATTTGATGAACCATGACCAACATGATATGAAGTGGATGTTGTCAGGACAGATGAAATCCTGATGAAGACCGCTTAGCTGTTGTTGATTAAATGCAGTTTTGCATCTGAGCCATCAGTGTGCAGCTTTTCCTTTCTTTTCTAAGATGTTTTTAGGACTACCATGGTAACTAAACATAATCTGTGTGGGTTTTATCCCCCGTCCTCAGGGCCTTGCGGGTCAGCCTGGACGAGCAGGAGAGAAGGGAGACCTGGGAGACCCTGGAGAGCATGGACGTAATGTGAGACACATGTTTATGTGACAATGTGACACTCCTCTGACAGATTGAGCTGATATACTGTCTGTGTCTTCTGTGTAAAAATTATTGAGAGCATGGAAGACATGTGAGACACATGTTTGTGACGTGACACTTCTGTACACCCATGAATCAGTCAATAATTAATGTGACACTCTTCTGCCAGATTCATCTGATACTCTATATGTGTCAGTATTTGTGTTGGTTACTGTGAGTAATACAGTAGCAGTTGGTGTCTGTCTTTAGTGACAGTTTGTGTGTGTGTGGTGTGATGTGTATGGTGTGTCATCCACAGGGCAGCCCAGGACCTATTGGACCAAGAGGAGAGAAAGGAGTTGAGGTCAGAGGTTATGCTGTTTGTTATCTAATCTGATAGAATAGTTCCAATCTGCTCAAAGTAACAAAACTGTATGTTGTTTATGACACAATAGGGAGCTCAAGGCCGCCCAGGACCTCCAGGGAAGGTGGTGAGTCCTGATAAGATTATAACTCTTTAACAATATGTTCATTTAGCAGAGGCTAAATGTGACTTTCAGTCAACAAATATGGCCCTTGTGAGAATCATACCAAAGAAATAGTATTACAAGCACCGTACTAACTGAATGAGCAATCAGAACCACATAGCTACCTACATCTCTCTGTCTCTAACTTCTACAGGGCGATACAGAGCAAAAGCTTAAAGGAGAAAGAGGAGAAAAGGTATGTAGATGTCCTTTACTTACTTCTAACATTGTACGAACACATCTTTGTATGTATACAGCACAGCTCTCTCTCAGTACACCTAACCTCCCAGTGTCTGACATCACTTCCTGTGTCTAGGGAGATGCTGGTGACCCGGGAGAGCATGGGGGCAAAGGTCAGAAGGGCGAGGCAGGGTCCTCAGGGGCTGCGGGGCTCCGGGTGAGTAAGACTGCTGTCTCTGTCTCTTATCTAACCTTTATTTAACCAGGAAAAGCCCATTGAGACCCAGAGTCTCTTTTTCAAGGGAGACCTGGCCAAGAAGGCAGCAACAATCAATACATTACAGAATTAAAACATACAACAACATGATCCAGCCTAAAAAAAACTATTCTGTAACAGTCTCTCATCAACATTTTAAATGAATTCAGTGGCGCTAACGTATCTAGATGAAGCATAGATTGTAGACTATTCCATGCACAAGACGAGAAGGCAGTCTTGCCTAATACTGTAAATGTCCTGAGGACTTTAAGTAGCAACCACCTAGCAGACCGGGTATGGTGACCAGACTACAGAGGTGAAGAGGAAGTTTACTCAAAAGGGCTTTGTAGATGAACACATTCTGTAGATGAACACATACAAATTTAGCTTAGTGCCATATAAAGTGAGGTCCAACTCACCATTTGGTAAAAGGTGCAATGGTGGGTGAGTGACTTGGCATTTGTAATAAAGCGCAAGGATGCATGATAAACAGAGTCCCGTCTCTGTAAGACTGTTGAGGCTGCATGCATATACAACAAGTCACCATAATCAATTACAGAGAGAAAAGTGGCCTGAACAAGCTTTTTTATTTATTTTGACCTTTTATTTAACTAGGTAAGTCAGATAAGAACAAATTATTATTTACAATGACGGCCTACCCCGGCCAAACCCAGGCGACGTTGGGCCAATTTTACGCCGCCCTATGGGACTCCCAACCACGGTCGGTTGTGGTACAGCCTTGAATCAAACCAGGGTCTGTAGCGCTGAGATACAGTGCCTTAGACCGCTGCGCCACTCGGCTCCTTTCTAGCTATAAGGGGGAAGCAAGCCTTATTACGAAAATAAAAACACAATTTCTAATTGGGTTTAAAGAAACCTTGTCATCCAACCATATACCTAGGTATTTGTAGGATGACACGTTTTCAATGGATAAGTACCCTTGATGGGTCACTGCCTCTAAACTACCTCTAAACTTTAAGCAGAGTCTTACGGGGCTATCCTTCCAAATCTAGTTTCTTGAGAAACCTAAGCTTCGGCGGTTACTGAGTATACTGACCTGTGATGGCTGTCTGTCTGTCTGTGTGCTGTAGTGTGTGTAATTCTTACCCTGTGTCTTCTCTGTCTCACCTGCTCTGTTGTTTGTCTGTGTAGGGTCTCGAGGGACAGCGTGGACCTCCAGGGTCGAGAGTAAGTCACTGTCTGTCTGTCATGTGTGTCTGTCTGTTTTTCTGTCAAGTGTGTCTGTCTTTCTGTCTGCCTGTATGTCTATCTCTAATGTTTGTCTCTGTCTAATCACTCTATGCTTCTCTCCTCCCCTCTCTCTATTTCACTCATGGCTCTTTTTTTATTTTTATCCAGGGTGACACAGGAGAGAGAGGAGGCCCAGGAGAGAAGGTCTGAACAACACATGCTACAGTGACTTCTCACATTCTCACACAGGCAGATTTTCTAATTGACAAATCCTGATAGGATATGGTTCTCCAAACTGGCTGGTGATTGGCAGGTTGCGCTGTCCTTCATTCCACCGGATCCTGTTTACCAGTCTGCAGATTCCCAGTGGGATGAAGCTCAGTGGGGCCTGCTCATAACATCACCATAGCCTGAGACATACAACTTACTACTGTATACACACATGCTCTGCATCCTAAAAAATACCTCACCGTAGTAATTTTCAAACATTGAACTAACTCTGAGTAATGACGCTGGAGCACTGAATTGCCTTTTCACAGTAGTAGTAGAGTTTTATCCTCTTGTGCAAAATGTTCCCAGGTCCAATACAACCACTGTGCAGCCCTTAATCTGATCATACTCTATGCATCATGTGTGCTCCTCTCTGTAGGGAGAGAGAGGTGCGTCTGGGCTGGATGGACGCAATGGTCTGGATGGCAAACCAGGGGCACCAGGAACGGCCGGCCTGAGGGTCAGTACCTCTGTCTCTGTCATACAGACATTACAACAGCTGTAGATTCTCAGGGTACTGTGAACATGACATACACATTACTGTCTTTAGTTGTATCTCAATTATTTTCCCTTGGTGTTACAGGGAGACCCAGGGAAACTAGGGGATCCAGGAAGAGATGTGAGTACCAATGTTCTCCAGGCCAGAATCAACCCCTAGACTCGGGGTGCACAACCCCAGTCCCAGAGGGCTGCGCTTCTGCTGGCTTGTGTGGCTCTCTGGTACATTCATTAGTCTGTTAAAGTCAGTGAGTGGAGCTGTTACCATTTGTCTTATCTGAACCTTGGAGAGGTCCCATTAAGAAATGAGAACGGACTTCATGCAAAGATGATCTATTATATTGATGGTCCACTGGCCGCTTTAACAATGGAAATACATGTCTGCAAAGGTGAAAGGCAGGTGGGAGGAGGCGAGATCAGGTGGGAACATTCTGATGATCTTTTGTAGAAAACGTATCAATACACTCGTAACAACCAAAGCATTATGAAATCAAATAAGCCTCAGCTATCAAAATAGCAATTCACTTTCATCTTAAACAAATTGTCACTTTCACATTGCCCTCCAGACAAAAACACCTCACTTGCTTATAGCGTTAAGCAGAACAAATCTGCTTAATCTGCGCGGACAGATTTTGGGCGACCCTTTGCCTCTTGCTTTCAGCTTCAGGATAGTATCGCATCTGCCAAATTACTAAAATGTCAATGTACGTGGAACAAAAATATAAACGCAACATGTAAAGTGTTGGTCCCATGTTTCATGAGCTGAAAAAGCGTATTTCTCTTAAATGTTGTGCACAAATTTGTTTACATCCCTGTTAGTGAGCATTTCTCCATTGCCAAAGTAATCCATCTACCTGACTGGTGTGGCATATCAAGAAGCTGATTAAACAGCATGATCATTGCACAGGTGCACCTTGTGCTGGAGAAAATAAAAGGCCACCCTAAAATGTGCAGTTTTGTCACACAACACAATGCTACTGATGTCTCAAGTTTTGAAGAAGCATGCAATTGGCATGCTGACCTCTGGAATGTCCACCAGAGCTGTTGCCAGATAAGTTGATGTTAATTTCTCTACTATAAGCCGCCTCCAACATCATTTTAGAGAATTTGGCAGTACTTCCAGCCGGCCTCACAACCGCAGACTATGTGTAACCATGCCAGCCCAGGACCTCCACATCCGGCTTCTTCACCTGCAGGACCGTCTGAGACCAGCCACCCAGACAGCAGATGAAACTGTGAGTTTGCACAAACAAATAATTTCTGCACAAACTGTCAGAAACCATTTCAGGGAAACTCATCTGCGTGCCCGTCGTCCTCACCAGGGTCTTGACCTGACTGCAGTTCGGCGTCGTAACCCGACTTCAGTGGGCCAATGCTCACCTTCGATGGCCACTGGCACCCTGTAGGAATGGATGAATCCCGCTTTCAACTGTACCGAGCAGATAGTATGGCGTTGTGTGGGTGAGCTGTTTGCTGATGTCAGTGTTGTGAACAGAGTGCCCCGTGGTGGTGAGGTTATGGTATGGGCAGGCATAAACTACAGACAACGAACACAATTGCATTTTATCGATGGCAATTTGAATGCTCCTTGACAAGATCCTGAGGCCCATTGTCGGGCCATTCATCCGCCACCATCACCTCATGTTTCAGCATGATAATGCATACCCCAGTGGCGCAAGGATCTGTACACAATTCCTGGAAACTGAAAATATCCCAGTTCTTCCATGGCTGCACATGTTTGGGATGCTCTGGATCGACGTGTACGACAGCATGTTCCAGTTCCCGCCAATAACCAGCAACTTCGAACAGCCATTGAAAAGGAGTGCGACAACATTCTATAGGCTACAATCAACAGTGCTTTATTGACTGTGAACTTGCTTATTTATCCAATGGTGTGACAGACTATGTTTGTTCCCAAGCTCTGGACTCTGACTCTATTGGTTACACAGACTCTTGGCCTCCCATCGTATTCTAACTACCTCTCGCCGGCTTTGTATTCATGTTATCTGATGAAATTGCTGTACAATATTATCTTGTTGCCATCTGATGCACATCCAAATGTCATAAACAATCAACACTGCAGAGTTCTTCCAGTCCTCTGCCATGCCCTGATTGTATTACTGCTGATGATATCTGGAAATGTGCATATACACCCTAGCCCATCTACTGTTGCTAGCCCCAATTCAGACTTGTTCTCTGATATCTGTTTCACTGATTTCTGCTCTCGTAAAAGTCTGGGTTTTCTGCAAATTGACACTTCAAGCCTATTACCTAAAATGGATACATTTAAAGTGTGGGTTCACAGCACCAATCCAGATGTGTTGGTCATTACTGAAACGTGGTTAAGAAAGAGTGTTTTCAACACTGATGTGAACTTTTCTGGTTATAACCTTTTTTGACAAGACAGATCTTCAAAGGAGGTGGAGTGGCAATCTTTACCAAGGATCACCTTCAGTGCTCGGTTGTCTCCACCAAGTCTGTCTACAATCAATTTGATTTGCTGTTTTTAAGCATTAACCATCAGCAGCGGCCTGTACCCTACCTGCCCTAAGATCTCTCCTGGCCCCTTACACTAAGTCTGAATGTGTCCTGCTAGGTGACCTAAACTGGGATATGCTTAAAGCACCTGACCAAGTCCTAAAGCAATGGGACTCCCTAAATCTTTCTCGGATTATTACCAATCCCACAAGGTATGACTCCAAACACCTAGAAACAGCTACACAAATAATCCTGATAGGTATCAGCCTGCTGTTTTCTGTATTGACCTTAGTGATCACTGTTTTACAGCCTGTGTTCGTAATGGCTGCTCAATGAAACAACCTGTCCTGACTTGTCATTGACGCTTGCTAAAAAAAACTTTAAAGAGCAAGCCTTCATGACCTCTGTAAATTGGTATAGAATCCCCTCTGTCGAAGAGGCTTAGTCTTTCTTTTTTGGTATTTTCAGCGGTATTGTTAACAAACATGCCCCATAAAGAAAATTATAATTAAAAACAGGTTCAGGCTCAGGTTCGACCGTGATCTGGCAGAGTAACTCCACCTCAAGAATTTCATTTGGCAGACTGGCTCTTGTTCAGGCAAATGATAAATAAATGCACTCAGGCTATCCAGAAGGCCAAAGTTAGTTACTTTAAGGAGCAGTTCTCTCTCTGTGGGCCTCACCCCAAGACGTTCTGGAAAACAGTTAAAGACCTGGAGAATTAACCCTCCTCCTCACATCTGCCCATGTCCCTTAATGTTGATGATGTGGTTGTTACTGACAAGGAGCACATGGCTGAGCTCTTTAATCGCCACTTCATTATGTCTGGATTCCTATTTGACTCAGCCATGCCTCCTTGCCCGTCTAACATTTCCTCATCTCCCACCCCTTCTAATACGGAACTATCCCTAATGCTCCTCACTATTTTTCCCCTGTCCCACTACAAAGTTTCTCCCTGCAGGCAGTCACTGAGTCTGAGGTGTTAAAGAACCCCTAAAAACATCTGGTTCAATGCAACCTTAAAGGTCCTAAATGATGTCACCATTGTCCTTGATTCTAATTCATGTTTTTATTGACTTGGCCAAAGCCTTTGATACGGTAGACCATTCCATTCTTGTGGGCCGGCTAAGGAGTATGTCACCAAGGGAGTACCCCAAGACTCGATCCTAGGCTATACGCTCTTCTCAATTTACATCAACAACATAGCTCAGGCAGTAGGAAGCTCTCTCATCCATTTATATGCATTCTTATACTCAGCTGGCCCCTTCACAGATTTTGTTCTTAAATGCACTACAACAAAGCTTTGTTAGTGCCCAACAAGCTTTCTCTGCCCTTAACCTTTTTCTGAACACCTCCAAAACAAAGGTCATGTGGTTTGGTAAGAAGAATGCCCCTCCCCACCAGTGTGATTACTACCTCTGAAGGTTTAGAGCTTGAGGTAGTCACTTCATACAAGTACTTGGGAGTATGGCTAGACGGTACACTCTTTGTCTCAGCACATATCAAAGCTGCAGGCTAACGTTAAATCTAGACTTGGTTTCCTCTATCACAATTGCTAGTCTTTCACCCCAGCTGCCAAACTAACCCTGATTTAGATGACCATCCTACCCACGCTAGATTACGGAGACATAATTTATAGATCAGCAGGTAAGGGTGCTCTTGAGCGGCTAGATGTTCTTTACCATTCGGCCATCAGATTTGCCACCAATGCTCCATATAGGTCACATCATTGCACTCTATACTCCTCTGTTGACTGGTCATCTCTGTATACCCGTCGCAAGATTCACTGGTTGATCGTTATTTATCTCCATCTCTTCATTCAAAGACTCAATCACGGACACTTACTGACAGTTGTTCACGTGTTGTATTGTTGTCTCAGACTTCTTTCCCTTTGTGCTATTGTCTGTGCCCAATAATGTTTGTACCATGTTTTGAGCTGCTAACATTTTCTGCTGCTATGTTGTGTTGCTACTGTGTTTTTGTCATGTGTTGTTGTCTTAGGTCTCTCTTTACGTTGTGTTGTCTCTCTTGTCGTGATGTGGGTTTGTCCAAAATATATATGTTTTATTCTAGCCGTCACTTACTGTGTTTGAACACTAGAGGGCACTATGTTGCTGTGTGGTTTCAGCCCTCACCCCTCCACTCTTGTCTGTCTGTCTCACCAGGGGCTGCCAGGACTAAGAGGTGTACAGGGCCTCCCAGGTCCTATTGGGCCCGCTGGAAATCCAGGCACACCTGTGAGTTTGCCAACACTGTCAACCACACAAACAAAAACACATACATGCACGATGCACACACACACACACACACACACACACACACACACAAAGCTCCACTTTCCAAAGCGCGTGTCTCATTGATGTCTCATAAGCCTAATTGTTGTGTTTCAGGGCAAAGCAGGAGAAGATGGAAAACCAGGGACTGCTGGGAAAATGGTGAGGGATCAGTCAGACCTGACATCCTGCAGGGCATTACCACACTACATCAAACCTCTGATTAATAACAAATTGAATGAAAACAATTGCATGCGATTCAGTGCTATTCATTATGAGTTAGTCCTATGTGTCTCTGTCTGTGTAATTACCATTAAACATGTTTGTCACATCCTCAGGTTAAAGTGCACTGATCAAATGTGACTCTGATGCTTTTATTCTACCTGAGTGGCTTTTAAACATGCCTATAGGGCTCTGGTCAAAATGAATGCATTATGTAGGGTTAGGGAGCCATTTGGAGAGCTACCCATCTGTTGTAATGTTAAGTGAGGAGGAAATAGGATGATCAACCAAAGCCTCTGCAATACATTATCTATCTAACTGAGAGGCTTTGCTTGATACAACAGCACAGTGAGCTTTTATAAATGTGCATTTCAGTGTTGTAAGTTTGGTATTGTGTTGTTTTTCGCAGGGTGAGGATGGAGTACCAGGGGAAGATGGCAGAAAGGTTTGTGTTGGTTATGGCAACATTCATTCATGGTCTATGGTCCACTGACCTGTAAACATCACGGTTTCCTCCCATTGCTGTGCTGTTTATGATAATTTGGAGTTAATGTGAGTGTCTTTGCAGTGTCACTGTTGTCTTTAGTTGTGTAATGAAAATCATGTTTCTCTACCTCACAGGGTGACAAAGGAGAGGCTGGGGTTTCTGGAAGAGACGTTAGTAACTTGTTACCCTGTATCTTTATCTCTCCCCTCTCGCTCTCTTTCTATGTTTGTACAATGTCCTTTCTTTCCTCCCCTGCTGTCTCTCTCTTCCTCTCGCTCCCTCTTTGCCTCCGTCTTTATCGATCCTGCTCTCCTCGGGCTCCTGAGCATCTCTCGATTATCCCTGTTCCGTTTCTTTCTCGCCATCAATCCTCCTCCTAGTGTGTGTTTATTAAGCGTACTCTCCTGTGACATTGATATTTCTATCACACCCTACCTTCACAGGGGAATCAATAGCGCTCTAAGCAGCAGCTGTATAAATGCAACGGTGGGTAATGATCAAGCTCTGCCTTTGAGGGCCAGCCGCTTCTGAGAGGGGATCCGCACGGGCATAGAATGTCAAGGCTTTGGTTTCATGTCCAAATTCATAGAAATTATCTAGGACATCTGCCTCCTTTCTAGTTCAAGCCAGACCCCTTAGGAATAGAATAGAGTGTCCGTGCTGGTCTGAAGTTGTCAAGTGTGTGTGTGTGTTTCAGGGCCGTGATGGGCTGAAGGGGGACCGGGGCCTTGGCGGGCCTGCAGGGCCAACTGGTCTATCTGGGCCCCAAGGGGTCCCTGGCACCATCGGACCTCCAGGACAGGTACAGAACAGTCATATGACTCTGCTTCCTAGAATGTGTGTGTGTGTCACTTGGTGCTCTGATTATACAGTTATCTCTCTCTCCCCTCTCTTCTCTCTCAGGTGGTCTATGCGAAGGGAGCTCCAACACCATCTATCCCTGGCCCTCAGGGGCCTCCAGGAAGCCCAGTAAGTTACTATGTTGGATATGAGCCGTGCAGTATAGCAGTATAGCATAGCCTGATGTAGCAGTACTGTGTGCTTGTCTTAAGTACATTTCTAATGCACTCTGTTTCTGATGCCCATCTCTCTCTGTCTCTCAGGGTGTGCCTGGAATCCCAGGGACCGCAGGAGCTAGAGTAAGGCATTTCCATAGAGATAATTTACTATTATTTATTTCTATGGTCAGTCAGTCTGCTCTAGCTCTGTCCATCCATCCATCTGTCCTTCAGTCTGATCTCTGATCCATTCACTCTTGTATTTCAGGGGGAGAGAGGAGCAGTGGGCAGTAAAGGTGAAAGGGTAAGTGTGTGTGTGTGTCTGACATATGAATGTGCACACATGCTGTTTCCTGAGTGTGTGTATGGGTGTATGTGTTAGTGCATCTTTAGTATTACTTATGTGAGATGTTATTGACAGGGTGACCCAGGAGAGGACGGGCAACCGGGCAGGCCTGGAACAGCAGTGGTAAGAAAATACGCATTCAAGAAAGGAGAATAACCCCAGCATGTGACTGATAAAGGCATGACCATGTACTGTATTCACTCCTCCTTGACACTCTTTGTGCCTCTCTCCCATCAGGATGTGCAGAAGGCCCTCTCTAACCTTGGCATTGAGGTAAGTGGATATTAAATGTTTGCAATGATGTGACATTAAGGCATAGCTGTGCTGTATATGAGTCTCCTTCCCTTTTACCAAGCCTGGGTTCTATTCATTCGGACACACTGTATCAAAGTGTTGAAACCTTTACTTCAACTTGAAACGAAGTCCAAGTAGGCCCCTCCTGTTTCAGTTTGCTTCCTTTAGTTTGGTGCCTGATGAATACGACTGTCCCTGTACTGTCCTGTCTGTAGATGCAGGACCTGAAGGTGCTTGTGGATAACGGGAATGTGCCAGGCAAGAGTGTGCAGGAGAAGGCTGAGAAGGGCCAGAGAGGAGACAAGGGAGAGGCCGGGCAGAGAGGACCAGCAGGGATAGATGTGAGTGAGCGGTCTCCAATTTGGGGGCAGTGTGGGGAACAAAGAGACTATATCAAGACCCCACGCAAATGTTGTATTAGAGTGAACTAAAACATGGTGTTAGTGTGTTTATTTGACCCATTATGTAATGCATAACTCTCTGCTTACTCTAAAAGTGATTCTCTGTATGACTGCATGGATTTTGAAAACAATGATTTCTAGGACAGTATGTGTAAGTAATGTCTTTACTCATTTCCATGTCAGGGTGCCCGCGGGCTGTCTGGGGAGAGGGGTGTGAAGGGAGAGCAGGGGGAACGGGGGCCTGTAGGGGCCACAGGACCCACAGGGAGGGCCATTGGAGAGAAGGGCCCAGTAGGACCCACGGGACAGGCTGGAGAGCCAGGAAAACCTGGAATACCTGGAGTACCAGGGAGAGCCGGAGAACTGGGAGAGGCTGGACGACCTGGAGATAAGGTGAGGAGGAGGAAGGAGTGGTTTAAGGAGAGAGAGAGGGAGAGGAATATGAAAGGAGGAAATAAAAAAATAAAAAAGAGAGGAAGATCATGTGGATTAGAGATGTGTCATGTGATACCACTTTGACTTCCAGGGGGAGAGAGGAGAGAAGGGTGACAAAGGAGAGGCTGTGAGTATATTCATCACCACAATAATCATCATTTAATGTACTGTATGGAGGATGTATACTGTATGGATGTTGACCAGAACATGACTGTTCTCATCTCCAGGGGAAAAACGGGCTAGGTGGCTCAGTGGGCCCTCCTGGACCAAAGGTGACCCGCACAGACTACTTTTCTAATAAGTCGTCATTACAGTAAACATATTATAGTTCACCCAGAGGTTACTGGGTGCAGTGTGTTTATTGGGGTGTGTGTGTGTGTGTTTAAGGGTGCTGCTGCAGTAGCGGGTGAAGCTGGACTCCCCGGAGCAAGGGGCCTCCCTGGGGTCACAGGGCCGAAGGGAGAGCCTGGCGCCTCAGGGCCACAGGGATCCAAAGGCGACAGGGTCAGAACACCTCACTCTTAATATTGCAGTACTTCATCTTGCAGCCTGATGTGAGTCCCTGTGTTTAATAAGCTGTGTGTGTGTGTGTGTGTGTGTGTGTGTTTGTGTGTGTTACAGGGTATTGCAGGGCTCCGTGGAGATAAAGGTGATCGGGGTCCATCTGGAGAACAGGGACGCGATGGTTTTCAGGTGACTGTGTGCTTTACAATAAGTGGCTATCCCTCCTCTCATCTACAACTGAGGTGTCAAACATGCATTCATTGTGCACCCCTTGGTGAAAAGGACTTTGACACCTCCATGATACGCTGTGAGATGAGATGTGACTGGCTCTAACCATATGGGTTAACAGTTGGCACTAACTGATACCAGGTTGTATTAGCCTCATCATTGTGTGATTATGGTGCGGAGGAGGTTGTGAAGACAGTGTTGTAGTGGTAGCTAGTAGTAACCAGGTTGTGTTTTGATCATTTCAGGGGACAGCAGGAGAACCTGGCAAACCGGGACAGGATGGGAAGCCGGTGAGAGGAGGAGGGGTGGGGTTGAAGGAAAGATTAAAATGATGATAATATTGTAATCATATGATAAGGTTACTGCAGCTAGGCTACCTAATACATTTTCAGATAAAGTCGGTCTGTCAGGCTTTTATTTTGATTGATATCAATAACCATACAATTATACAGTGATATACTGTGGTGCTTCTTTGTTGATATATTATGCCATTTAGATGTGACTGCATGGATGCATTATGCATACTGTGCACTCATCTGTTTTCAAAGAGACAGCTTCCAGGAGACAGATCCCAGACATCAAAGGACAAACTGGAGTTACACAGTTTTCAGGTCTTCAGTAGAATGGCTGCACTACAGTATATAGTTAAGCAGATAATGTTGTGTTTGAGTTCCAGTGATCATAACATGTCCAACCATACAGTAGGTGAGTAACTGAAGGATTGATGCTGATGTTGTGTAATCAACCATGACTAACTAGGGCCCAGAGTTTCTCCTGGTCTGTAAGAACTCAGAGCCCTAGTAGTCATAACATGAGGAGGATAGAGATGGGTAGAAGGAGAAAGAGAAATAGATTTGAAGGTGTGGAGGTGGAGAGATGATAAGATAACTCACGCTTCTTGTTTCATCCCACAATGTTTCGAAGCAGGGTCCACAAGGGCCAGCTGGTCCTCAAGGCCGCTCAGTGAGTAACAGTAACCCAGCCATGCAGCCTCCTTTAGGGCTGGCCCTGCGTAGGAAAGCCTATGGATTGGCTGCCAGTGCTAGGCCGCGGATGGAGCTGATGTATCTGTTTTCCTTTGGGCTGAGGCTACGTAGAACCTTTAGACTGTAACCTTTTGCAACTCTGCTTCTAACAACTCCTCCCTCTTTCTTCTTACCTCCCCCCATCAATCTGTCTAATTTTGATCTATTTTACACCCTTTCTGTCCCTCCCTCTCTTTTCAACACTTCCAATTACCCTTGTGTCCTACTATCCTACTCTTTCCCTTCTTCTTCTCCCCCTCTCCTTCCTCTCCTCCCTCTCTGACTCTAGGGCCTGCCTGGGTTCCCTGGAGTGCTGGGCAGACCGGTAGGTTCTGTGCTGCTGGCTGGCATGCTTGTGACCAGGGAAATGGGGGCTGGGGGGGTACATGAGTCAGGTGGAGGGGTACAAGCACGACCCAAGGATGCTGTGACGGTACCAGTTTCCACCGCACTGCAGCTGAGGGGTTTGGAGAGAGGGGAATATTGTCAGGGGACGCTAGTATCATCAGTATCAACATGCACACACAGTCACAGAGTCCTCCACCGCGCCATCCTCTGCATTCATGTCCCCACTTTAATTTTCTTTCATTTGAATTAGGGCCCATCTCCCAGGGGTCTGAGACTAGAGTTTGGCTTTGATAGGAAACTCATGAAATATTAATCTGGACCACCTGTTCCCAGAGTACCACTGATGGCTGGAATGTTTTATGTATTAAACACCACACATTTGTAACACATATGCCACATACACTAACCAAGATCAATTGGATGCAATAGGGTTGTGAATACTGAGATGGATTACCTGCCCTGTCAGAATTGTAACAGATGCATTTTGCTTAGTGTCATAGCTCTCTGCATTGTATGCTAGCTTTCTGTGCTTGTGGCTTCACCTGCTCTGTTGTCTGCTTCTCAGTCCTCCCAAAGCACTGTTTGTACATTGTATACCATGTGTGTGTCTTCGTGTATTGTGTGTGTATGCAGTTGTGTATTTGTTTGTGTGTGAACACTTTTTCTTTGATGTTCACGTATGAAATGTATGTCTTTTCTTATTTATTTGTTATTTTTAACCTTTATTTTTTCTAGGCAAGTATGTCTGTACAAAGCCTACATGTATGTACAGTATGCTGTGTGTATGCACAGCAAATTGGCCAGTGTTACCTAGTGTTGATTTTTCAGTGTAACATTTCTAGTGTTGACTCAATTGTTAAATTAACACTCATTGGTGTAAAATAAACCACACCCATCATTATCATATTTCCTAGCATGCTCTATTGCAGGTTGCTTTTTAGAATGGTTTGTTTCAATATCTATGTTTTTGCATCGATGAATTAATCTTATGCCACTGAAATATAAAAACATCTAAAGTAATCCAATCAGTTACTTGGACTTATTGCACCCGTTACTGAAATGGTTGTTCCAGTTTAGATGGTTTAGGTAGTCCAATATGTTAGACTTCCCGACAGGCATTCTTTCTGAATGCAGGTTAGGGCGGGGTGAATAAAAATTCAAATTGTTGGATATCCCCACTCTGGCTGGATTCCAATAGGAATTACACTTCACTTTGCAAGCCAGCATAAAGTGACTTGCATGCCTGAAAACCATGGGTTTCAGGCCACTATATTAGGGTAAACAAAGCCCTCAAAATAAGGCCTTATTGAGCACTTGTATTATGTTGAGTAATTTAATTTTAATGATGACCTATTTGCTTAGGATCTCACTTGGTGAAGGCAACAGGACACAATAATAATTCTGCAACAACCATGTCTCTGTCACTAACAAATGCAGTCATGAGTGATAACTCTACAATTCACCAGAAAGGCAAGGCACTTTAAGGCTTTACACTAAGCAGTGTGTTAATTTAACACTTTCAGTGTTGATTTATCACTGGAGAATTTGCTGTGTATGTGTTTGTGTGTCGTATCATGCATGTGTTCTCTGTGTGTGTTATGTCTTGGGCATGTTAATCCAGCATGCTCTTATCTCGTTTGCAGGGAAACTCTGGAGAACCTGGAATTATAGGGCCAACTGTAAGTATGATATTTTAATATCCGACATGCGCGTGTGCACACACACACACACACAGAGCTGCACTTATACTGATGCTATCTCTTTTGTAATTGTAGGGTCCGATCGGTACCAATGGACCTCCAGGTCCGTCAGGGGTAAAGGTGAGAACTTCTTCCGCCATAGACCTACAGTATCATTCATTCTTAGGTCTAGCTCTGTGGGGGTATTGTTGATGCATTTAGTAGTGTTGATATTTTTTGGCCTACAGTAGCTTAGTATTACAGCACTGGAATGATCCATTTAAGTGTTGTATTTGTTGTTCTGAGAATGTGTTTTGATCTCTGACAGGGTAATCAAGGAGTGCCTGGGGTTGGCGTTCAGGTGAGAACTTTATATGATACATATTGTGTTGTATATTATGGGCCAGTTTTCCAGGCTGTCATGATGGCATAAATGGTCGGGAGACAGGCGCAGGAATGTCTAATAGGGGTTTTTATTTACCCAAATCACAGCGTGCTGTGTAAAGGCAAGGGGACGAAGACCAAACAAACACTATACAAAACACAAGGTTGAAACCCAAACAAAAGAGCGAGGAGTACCTTGAATAAATAACACAAGCACACAATGATTATCACATGGGATGAGACCCGTAATCATCTGCACAAAACAACATAGCACAGGTACTCACACGACCAAAGGACATCGGAACAATAATCGACAAGACAATGGGGAACCAAGGGCACACTTATACAATTACTCATCAGGGAATAGGGACCAGGTGTGCATAATGACAGTTCCGAGGGATCCATGGCACAGGCAGAGATTTAGGCTAGTCCAAGTCTAGAAAGTGTTATCAATATAGATTGTCCATTGAGAGAGCTTTTTAGTCCAGGACTTGGCTTAATCTGTGTCTGAGAAACTGGCCTTATATGTTTTCCTATTAGATGTTTATTGCCTCAGTGTTTTTAGAACTATTCACCCACTTTTCACAGTGAAAGTCACAGAGCTTCATAATAATCTATTTGAATTGACCCTCCTGTTCCACAGGGACTTCCTGGTCCCGAAGGCAACATGGGAGTGCGTGGACCTGCAGGGCCTCCTGGAGCTGTGGTAGGGCACAGCATCAATCATCTATAAACCAACTCTCATACTGTATAGTTTTACTGGCTAAACTGGTGTTGTAGTACATTCCCATTGGACTGGGGATTCCTCGTATGCTCACACCTTTACCTTTAAGCTTACTGTCATTAAAAAGGCCATTGACACAATAATGTGTGTTTAATGTTGTTTAATGTATTGTAATGATACCGTCTCTTCCCAGGGTCCATCTGGGCCTCCAGGTCTACCAGGGCAGACAGTGAGTACAGCAGCTCCGTGGGACTCACAGTTCACATACTGTACTGTAGAGCCAACAAACACACACCTCTATCATCGCCATGGTTAACACACAGCAAGCCATTCACACAAACATCAGTTCTGGTGGTGACATTAAGTGTGTCTCTCCACAGGGGGAGGGGGGCAAGCCAGGGGTCCCAGGAAGAGATGGGATACCTGGAAAAGAGGGAACACCAGGGTTGCCAGGGAAACAGGTGTGTACTGTGTATGGTATCTGTCTCGCTACATCCTACTGTGTGTCTAGGATGTGTTAAGATGGCATCAGGTTTAGTGTGGATTTTTCTTTGAAAAGTTTTTTTAGAGTGTTGGATCTTTATTACAGGGTATCGCTGGACCAATGGGGTCCGCGGGGTTGAAGGGGGAGCAGGGGGACAGTGGCCCCCCAGGAAAGGTGAGTCAGCGGGGTGAGAGGGGATCAAGGAAGTGACGTGAGGTTGAATTGAGCTGTACCAAAAGATTGCTCCACCACTTCCTGGTTGCTAAAATTCACGTAATGTCAGTTTATGTGGCCAAACAAACAAGTATAGTGTAGAGAGTCATTGTACCATCTAAACGGCTGTGAAATATATTTTCCAGAACCCAAAATATAATATTTTCAGTTGTTTGAAGCTGAAAGTAAAAGGCGCAGAAACTAAACTGAAGAACGGGAAGAATAGACATAGAGCACATGGAACAGATCTACCGCTTCTTAGACTTGCTTTCAATGAGAGTGACAAATCTATAACACATATTTCTATGTGAATTTGGTCTGATCGGCCAAAAAGTTACATATTGCAGCTTTCGGACTTTCGGAGTCCACAGCCGCAGAGCCTAGATAGTCCGGCGGCCCATTGTGAGACTACCGTCCGCGGGGGACGCACAGCCTGACCTAGCACCTCCCCTAAATTCCCAACCAACGCGGCTCCAGGTACTCAGCGCCTATTCATTTGATTGTGGTGACAGTTGGAGAAATAGCTTGAGCTGCTCTGCGATATCGAAAACTATGAAAGCCAACAGTCCAATATTCTAGAACATGTTTTGGACTCTTGAGTGCTTTAATCAAAAGCTCTATCTGCACATGATTCCCTCTTGTATTTACTGTAAATGGCCATGACTCACATCCTCTTTATCCAACGTCTCTCCATTTCAAAGACGAGGAAATCATTGGCATGAATAGAAGGGCAGAGGCACATGTACAAATACACAAACAAGGACACGCCAATGCTCAAGCATATGAGCACGGATGCACTCATATAGACACACACACACATATATACACACACACATACATTCACATCATTCCCCCGGAAGCTTTAGCAGGATGTACTACGGTTCTTGAGAAATAAGAGCTTTTGAAGGGACGAGATGTACTGTACTTATAGACAGCACATCTGTTAAACTCTTCCTCTAGTTTGTGTGAAAACCAAATTAAAACTCCCATTCATGGTCTGATGCTCTAATGAGGGTCCAAAGGCCAAAGCAGTAGCAAAATAAAAAAGTGATACTTTGCATAACATAGTGGGTAGGAGTTTCCTCGATCGTTTACTATTGCTGTCCATCTTCAGTACATTTGCAAACAACCTAATCCAGATATGTGAGTTTCACGTCATGTTCTCCCTACATATCCCAATCACAGGCTGTAGCAGGACCCCCTGGTTTGAAAGGAGCACAGGTGAGTGATTGTCATGTTTACTCTTCTAGTCGTGGTAACATCCAGTCATCGTGACTAACCTGACCATGTCTAACTGGTGTATGGAGACAGAATAGATACAACTCGGAAGCAGTGAATCACAATACTGAATTAAACTGCATCATAGGCCAACAAACAGATGTATTGTAAACATTTCTGAGAAAATGGCGCTGGAAGAAATGGCAGCAGTTTTACGGGCGCCCAACCAATTCTGCTATTGTGTGGGGTTTTTCCGCAATATTTGCAACTTATTTTGTACATAATGTTTCTGAAACCGTATCTTACGGCAAAAAAGAGCTTCTGGATATCAGGACAGCAATCACTCACCTCGGATTAGACAAAGATTTTTTCTTCAACAAGCAGGAAGCACAGGACATTCTCCGAACCCCCGACAAGGCCAACATCCCAGTTATTTGCAAGAGGAAGAGATGCAGGTACAGAGGACACAGAGCGGGATGCCTCGTGAGGATCTGCAGATGGAGAGTGGGAAAGCTGCCGTTACTGTCAATATTACTCACCAACCTGCAATCATTGGACAATAAATTAGACGAGGTACGATCACAAATATCCTACCAACGGGACATCAAAAACAGTCAAATCTTATGTTTCACGGAATCGTGGCTGAAGGATGACATGGATATTCAGCTAGCGGGATATACGCTGCACCGGCAAGATAGAACAGCACACTCCGGTAAGACGAGGGGGAGTGGTCTGTGCACATTTGTAAACAACAGTTGGGTGCACGAAATCTAAGGAAGTCTCTAGATTTTGCTCGTCTGAAGTAGAGTATCTTGTGATAAAATGCAGACCACACTATTTGCCTTCAGCTATACTTTTCGTGGCAGCTTATTTACCACCACAGACGGATGCTGGCACTAAGACCGCACTCAGTCAGCTGTAAAAGGAAATAAGCAAACAGGAAACCGCTCACCCAGAGGCGGTGCTCCTAGTGCCCGGAGACTTTAATGCAGGGAAACTTAAATTATTTCTACCTAATTTCAATCAACATGTTACATGTGCAACACAAAGCTCTCCCTCACCCTCCATTTGGTAAATCTAGCCACAATTCTATCCGCCTGATTCCTGCTTACAAGCAAAAATTAAAGCAGGAAGCACCAGTGACTCAGTCTATAAAAAGTGGTCAGGTGAAGCAGATGCTGAAGCACAGGACTGTTTTGCTATCACAGACTGGAACATGTTCCGGGATTCTTCCGATGGCGTTCAGGAGTACACCACATCAGTCACTGGCTTTATCAGTAAGTGCATCGAGGACGTCGTCCCCACAGTCACTGTACGTACATACCCCAACCAGAAGCCATGGATTACAGGCAACATTCGCACTGAGCTAAAGGGTAGAGCTAAAGGGTAGAGCTGCCGCTTTCAAGGTGCAGGACTCTAACGGGACTCTATGTGGCAGGGCTTGCAAACTATTACAGACTACAAAGGGAGGCACAGCCGCAAGCTGCCCAGTGACACGAGCATACCAGACGAGCTAAATCACTTCTATGCTCACTTCGAGGCAAGCAACACTGAGGCATGCATGAGAGCATCAGCTGTGTGATCACGCTCTCCGTAGCCAACGTGAATAAGATCTTTAAACAGGTCAACATTCACAAGGCTGTGGAGCCAGACGGATTACCAGGACGTGGGCTCCAGGCATGTGCTGACCAACTGGCAGGTGTCTTCACTGACATTTTCAACATGTCCCTGATTGAGTCTGTAATGCCAACATGTTTCAAGCAGACCACCATAGTCCCTGTGCCCAAGAACACGAAGGCAACTTGCCTAAATGACTACAGATACGTCCGTAGCCATGAAGTGCTTTGAAAGGCTGGTAATGGCTCACATCAACACCATTATCCCTGAAACCCAAGACCCACTCCAATTTGCATACCGCCCAAACAGATCCACAGATGATGCAATCTCTATTGCGCTCCACACTGCCCTTTCCCACCTAGACAAAAGGAACACCTACGTGAGAATGCTATTCATTGACTACAGCTCAGCATTCAACACCATAGTACCATCAAAGCTCATCACTAAGCTAAGGATCCTGGGACTAAACACCTCCCTCTGCAACTGGATCTTGGACTTCATGATGGGCTGCCCCCAGGTGGTGAGGGTAGGTAGCAACACATCTGCCATGCTGATCCTCAATACAGGAGCCCCTCAGGGGTGCATGCTCAGTCCCCTCCTGTACTCCCTGTTCACCCATGACGGCATGGCCAAGCACGACTCCAACACCAACATTAGGTTTGTTGACGACACAACAGTGGTAGGCCTGATCACAGACAATGACGAGACAGCCTATAGGGAGAAGGTCAGACCTGGCCGGGTGGTTCCAGAATAACAACCTATCCCTCAACGTAACCAAGACTAAGGAGATGATTGTGGACTACAGGAAAAGGAGGACCGAGCACGCCCTCATTCTCAACGACGGGGCTGTAGTGAAGCAGGTTGAGAGCTTCAAGTTCCTTGGTGTCCACATCAACAACAAACTAGAATGGTCCTAACACACCAAGACAGTCGTGAAGAGGGCACGACAAAGCCTATTCCCCCTCAGGAAACTAAAAAGATTTGGCATGTGTCCTCAGATCCTCAAAAGGTTCTACAGCTGCAACATCGAGAACATGGTAGCATCACTGGTACGGAAATTGCTCGCCCTCCGACCACAAGGCACTACAGAGGGTAGTGCGTACAGCCCAGTACCTCACTGGGGCTAAGCTGCCTGCCATACAGGACCTCTATACCAGGCGGTGTCAGAGGAAGGCCCTATAAATTGTCAAAGACCCCAGCCACTCCAGTCATAGACTGTTCTCTCTACTACTGCATGGCAAGCGGTACCAGAGTGCCAAGTCTAGGACAAAAAGGCTTCTCAACAGTTTTTACCCCCAAGCCATAAGACTCCTGAATAGGTAACCAAATGGCTACCCAGACTATTTGCATTGACCACCCCATTTTTAAGCTGCTGCTACTCTCTGTTTATTATCTGTGCATAGTCACTTTACCTCTACCTACTTGTACATATTACCTCGACTAACCTATGTCTCTGCATATTGACTCTGTACCGGTACACCCTGTATGTATATATATATATATATCCTCGTTACTGTTATTTTATTGCTGCTCTTTTAATTATTTATTTATTTTATTTATTGTTTACTTCAGTTTATTTAGTAAATACATTCTTAACACTTATTTATTTATTAAAACTGCGTTGTTGGTTAAGGGCTTGTAAGCATTTCACTGTAAGGTCTACCTATTGTATTCGGCGCATGTGACAAATAGAATTTGATTTGAAATCTGTGTGGCCCTCCTTTGAATTTCGAAATCCCGGTGTGGCACTCAAACCAAAAAGTGTGCCCACTCCTGCTTTAAAGGAATAGTGCCATAATGCCAGAGTCAGATGAACTCATGGATACTATTTTTATGTCCCTGCATGCAATTTGAAGAAAGTTGAAGGTAGTTTCGCAAGCCATTGCTAACTATTGTTAGCGCAATGATGTGAAGTCTACTGGAACATGGGGCTTAATTGCCAAAATCTTGCGTTATCCCTTTAATAATAAGAGAATAAAGCAGAATGGCAATACTAAGGTGAGGAACTAGGTGCAATAGAATAGGATGGAACAGAGTTTAATGTATGTATTTGAAGTGTATTGGTTGAAATTGGTTCAGGGACCTCCTGGTGTGACCTTACCTGGGACAGTGGGAGAGAGCGGGCTGCCAGGGCTACGGGTGAGTCTCATTGGTTGAACCAATTATCAACATATTTCAGCTATTATTCAGGCATTTATTACACACATTATACTATACAGATTATTATAACAAGAACATGTTTAGTGATGGCTTAATTATACATTTTTAAAATAAAAATTTTCTAAAATGGTTGTCCTTTAGGGTGAGAGGGGAGACAAGGGTCCTGCAGGCATCAAAGGGGACCGGGTGAGTAAAGTCACTTAACACACAATGTTACTCAACATTCACAGACACGGTGATCAGGGAAGTTATTGTGTGTGTGTCTGTCTCGTTGAAATAGGGAGCTGCTGGTGAAAATGGGGAGCCTGGAGAAGATGTGAGTCACCTTTTGACATTTTGTAACATAAAATATTTCACATATCTAACAGATGTCCCTCTTAATAACTTCTCCATCCACTTTCTCTCTCTCAGGGGGGCAGAGGACCAGCAGGGCCTAAAGGAGACAGGGTAATACACATCACCAGATGATTCCCTGTGTCTGTGTTTCCCTGGCTGCTAACCATGTGACAGTACTGACCGGAAATGTGTTGCAGGGAGAGAGAGGCATCGGACTGGCAGGGCCTCCTGGTCAGCTGGGACCTCAAGGGTTAAATGTTAGTATCATGAACTTGACAATACATCTAAATGTTCTCATAAAGATGTAAATCACATAAATGGTGTAGCTATGTTCATTTTAACATATGCAGACTTCTCAATCTCATCTTCCCTGAGCTAAACATCTCCATAACTACACCATTGCCACAGTGAATGTGAACCCCTGTATGTTTGTGTTTTAGGGGGACACAGGTCTCCCGGGCCCAGCAGGCCCTCCAGGAGCCCAGGGCATAGCAGGGACCCCTGGTCTGGCCGGCCTGAGAGGAGAGAACGGAACTCCAGGACCCCCAGGACCTCTAGGACCCAGGGTGAGAGGGCCTATATCGCCACTATACTATAGTTATTACATGGGTGACTGGTGTGGTCTTTTTAGCCCTGCCCTGTGTGGAATGTTTATGATGTCTCATCTCCAGGGTATCCAAGGCTTTACTGGTCAGACAGGGACTCCTGGAGCTCCTGGGCCACCCGGACCCCCTGGCTTAGCTGTGAGTGGACTTTGGATTGCATCATGATGACTTAATTGAGTGTGTGTGTGAGAGAGAGAGAGAGAGAGAGAGAGAGAGAGGGAGAGAGAACCCACTAGGAAGAAACTGGTTAAATCTTCATTGTTTCCACGTCATTTCCACCAAAGAAATCAATGCGATGACTTTGAAACAATGTGGGAATTGGATTTGCAAAAAGTCATTAATTAATGTAACAGCATTTCATATTTTTGTTCACCCAACTTTTAAACTAAATCCAATGACATAATGAAATGTTTTGTTGAATTCACGTTAGTTGACAACTCAACCAAATGTAAATCAAAGCTAGACATTGAACTGACGTCTTTGCCCAGTGGGAAAGACTATGTGTGTTTGCGTTTTTGTGATGTAAGTGTTCATGATCAGTATATCGTTTTTTTCCTCACCAGGGTTCACCAGGCACTGTTGGAGGCAAAGGGGATAAGGTGAGTTAACAACGAGATAAACACGTATTCTATACTGTATAATATATTATCAAATATGATGTTGATGCTCATAAATCCCCCTCTTTAGGGAGCGATTGGAGCGGGAGTACCTGGATTGAGAGGCGAGAGAGGAGACCCAGGACCCAGGGTAAAATCACATCACCATTTGAGTTTTAATTTCAATTGTATCTAATTTTGACAGTTACATGTTGTATTGAAGATTTGTGTGTGTGTTGGGGGATTTACAGATCTATATGTCTTATGTTTGCAGGGGGAGGAGGGTCGAGGTGGTCAGAACGGGGAGAGAGGACTAGCGGTAAATCTCTTACCTACTGTTAACATCACTGTCTTTTTACTGGGAAAGTAATTCTGCTATGAAAGTTGATCAGCTTGTAAACTCACTTTTGAGAAATTGGCCTTTGAATGTGTTGGTATCTAGTGGAGCTCTTCTTTGTCTTCACACATTCAGCATCTTAAGCTTTAGCCCCACCCATCTTGTTTCGCCCTCAGAGCGATCAGAGCACTTGGCGCTCTGGCCGATGATTTGTTTACCTATGGATAACATGAAAACAGCCTAACCAGATCTGCTGGCAACAATTTCATTACGCTTCTTTGCAGACGTTTACTGACACCGGCCATATTCAATGTGTGATGTACACTTTAGCTTAAGACACGTAGCTAGCTAGGTAAACAATGAACCTAGCTAGGGAAACAATGTGTAAAGAATACAATGAATATCCTGAGAGCTAACCAACCAGGTTCAATGTCACTAGCTAACATTAGGCTTTAACTAGCAAAGCAAACAGCCCTGGGATATGAATAATAACGTCAGCTAGGGAGCCAACCAGCTAATGTTAGCTAGCTAACAGTACACTTTAGCTTGAAATGAAACCACTTTCTGTCAAAATTAGAAATGTGTAATATATGAAAATGTAGCTAGCTAACTCTAGATTATCTTACCTGTATACATAATGATGCATGATGGATGCGTCTCCCTGTCATGGATGCCATGCCACATTTGCTCTTAGTTTGAGGATGTAATCCGGGTACAGATGTTTTCTCCATCTCTTTAGCTATCATACTCTAATTCCACTGATTTCAAAACTTGATCCTCCAGAGAGTGGAAAGCAACAGTTAGCTATGCAGCTCCACTACACGATACATAAAAAAAAAAAAGCTGTGTTCAACAGGATCACCAACACAGACTGGCCAGCTCAAATAGACAGAAGCCTTGTATATGGCAGACCAATCCGAACTCCTCTCTCGGTATGTCCAGCCCGCTCATTTTCTCAGCCAATTATGGCTAGTGGGAAGGTTTGCTCACTTTTTCTGTGGCTTAACCAACAAGGCTCGTAATTGAACAATTTTATTCATATTTACAGATGGCATACAAGTTTGTTATTAAGGCACAGGAACGTTCACATGTTCGAGAAGGCATTTCTGGCAAAAAACGCATTTTGATAAAGAAATATTTTTACTTTCAAACCGCTCTCCTGTGAAGTCGTGACTTACGACACACGCCTAGTTTCCTGAATCGGGTCACAAATGGCAATTCATCCTGACCAATTTTGATTCTACCGCCTACATGGTGTTTATTTGTTTGTGTTTGTTTATTATTAGAGGTCATTGGCCCATTCCTCAATATTGATCCGACTTAATAGAGAGAGTGAAAATGAGAGAAAGGATGTGCGAAGGCTGAAGTGGACATAGATAGAGCTCAAAAGAACTGTAAAAACGATGTGGCTTAAGCAGTGCACAAATAACTAAAACGAAAGGAAAACTAATGAAAGCAAAAGACGTCAACATCATCGTCAGCATCATGCGTATACAGTTCAATCGTTTCACTCTCCATCCCTTGTATATCTTGATTGTAGGAATCAATGCAATCCATTATTGTCATGCCCATTACCGCTCCAAACATAGAACATAGGTATATCCTGTTTTTCTGAACATATCACTAGTAATGCAGTTCATCTGTCCTTACGATATGTTTTATCCTCCACTTTCATTTAGTGATATTGACCTTGTACTACATAGCTCTTTTAAAAGCTGTCAGCCAGGCTCTGACCCTCTTCACTTCCGGTACATTAGTCCTACTGAGAGTAAGGCTTTTGTTCTAGGCTGAGACAACTAAACCTGGTCCTTTGTAGATCAGTTGGTAGAGCATGGCGCTAACGCCAGCGTAGAGGGTTCGATTCCCGGGACCACCCATACGAAAAAATTTATACATTTATGATTGTAAGTCACTTTGTATAAAAGCATCTGCTAAAAGGCAGATGCTGAGTATGTTCTAGCTCTCATCTAGAACATACTCAGCCTCTCTCACATTAGTTGCCTGGTAACCTCTAGAAAGGGGGTTGGATATTGTAGAGTGCCATTTAAAACTCAGGTGAGAAACAGACAGTAACTCTTCTATTAAAGTACAGTCCTTCCTCATACAGGAGAGTGCTAGTCAGTGTGGATATAGAGAGCTGTTTATTGCAGTTCTGGATGATTAAAACCATAATGGTGATGATTGCTGGTGAGGATGTGCATGTTGGAGTACAAATGTTGGGATTTCTGTGTTCTGTACTTGATAAATGTATTCCTCTGTGTGTGTGTGGTGTGTGTGTTCTGTACTTGATAAATGTATTCCTCTGTGTGTGTGGTGTGTGTGTTCTGTACTTGATAAATGTATTCCTCTGTGTGTGTGGTGTGTGTGTTCTGTACTTGATAAATGTATTCCTCTGTGTGTGTGTGTGGTGTGTGTGTTCTGTACTTGATAAAGTTATTCCTCTGTGTGTGTGTGGTGTGTGTGTTCTGTACTTGATAAATGTATTCCTCTGTGTGTGTGGTGTGTGTGTTCTGTACTTGATAAATGTATTCCTCTGTGTGTGTGGTGTGTGTGTGTTGCGCTCGCGTGTGTCTGTGTGTGTTCACCAGGGCTCTCCAGGTGGCAAAGGAGGCAGGGGAGATAAGGTGAATATTATTATTAGATTATTGTATTTTGCATCATGCTCTCTCTCTATCTCTCTGTCCACTGAGCATTCTGCTCATGTAAAATAGTGAATCAAATTGACATGCCTGACTAGTGAGTCCTACTCTCAATATATTTCAGGGTGAATTGGGGCTGCAAGGTGGCAAAGGAGAAAAGGTATGAATTTTAATGTGTGATGAGTAATATTGTTTGTGTGCGCGTGCGTGGTAGAATAATGTGGAGAAGCGCAGAAAAAGAGCTAAGGAGAGACAATGAGAAAAAAAACATTAAAATCAAAAAGCTGTGAAAATAATTACAAAAAACGACATATACTGCTCTGCCTAACAGTGATGTTGTCCCCTTTCAGGGTGATACACTCCTGGTGGGAGGACCTCCAGGAGAGAAAGGAAATAAAGGAGAGACGGTGAATGACCCTCGATATACCCCACAACACTTATTATTGACTCATCTAATAAACAATTGATCGCAAAAATACCGCAGAGCACCAAGTATTGACTATGACACTACTAATCTCTCTGTGCGTCTGTGTGTGTGTCTGCGTCTATGTATGTGTGTGTGTGTCTGTGTGTATGCGTGTGCAGAATGGTCATTTACAACTGTTGTTCTCTTCTTTATCAGGGTGACCGAGGGCCCAAAGGGGTGCAGGGGGAGAAAGGCTTGAAAGGCAATGACGGCCCAGCTGGGGAGCAGGTGAGGTTGGCCTTGACAATGACACCATTGGAGTTTTCAAGAGCATAAACAGATCTGGGAGCAGGCTATTAATAACAGGTGTATAACTGTGTGTGTGTGTGCATATGTGTGTCTCCACAGGGTCTGAGGGGTGAGCCAGGAGACAGGGGCTCTACAGGGTTCCAGGGAGCCAGAGGTCCAGGAGGACAGAAGGTGAATTCATGACCTGATCTGTGTCAATGCTTTCATCAAAACTGCTGTGTCATCTATGTCAGAACCAATAGCATCAATAGTCAATCAATATTCATCAATGTCATAAAGTCCTCTGTGTATTATGGATTACTTTGCACACAGTTTTCCCACCCATCGTATGAGAATATATCATCACACAACAGTGTACCCTGTGAAAATGAGCAGTGTATTTCTCAGACTGGATACTGTAGGTGACCCATTAAAAATGCAGTGCTTTAATGGGTTTGTCTTTGTGTCTGAAGGGAGAGGCGGGACAGCCTGGTGTACCTGGAGAATCAGTGAGTCTCCCATTTCACCTTCAGTTATGAAAACAATGTGTATTTTTTCCTGACCACATGATCTGAAAAACTCTATTATAGCCTATAACTAGGATCCAAAGTTCTTCCTGGTCTGGTCACATGGTCAGGAAAAACTCCTGTCCCAATGACTAACTCCCCATTTACTCTCCTGTTGGTGGATTAAAGCCTCTGGTTGATTGTGTGTGTTCTTCCAGGGTACCCCAGGAAAGGATGGAATGCCAGGCTTTAGAGGGGATAAGGGAGACGTGGGAATAACTGGAATGCGTGGAATTAAGGTTTGTACGCACGTGTGTTTGTGTGTGTGTATGCAGCACAATGTATCTGTGTGTGTATGTGTCTGGTGCTTGTGTTGGTGCGTGTGTGCATGCGTGTGTTTGTGTGTGTGTACAGCCTGTCATCATATTTCAACTGTCTTTGAGTGCATCCCCACTTGAAGAAGTTTAGTGCCAACCTTGAGATGTCCTCTAAGCGACTGCCAGCCTCACAGATGATGCCACCGGGCCATAACGCTTCAATGGTTCCAAATTGACGTCACGTTGTAGAGGATTAGTTGAAATTCAGCTGTAAATTGATTTTCATCCTCATATATTCTATAAATACCTTAAATGACTGTTGGAAATATAATTTGTGTGTTTCTGTGGCATTCTGACAGACTTATTGCAGAACCCTCTAACCTTCCTACTGTGTGAATCACTGTCCTAAAGGCAAAGTGTGTCTGAGGAAAACTTTGAGATGTGTTCGTGTGTTTTCTTCACATGACCTTGCCTCACTAACGGCAATATAATCACAGCATGATAATCTAGGTTTAGAAATGACTAATCCAGACAGCACAATATCTGCCAGCCCACTCAGTCTCACCATGCTATCAAACCCCCACAATTTTCTCTTATCTGTCACTTGCTATTATTCTCCACAAATCACCCAGTTACTCATCCTTTAATCCATCCTGGATTCAGCGATCACAATTTTTTTTGCAAAATCAACAATATCCTGCATATTATGCGAAGGCTTGCGAATTTGACCAGTCATTGCACTATTTGTGCATAAAGCAGTCAAATCATTGCAATATTTTTGCAAAAAAATGACCCATCACCACAGTGCAAAAACAGGGCTTGTGTTTTCAACCAATCACACACATTTACTGCATGATATGGTTCAATCAAGCCACACTTCAACAAACTATTTCCCTCGTCAGCTCATTTTTGCAATACATTTGTCAAAATCATAACATTGTTATATTTTTTTCCTGCAAACATTGTCAAGTATTTTTTCCTGCAAATATCACAAAAAAATTCTGTGAAATTGTTACGGTGCGTGAATGAGGACCCAAAAGCGAATTAACTTAAACAGAGCTTCTTTAATTACCAAACATAGGTAGGCTCAGACGGACCGGCAGATTCCGACAGGACAAGACAAGGTTACAGCAAACATGACGACAGTCTGGTTCAGGCATGAAACACAACAAACAAGAATCCGACAAGGACAGGAGCAGGAACAGAGAGAGATATAGGGACCTAATCAGAGGGAAAAAGGGAACAGGTGGGAAAAGGGGTGACGAGGTGGTTAGGAGGAGACAAGGCACAGCTGGGGGAAAGAGGGGGAGAAAAGGTAACCTAACAACGACCAGCAGAGGGAGACAGGGTGAAGGGAAAGGACAGAGACAAGACACAACATGACAGTACCCCCCCACTCACCGAGCGCCTCCTGGCGCACTCGAGGAGGAAACCTGGCGGCAACGGAGGAAATCCTCGATCAGCGCACGGTCCAGCACGTCCCGAGAGGGAACCCAACTCCTCTCCTCAGGACCGTACCCCTCCCAATCAACGAGGTACTGGTGACCACGGCCCCGAGGACGCATGTCCAAAATTCTACGGACCTTGTAGATGGGTGCGCCCTCGACAAGGATGGGGGGGGGGGGGGAAGACGAGCGGGGGCGCGAAGGACGGGCTTGATGCAGGAGACATGGAAGACCGGGTGGACGCGACGAAGGTATCGCGGAAGAAGTCGTCGAACTGCGACAGGATTAATGACCCGAGAAATACGGAACGGACCAATGAACCGCGGGGTCAACTTGCGAGAAGCCGTCTTAAGGGGAAGGTTCTGAGTGGAGAGCCAAACTCTCTGACCGCGACAATATCTAGGACTCTTAGTTCTACGCTTATTAGCAGCCCTCACAGTCTGCGTCCTATAACGGCAAAGTGCAGACCTGACCCTCTTCCAGGTGCGCTCGCAACGTTGGACAAAAGCCTGAGCGGAGGGGACGCTGGACTCGGCGAACTGAGATGAGAACAGCGGAGGCTGGTACCCGAGGCTACTCTGAAAAGGAGATAGCCCGGTCGCAGACGAAGGAAGCGAGTTGTGGGCGTATTCTGCCCAGGGGAGCTGTTCTGACCAAGACGCAGGGTTGCGAAAAGAAAGACTGCGTAAGATGCGACCAATAGTCTGATTGGCCCGTTCTGCTTGACCGTTAGACTGGGGGTGAAAGCCGGAAGAGAGACTGACGGAAGCCCCAATCAAACGGCAAAACTCCCTCCAAAATTGAGACGTGAATTGCGGACCTCTGTCCGAAACGACGTCTGACGGAAGGCCATGAATTCTGAAAACATTCTCGATGATGATTTGTGCCGTCTCTTTAGCAGAAGGAAGCTTAGCAAGGGGAATGAAATGAGCCGCCTTAGAGAACCTATCGACAACCGTAAGAATAACAGTCTTCCCCGCTGACGAAGGCAGTCCGGTGACAAAATCTAAGGCGATGTGAGACCACGGTCGAGAGGGAATAGGAAGCGGCCTGAGACGGCCGGCAGGAGGAGAGTTACCGGACTTAGTCTGCGCGCAGACCGAACAAGCAGCCACGAAACGACGCGTGTCATGCTCCCGGGTGGGCCACCAAAAACGCTGGCGAATGGAAGCAAGCGTACCCCGAACGCCAGGGTGGCCGGCTAACTTGGCAGAGTGAGCCCACTGAAGAACGGCCAGACGAGTAGGAACGGGAACGAAAAGAAGGTTCCTAGGACAAGCGCGCGGCGACGGAGTGTGAGTGAGCGCTTGCTTTACCTGCCTCTCAATTCCCCAGACAGTCAACCCGACAACACGCCCCTCAGGGAGAATCCCCTCGGGGTCAGTGGAGGCTACTGAAGAACTGAAGAGACGAGACAAAGCATCAGGCTTGGTGTTCTTAGAGCCCGGACGATAAGAAATCACGAACTCGAAACGAGCGAAAAACAGCGCCCAACGCGCCTGACGCGCATTAAGTCGTTTGGCAGAACGGATGTACTCAAGGTTCCTATGGTCAGTCCAAACGACAAAAGGAACGGTCGCCCCCTCCAACCACTGTCGCCATTCGCCTAGGGCTAACCGGATGGCGAGCAGTTCGCGGTTACCCACATCATAGTTACGTTCCGACGGCGACAGGCGATGAGAAAAATACGCGCATGGGTGGACCTTGTCGTCAGAGAGGGAGCGCTGAGAAAGAATGGCTCCCACGCCCACCTCTGACGCGTCAACCTCGACAACGAACTGTCTAGAGACGTCAGGTGTAACAAGGATAGGAGCGGATGTAAAACGATTCTTGAGGAGATCAAAAGCTCCCTGGGCGGAAACGGACCACTTAAAGCACGTCTTGACAGAAGTAAGGGCTGTGAGAGGAGCTGCCACCTGACCGAAATTACGGATGAAACGACGATAGAAGTTCGCGAAGCCGAGAAAGCGCTGCAGCTCGACGCGTGACTTAGGGACGGGCCAATCAATGACAGCTTGGACCTTAGCGGGATCCATCTTAATGCCTTCAGCGGAAATAACAGAACCGAGAAATGTGACGGAGGAGGCATGAAAAGTGCACTTCTCAGCCTTCACAAAAAGACAATTCTCTAAAAGGCGCTGGAGGACACGTCGAACGTGCTGAACATGAATCTGGAGTGACGGTGAAAAAATCAGGATATCGTCAAGGTAAACGAAAACAAAGATGTTCAGCATGTCTCTCAGGACATCATTGACTAATGCCTGAAAGACAGCTGGAGCGTTAGCGAGGCCGAAAGGAAGAACCCGGTATTCAAAGTGCCCTAACGGAGTGTTAAACGCCGTCTTCCACTCGTCCCCCTCCCTGATGCGCACGAGATGGTAAGCGTTACGAAGGTCCAACTTAGTGAAAAACCTGGCTCCCTGCAGGATCTCGAAGGCTGAAGACATAAGAGGAAGCGGATAACGATTCTTCACTGTTATGTCATTCAGCCCTCGATAATCTATGCAGGGGCGCAGAGACCCGTCCTTCTTCTTGACAAAAAAAAACCCCGCTCCGGCGGGAGAGGAGGAGGGGACTATGGTACCGGCGTCAAGAGCTACAGACAAATAATCTTCGAGAGCCTTACGTTCGGGAGCCGACAGAGAGTATAGTCTACCCCGGGGGGGGGTGGTTCCCGGAAGGAGATCAATACTACAATCATACGACCGGTGTGGAGGAAGAGAGGTGGCCCTGGACCGACTGAACACCGTGCGCAGATCGTGATATTCCTCCGGCACCCCTGTCAAATCACCAGGCTCCTCCTGTGAAGAAGAGACAGAGGAAACAGGAGGGATAGCAGACATTAAACATTTCACATGACAAGAGACGTTCCAGGAGAGGATAGAATTACTAGACCAATTAATGGAAGGATTATGACAAACTAGCCAGGGATGGCCCAAAACAACAGGTGTAAAAGGTGAACGAAAAATTAAAAAAGAAATGGTTTCACTATGATTACCAGAAACAGTGAGGGTTAAAGGTAGCGTCTCACGCTGAATCCTGGGGAGAGGACTACCATCCAGGGCGAACAAGGCCGTGGGCTCCTTTAACTGTCTGAGAGGAATGTCATGTTCCCGAGCCCAGGTCTCGTCCATAAAACAGCCCTCCGCCCCAGAGTCTATTAAGGCACTGCAGGAAGCTGACGAACCGGTCCAGCGTAGATGGACCGACAAGGTAGTGCAGGATCTTGAAGGAGAGACAGGAGTAGTAGCGCTCACCAGTAGCCCTCCGCTTACTGATGAGCTCTGGCCTTTTACTGGACATGAAGTGACAAAATGACCAGCGGAACCGCAATAGAGACAGAGGCGGTTGGTGATTCTCCGTTCCCTCTCCTTAGTCGAGATGCGGATACCTCCCAGCTGCATGGGCTCAGCACCCGAGCCGGCAGAGGAAGATGGTAGTGATGCGGAGAGGGGGGCAACGGAGAACGCGAGCTCCTTTCCACGAGCTCGGTGACGAAGATCAACCCATCGCTCAATGCGAATAGCGAGTTCAATCAAGGAATCCACGCTGGAAGGAACCTCCCGGGAGAGAATCTCATCCTTTACCTCTGCGCGGAGACCCTCCAGAAAACGAGCGAGCAAAGCCGGCTCGTTCCAGCCACTGGAGGCAGCAAGAGTGCGAAACTCAATAGAGTAGTCTGTTATGGATCAATTACCTTGACATAGGGAAGACAGGGCCCTGGAAGCCTCCTCCCCAAAAACAGATCGATCAAAAACCCGTATCATCTCCTCCTTAAAGTCCTGATACTGGTTAGTACACTCAGCCCTTGCCTCCCAGATTGCCGTGCCCCACTCACGAGCCCGTCCAATAAGGAGAGATATGACGTAGGCGACACGAGCAGTGCTCCTGGAGAAAGTGTAGGGCTGGAGAGAAAACACAATATCACACTGGGTGAGGAACGAGCGGCATTCAGTGGGCTCCCCAGAGTAACACGGCGGGTTATTGATTCTGGGCTCCGGAGATTCGAAAGCCCTGGAAGTGGCCGGTGGATCGAGGCGGAGATGGTGAACCTGTTCTGTGAGGTTGGAGACTTGGGTGGCCAGGGTCTCAACGGCATGTCGAGCAGCAGACAATTCCTGCTCGTGTCTGCCTAGCATCGCTCCCTGGATCCCGACGGCTGAGTGGAGAGGATCCGAAGTCGCTGGGTCCATTCTTGGTCGGATTCTTCTGTTACGGTGCGTGAATGAGGACCCAAAAGCGAATTAACTTAAACAGAGCTTCTTTAATTACCAAACATAGGTAGGCTCAGACGGACCGGCAGATTCCGACAGGACAAGACAAGGTTACAGCAAACATGACGACAGTCTGGTTCAGGCATGAAACACAACAAACAAGAATCCGACAAGGACAGGAGCAGGAACAGAGAGAGATATAGGGACCTAATCAGAGGGAAAAAGGGAACAGGTGGGAAAAGGGGTGACGAGGTGGTTAGGAGGAGACAAGGCACAGCTGGGGGAAAGAGGGGGAGAAAAGGTAACCTAACAACGACCAGCAGAGGGAGACAGCTTTAAGTCTTTTAAGACTGAAACAGTGGTCTGTTCATGATCAAACATGGTCCAACTCAGTTCTGCTGGTCACTGTGACAAGCCCATGTTGACCCCCACCCAACACAGACCGGTTCTGACCAGCTGGTTGTTATTGGCAACCATCTGATTGAAAGTTGTTATTGATGAGTCACTTGGTGAATGAGGGGTTGTGTGCATTAGGCTGGGTTTTCTTGGCAGCTGAAAAGATTGTAAAATCTATCTATAAGTTTTCTTTCATTCTGAATTGGCAGTTTGGAGCAGTTTGTGCCACTTTGACTGACAGGGTCCCTCATCTTGCTCTCTGACTAACTAACTAACTAACTGATTGTTTCCAGGGCGACCGAGGATCAAAGGGGGCTTGTGGATCAGACGGACCGAAAGGAGAAAAGGTACAGTGGCAGAGAAAGAGGAGGGATGAGGAGGTTAGAGGGGAAGAAATGTGTGACAGAACGTTAAATTGAATCAACTTTATTTATCCAGCGGAGCCATTATTGTAGTTGCATGGTAAGTTTTATAATGAAAGTCTTTCATAACCACTGTAACTATGACCTCTCTCACTTTAGTTGTTAATGAGGACATTTTATAAGATTAACAGTAGGGGATGCACCATGCTGTGTCTTTCTAATGACCTGGCTCTGTGTGTGTTCAGGGAGATTCGGGGATCCATGGGAGGTCAGGGTTGCCTGGAAGGAAAGGCGAACAGGTAAGAATTATCCCATGAAGTACACTATAACATAATGTTTAAAGATGCTCTGAACAGTACACCATTGAGTCTGGTATATGGAATTTGGTATTACAACTGTATTTTCAGCCTTATCATCAAAGGATAGACATGTTACCAGGTGTTGTACCTGTGTGTTTCAGGGAGACTTGGGGCCTCCAGGGGCCATTGGAACTCCTGGCAAGGAGGGACTGATCGGCCCCAAGGTATTTGTCTTTGTATGGTGTCTGTGTGTGCGTGTGTACTTAATTGTGTGTGTATCAAGAGAACTGTGTGTTGATGTGTTACTTAATCTCTGTGTGTTTGTAGGGTGACCGAGGCATTGATGGAGTACTAGGACCCAAAGGAACGCAGGGAGAGAAGGGCGAAAGGGTGAGTCTTTAACCACAATTGAATCCACTCATGAAGTGCAGATCGGCACAAATACTCTGAATGTGACCACAGCCAAACCGCAAGCTGACCACTGACTGTAGATGTAGGGGAGAGTTGGGTAAGTTGAGCCAATGGGGTAAGTTGAGCCACCCTTGTTTCTAGGAAACCATACACAAAATGATTCATTTGACCAAATATTTAGGAAGAGGTCATAATTTCATGGGGTCTGTGAAGGAATAAACCACATGGAAAAAGTGGTAAACAGATTTGACCAAGTCAAATGAATTAATTGTGTTAGAGGTTTCATGATGCTTGCATGTAAACCAAAGTAAATATTTTAAGATTGTTCAATACATCAGTTAGGGTCTCTATAAGCTTCTATATGAGGTTCTAAACCTAGCATGAAAGTGTATATTTGTGGCTGTGTGGGCGAATATCGTAAAAATGTTTGCCTTGGGGTAAGTTGAGTCAATGGCAAGTTATGCAAATTGAAGCATTTTCTTCATAGGTGTAATGCAAGGCATTATCACTGGGATATGAGGTAACAACAGGGCCTGGCCTATGTTAAAAAAAAATAATTAAAGTACAAAGTTTTTCTTAGGTGTTAAGCCTGTGTTAAAAGATGCTTAAAATGATTAAAAGACAAAAAAGTGATTGTGATTGTTTTCAATTGTGTTTGGGAAATAAAGACAGACATGGTTTTAAAAAGGTAGTGGTCATATTTAATTTAGTACAGAAATTTGTGGGCTGCTTAACTGTTCCGCGGATCAACTAAAACCTTACTCGAGACAAGTTGTGCCAAGTGCTAGCAATGTTTTCAAAACTGTAATGTTTACATTAATTCTGATTATTTCCAGGGATACACAACATCTTGAAATATATGTGGATATCTTTGTTAGAAAGAATACTATATTATCCTTGACGGAGTGATGCTGAATATAAAAACTAGTCTCAACTTACCCCACTCTCCCCTGCTGTATATAAAGTCTGATGAAAACAACTGGTTGTAAATGGTATCTGACTGTGGCTCCCTTCCTCTCCCTCTTCCTCTCTACAGGGCCCCTCGGGTATCCCTGGCCCTCCGGGCCCCACAGGAGTGGATGGGGCCTCTGGACTGACAGGGCCTCAGGGGCCCGCTGGAGCTAAGGGCCCAGAAGGGCTCCAAGGACAGAAGGTACTCACTTGCTTTGTTTGTTGATGCCACCTAGTTATGATGTTGTAAATTTAACATGGTCAATGTGATTGTTGTTGTTTTCAGGGGGAGAGGGGGCCTATTGGTCCTGCCAAGATTGGTCCACGTGGTATCCCAGGTATACCAGGAGAAAGAGGCGGGCAGGTGAGTGTCACCACTTTACTGTGTGGTATTTCTGCTCATAGAGTATCAGACTGCAACTGTCCCCCAATAACTCCCTCAAACTGGCCACAGCACAGACACAGCTCTGACACTGGGGGCCTATCACTAAACATTATGCACTATATGGAACATTTGGGGACTTCAACATAAAATGTAGAAAAGGGTCAAATACAAGTTTTTGTGAAAAGGTTTTGTAAAGAAATTATACATTTAACCCCTGAAGAAAACAGCTGTTGTTCCTTTCCAGTGCTTATTTCTGGTCGTTTGAGCCAGATAGGTACCCAGTGTGTAGTACATCTGACCTTGGGGTTGTATAGCTATTAGTTTTCCCAACTGCTCTGAGAACAGTGTCTTTATGTCAGTTGTGTGCTGTGTTCTAATACATGTCTCTGCTGCAGGGGGAGTTGGGTCTAGATGGAGCCAAGGGAGACAGAGGAGAGCCAGGCTTGACGGTCAGTGCTTCACCTTGGCCTCAGGGCGCAAATCTGCAGGTTCTACCACCAACCTGCCCACACACACATGCACACACAACCACACACACACATGCACAAACACACACACACACACATTATAATGTAGTCATGTCTCTCTGCCTGTCCTTTACTCTCCTCCTCTTCCCCTCTGGCTCTCTGTGGCAGGAGGATGAGATTCGTGCATACGTCCGCACAGAGATGAGCCAACACTGTGGTAAGTCTTAAAGTCACCTGCCAAAAACACAATGTCCCAATCTAACATGCTGGTGTTCTCAGTTGAACTTCAGTTCATCATCATCATCATCATCAAGTGAAACAAGTAATGGTGCTAACACGTCTATTGAACGTAATGCGCCACAGAGTGTTATGCAGATCCTCTGTCCATCTAGAACCTCTCAGTGCTGTTGACTGAAAGAGAGAGTAACATTCTATTTTCTCTTCCCTTCTCTCTTTGTCTTTCAGCTTGTGGAGGTGAGTGGGCTCAGTCTGACACGTGGACTAGGTGGTTTAAGTGCAGTAGCAGTAGTTCGCTTTGACATGAACTATTCAATTAGATTCACTTTATTATTAGTTGTATGTACTCAGTGTGTTTTTGGTTCTGACGTGTTCGTATTATATGTAGTCTTGGTTCTGTTGTCATGTGGTGTGGTCCATGTAGGTGTTCTACTCAGTGCTTGAAGTGGGCCAGTACAGAACTGACCTGTACAGAATATTGGCTCTAAAATATGATGAGTATCGGCAACTAAATATAAATAGTACCGGCACCCAAAATGAGTACCGGTACCTATTTCAGTCCACTTCAAGCACTGGCTGTAGTGTATGTTCTCATGTGTGTGCATATGTTAGTGTGTGGCTGCCTGTGGGTTTCGGTGGTGTCTGGTTGTTATGTTTGTGTTTTACTGACCAACCTGGATGTCCTGTTGTTTTTATGTTCCTGGACCCTCTTCCTCCCCCCCTGTCCCCTGTTCCGGCCCGGCTCTCAGGTATTGTTGTGACAGAAACCCTGCCCAGCCCCAGGGTACGTCCTGCTCCAGAGCAACAGCTGGCCCGGAAGGGCAAGCAGGGCAAGGACGGTGAGTGTGTCCATCCATCCGTCCAACTGTCCTTCTATCCCTCATCACTCCTCTTGTCTGTCTGCCTGTTTGTTTGTATGTCTGTCTGTGTCTGTTGGTCTGTCCGTCTGTCTCTGTCTGTATCTGTTGGTCTGTCTTAACAAACAGCCCTGGGGGATGCTGTGAACACTGTTTTCTCATCAATAGTCTCTGAACATTAGGAATAATATGTCTGTCTATGACAGTTTTGCAAATTTTTTAACTCTGTGTTTTGTCTGATTTTTAAAGTTAGGGGGTTTGTAAGTGAGGGTATTCCAGCTGAATAAAGGCCATCGCCGTTCCTTGGTGGACTGAGCCCTTGGTGAAAGTCCAGCGTTGTGCTGTAGGAGTTGCGATGGTCAATGAGGGGTCGGGGGTTAGGTTTGTGACCGTTGTGGCGGCCCCTGCCCTGTGATATGTTGTAGGGCGTGAGCTGCGTGTAGTGGTGAACACCAACGACCCCGACTACGAACACTTCTACTCTATAGAGAGTTACGACGAACCCATGGCCATGGAGCAGAGCATCCACCTGACTCCCACTGCCAATCAGAGCCATGGTACGTCACACACGCACACCCTTAACCTTGGATCCAACCTCACACACTGAGGTCAGTCTAACACACAAACTCAACCTTGTATCCCTCTCACATACCCAGCCCAACCCTCCACTTAACTAACCTTCAAGTACTAAACCCAGTCCCACACTAAGACCAACCCTGTTTCCCCTTCACACTCTTGCCGTCAACATGCAGGTTCCTGGGTGTCTGCAAATCTCTCATTTCCAACAATGGGGGATTTACATGAATTGTTCAATTATGTGCATGTTTCTCAAGTTAGGATTGTATTTGTTTGTGTTAATGTGTCTGAAGTGTTTCTGTTTTGTGTTGTTAGGGTGCTTATTACAGTATGTCTGTTGATAAATGTTGATGTTGGTTGTATGATTACGTGTCGGCAGGTGAGAGAGTCACTGTTGACCCTCTGAAAACAAAGAGGCCCAGGAGAGAGGTCAAAGGGGAAGGTAAACCCGCCCACTTCCTCCTCTCCACTACTGGGGTGTTTCAAGGGCTTACTCCACCAGCCATCTTTGTATGTTATGGGCCTCTCCAGCATGATGGTTATTGATGTTCTGAAGAACACGCAAACACACACATACACACTCGCAGAAAAAATATCCCAAATAACCAATTGAGAATATATTTTTTTTCTTTGATTGCTGTCGATAACAAATCAAAACACCAAAGAGAGAGCAGTTTATTTTGTGTGGGCTGCGTCTCAATCCACTGCATCCACCAATGTCGGCCTTCTGCGTCTGCGGTAGAAGGTGACCGAGCTACAGCGATGTTTGTCAGACCAGGAGGCATCCAGAAAATCTTCTCAGAAAAACGACTGTAGTGTCTGAGTGGTTTGGCATCAAAACTAATGTGAACACTCTCATGAACATGTACATTGTTTTGCGCTATAACACCCATAAGACTCGTGTGACGGTAGCCCGGTACAAGTTCAAATATTTTATGGAAGTACAGTATATATGGAAGTAGTTTAGTGCCAAAAAAAGGTGTTAAATATGGGTAAAAAAATATATATTAGTCTTTCTTATATCTCTCAGATATAGGACAGACACACAAACTTAATATTTTTACCCTGTTCATCTATTCATCTATCGCAAAGATATGTTTCCCTTTTCATCTGTGTTTGGTGTTAGCTTGTTACTGGCTAGCTAGGTCTCCAGCCAGCATGGAACAAAAGGGGGGAGGGTCATTCAAAACTCTGACGCAGTTGTCATGTCAACACATCCGTCAGTTCCGCTGTGAACTGCATCACAAGAGACATGCCAAGCGGAAAATGTATAAAAAGAAATTACATCATTGATGCAATTTGAATGTTGTTTGAGTTGCTTTGTGTGTCACCAAATTTGCTTGAGATGATTTGACATCCAATTTGCGTGACATAAGTGTTTCAAAGAACTGTCAGTCAAGGTGAGCTCATGAATCTAAGCACACCGCCCACTGAGCCTGTCTTTTCAAACTTCCAGGTAGTTAGCCATGAGCGAAAAAGTACTTATCAGAATGACTGTTCAGGACTTTTAAACCTATGACCTGACCCATCCCCTGTGTACTACGCCCCCCCCCCCCCCCCCCCCCCTAGCCTCCTACTCATGCTTTTAGTCACTAAAACTTAAACTAAATAATATAAAAATTGAATACTATACAATCAACTATACAATCAAAACTAAATAAAAACTAGCATATCAGGTCTGAAAACTAACTGAACCTAAACTAAATTTGAAATAAAAATATAAAAATTAATATAAATAAAACCAAATATAAATACGCAAAAATATAATAACCTTGTTATGTGGGAAACAAGCATTCCATTCAAGCTAAACATTGGATATATAGTGTTTTGCAACTAAATCTATTGCAATACACATTTTAAAAAAATGAATTCAAAATCTGAGGACAGAAGTATTTTACGAACACATAAAGGTACCCCCATAAGCATTCATTTCTGATGAAAAAACATACATGTGAAACATTTGTGGACATAGCATTTTGTAAATAAACTCTTAAATTGTATGATCACTTATTTCATGATAATGATGGAATGTTAAGCAACTGTACAGTAACATTAATACTAATATCACATTCATCTAACATTCACCTATAGCTTTCTATAGCTTTTGAAGCTTGATTTTTCCCTCGCTTGTCTCTCTCTCTCTCCCTCTTTCTCTCTCTCTCTCTGCCTCTCTCTGCCCCTCTCTCTCTGCCTCTCTCTCTCTCTCTCTCTCTCTCTCTCTCTCTCTCTCTCTCTCTCTCTCTCTGCCTCTCTCTCTCTCTCTCTGCCTCTCTCTCTCTCTCCCTCTCTCTCTCTCCATCTGCCTCATTGTGTGTGTGATGTATTCCAGCTCCAGTGGATCCTTGTGTGTTGCCCATAGAGGAGGGCAACTGTGGCAGATTTACTCTGCGCTGGTACTTTAACAGCCAGGTCCAGGCCTGCCGACCCTTCATCTACAGCGGCTGTGAGGGCAATGCCAACCGGTTCCTCCAGCAGGAGACCTGTGAGGAGCGCTGCCTCGGGGAGGACAGAGGTACACACACACACAAGCAAGCATACATAGTAACCTACTGTGCACACACACACACACACACACACACACACACACACACACACACACACGTGCATACAATTAACTGGCAAAATAAAGGAAACACCAACGCAGTGTCTTAATAGGTTGTTGGGCCACCACGAATCTCTACAGAATCTCCCATAAGTGTTCAATTGGGTTGAGAGCTGGTGACACACAGGCACACACACACACACACGCGCGCACACCCACAGATACACTCCCCTATGCTTAAACTGGCCATTTTTATACATGACCTTAAGCATGATGGGATGTTGATTGCTTAATTAACTCAAGGACCACACCTGTGTGGAAGTGCCTGCTTTCCATATACTTTGTATTCCTCATTTACTCAAGTGTTTCCTATATTTAGGCAGTTACCTGTACATTATGCTGAATACAGATACATTCATGCTGCACATACACACGTACACACAAGCAAATATATGTTAAAAAACGGCACATTTTCTTTTGTTGCAGGTGCTATTCCTTTGAAGAAGGGGCGATGATGAACGGCATGTCATGACCACCTCTCCACCCTAAAGAATGTCAACAAATGGTTGTTTCATATTTAAAACTATAAACATTGGCAAGGTTTTGAATATATATATATAAAGCTTTGATGGATCTTGTCTCATTGCCACAGGTCACATTGTTGATTTGCTTATTTATTTCAAGTACATTTATATTACATTAACTGCAGCCAAACGTTTAAATCCCTCTCAGAATTACATCTAGCGATTACAGCAGTACTGTATTACTGGAAGATAATGTTGTCCAAACATTGACGCAACCTTACCACAGAAAGCAGGATCTGCCTTTGGTGGATGTACAGCTCATGAGTTCCAAATCTGTCCACTAAAGAACAGAGCTGTTCTGTATGTATGAAGAGGCACGCACAATACGTTATACAGTATGTTATAATATTTTGCCAATGTGATGTACATATAAATGTATATTTGTATTACCTGGGAAAAAGTGTTTTGTGTGTCCTAATGATTCATGTTAAACTCTGCATGTTTTTACCTGACAGAGGTAAGGTGCTATTTTAAAATGTATATTTGTATTGCACTTTTCATTTGTTGTTTTCAAAGAAAAACTAAAGTTCGTTTTTTTTCATCAAGTTTAATGTTCAAATTGCAAAGGAACACACTCATGTTGGCTTGACTACATATATCATTGTTTTATTAAATATATAAATTAACCAGAGAATTTGAAGAAGAGTATTTGTACAATGTTTTTTAATGAAAGAGACTTTTTGAAGTGGTAGTTTGTTTGGGCCCTGGGTCAGCACACTGGGAAAAATGATAATGTACTGAGAAGACAAAAGAGTTTTTCCTGGTCAGGTCACATGGTCAGGAAAGATTCCTGGCCTTAGTTTTAGCTATGTCATGTGCAGTTCCTGTACCTGAGTAAGGATGCATTATTGATGGCACCACCTTGAGCATAGAGAAGATGAGGATATTGATGATGACCATGTTGAGGCTGATGCTACGATCTGTTCACACTTCCCTCCTTCACACATCTTTACTGTGTGTTGTGCGTTGAATGTTCTAAGGATGTTCTGACAGTTGGGTGTGACTCATCCTCCCCTGTTTTTTGCTCTCTCTCTCTCTCCTCTGATTTCCCCTGGGGAGACACTTCAGGACAAGCCCTACACACACACAGTTGGTCACTGATTTGCATAGTTTTTAAATAGATTTTATTACATGGTATTACAGGTTTAATCATGTCTATTACAGTTGTGTGTGGGGGGGGCTTAAGATCTGGATGTGTTTTAGCATTTATCACACTTCTCTGCACCCAGCCTGGCCCTCAATTTGCTCAGTTCCTCTGTCTATTACTGTTACTCAGGGTGGGTGTGTGTGTGCATTGTCTATGGTACACAGCAAATTCTCCAGTGTTGAATCAACACTAAGAGTGTTAAGTTTAACACTATTCCAGTGTCTATATGGGTTCACAAATGTCAGTGTACAATTATCGCTTTGCTTAGTGCTGATACTGTTAATCTTTCTCTAAGAAAGTAACACCTATAGTGTTACAGTAACTCATTTTTTTAATGTTTTAACACTGTCTGGTGTAAAGCCTAATTTGCATATTTCCCAGGGTGCCTTGCCTTTTCAAGTGAATTGTAGCGTTACCACCCATTACTTTATTTGTTAGTGATAGCGACATGGTTGTTAAATTTGTTCCTTTTAAAGTCCTGTGGCCGTCAAAAAGTGAGTTCCTTAGTTGACAATACATTACATACTGTATATCAAGGCCTTACTTTGATGGACAAGTTTTACCCTAAACTCCTGGTTTACAGGTCACTCACATCAGGCACTGCAAGTACATCAGGCCGGCTCTGCAAATAACATTATGCTGGCTTGCAAAGTGATATGTCATTTTTATTTGAATCCAGCCAGAGTTAGGACTGATTGGATTAGTTTTGGAAAATCTATGTTCCCAAATCTTTGTCTAGCATAAGATTAATTAATCAATGTACATGCAAAAAAATATTTAAAACATTGCCCCCAAAAAATGCAGTAGGGCACGCTGGGAATTCTGATAATGATGTGTGTGGTTTTGATGGAAATGTTTTACTCTCATACTCAACACTGGTAATTAACACCAACACTGGGGTTCTTTTACTAGAAATGTTTCACTGAAAAATGAACACTAGGTAACACTTGCCAATTTGCTGTGTAGAGTAAATATTTTCCTCTCCTTATATCTGATCAACAGCATCTGTCATTGAATGATACAGATTTTAGCAGCCGGTGGTGCATACAGTTACATCTTCTCACCCTGCCTGATCAAGGGAGGAGAGGGGGTTACCCTTCCCATGAGCATCTGCCTAGGGGGCTTCTTTCCTGCTTTCCTCTGTGGTACCAACTTAGAGAGGAGAGGGGGTTACCCTTCCCATGAGCATCTGCCTGGGGGGCTTCTTTCCTGCTTTCCTCTGTGGTACCAACTTAGAGAGGAGAGGGGGGCTGTGGTACCTCTGAGAAATGAGAGGGTGGCTGTGGTATCTCTGATAGAGGATAGGGTGGCTGGGGGCTGTAGTACCTTTGATGAGAGGGGGGATGTGGTACTTCTGATGATAGAGGGGCTGGGGGGATGGGGTACCTGTGAGGAGAGGGGTGCTGGGAGGTTGTGGTACCTCTGAGGAGAGGGGAGATGTGGTACTTCTGATGAGAGAGGGGCTGGGGGATTGTGGTACCTCTGAGGAGAGGGGGGCTGTGGTACCTCTAAGGACGGGGCTGGGAGGATGTTGTACTTCTGAGGAGAGGGGGGCTGGGAGGCTGTGGTACCTCAGAGGAGAGGGGAGCTGTGGTACCTCTAAGGACGGGGCTGGGAGGATGTTGTACTTCTGAGGAGAAGGGGGCTGGGGGACTGTTGTACCTCAGAGGAGAGGGGCTGGGGGGCTGTGGTACTTCTGAGGAGAGGGGGGCTTGGGGGCTGTGGTACCTCTGAGGAGAGCGGGGCTTGGGGGCTGTGGTACCTCTGAGGAGAGGGGGGCTGTGGTACTTCTGAGGAGAGGGGGGCTTGGGGGCTGTGGTACCTCTGGTGGAGAGGGGGGCTGTGGTACTTCTGAGGAGAGGGGGGCTTGGGGGCTGTGGTACCTCTGAGGAGAGGGGGGCTTGGGGGCTGTGGTACCTCTGAGGATAGGGGGGCTTGGGGGCTGTGGTACCTCTGAGGACAGAGGGCTGTCCTCAGAGGTACCAAATATAGGTGTGCCACGCTTGTAGCATCATACCCAAGAAAACTCTAGGCTGTAATCATTGCCAAAGGTGCTTCAACAAAGTACTGAGTAAAGAAAGGGTCTGAATATTTACAGTTGAAGTCGGAAGTTTACATACACCTTAGCCAAATATATTTAAACTCAGTTTTTCGCATTTCCTGAAATTTAATCCTCGTACAAATTCCCTGTCTTAGGTCAGTTAGGATCACCACTTATTTTAAGAATGTGAAATGTCAGAATAATAGTAGAGAGAATTATTTTTTTCCAGCTTTCATTTCTTTCGTCACATTGAAAGTTGGTTAGAATTTTTCATACACTCAATTAGTATTTGGTAGCATTGCCTTTAAATTGTTTAACTTGGGTCAAATGTTTCGGGTAGCTTTCCACAAGCTTCCCACAATACGTTGGGTGAATTTTGGCCCATTCTTCCTGACAGAGCTGGTGTAACTGAGTCAGGTTTTCTAGGCCTCCTTGCTCGCACGTGCTTTTTCAGTTCTGCCCACAAATGTTCTATAGGATTTAGGTCAGGGCTTTGTGATGGCGACTCCAATACCTTGACTTTGTTGTCCTTAAGCCATTTTGCCACAACTTTGGAAGTATGCTTGGGGTCATTGTCCATTTGGGAGACCCATTTGCGATCAAGCTTTAACTTCCTGACTGATGTCTTGAGATGTTGCTTCAATATAGCTACATCACTTTCCTACCTCATGATGGCCACCATTGTTCCTGTTCCCAAGAAAGCTAAGGTAACTGAGCTAAACGACTACCGCCCCGTAGCACTCACTTCCGTCATCATGAAGTGCTTTGAGAGACTAGTCAAGGACCATATCACCTCCACCCTACCTGACACCCTAGACCCACTCCAATTTGCTTACCGCCCAAATAGGTCCACAGACGATGCAATCTCAACCACACTGCACACTGCCCTAACCCATCTGGACAAGAGGAATACCTATGTGAGAATGCTGTTCATTGACTACAGCTCGGCATTCAACACCATAGTACCCTCCAAGCTCGTCATCAAGCTCGAGACCCTGGGTCTCGACCCCGCCCTGTGCAACTGGGTACTGGACTTCCTGACGGGCCGCCCCCAGGTGGTGAGGGTAGGCAACAACATCTCCTCCCCGCTGATCCTCAACACTGGGGCCCCACAAGGGTGCGTTCTGAGCCCTCTCCTGTACTCCCTGTTCACCCACGACTACGTGGCCACGCACGCCTCCAACTCAATCATCAAGTTTGCGGACGACACAACAGTGGTAGGCTTGATTACCAACAACGACGAGACGGCCTACAGGGAGGAGGTGAGGGCCCTCGGAGTGTGGTGTCAGGAAAATAACCTCACACTCAACGTCAACAAAACTAAGGAGATGATTGTGGACTTCAGGAAACAGCAGAGGGAACACCCCCCTATCCACATCGATGGAACAGTAGTGGAGAGGGTAGCAAGTTTTAAGTTCCTCGGCATACACATCACAGACAAACTGAATTGGTCCACTCACACAGACAGCATTGTGAAGTAGGCGCAGCAGCGCCTCTTCAACCTCAGGAGGCTGAAGAAATTCAGCTTGTCACCAAAAGCACTCACAAACTTCTACAGATGCACAATCGAGAGCATCCTGTCGGGCTGTATCACCGCCTGGTACGGAAACTGCTCCGCCCTCAACCGTAAGGCTCTCCAGAGGGTAGTGAGGTCTGCACAACGCATCACCGGGGGCAAACTACCTGCCCTCCAGGACACCTACACCACCCGATGTCACAGGAAGGCCATAAAGATCATCAAGGACATCAACCACCCGAGCCACTGCCTGTTCACCCCGCTATCATCCAGAAAGCGAGGTCAGTACAGGTGCATCAAAGCTGGGACGAGAGACTAAAAAACAGCTTCTATCTCAAGGCCATCAGACTGTTCATCAGACTAACATTGAGTGGCTGCTGCCAACACACTGACACTGACTCAACTCCAGCCACTTTAATAATGGGAATTGATGGGAAATGATGTAAATATATCACTAGCCACTTTAAACAATGCTACCTTATATAATGTTACTTACCCTACATTATTCATCTCATACGTATATACTGTACTCTATACCATCGACTGTATCCTTATGTAATACATGTATCACTAGCCACTTTAACTATGCCACTTTGTTTACATACTCATCTCATATGTATATATTGTACTCGATACCATCTACTGTATCTTGCCTATGCTGCTCTGTACCATCACTCATTCATATATCCTTATGTACATATTCTTTATCCCCTTACACTGTGTACAAGACAGTAGTTTTGGAATTGTTAGTTAGATTACTTGTTGGTTATTACTGCATTGTCGGAACTAGAAGCACAAGCATTTCGCTACACTCGCATTAACATCTGCTAACCATGTGTATGTGACAAATAACATTTGATTTGATTTGATTTGATGCCATCTATTTTGTGGAGTGCACCAGTGCCTCCTGCAGCAAAGCACCCCCACAACATGATGCTGCCACCCACGTGCATCACGGTTGGGATGGTGTTCTTCAGCTAGCAAGCCTCCCCCTTTTTCCTCCAAACATAACAATGGTCATTATGGCCAAAGAGTTCTATTTTTGTTTCATCAGACCAGAGGACATTTCTCCAAAAAGTATGATCTTTGTCCCCATGTGCAGTTGCAAACCATATTCTGGCTTTTTTTATGGCGGTTTTGGAGCAGTGGCTTCTTCCTTGCTGAGCGGCCTTTCAGGTAATGTCAATATAGGACTCGTTTTACTGTGGATATAGATACTTTTGTACCTGTTTCCTCCAGCATCTTCACACGGTCCTTTGCTGTTGTTCTGGGAATGATTTGCACTTTTCGCACCAAAGTACGTTCATCTCTAGGAGACTGAGCACATCTCCTTCCTGAGCGGTATGACGGCTGTGTGGTCCCATGGTGTTTATACTTGTGTACTATTGTTTGTTCAGATGAACGTGGTACCTTCAGGCATTTGTAAATTGCTCCAAGGATGAACCAGACTTGGCTGATTTCTTTTGATTTTCCCATGATGTCAAGCAAAGAGGCACTGAGTTTGAAGGTAGGCCTTGAAATACATCCACAGGTACACCACCAATTGACTCAAATCATGTCAATTAGCCTATCAGAAGCTTCTAAAGCCATAACTTAATTTTCTGGAATTTTCCAAGCTGTTTAAAGGCACAGGCAACGTACTGTATGTAAACCTGTGACCCACTGGAATTGTGATTCAGGGAATTATAAGTGAAAAAAACTATTGTTGGAAAAATTACTTGTATCATGCACAAAGTAGATGTCCTAACCGACTTGCCAAAACTATAGTTTGTTAAGAAGAAATTTGTGGAGTGGTTAAAAAACTAGTTTTAATGACTCCAACCTAAGTGTATGTTAACTTCCGACTTCAACTGTATATAAATGTGATATTTCCAGGGGGGAATTTCTCATAAATTACCAACTATTTCTAAAAACCTGCCTTTGCTTTGTCATTATGGGGTATTAGGGGAAAAACAATTGAATCAATTTTAGAATAAGGCTGTAATGTGAACATTTTGGGGAAAAAGTCAAGGGGTCTGAATACTTTCCCAACACACTGTATGTACTAAGACATATAGCCATTTCAGTGCAAAGGGAAATCCACTAGAAACATTATGATCCTGGTGGTGCAGCAGACTAAACAACCTACAAGGCTCGACGATGGCAAATCGCAGGTTAAAATCTATGTACTTCATTGTCATTCTTTTAAAAAACTATATGTTTGGACAATAATCTAAGAAAATATGTTGTAAGAAAATGTAAATGCCATTCGAAGTTTGTCAACTTGATATATTAATGTTACATTTCACATCAATATTAGCAGAACATTGCAGCAATGTTTTCATCACTACTTCCATTATAGCCATAAAATAACGCAATATATGTCCCAACAGGTCTAAATGTGTCATGACAGTGTTATGACCATATTATAACAGGTTATGTGAGATGTTATGACATGGTTATGACCGTGTCTTAATGTGTTATGGCACTGAGTGTCAAGTAAAGTGTTACCAAAAGGTGAATAGAGGGTGTTTTCCAAGAGGGTTGTAAGAGCTCGCTCACGAGTGCACAAATATAATATGGCTCTGATTTATCAATGAAAACATGCCAATACTGTATGCTGTGTGTGTGCACGCAAATCCTAGAATCTCCATGTACGCCAGAATTTAGTAAGAAATGTATGTACAGTTGATAAATGAGGCCCCTGGATCATCATGTCCTTACCTTGTAGAATAACTTTATAAAGGTCTAGCACAAATGTTTGTTGTTATAGGTGTTAGTGGTAATATCTCCATCAAGATTAACTGAATGTTCCAGGAATCTCCAACATTTTATTACTGAAGTATTGAATGTTCCGTGAACTTTATTATAGCCATCATGTCATAATGTCACAGTATAATTGGATGAGATTATTGTAGGAATATCCCCTGCTTGTTGTTATGGATAACACATCCAGAACGCTCCTGTAATGTTTCCTCAGAACCACTTCTATTGCTCCCACATTTTGTTGCCAGTATGTTCTATGTACATTATCAGAACACTGTTATTACATTCCCTGGCAACATAATGATAACCTTAATGGAATGTTCTGTAGTAGTTTTTACTGATGTTGTGAACATTTTAGTGAATGTTAAAAGAACGTTCCAATTATATTTAATTTCTAACATTTTCTTTAAAATAATATTTGGTGATCAAAAACATTATTTTAAAGTTTGTGGGATGTTTTCCTCCTCATGTTAGCTCAAACCCTAACTAGAACTTAATGGGAACGTTAGCTAATGTTCTGGGAATGTTCCCAGTTTGCTGGGCTGTTTGTTGTTGTCAATACATATAATTGGTTGTTAGACCTACAGTATACAGGATCTTAATTTGACCACCCCTTTGCAAGAGAAATGTTCCTTCTCCGCAGGAAATTAAAGCTTGCATTGTATTTGTGGTTTAAAAATGCTTCTAAAGTTTGTCATTTCCACTTTAAAATGTCAGACTTGATTTGAAAAATGTATCAACCCATACAAAAATTATTTTTGTTCTGGGTGTTTTTGGTTCAAATCTACCATAATAGCAATGTGCCAGTTACAGGTAACTGCCAAAATAAAGGAAACATCAACATAAAGTGTCTTAATAGGGCGTTGGGCTAACACAAGCCACCAGAGCAGTTTCAATGCGCCTTGGCATAGATTCTAAAAGTGTCTGGAACTTTATTGGAGGGATGCGACATCAACCTTCCATGAGAAATTCCATCATTTGGTGTTTTGTTGATGGTGGTGGAAAACTCTGTCTTCGGCACCCCTCCAGAATCTCCAATAGGTGTTCATTTGGGATGAGATCTAATGACACACACACACACACACACACACACACACACAGAGACAGAGACAGAGACAGAGACAGACAGACAGACAGACAGACAGACAGACAGACAGACAGACAGACAGACAGACAGACAGACAGACAGACAGACAGACAGACAGACAGACAGACTTTAAACCCCCTATGCTCCTTTGTGACCCCTCTTTTTCAAGTCACTGAGATCTCTTCTTTATACCTTCAGGTAACAAGACAGGACACGTTCATAGATATGTCTGCTGTTAGTCCAAATGCGTAACCAGGATATGATCTCTTCTTCTAGCCATGGTAGACAAAATAATATGAAACTGGGCATTTGTATACATGACCATAAGCATGATGGGATTTTAATTGCTTAATTAACTCAGGAACCATACCTGTGTGGAAGCACCTACTTTCAATATACTTTATATCTGTCATTTACACACGTGTTTCCTTTACTTTGTTAGTTACCTGTATATGAGGGGATAGTGGGCCTAATTGGACATGGCTATATTAATGTGCACATGATCGAAGTTAAAGGTAAATATTAATGATTTAATGGAAAACAATGCACTGACTACATGTGACTAAACAACTGTGACTAAAACTAGACTAAAATTGTGCAAAGTTTTAGTCTACTAATAGCAACTAAAACTAAGAAGGATGAAATTACTAAAATGAGGCTAAGACTAAAAAGTATTTTAATCATAAAGACTACATCTAAAATAGCTGCCAAAATTAGCACTGTATTAGACAGAGGTGGCTCCCCCTGTCTCCATGTGCCAGTACTGCACCCTAACACCTATCAGCATGAAGCAGAGGCACATTCTGAAGCTGTTCATTTTTCCTCTTGAGTGACCTTGTCTTCTTAAAGCCGCAGGATCTGTGGTTGGCAGAGCGCTAGAGTGGTAGGAACAAGCCAACAGGAGGACAGCGCATGCCAAGAAGTCACTCTTTCTCCCTCCCTCCTTCTCTCCTCCGCTCACTCCTTCTCCTGCCAACTTCCCTATCCAAGTACCCCAAGGGCTATTGCCATGGCAATGAACATTTACTGGCATGTATTTTTTGCTTCCATTGCTTTTTACCCTCCTCTGTCATGTGATATATGTAACTATGATACTTTTGTTTAATCCTCAGATAACCGTGTGTGTGTATGTGTGTGTGTGTTTGGTGTGAATGTGTGAGAGCACATGTCATGTGTCCTATTTTACCCGTCAGCTCCTTTCAGGCTTCGAACTCATGTCTTATCTGATTCAGAAAGGTTGGGTTAAATACGGAAGACACATTTCAGTTGAATGCATTCAGTTGTACAACTGACTAGGTATCCCCCTTTCCCTTTATCTATCGTGTGTGTGTGTGTGTGTGTGCATGTGCGTGCGCGTGCCTGTGCGTGTCTGCAGGAGTGTGTGAGTGCGGGCATTCAAAGTTCCCTCTGTCCTCTAAGAATTTAACTCAGAGTAGTGCCACTGTAAGCATTTATTTGGCCTATTGATCCGAACCTTAGTTGCGCCCTGCTGTGCTTTTGGCTGTCTCTCCCCTGCCAGTAAGCAGTTTCACTACAAACTTATTAGAATTAGAAATGGATATTACACACCTTACTCTCTGCCTCTTTATACATACCCTATCTGCCTTTCTCAATTACCATTAGTAGCAATGTGGGTGCCCCACCTACCTGAGGATCTGTCTTTTTCAGCCATCTATATTTCCTGTGTATAAGGGGTGCAAAATCCACTTGTCACTTAAATATCACTGAATTGATTGCTTTCATTTCACTCATACAACTCTTTCATACTCTTGCTTGTGCCTGTTGTTTTTTCCCATTGACGTTATGACCATGGAAATATTTGTAATGAACTATCAAACGCTCTAAAATGAGTAGTTTTGTCACACAATACCACAGATGCCTCAAGTTTTGAGGAAGCGTGCGGTTGGCATGCTGACTGCAGAAATGTCCACCAGAGGTGTTTCCAGAGAATTTAATGTTCATTTCTTTACCATAAGCCACCTTCAATGTCATTTGGGGGCGGCAGCGTAGCCTAGTGATTAGAGCTTGGACTAGTAACTGAAAGGTTGCAAGATCAAATCCCCGAGCTGACAAGGTACAAATCTGTCATTCTGCCCATGAACAAGGCAGTTAACCCACTGTTCCTAGGCCGTCATTGAAAAAAATAATTTGTTCTTAACTGACTTGCCTAGTTAAATAAATAAAATATATATTTTTTTAAATTTAGAGGATATGGCAGTACGTCCAACCGGCCTCCCAACCGCAGACCACGTGTAACAATGCCAGCCCATTCACCTGCTGCTTCTTCAGAATCATCTGAAACCAGCCACCCTGACAGCTGATGAAACTATAGGTTTGTACAACCAAAGAATTTCTGTGCAAACTGTCAGAAACCGTCTCAGGGAAGCTCATCTGCGCTTGCTCGTTGTCCTCACCAGGGTCTTGACCTGACTGCAGTTCGGGGTTGTAACCAACTTGAGTGGGCAAATGCTCACCTTCGATGGCCACTGGCATGCTGTGGAAGTGTGCTCTTCACATATGAATACTGGTTTCAACTCTACTGGGCATGCATGGCGTGTATTGCATCGTGTGGGTGAGTGGTTTGCTGATGTCAACGTTGTGAACAGAGTGCCCCATGGTGGCGGTGGGGTTATGGTTTAAGGTATGGGCAGGCATTTTCCGCCTTTATTTAACCAGGTAGGCTAGTTGAGAACAAGTTCTCATTTACAACTGCAGCCAAGATAAAGCAAAGCAGTGCGACACAAACAACAACACAGAGTTACACATGGGATAAACAAACGTACAGTCAATAACACAATAGAAAAGTGTGTGCAAATGAGGTAAGATTAGGGAGGTACGGAAATAGGCCATAGTGGCGAAATAACTACAATTTAGCAATCAAAACACTGGAGTGATCGATGTGCAGGAGATGAATGTGCAAGTAGAGATACTTGGGTGCAAAGGAGCAAGAACAAAAAAATAACAATATGGGGATGAGGTAGTTGGGTTTCCATCTTCAGTGATTTTTGCAATTTGTTCCAGTCATTGGCAGCAGAGAACTGGAAGGAAAGGCAGCCAAAGATTAATTGGTTTTGTGGGTGACCAGTGAAATATACCTGCTGGAGCACGTGCTGTGGGTGGGTGCTGCTACCATGACCAGTGAGCTGAGATAAGGCGGGGCTTTACCTAACAAAGACTTATAGATGACTTTGAGCCAATGGGTTTGGCTATGAATATGTGGTTAGGGGCAGCCAATGAGAGCATACAGGTCGCAGTGGTGGGTAGTATATGAGGCTTTGGTGACAAAACGGATGGCACTGTGATATACTGCATCCAATTTGCTGAGTAGAGTGTTGTAGGCTATTTTGTAAATGACATCGCCGAAGTCAAGGATTGGTAGGATAGTCAGTTTTACAAGGGTATGTTTGGCAGCATGAGTGAAGGATGCTTTGTTGCGAAATAGGAATCCGATTCTAGATTTAATTTTGGATTGGAGATGCTTAATGTGAGTCTGGAAGGAGAGTTTACAGTCTAACCAGACACCTAGGTATTTGTAGTTGTCCACATATTCTAAATCAGAACCATCCAGAGTAGTGATGCTGGACGGGCGGGTATGTGCGAGCAGCGATCGGTTGAAGAGCAGCAAGAGCGACATCATTGATGTATACAGAGAAAAGAGTCGGCTGAGAATTGATCCCTGTTGCACCCCCATAGAGACTACCAGAGGTCCGGACAACAGTCCCTCCGATTTGACACACTGAACTCTATCTGCGAGGTAGTTGGTGAACCAGGCTAAGCTACGGACAACAAACACAATTGCATTTTATCAATGGCAATTTCAATGCACAGAGATGCCGTGGCGAGATCCATTGTCGAGTCATTCATCCGCCACCATCACCTCATGTTTCAGCATGATAATGCACAGCCCCATATTGCAAGGATCTGTACACAATTCCTGGAAGTTGAAAATGTCCCAGTTCTTCCATGGCCTGCCAACTCACCAGACATGTCACCCATTGAGCATGTCTGGAATTGTCTGGATCGACATGTACAACCGGGTGTTCCAGTTCCAGCCAATATCCAGCCACTACTCACAGCCATTGAAGAGGAGTAGTACAACATTCTACAGGCCACAATCAACAGCCTGATCAACTCAATGTGAAGGAGATGTGTCGCGCTGCATGAGGCAAATGGTGGTCACACCAAATACTGACTGGTTTTCTGATCCACGCCAGTACCTTTTTTTGTAAGGTACTGTATCTGTGACCAACGTGAGGGCCTAATTAATTTATTTCAATTGACTGATTTTCTTAAATTAACTGTAACTCAGTAAAAATCTTTGAAATTGTTACATGTTGCGTTTATATTTTTGTTCGGTGTACATGGAAGTGTTACACTTGAAAGTTATCGAAACACTTTGATAAGAATATGTACATAAGTTCAGCAATTGCTCTCTTCTGATATTACTCTCTAGGCTACTGACCGATTCAAAGCTTCCTCTTGGTCAGTAGCTACAGAGTGGTATGAGAAGAGTGCCATCTTCCTGCATCTCACAACTGCCTGTATTTATTGATCTCTGCCTGCTGGACCCATGGGTTGAGGTAAACTCTGTCATATCCAGGATGGAGTACCATGCACTTCACCCTGCCCCCCCCCTGTCGCCTGAATGCACCTGTCCATAAGCTGTAATATATGACATAGATGGAAGGGACTTATCCACCCACTGGAGACTTGAAGACAGAGAGCTGTACATGTCAGTGTGGTTAGACAGACACATCCTTAGAATAGACCATAGAAATAGAACAGAATGACGTGTTAGTTCTGGGACAGCTGAAGTTGTACCAAATATCTTTATGCTCCTTGTTCTATCTGTGGTTGTACTCTACACACAACTTATTTTCATTTGCTAGTTCAAGTTTAGGCTTCTGTCTTCATAAGCAAATCAATATGAGAGCCTACTTACAGCAGAAAATGTTTTGCCTTTGAAACACAAACACTCCCATCAATGTTTTTGTTGATAAACTTATCTACATTCAAGCTGGCCATGTTTGTGCAATGTCCACATGTAGCCTACACCTGTAGGGATACTAGTTCTGGGATTTGAGATCTAAAGCTCGAACAGCAGACAGAAGGGGAGACGAGACAAAACTTGCCAGTTGTAGAATATTGTGTTGACAGCTGAGCTGACTGAAGACTGGGCATTAGAGCGTTGGGCCAATAACCGAAAGGTTGCTGGATGGAATCCCTGAGCTGACAAGGTAAAAATCTGTTGTTCTGCCCCTGAGCAAAGGCAGTTGTTCCCCGGGCGCCGAAGACGTGGATGTCAATTTTGGCAGCCCCCCGCACCCCTCTGATTCATGCTGAATCAGTGAGTGCAGTTCACCTTTAATGAGGCAGTCTAGACAGAGCAGGTGAGTGCAGGTAGGCCTAGACAGTGCCACTTTTTGGTGGTTCCAGCCCCGGCCCACTATTTATGTTAATGTGTTTGTGTATGCAAATTCTCCCCGTGTATTTATGCAAATACGGCACATTATTATTCATTTTACACAACATCTAAAAAAATACCTGATACCGTTAGAAAATGTATATATGACTGCATTCTATGAATTCCCACCAAAATCCTTGAACTGAATTCATTATTTGTCCCTGCCAGTAAAATGTTAATGCAGTCAATATCTGCCTACTTCAGCCTTTCTCAATAGCAAGGCTATGTTCACTGAGTCGGTACAAAGCTTTCCTTAATTTTGGGTCAGTCACATTGGTCAGTTTTTCTGCCACTGTGTACTCTCTGTTTAGAACCAAACAGCATTCTAGTTTGCTCAGTTTTTTTGTTAATTTTTTCCACTGTGTCATATAATTATCCTTTTGTTTTCTCATAATTTGGTTGGGTCAAATTGTGTTGCTTGTCCTGGGGCTCTGTTGAGTCTGTTTCTGTTTGTGAACTCTCTCTTTTTCTCTCTCACACACGAACATGCACAAAAAGTTGTTTTATTTTATCAGCATATTCTCTTAATTAAGACGGCCCCCAGATCATGGGCCACCTGAATGCCTGTGCCAGAATGGCTGAGCGTTATTCAAAGTCTCTCTGGGGACCGTCTCCAGCTCATAAGCCTACACTAACATGCTCAATTCCTCATCCCCGACAGCTGTCATTCACTGTTTTATTCTCCATTCCAATTTATGCTAAAACTATTAACGGCCCCAGTTTTATTAGGTTGTTTTTGTTGCACTGCTCTCCCCTTACATGAAGTGTGCATGTAACACAAAAGGCACATACAAAGCACACTTACACAGTGCACTTACACACACACACACACACACACACACACACACACACACACACACACACACACACACACACACACACACACACACACACACACACACACACTCTCTCTCTGGACAGACAACTGCCATTGACTTTGAGAGGTGGCTCATCTTACCTTTCTCCCCAGGCTAGTGCTTTGCTGGACTGCTCTCAACTGTTCTTTGGCTTTACCAACACAAGAGGATAGAGCATCTCTCCCTCTTTGTCTCTCTCCATCCTCTCTCCTATATTCTATCCTCTCTCCATCCTCTCTCTCTCCTATCTTTTACCCTCTCTCTCCTATATTATATTATACCCTCTCTCTCTCTTATCTTCTAACACTCTCTCTCCTATCTTCTACCCTCTCTCTCTCTCTCTCCTATCTTCTACCCTCTCTAGGCTAACAGAAGGATTGTTTTGATGCTGAACAGGAAGTGGAGAGTGGTGGAAAGAGCCGTCATTTAGAGAGAGGGTGGGAAAGAGAGAGAGGAATGAGGGTATTATTTTGGACACAAGGTAAATTGGACACGCATTCGGTCTTTATATTACTGTAGCATAGGCTGTGCTGCAGCAAATGTAGGCCTACAAGAAAAACTTTTACCATAATGAGATGATAGGTCTACATGCATTGTGAACTGCTCTCCGTACCGAGATGTGCTGTCTGTCCTCACCCTGAGCGTTGATTCATCATGCAGAGGCCCTAGAGAAGCCAGATTTAGACACTGCATATAATTTAACAGTTCCATTTCACGCCATGCTATTCATATAAATGATTTATTTATTTTTTGCAGCTATTTATCCCGGGAAAGGGGAGCATTTTTGGGCGGTAAATGCCGGTAAATCTCTGTAACCGGGTTTGCTCTAATTCTGACTAAAATACTTTTGATACTGATGTCTGAACCGGGAGAGACCTTGCACGCAGCATTAAAACCATGCAAGACACATCTATTACTTTTCATCGTCTTTTGTTGTTATTGAATTGAATGGTAAGGGGGGATCCTGTATATTCTTCAAAGATGTCAAGGAATTGTCTTATAGGGGACACCACACAAAGAGATGATGACTAACATGTACCACAAGACAAAATGACAATATGAGAGGATAGAGCATCTCTCCCTCTGTCTCTCTCCATCCTCCCTCTCTCCTCTCTCCTCCTATCTTCTTCCCTCTCTAAGCTAAATGGAGGATAATTTTGCAGCTGAGCAGGAAGTGGAGCTGTCATTTAGGGAGAGAAAGAATGGGGGGGAAGAAAAAGAGACTCCCATATCTACTGGGTGAAATACCAGTGTGACATCACAGCAGCAAGATTTGTGACCTGTTGCCACAAAAAAAGGGCAACCAGTGAAGAACAAACACCATTGTAAATACAACCCATATTTATGTTTTTTATTTTCCCTTTTGTACTTTTAGTATTTGCACATCATTACAACACTGTATATATACATAATATGACATTTGAAATGTCTTTATTGTTTTGGAAATTCTGTGAGTGTAATGTTTACTGTTCATTTTCATTGTTTATTTCAATGTTAACATATGTTTCCCATGCCAATAAAGCCCTTAAATTGAATTGAATTTAATTGAGAGGACTGAGGGGCTATTTGGACGCTTGAGGTAAGTTGAGTCCCTCAACCCTACCCTGCTATTACCTCCGCCCCAGCCCTGGGACAATGTCACACTGCCTTCTCTATCAAGTCAATTGACCATCTTGAGCTCTATAGGATTTAATCCAGGTGGTTCTATTCCAGTCCTCGGTCCCCCTCAGATGGCACATTGCTTTTCTTCCAAGTCAACATTAACACACCTGATTCAACAAATCATCAAGCACTTGAGTAGTTGAATCAGGTGATGCTCCTTTTAACCACCTGAACATGATGAGATTATTATGGATAAGGGCAATAATCTTTTTTTGTTGTCAAACGTCAGTCAAGCATCGATCATCATGTCACCAGAATAAGACCCTCAACATTTATTGGAAAGGAGCGTCAAGATCATACTGTGCACTTCCACACCCCTGTGAAGTTCATCTTAACTTATTTAATCTGTTCCCTAATAAACTGCATGGTTTTCCAAGTTGTAGTGGGAGGAGCACACACCATATCATTGCGTGACTCCAAGTTCACTTCGATTTGATGGTTAAAATATCAACATTTGCGCATAAAGGCATTTCCACCTCCATTTGTTGCATTATACATTTTACCGACATAGAATGATCCCACCATGTAGAACATTTTACCGACATAGAATGATCCCACCATGTCGAACATTTTACCGACATAGAATGATCCCACCATGTCGAACATTTTACCGACACAGAATGATCCCTCCATGTCGAACATTTTACAGACACAGAATGATCCCACCATGTCTAACATTTTACCGACACAGAATGATCCCACCATGTCTAACATTTTACCGACACAGAATGATCCCACCATGTCTAACATCTTACCGACACAGAATGATCCCACCATGTCGAACATTTTACAGACACAGAATGATCCCACCATGTTGAACATTTTACCGACACAGAATGATCCCACCATGTCGAACATTTTACAGACACAGAATGATCCCACCATGTCGAACATTTTACCGACACAGAATGATCCCACCATGTCGAACATTTTACAGACACAGAATGATCCCACCATGTCGAACATTTTACAGACACAGAATGATCCCACCATGTTGAACATTTTACCGACACAGAATGATCCCACCATGTCGAACATTTTACAGACACAGAATGATCCCACCATGTCGAACATTTTACCGACACAGAATGATCCCACCATGTCGAACATTTTACAGACACAGAATGATCCCACCATGTCGAACATTTTACAGACACAGAATGATCCCACCATGTCGAACATTTTACCGACACAGAATGATCCCACCATGTCGAACAAACAAATCATCTGTCTGCATTTAGAAAATTGTACCGAAACTTCATTGTGATTTTTTAAATATACGGTATGATTTTACTCGCATAAACTTTACTCACCTCGACCCTCCCTCCCAAAATAAAATAAAACAATGATAATAATAAAATAACACTTAACCAGCACTTCCCCTTTTATCTGTGTCTGGTGTTATCTAGGTCTTCAGCCAGCATGGAAGAAAGGGGGGTCATACAAAGCTCTGCTGTGCCAGATTTCTGCCTGCTTGATATGCATGAAAACATGAAATGACCCTGGGAATCGATAGAATATCACTCAGAGATGAACAAAAACAATATAACATTCAAAATGGGTGAAACTTTCCTTTAGGTTCTGTCTTGACTTTGGAAAGAGTAATAGCTACCTGGTCTGAAAATAGTGTTTGTTGAGAAGGCAGTTAACATTTACAATTCTTACATCTTCTTTAATTGTGATTTATTCAACCCAGATGCAAATGAAGTTGCATAATTTTTTATAAAACCTTTGGTGGCATCTCACATCTCCTCGACTGAATGTTTATTGGCAAGCTCTGCCTTTGCTGGGGGGTCCAGAGAAAATGCGCTACGCCATTCGGAGCCAGTCAGAGCCAGTCACCATTGGTCATATCTCTAGAGTGGAGGTTTATACCATCGTGAACCGTTGTGACGCCATCAGTCATTCAGGTCGAATATGGTGGAGATTTATAAAAAATGGGATGAGGCGGTGAGAGAGAACAGAGGGCAGGGGATGAGGGAGGGGAGGAAAAGATGGGAGGGGTTGACAGGAAGGGGATGAGGCGGTGAGAGAGAACAGAGGGCAGGGGTTGAGGGAGCGGAGGAAAAGGTGTCTAAACTGCACAGATAGCCTGCCTCACACAGGCATGTACACACACAGCCACATGTACACACACAGCCACATGTACACACACAGCCACATGTACACACACAGCCACATGTACACACACAGCCACATGTACACACACAGCCACATGTACACACACAGCCACATGTACACACACAGCCACATGTACACACACAGCCACATGTACACACACAGCCACATGTACACAAGTGTACATGTAGGAACCATTGTATAGACCAGCGTTTCCCAACTCCCGTCCTCCAGTACCTCAGACAGCACACCTTTTTGTTGTAGCCCCAGACAAACTCCCCTGCTTGTCCGGATCCACAACAACAATGTATGCTGTTGGGAGTACTCAAGGACTACAGTTGGGGAACACTGGTATAGATCATGCACACACACGCTTACATACACTGACACACACACGCTTACATACACTGACACACACACGCTTACATACACTGACACACACACACTTACATACACTGACACACACACACTTACATACACTGACACACACTTACATACACTGACACACACACACTTACATACACTGACACACACACACTTACATACACTGACACACACATTTGAACTGATTATGTATTTAGGCCAACATAACAGGATGGACTATCGGCCCTCTGTGAAATGGCTTGGCCAGTGGTTATATCTTTCAGTTGATGCTTCCATCATTTGACATGATGCCCCTCCTAAATGTTATATTGAGAGCTGCCTTAGGGCCAGAGTTGGTCTCTAAGCTTCATTGTGTTCACAGAAGAAACTCATTTCACAGCCCATTAGACATGTGAAAACCACAATGGCAAGTAAACAAACAGAGAGAATAGCTGCCTGGTGCATGATAACCAACAAAACACTGATTTATAAACCCGTATGCTCAAACTTTGTGAGATGGACCTTGTTTCCTCAAGTGTATAGGTTGAGATCTCGATTTGGGCAGTATTTCCCACACAGTATCTATTTTTCTTATGGTTAAATACAATTATAGAATGCTTTTTAGGTCTACTAAACACCTACTATTGCCAGACAAACTCCCCTACTGCCAGACAGACTCCCCTCACAGAGGGGCATCACTGCCTTGTATGGCAACTGCTCATCCTCCGACCGCAAGGCACAACAGAGGGTAGTGCGTACGGCCCAGTACATCACTGGGGCCAAGCTCCCTGCCATCCAGGTTGTACTCGGCGCATGTGACTAGTAACACTTGATTTGATACCTGTAGATGCTTCCAGTTTTCAGAATAACAACTCTGTGTGCATTGCCAATAGTAAGTTCTCAGACAAAGCCACTATGTAAATGTGCAATTGCATGTTTGATTAAATTCCAGCCCAAATCTTCATGTATTACTGGTGTACAGTGGGGTAATGAGATAATATGAAGTAGGCTGTCACTATCCCCCTCTGTGCCAGAGGCCCCATTAGCTTCTACAAACACACTTCAGGGGTGGCATTTAAAGAGCTTCCTCTCTTCCTCTCTGTCCCTAATTTTCTCTCCTTTAAATGTGCAAAGGTCAATTTAGATCTTCTCATCAATGATTCTATGTCCTAATTGGCTCTAGCACTGATCAAACAGCATCTTGTCTTGTCTTCCCTTACCTTCCATCACTCACATCACAAATGTTTCTCTCTCTTTTTCTCTCTCTTTCTCCCTCTCTTTTATTGTCTGTCTTATCCACTCCACTAATCTACTTGTCCTATAATCCTCTCTGTCTGTCGTGTCCCTCTCTTGACTAGCCCAGACTGTAACTCAAGGTACACAATGGGTCAAAGGGCTCACTGACATGTGTTTCATTCTCCTCTTCTGTACTCTTTGCCCCTTTCACACAAATGTCTGTCTTTTCTCTTACTTTCTCTCTATCGCTCTTCAGGGTCACAAAGTTTGATGGGGCGATTTATGTGCTTTTTCACTCAACCCACTGTTGAATAAAAGGACAGTTTGAGGTCAGTGTCTATCTCTGATGCCATGGAGCACTACAATCTCTGACATAGAATCATTGATGAGGAGATCTAAATGGACCTTTTGCACATTTAAAGGAGAGGAAATTAGGGACAGAGAGGAAGAGAGGAAGCTCTTTAAATGCCACCCCTGAAGTGTGTTTGTTGAAGCTAATGGGGCCTACCCATGGAAATATATCCCTCGCTCCTTCTCTGTTTCTTCTTACTCTCCGTACTATCTCCCTCTCTGTCATTTTTTCAATTTTGTCCCCACTCCTTCCGTGTTAGTGCATTTTATTTAGGGAGTATGTACAGTACCAGTCAAACATTTGGACACACCAACTCATTCAAGGGATTTTCTGTATTTCTTTTTACTATTTTCTACATTGTAGAATAATAGTGAAGACATCAAAACTATGAAGTAACACATGGAATCGTGTAGTAACCAAAGAAAGTGTTAAAAAAATCTAAATATATTTTTGATTTTAGATTCTTCAAAGTGCCACCCTTCACCTTGATGACAGCTTTGCACACTCTTGGCATTCTCTCAACCAGCTTCATGAGGTAGTCACCTTTCAATTGACAGGTGTGCCTTGTTAAAAGTTAATTTGTGGACGTTCATTCCTTATTAATGCATTTGAGTTATTATTATTAATGCAGTTGTGTTGTGACAAGGTAGGGGTGGTATACAGAAGATATCCATGTTTGATAAAATACCAAGTCCATATTATGGCAAGAACAGCTCAAATAAGCAAAGAGAAATGACAGTCCATCATTACTTTAAGACATGAAGGTCAGTCAATCCGGAAAGTTACTTCAAGTGAAGTCGCAAAAACCATCAAGCGCTATGATGAAACTGGCTCTCATGAGGACCACCACAGGAAAGGCCCAGAGTTAACTTTGCTGCAGAGGATATGTTCATTAGAGTTACCAGCCTCAGAAATTGCATCCCAAATAAATGCTTCACAGAGTTCAAGTAACAGACACATCTCAACATCAACTGTTCAGAGGAGACTGCATGAATCAGGCCTTCATGGTTGAATTACTGCAAAGAAACCATTACAAAGGACACCAATAAGAAGAAGAGACTTGCTTAAGCCAAGAAACGAGCAATGGACATTAGACTGGTGGAAATCTGTCCTTTTGGTCTGATGAGTCCAAATTTGATATTTTTGGTTCCAACTGCCGTGTCTTTGTGAGGACACAGAGTAGGTGAACGGATGATCTCTACATGTGTTTTTCCCACTGTGTAACATGGAGGAGGTGTGATGATGTGGGGGTGCTTTGCTGGTGACACTATCGGGATTTATTTAGAATTCAAGGCACACTTAACCAGCATGGCTACCACAGCATTCTGCAGCGATACACCATCCCATCTGGTTTGCGCTTAGTAGGACTATCATTTGTTTTTTAACAGGACAATGACCCAACACACCTCCAGGCTGTGTAAGGGCTATTTGATCAAGAAGGAGCGTGATGAGTGTTGCATCAGATGACCTGGCCTCCACAATGACCCGACCTCAACTCAATTGAGATGGTTTGGGATGAGTTGGACCGCAGAGTGAAGGAAATGAAGGCCAACAAGTGCGCAGCATATGTGGAAAGTCCTTCAAGACTGATGGAAAAGCATTCCAGGTGAAGCCAGTTAAGAGTATGCAAAGCTGTTATCAAGGCAAAGGGTGGCTACTTTGAATAATCTAAAATACATAATATGTTTTGATTTGTTTAACACTGTTTAGGTTACTACATGATTCCATGTGTTATTTCATGGTTTTGATGTCTTCACTATTATTCTACAATGTAGAAAATAGTAGAAAATAATGAAAAACCATTGAATGAGTTGGTGTGTCCAAACGTTTGACTGGTACTGTGTGTCTGAGTCGCTGGGTGACATGTAGCAGTGTTGTTGCATTTTAAATGTCAGAGTCTCAGTTTTGACTGGTACTGTGTGTCTGAGTCGCTGGGTGACATGTAGCAGTGTTGTTGCATTTTAAATGGCAGAATCTCAGTTTTGACTGGTACTGTGTGTCTGAGTCACTGGGTGACATGTAGCAGTGTTGTTGCATTTTAAATGTCAGAGTCTCAGTTTTGACTGGTACTGTGTGTCTGAGTCGCTGGGTGACATGTAGCAGTGTTGTTGCATTTTAAATGTCAGAGTCTCAGTTTTGACTGGTACTGTGTGTCTGAGTCACTGGGTGACATGTAGCAGTGTTGTTGCATTTTAAATGGCAGAATCTCAGTTTTGACTGGTACTGTGTGTCTGAGTCACTGGGTGACATGTAGCAGTGTTGTTGCATTTTAAATGTCAGAGTCTCAGTTTTGACTGGTACTGTGTGTCTGAGTCACTGGGTGACATGTAGCAGTGTTGTTGCATTTTAAATGTCAGAGTCTCAGTTTTGACTGGTACTGTGTGTCTGAGTCACTGGGTGACATGTAGCAGTGTTGTTGCATTTTAAATGTCAGAGTCTCAGTTTTGACTGGTACTGTGTGTCTGAGTCGCTGGGTGACATGTAGCAGTGTTGTTGCATTTTAAATGTCAGAATCTCAGTTTTGATGTCCACTCCAGCTGATCTTTCTGCTGCACTAATAAGGTCAGACTCACGCTGCATTTCAGTCTTCAAGGGCGATGCAAGCTGGGGCTGAATGTACGGTAAATCAGAGCTTGAGCACATCCTCATTTAATTCTCAATGGCTTTATTGACTAGGTGCCTGGGATTCATATTTTAGTCGTTTGTGAAAAAGTAAATTAAACCTCGGGGGAAAAAGATCAGTCATCTTCAGAAAAACTCATCCACTCCTCCTGAATGTCATTTCTTTGAGTAGACTGTTTTATTAGTATCAATTCAATAATAATTTTCTATTGTCTTTGTGGGATAATTCATCTAGCTCATGTTATTTATCATTTTTTATTGAATTTGAAAAAATACAATCTACCTGCAGTGAAGCCGCTCAACATTTACATTACATTCAGTCAACTAGCAGAAACTCCCATACAGAGCGCCCAACAGGATTGTTGTGATGTTGTATTAGTTAATATGACGACTGTTGCTCATCGAATGATTAAACGTTTCTAATTGCGTGATTAACTGAAACAAGCAATTATTAACTCATTATCCTGGGGCACCATGGGAAAATACGTTTTTATTGAGTTTCTATTTCCCAAATTAACTAAAAGAATATCAGAATATCGATATTACAACAGCCGCTGATTAATCAGTTACCTCTACAATCTCATTCTGAACGTCGTATAATCTGTGAATCTGCACGGACCCGGGTCTCACCAATGAGTATGTACCACACCAATCTTAGTTGAATATTTATTTACTAGAAAGCTAAAATTATGATAAAAGATACACATATACAAAAAAACACATTCTAGGCTATTGATTAGAACTTAGTATAACGGGCCAACACACTATGGCGTGTGTTACCCAAAATGGGGATTTAAAAGAGAGAGAAAAAGAGAAATTACACGAGAGAAATGTACATTTGGGTGAATCTGTCAGCTATGCTTAGTCTAACCCTAGCCTTGCCCCAAACTGCCGCTCTTATGGGTCAGAATATAATGATGTAATTACGTGGGGTAGGTCTCTGTGGAATCTCTCTTCTTGTACTATATATGTTAATTTTATCATAATTTTAGCTTTCTAGTAAATAAATATGCAACTAAGATTGATGTGGTACGAACTCATTGGTGAGACTCGGGTCCGTGCAGACGTTATACGACGTTCAGAACGAGATTGTAGAGGTCACTGATTAATTAGCGGCTGTTGTAAAATCGATATTCTGATATTCTTTGAGTTAATTTGGGAAATAGAAACTCAATAAAAACGTATTTTCCCATGGTGCCTCAGGTAAATAAGTTAATAATTGCTTGATTCAGTTAATCACGCAATTAGAAACGTTTAATCATTCTATGAGCAACAGTCGTCATATTAACTAATACAACGTCATGACAGGATCAACCAGGGTCAAGCGTCCTGCCAAAGGACACAAGGACAGATTCCCCATCCAGTCGAATCTGGGATGCACACCAGCAAGCTCTAGGCCATCGGCCCAAGCTCCCAACCGCCAGGCCACTAACCATCCAAGATCTCCCCCACAGATCCCCTCGAAAGCTGCCCCACAACCATCCAAGACCCCCACACAAGTCCCCGCCCCCCAAAAATGTTATTTCTAGGGTCAATTTTAGATTAATGTTATGCTTTTGGGGGAGACCAGAATCAGGCTACCTGAGGGCAATACCAGAACAAATGGTCTATTGATTCTGTACCTTCACACCAAACTCTGCAGAGTTGCGATGGTTGTGTGCCCCAAATATTCAAAATGTTGTTGGTGGCAAGAATTCTCTACAATAATTTTAGCTGAAAAGCATGAAATTATGAATCGTGCGTCATTTTTTTTACTGTATCTCATACAACCTGTGCCATGGAATAGGAACATCAAAAATCTGTATGGCACAGCTGTCAACATTCTGGTCCTCAAATGTAACTGGTATATTTTTCTGTTCATGCTATTATTGTTCCTCCGACAGTTTTGATCCTTTATATTGGGCAGACAGACCAGTTCCCTTCTTCCCCCCTCTCCATTTTTGATGTAGTGCTGTAATCTATTGGTTGTAATCTTAGATTGAGCAGACCTTCCCATACTAGCTCCATTAAAGACAGAATTCTACCATTCCAATATAATTTAAAAACAGAATACCCTTCTCAAACATCTTTTCCATAAATACAGGTATTTTATTAAGCAGCACATTTGAGTTCAACCACAATATTTGTTCTCTTTTCAGGGGGTGAAATTGAAATTGTAAACAGCTACGCATTGCTTGTTTGAAAACGATGAGTACTTAGAACAACGTTTCTTTTTCAATTAATCGAAAATGAGAAAGGGTTGCAAAATGGACATTTTTAAACAAAGGATGAGCTTTTCTTAGTATTCTACAGTTGAAGTCGGAAGTTTACATACTTAGCCAAATATATTTAAACTCAGTTTTTAACAATTCCTGACATTTAATCCTGGTAACAATTCCCTGTTTTAGGTCAGTTAGGATCACCACTTATTTTAAGAATGTGAAATTTCAGAATAATAGTAGAGAGAATGATTTATTTCTGCATTTATTTCATTCATCACATTCCCAGTGGGTCAGAAGTTTACATACACTCAATTAGTATTTGGTAGCATTGCCTTTAAATTGTTTAGCTTGGGTCAAACATTTCAGGTAGCCTTCCACAAGTTTCCCACAAAAAGTTGGGTGAATTTTGACCCATTCCTCCTGACAGAGCTGGTGTAACTGAAGCAGGTTTGTAGGCCTCCTTGCTCGCACACACTTTTCAGTTCTGCCAACACATTTTCTATAGGATTGAGGACAGGGCTTTGTGATGGCCACTCCAGAACCTTGACTTTGTTGTCCTTAAGCCATTTTGCCACAACTTTGGAAGTATACTTGGGGTCATTGTCCATTTAGAAGACCCATTTGTGACCAAGCTTTAACTTGGTCTTGAGATGTTGCTTCAATATTCCACATAATTTTCCTACCTCATGATGCCATCTATTTTGTGACGTGCACCAGTCCCTACTGCGGCAAAGCACCCCCACAACATGATGCTGCCACCCCCGTGCTTCAAGGTTGGGATGGTTTTCTTCAGCTAGCAAGCCTCACCCTTTATCCTCCAAACATAACGATGCTCATTATGGCCAAACATTTCTATTTTTGTTTCATTGTTTCAGACCAGAGGACATTTCTCCAAAAAGTACGATCTTTGTCCCCATGTGCAGATGCAAACTGTAGTCTGGCGGTTTTATGGCGGTTTTGGAGCAGTGGCTTCTTCCTTGCTGAGTGGCCTTTCAGGTTATGTCATTATAGGACTCATTTTACTGTGGATATAGATACTTTTGTACCTGTTTCTTCCACCATTTTCACAAGGTCCTTTGCTGTTGTTCTGGGATTGATGTGCACTTTTCGCACCAAAGTACGTTAATCTTTAGGAGACAGAACACATCTCCTTCCTGAGCGGTATGACGGCTGCGTGGTACCATGGTGTTTATACTTGCGTACTATTGTTTATACAGATGAACATGGTACCTTCAGGCATTTGGAAATTGCTCCCAAGGATGAACCAGACTTGTGGAGGTCTCCAATTTTTTTTTCTGAGGTATTGGCTGATTTCTTTTGATTTTCCCATGATGTCAAGCAAAGAGGCACCGAGTTTGAAGGTAGGCCTTGAAATACATCCACAGGTACACCGCCAATTGACTCAAATTATGTCAATTAGCCTATCAGAAGCTTCTAAAGCCATGACATCATTTTCTGGAATTTTCCAAGCTGTTTAAAGGCACAGTCAACTTAGTGTATGTAAACTTCTGACCCACTGGAATTATGATACAGTGAATAATAAGTGAAATAATCTGTCTGCAAACAATTGTTGGAAAAATTACTTGTATCATGCACAAAGTAGATGTCCTAACCGACTTGCCAAAACTATAGTTTGTTAACAAGAAATTTGTGGAGTGGTTGAAACAAGTTTTAATGACTCCAACCTAAGTGTATGTAAACTTCCCACTTCAACTGTACTTGAGAACCATTTTGGGTTCAAGTAAGTGAAGCTTTTAGAAAGAAGTTTGTTGCTTTCATATTCATATTCCTTATATAGACAGTCCCGCTTTATCTTGTCTGGTTTAGCATCCCAGATAAAGCGAGAAGAAAATCCAAGAGTATGCAAAGCTGTCATCAAGGCAAAGGGTGGCTACTTTGAAGAATCTGAAATATATAATATATTTTGATTTGTTTAACACTTTTTTGGTTACTGCATGTTTCCATATGTGTTATTTCATAGTTTTGATTTCTTCAATATTATTCTACAATGTAGAAAATAATAAAAATACAGAAAATCCCTTGAATGAGTAGGTGTGTCCAAACTTTCACTGGTACTGTATATATAAAGTCCGCTGTGAATACCAGGCCTGTCTTCTTAGATGTTTCATGCTGTTCTATTATTTCTAGTGGTTGTCGTATATCTTCTCTAATGTATCATCCATGTATCTGATCAGGATGAACTATTCCTGGTAAAAACCTTTTTCATTCTGAGTGCTATGCATTTCGCTAGTATTTTTACATCACAACATTGAAGTGGAAGAGGCATACTGGATCTTTATATTTGCCATTTGAGCTTGTTTTAATGGTAGTGAAATCAGACCTTCCTGCTGAGTACCTGACAGACTACGGTTTTAGGAGTCGGTAAAACAATGGAGCTTTGAGTATGTAAAAAAGGCTTGATATACTGTCCCTCTACTGGTATGCAATCAAGCCCTGGGGTTTTTCCCGTCTGAAAGGATTTAATAACCTCAAAGAGTGCTTCCTATGTCATTCGGCCTTCGCACTGATCTTGTTGTGCATTTGTAAATGTTTCATATTTTGTATAATTTGGAAAGACTTCCTTACAGTAATCGGCGTCATTCAAAGGGTGAAGAGGAGACAGAAAAGAAAACATCTGGAGCCAACTGGTAAAAACAGAGGGCCTTTTACTTAGTAATAAGGAATTATTATCACTTTACAAGGTCCCTGTAACACCTAAAGATTTTGCAATGGTTTTAGATGCCATTCCCTCAGGTGTTGCTATGTTATTCAGGAACCTGTCAAGACCTGACCCTCAGAGCCTACCTTCTGTTGACCCTGTTGACTCATCAGTAGGAAAGATTTGTTTCTCTTTTGGTCCATTCAACAACAGAGCGATACGAACCTTGTTTCAGCAGGATGTTGTATGTCATGCCTTATTGGATCACATACATACCTACTTGTTAACAAAATTAAGGAAGTTTCCTTTAAAATGATTCATAAATATTATCCTGCCAACCACTATATAAAGAAGTTTAAGGAAAACATCAACTCAAATTGTTCCTTTTGTAATGACCACCCAGAAACAGTGTTGCATCTTTTTTGGCATTGTATTCATGTAAGAAAACTGTGGCAAGTAGATGTATAATTGAACAGATTTATGAAGATCTTACACTACTTTGGAGCAATGTACTGCTTTGATTATTTACCTATGATAGAAATAAGCTGAAACATTAATTTCATTATTCCTTTGGCCAAATGTCATATTCACAAATGTAAATTTACAGACTAAACACCACATTTTCTTACCTTACAAAAAGAAATTGAACTGTATTTTAAGACAATGAAATACTCTACTAACTAAAAGAAATGCTGATTAGAGTAATAAGTGTATGTATGTCCCTTATGTATGTCCCTGATGTATGGTCCTTGTGTAATGTGATATTGTACCCCCTAGCCCAATTGTCCTTTGTATATTTTTTATATATACCTGTGTTCCTACATGTACTTCCAGTATTGATTTGTTGTTAATAAAAAAAGAAAAGAAAAATAAAAAATGAAAAGAAAACATCTGCTTAAAATATTTAGCTTCCTTCTTTTAAAATATAATTTGAGAATCATGGATGACACCGTCTTTAGTAAGGAGTTCCTGCAAATTATTTTTGGTAGCGTTCCTGTGTGGAGGATTCAGAAAGAATTTGGTGAATTTTTCTCCATATTCCATCCAGTTTGCTTTATTTTGGTAATATATCACATTAGTATGGGGTCAATTTCACGCCATATTGAATTCAAAATAAAATAAATCGTCAACATGAAAAATAACGTTGAGAAAGTAAACATGATATTTTTGAGGACAGGTGAAATAATGAATGTTGAAATCAAAACCCAAACAATTGAAAGCAAAATGCATAGAATTGTAAACAAAAATAAGACATCAAAAGCAAAACCCAAAAACGTATAAGAAAATTATTTTAAAGCGAGAGCAAAGCTCTATGACAAATTATTAAAAATAATATTTGAAAAGGAATGCAAAAATCCTTTTTGGTTAAACTTTCCCAGCAACCAATCCTATTGAATAGATTTTGCCTACGCTCTTGCCTGCATGTACAACCTTTTGGTTACGCTACTCGTATCTTTGCTTTCGATGTCTGTTTCTTTGCTTTCACTGCCATTCTTTTCCATTGTGAGTTTAGGCATTATTTTTCCGTGAAGGGCGGGGTTTAGAGGGAAGCATAGACATTGAGTCTCCATTGGTCCGCTAGTTTTGGAGTGAAAGTTCGGCTTAACCCAATCAATGATTTGATGTGTCACTGCCTCTAACCCTTCTAACTACCTAGGTAAACATATGAATTACCTGTTGCACAACATTCAATGCAGGTGTTAACTGATTCTCCATGTTCAGAACATGCGGGCACAGAGGGAAGATTTGATGCGTAGTGGTATGTCAGACCGTCTCCTTAAGTAGGCAATAGAAAAAAAAGGCTGTCTATCATGTTCATTGATTGGGTTAAGACGAACCGTTACTCCAAAACTAGCAGATCAATGGAGACTCTAAGTCTACGCCTCCCTCTAAACCCTGCCCTTCATGGAAAGATAATGCCAAAAATCGCAAAGAAACAGACATCGAGCGCAAAGATACGAGTAGCATAACCAAACGGTAGTACATGCAGGCAAGAGCGTAGTCCCGCCCTGGCCATAGAGAGGCTTTTATTCTCTATTTTGGTTAGGCCAGGGTGTGACTAGGGTGGGCATTCTAGTTTCTGTATTTCTATGTTTTCTATTTCTTTGTGTTTGGCAGGGTGTGGTTCTCAATCAGAGGCAGCTGTCTATCGTTGGCTCTGATTGGGAATCATATTTAGGCAGCCTTTTCCCACCTGTGTTTGTGGGTAGTTGTTTTCTGTATAGTTTTAGTTACCTTACAGAACTGTTTGGTTTTCTCTTTGTTATTTTCTGTTCTAGTGTTCTGCTTTAAAAAAAATATATAATGAACACGTACCACGCTGCACCTTTGTCCTCTTCTTCAGACGAGCGTTACAGAACTACCCACCACAAACATACCAAGCATCGTGGCCGGGAGGAGCAGCACTATCTGGAGGAATGGACATGGGAGGAGATATTGGGAGGCAATGGACCCTGGGCACAGGCTGGTGAATATCGCCGTCCTAAGGAGGAACTGGAGGCAGCTAAAGCAGAGTGGCGATGCTACGAGGAGTTGGAACAGCGGAGTAAGCACGAGAGGCAGCCTCCCCAAACGGAAAGAGTGGCTGACTCAGGGTATAGACCTGATCCAACTCCCCATGCTTACCGTAAGGAGTGTGGTACTGGTGGGGCACCATGTTATGGCACGGTGTCTCCAGTTCGCTCTCATAGCCCGGTGCGCTATATGCCAGCTCTCCGCAAGTGCCACGCTAGAGTGGGCATCCAGCCAGGGCAGATTGTGGCAGCTCAGCAGGCTTGGTCTCCAGTGCACCGTTTCGGCCCAGGTTATCCTGCGCCGGCTCTGCGCATTGTCTCCAGTGCGCTGTGACAGCCCGGTTCGTCCTATGCCTGCGCTCCGCCCCTGCCGGGCTGAAGTGAGCATTCAGGGAAGAGTGGTGCCAGCACCAGATCTCCAGTGCTCCCCCACAGCTCGGTCCATCCAGTGCCTCCTCCAAGGACCAGGCCTCCAGTAGGTCTCCCCAGCCTGGTTCATCCTGTGCCTCCTCTACATTCTCAACTTAATTTTTCATGTTTACGATTTATTTTATTTTGATTCAATACATATGGCGTGAAATTGTCCAAATACGTTAGATTGTTCTTGAATAAATTCCTCCAGTTCTTTTTGTTTTTCCTCTAACTTGTTTTGTACCTCTGTTTTATTGCCATCTACCTGTACTGTTAGTTCCTGTATTTCACTTGTTAGTCTTGTCTCTTTAGACAGAAACAGTTTTTTCTTTACTGATGAATATTGAATTGAATGACCTCTGAAGGTACATTTAAAAGTATCTCAAACAATAAAGGGATTGGTGGAACCTACTGTATATTGTACTGGAACATTCCGTTATAAATGATTTTGCCTTATTTAAGAACAAATTGTCCCCCATTAGACTTTGATAAAATGTCCAATTATCCATTTATTTTTCAAGCTCCTTTTATTTGTCAAGTCACGTGTGTGGCACACCGGGAAATGGCCTTGAAAAACCTTCCGTAGCGACAAAGATCTAGGCATGTACAGGGCGAGAGAGAGAGCGAGAGAGCTGCAGAGAGATGTCAGTCAAACCACTGTGTTCTAATCTAAAATCCAATTAAATGACTCAGAGTCTCCGACCTCACCATAATTTCCCCCAGCAGCACCCTCCGGCTTCTGCAGATTTGCATTCGCTCTCTGTTTCTCTCCCCTCATTTTCCCTTAGTATGTACTTCTCGCTTTTTTCTGAATACACTACTGTGTTTTCCCATCATTCCTTGCTTTGTGAAGTTTAGTGCACGTATGGCGAGGGTTTGATAGTCAGACAGGTAGACGCTAGAGAACGTCTTTGATTACTCGTGTATTTGAGTACTACGTGTGTGTGTGACAAAGAGAGAGAGCACGATACACTCTTAGAATAAGTAGTGGCTAGTGCAGAAACCCTGGAGAGCCTTAAGGAAACCCTGGAGAGCCTTAAGGAAACCCTGGAGAGCCTTAAGGAAACCCTGGAGAGCCTTAAGGAAACCCTGGAGAGCCTTAAGGAAACCCTGGAGAGCCTTAAGGAAACCCTGGAGAGCCTTAAGGAAACCCTGGAGTTCGTCAAGGAACCATTGCTAGTCAATGGTTTGAATTTGCACCTTCGATTGGATGATGGGTTCTTGGAGACACCTTTAATGGTTCAATGTAGCCAGAGGAAGACGCGAAGCAAGAGGTTTTACACCACCCAAAATCTGTACACAAAAAGAAAGGCCACAAAGTTAGGAAGTTTTGTATGGAACTCAATGAGAAAATGTCTAATTTGGTCAACAAAAAATTTAATTGCTCAGTTGCTACGTGTGGCTTATTTGATCAAATTAGAAGTTTTGTAATGGTTAGGTTGTTACGAATGCACGGATAGAGGTGGACGCACGTGGAATTTCTGCAACTTTGAAAAAACAACTTTATATCGGAGTTGTGGCTGTTGTCATAGGATTTGGCCGGTGTAGGCCGTCATTGTAAATAAGAATTTGTTCTTAACTGACTTGCCTAGTTAAATAAAGGTTAAATAAAAAATTAAAAAAATAAAATAGAGATAGAGGACTCATCTTGGATATAACCAGTTTTAGCATGGGCATTGCCATTGAAGGCTTCCACCAGTTTAAAGTAGTCAACTGGGTGGATATTCCTAATAGTTGGGAGCAATCAGTGGGGAAGAATAAGAAAATTGACTACTTTAAAATGGAGATAGACTCAATGGCACTGCCCATGCTGTCACAGGCGCGATAATGGCACAGATACAAAGACAAGTAAACTCTATGGCCTGTTGTTCACATGCATATCTGCCCTCGCATTGGCTAGAATGGTCCCACCTGATCTATTCTCCTCCCGCCTGCCTTCATCTTTTTATTTCCAGTGAGTGGATTTGATTAATCTGGCCCAGGTGCCAGGGTAGGTGTGTTTTGCATAGGGTGAAAGTTCATTGCATTCCTTTTGGAACTGGGCTGCTTCCCGGGTGTGAGCCAGGTGCCCCGTTCAAAGCCCATAGAGAACTTGGCTCAAAACAAATGTGACGTAATTAAGCACAAGGAGTAATGAGTAGGATTCATTACACATGGGTTCCTCAAATAGCCTTTTCAGAAGCATAGGTGCAAGAAGTAGGGGTGCTGCACCCCTGAAAAATCGGAATATTAATAAATAAATAAAATCACAAAGGTAGTGCACTGGGCTTTTACTTGTATTAGTGAATCAATGTAAATCAAATCAAATGTATTTCTATAGGCCTTCTTACATCAGCTGATATACCAAAGTTTTGTACAGAAACCCAGCCTAAAACCCCAAAAAGCAAGCAATGCAGGTGTAGAAGCACGGTGGCTTGGAAAAACTCCCTACAAAGTCCAAAACCTAGGAAGAAACCTAGAGAGGAACCAGGCTATGAGGTGTGGCCAGTCCTCTTCTGGCTGTACCGGGTGCAGATTATAACAGAACATGGCCAAGATGTTCAAATGTTCATAAATGACCAGCATGGTCAAATAATAGTAATCACAGTGAACAGGTCAGGGTTCCATAGCCGCAGGCAGAACAACTGAAACTGGAGCAGCAGCACGGCCAGGTGGACTGGGGACAGCAAGGAGTCATCATGCCAGGTAGTCCTGTGGCATGGTCCTAGGGCTCAGGTCCTCCGAGAGAGAGAAAGAAAGAAAGAGAGAAAGAGAACATTAGAGAGAGCATACTTAAATTCACACAGGACACCGGATAAGACAGGAGAAATACTCCAGATATAACAGACTGACCCTAGCCCCCCGACACATAAACTACTGCAGCATAAATACTGGAGGCTGAGACAGGAGGGGTCAGGAGACACTGTGGCCCCATCCGATGATACAGGCGGACAGGGCCAAACAGGCAGGATATAACCCCACCCACTTTGCCACAGCCCCCACACCACTAGAGGGATATCTTCAACCACCAACTTACCATCCTGAGACAAGGCCGAGTATAGCCCACAAAGATCTCCGCCACGGCACGACCCAAGGGGTAGACTTCAGTAGCATGCACACATTTTTTTTGTGGCATCTCAGCTTTGGCAAAAAGGTAGTTGTATTATTAACAGCAGTATCTTGCAAGATTCAATAGTTGGAATTGTAAGAGTTGTTGCCCTCTCCCTTTCTCCGTGATTGTCATTCTCATGTACAGTATTCAGAAAGAGCAAAACCCTGTCCTCAAACATTTACATCAAAAGGTGCAGAGTTATGGGCAAAGACACAAAACATCCACATCAAATTACATATTTTTCTTGATCAAATAACATGGAAAACAATCACTTTTTGTGCAGTATTAATTTTCTCTGCTTCATCCTTACAAACCACTTCATGTAAATGTACATTACTGTATTGTACATAGGCTGGTCATCTAGGTTTATACCTGTAGACTTTCCATCACCATGAAGAAAAACAACACACAATACAGTAATTGGTAGATTGAGACATCAAGTGGTTTATGATGTTGTGGCTCAGTTGCTAGAGCATGGTGTTTGCAATGCTAGGGTTGTAGGTTCGATGCCCACGGAGGACCAATATGAAAATGTATTAAAAGATCATTTCAGTTTTCACACTTAAATAAGTTGCATTTGCAAAGTATTTCAAGAAACTGGAAAACATATATCAAGCAAGTATTTTATATTCCACAGATATTATCAGATTAACTTTTTTGTACAGATGAGACTCAAGTTACAAATGCTAGTAAACCCTCAAATACATTTAGTTTTTTTTTAAATCACAAAAGTAGTGCACTGGGCCTTTACTAGTCCTGTTTTAGTGGGCTGATAAAGATATCTTCAGTGCAGGCAACAACAAAAAACTTCTGCATCCACCTCCCCCCTCTGCAAAAAAAAGTCGCACCAACACCCAACTACTTCCCGCAGCTGTGTTCAGAGGGGTTCAAGGAACTTTTTGAACTGGAAAAGGTTCCCTATGTATGGCCATTTTTAGAACCCCGAAAGGTTCTTCCAGACTCCTTTACTTATAAGAGTGCAGGATACAGACTAGAGAAGGGGTTCTGAAAGTGGGGTCAGCCGCAGCGATGGGAAGTACTTCTGCTACATGTATTTGAAATATGTATTTCAATTACTTCTGAGTATTTTGTCATTTGTATTACACTGCGTTGAACTATACTCCAATGTATTTTGTAACAAGATACTTTTGAGAGCTGTAGATTTGTATTTTCAAAATGCAAAATACTTTTCTATATTTTATTTTTTATTGCGGTTCACAATTTTGTGGGCCCCTTTCATCCTGCATTGGTGTAAGTCTGATGACAACCATTCCTCTCTGCAGAGCCTCACAAGCGCACTCAGGTTGGATGGGGAATGTTGCTGCACAGCTATTTTCAGGTCTCTCCAGAGATGTTTGATCTGGTTGGGCCACTCAAGACATTCAGAGACTTGTCCCGAAGCCACTCCTGCATTGTCTTTGCTGTGTGCTTAAGGTCATTGCCCTGTTGGAAGGTGAACCTTCACCCAATCTGAGGTCCTGAGCACTCTGGAGCAGCTTTTCATCAAGGATTTCGCTGTACTGCTCCGTTCATCTTTGCCTGAATCCTGTCTAGTCTCCCAGTCCCTGCCGCTGAAAAACATCCCCACAGCATGATGCTGCCACCATGCTTCACCTTAGGGATGGTGCCAGGTTTCCTCCAGACGCGATGCTTGGCATTCAGGCCAAAGAGTTCAATCTTGGTTTCATCAGACAAGAGAATCTTGTTTCTCATGGTGAGAGTCTTTAGGTGCCTTTTGGCAAACTCCAAGTGAGCTGTCATGTGCCTTTTACGGAGGGGTGGCTTCCGTCTGGCCACTGAGTGCTGCAGAGATGGTTGTCCTTCTGGAAGCTTCTCTCATCTCCACAGAGGAACTCTACAGCTCTGTCATTCACCATCAGGTTCTTGGTCACCTCCCTGCCAAGTCCAAGCCATTTCTCCCCCGATGGCTCAATTTGGCTGGGCAGCCAGCTCTAGGAAGAGTCTTGGTGGTTTCAAACTTCTTCCATTTAAGAATGATGGCGGCTACTGTGCTCTTGGGGAACTTCAATGCTGCAGACATTTTTTCATACCCTTCCCCTGATCTGTGCCCCGACACAATCCTGTCTCGGAGCTCTATGGACAATTCCTTCAACCTCATGGCTTGGTTTTTGCTCTGACATGAACTGTCAACTGTGGGGCCTTATATAGACAGGTGTGTGCCTTTCCAAATCATGTCCAATCAATTGACAGAGCTCCAGAGTTCCTTTGTGGAGATGGGAGAACCTACCAGAAGGAAAACCATCTCTGCAGTATTCCACCAATCAGGCCTTTATGATATAGAGGCCAGACAGAAGCCACTCCTCAGTAAAAGGAACATGATAGCCCGCTTGGAGTTTGTCAAAAGTCACCTAAAGGACTCTCAGACCATAAGAAACAATATTCACTGGTCTAATGAAACCAAGATTGAACTCTTTGGCTTTAATGCCAAGTGGCATGTCTGGAGGAAACCTGGCACCATCCCTATGATGAAGCATGGTGGTGGCAGTATCATACTGTGGGGATGTTTTTCAGCAGCAGACACTGGGAAACTAGTCAGGATCGAGGGAAAGATGAACAGAGCAAAGTACAGATTGATCCTTGATGAAAAGCTGCTCCAGAGCACTCAGGACCTCAGACTGGGGCGAAGGTTCACCTTCCAACAGGACACCGACCCTAAGCACACAGTCAAGACAACGCAGGAGTGGCATCAGGACAAGTCTTTGAATGTCCTTGAGTGGCCCAGCCAGAGCTCGGACTTGAACCTGACCGAACATCTCTGGAGAAACCTGAAAATAGCTGTGCAGCGACGCTCCCAATCCAACCTGACAGAGCTTGAGAGGATCTGCAGAGAAGAATGGGAGAAACTCCCCAAACAGATGTGCCAAGCTTGTAGTGTCTTACCCAAGAGGACTCAATGCTATAGTTGCTGCCTAAGTTACTTCAACAAAGTACTGAGTAAATGGTCTGAATACTTTTGTAGATGTGATATTTCAGTTATTGTTTTTTTATTTTTATAAATGTTTAAAAATGTCTACAAACTGTTTTTGCTTTGTCATTCTGGGGTATTGTGTGTAGATTGATGAGGAGAAAAAACAATTTAATCAATTTTAGAATAAGGCTGTAATTTAACAAAATGTGGAAAATTCAAGGGGTCTGAATACTTTCAAATGCACTATAAATGCATATGTTCGCTCAACGTCTTCTTGACATATTCCCATACCAACCTAATCCCCATGCATCCTCCCCTTTATATGTCACCTATTTTACCCTTCACTTTATTCATCCCTCAAACACGTTGACACATCCCATAATTTATGTAGGTTAACGTTTCACCCTCTCACATGTAGAGATTCAAATGTTCGAACATGGACTGACAGTAGCTTTTCCATCCAATTGGCGACAGATTTGAATATGAATATTGTGTATTCCGCATAAAGAAAATATATGCATATTCCCACCAGTGGTAGGCCTATGTTTCCACCAAATAGATTTTATAAAAAATCAGTGTATGACGAGGTAGTGCACACACAATGTATTTGTTGGCTTAAATTTTCATGTGCCGAATGAAAATCTAAAATTGAATGTGTTTCCATCGCATTCTTAACTACCGATAGTTTTGTAACAACAACGGTTGAGTCAAATAGCAAATGTGCCAACTCAAATCTTGGCACCTGCGCTCTAGCCAACAGTTTGCAGATATAGTGCGGGTAGGCTGTGCGGATTGTCTAGTCTAGGCTATATAATGAGATTATTATGGATAATAATAATAAAAATTACTTATGGGAGAAATGGCGGTGGAAACGACATTATGCACAATTATTGATATAATAACCATCATATCAAAGTAATTATTATGATACAGATTAAATCAATTATGATGAACTTCACAGGGTGGTGAAAATGCTAATTTCCGATAAATATTGAGGGTCTTACTCTGGTGACATGAACTATACTTGACTCCCATTTGACAAATAAAAAATATTCCGGCTCTTATCCAGAATAATCTCATCATGTAGATTTGCCTATCCGCCTAGGCTATCTGCGAGTTGTTGGTTTATAGAGCACGTGCCAAGACCAGAGTAACACATTTGGTGTTTTTGTGGCAAAACTAACGGTAGAGTTGAAAATGCGATGGAAACATATAGAACTTTAGATGTTCATTCTGTACGTGAAAATTTAAGCGAAAAGGTGTGAACTACTTCCTCACGCACTGATGTTTATCCACAAAAAGTCAATTTGGTGAAAACACACCATTTGTGGGAAAATACGCATATTTTCTTTTTGCGGATTCTATAGTATTTGCATGACCACCTGTCGCCAATTGGATGGAAACCTAGCTACTGACTGCCATTTTTTTGTGCAAGTGTCTGACATATTCAGACAATGTACTGTATAAAGTAATTTAGTTTTTCACTAGCCTACTGATTGATACCTGTTCATATTCAAGTTAGTGTGATTGATTGAGTGGACCCCTTCCCTCTAGCAAATACAGGGGAAAATATAGGAAAATAACCAAATGAAATGGAAAAATGTCTGAATACAATGTGTTTAATAGAGTATGAAAAGGTCGACGGTTTAATGCTCGAGCGCACCTGTTTTTCTTGCATCATCTCCTCATAATAATTCCCCGCTCTGAGAGAGAGGGTGGGGTGGAGGGGGTGTAGTAGAGTGTTGTAATATACACGAGAGGGAGCAGAAGATATTTCAGGATTTGGGGAATCACACGGAATTACTACAAGGGAGCGTTCGCCCTTCATGAATCCCTCCCTCGCTTCTATTCCATTCCCTCTTCAACTAAAGCATTCGATTTCCCTCCTGCCTGCAGATCGTGACCGTATTGGATGAAGGATGCGCCGCTGTGCTCCAAGAGCGACTACCCGCTGCAGTGCATGTGTTAACGTTTGACTGATCTGTCTATGTATGGGATTTTTCACTCTCTGTGGAGAGACAAGGAGCTGATAGCGTCCTGAGAGGGAAAACGTTAAAAATTGGAGGAATTAACTGATTTATGGACAGAAAAAAGGTCACTAGTAACTACTCTTTCTTGTCCCGTGGATGATTTTTTTTCCCCAATCCGGCGCTAAAGGCGCGAAATGATTCCTGTCACGTAGCGCAACAACCAGCTGTCCTGGAGTCCGCTGGAGTGAATAGGTGCTCCGTGCACGTGAGAGAATAGCGCAGCGCGCGGACACCTGCAGTAAATGTAGCGGGAATTCCCCTCGTAAACCGTCCGGAGAAGGTAAGTTAAAAACCTCTCGGAAGATATCTATCCATTTACATTATGTTTATGATTCTATATAGGTTATAGCCTACCATTAGCCCACCACCATTTCATCCACTATATATTTTTTTAATCTTTATTGTTAATTTATCTCTTGAATGATTATTTGTTTGTTTTATACATTGATATATATTAAAGAAGGTTGAAGAAATTGTTGAATTAACATTTTGAATTATGCAACATTAACATACATTTTGCAGTAGAAGCCATAGGCATATGCCAACCATTGCCACAGGAAGTAGGGGTGCTGAGGGTGCTGCAGCACCCCTTGAAAAATCAGAATACATTAAAAAAAAAAAAAATATCTATATATTTTTTAAGAAAATAATTTTTCACAAAAGTAGTGCAATGGGCCTTTAATAGTACTGTATTAGCCATCCTACATAGCGTCTGTGGCTCGGGCAAAAATATTTTTTCAGCACACCCCCTTTAAATTAAATAAAACATTTAAAAACGCAGCACTTACCACCCCCCCAAACTACTTCCTGCGGCTATCATACCACGGACCCAGCACGTAATCTGAGTCTGTAGAAGTGTGCACTTGGTTTAGTGGGTCGGGAGGAGACATCCATAGAGCGCCATTACCAGCTCAGTGTATGGGATGCTTGCCGAAAGACTGTCCTGCTGAGAAGTCTGTCTATCGAATGGTTGTTTTTCAGGATGCTTTGCAATGACAACTAAACCGATGTATATTTAAAGTGGGCCAAGTGTATTGTTGTTACTGTATACTGTATTAGTAGGCTACATGATCTAGATGTTTATTGTATGCTACATTGTGGCAGGTAAATGTTATAGAGACCAACTGTCATTGCAAACCCCACTGACTGTCATATAGCATGGCTACCTTTTGTTGATTTCAATTCATTCAATGAATGCATTTTGTTTATTTGAGTTTTTCCCATGGAGGCCAAATGAAGGCGAATGAGAGAAGAGCCCTGGTCTGCTACAGCATAATAGACTGGATGGACTAGTAGCACTCAGTCCTAAGAGCAGTCCTTTAGGTGGTCAGGGGCGTCACTGTAGTAAAACAGCTTTGTTTTCATGCAGCCATTTATCACCTAAATGTATAGAGTACTGTCAGACAATCACTCTTCCATATTTTAGCCTTGCCCTATAGACTACTGTGTATTTGTTTACTATATGAACGTGAGCTTATACTGTAAATCTTAAGGCATTTTTAACTCAAATACTCCTAGTATGTTGAACTAAAAGTCAATGAAAAGTAATTATTGCTTAAAATATTTATATGGTACTGACTCAAAACTAAATAAGTCACATCAATTCTACATTGTTAACCATTTTTGTAATTTTATCAGTAACTTACTTTATTCAGTGGCGGATTTAGGTATGGGGACATGGGCAGCCACCCAGTGTGGCATCTTGCCGGTGGCGGCACGGGGCGCCCGCACAAAATAATTTGGAATGGTGACTTTTGATCGGTTTTCTATCGCTCATTTGCACATCACGTCAATGATATCATGTCACCGTGTGGGAATGGGGGTAAATTAACCTTGTCGGAGTGGGCGCCCATATCTAGTTTGTGAGCTAGGCAGGCCACTGCCTGGAAAGGTCTCCCACTCAGAAGTAGAAGATGGGGAGGGGGGCAGGGGTAGGTTGACCTCATGTCTCCCCACTGGAAGCACGAGGTAGTGGGAGCGGGGGAATCTATCAAATAGTGCCCTTCTAACTTTGTACAGTACTAATGCATTAGTAAAATTAGTCACACTACGAAATGCTACCAAATAAACCACAATTCATTCATAATACTGTGAATATATAGATTCACAGACATATTGTTGCATTTTTTTCTGGTCTGTGCAAAATCGTGAAGAATTATATAAAACCATTCTGCACACCACCAAGGTGAATTGGTTTAGTCTTGGCTCTTGGTTGACAGTGTTGGGGATGGGTAATGCATTGATGCTCGAGTACCAAATCAACACAAATGGATAAGAAAAGGTCTAAGCCATCAGTGCCCAGTTTAGGAAAAAGAGGAAAGAAGAAGAGGAGAAACGCGCAAAAGATAAAGGTATTGCAGCTATGTCATCTCTTTATGAGTATAATATTATGCATGTAATGAAAGAGGCTAGTATAAAACTTATGTTTGTCAGCCTATGTTGCTTGCTATGCAATTACACATAGGGCAACAAATTTCAGTCCAACAGGGTTACATAACATTGGATATCATTTCACACAGTTTCATCATGATAATGTGTGTAGCCTGCAGCAAAACGATTACAACCTAACTAGCACATTATTGATTTGGTTAACTTTCATTGAGGTGACATCATAAAGGTTTTCTGTGTTTGTATTGACTTGGTCCTGAACTCAGTAAGGGGAATTTCCAATGCTTTAGGCAAACTTATAAGATGTCTATTATGCTGAGATTTTGTATCTTTTGTGATACATTGAGTCTTTTGGGATGTCTTGTGCCTAGAATTAGCCAAGGATGTTGTAGGGTTCATTTGGTTCCTATTCTGAAAGTTTGATAAATTGTGCATAATGACATGAATATATAATTGTGCAACAAATGTATTTAGGTTGTCAGACTCATACTGTATTTCAATGCAAATTCAAGTGCACTTCTGAAATATTTTGGAGCACACTCTGGCACTGGCCAGGATGAGGAGCCACATACCTTTCTCAGCCACACAGGTGTCTTCACAAATGTTGCCTGAGCCTGAGGATGAGGATGAAGACCCATTTGCTTCCACTTCTCTCCAGCAGGATTCTTCAGGTGTGTTTGTACACATGCACACCTGTGTTTATTTGTGCATCCCTGCATAACATTAACAAAATAAATAATTTCCCGTTCGCAAAGTTTTAAGTTTCCATATTGTAGGTAACAGTGATGATTGTATTATTACTGGGTATGTATGGGACGGCAGGTAGCCTAGTGGTTATAGAGTGTTGGGCCAGTAACCAAAAGGTTGCTAGAATGAATCCCCGAGCTGACGAGGTACAAATCTGTCGTTCTGCCCCTGAACAAGGCAATTAACCCACTGTTCCTGGGCCGTCATTGACAATAAGAATATATTCTTAACTGACTTGCCTAGTTAAATAAAGGTAAAAATGTAAAAAAAAATCTATGTGGTATGTCCCACCACTATAAATGTGGTGAATAATGTGTGTTAACTAATGCCCATGTGCTCTCCATTAGAAATGCCTATAGCAGCATCCCCACCAAGTCCTGCTGCTGAGGATGAATCACTTTCTACAGACCCTGTCTACAGACCCTTCTGACTGGCCTTCAGTTCTGACTGACAGAATTCGGACACAACTAGTTTGCAGAGGATCAAGTGAGGTACCACCAAACTTTGTTTTCCCAAGGAATGAGAGTGATGGAAGAAGTTGCCACCACCAGTATTTCAGGAAGACCCTGGTGAGTGGTAAAAAACATCCCTAGAAGTTGGTTGGTGTATTCTGAAAGAAACAACAGCCTTTTCTGCTTCTGCTGCAAACTCTTTTCTAAGAAGAAAATTAATTTAGCAAACTCAGGACTGACAGACTGGAAACATGCACGCTCTTTGCTGACTTCACACGACAGCAGTCCAGAACACCAAATTTTCTCAAAGAGGTTGAACTGATGGCAAAATTGGATCCAGTCATGAAAGAGCACCATAACCGTGTCCAAAAAGGGACCTCGAGTCACACCACCAGCTACCTTGGCCACCAAATGCAGAATGAACTCATTGATTTGTTGAGCAGCAAGGTCATTTCAATAACAGTGAGTGACATCAAGCTGACAAAATTCTTCTCTATAATTCTAGATTGCATCTCAGATGTCAGCCACACTCAACAGTTGTCAGTTGTGATTATAATTGTGTCACTGAAGGAGGAGCCCCACATAAAGGAACATTTTATGGGGGTTTTGGATGCAGAGGAGTCCACAGGCCAACATTTGGCATCCCTGATTCTCAAAAGATTAGAGGAGCTAAAAATTCCTTTTGAGGACTGTAGAGGACAGTCTTATGATAATGGGGCCAACACGAGAGGCACAAATAAAGGTGTCCAAGCCAAACTCCTGGAAATGAATCCAAGAGCTCTATTTGTGCCATGTGGGGCTCACACATTGAACCTGGTTGTGGCTGATGCTGTCAAAAGTTATGTCGATGACATAGGTTACTTTGGCATCTTACACAAACTGTACACCTTGTTCTCAGCCTCCACACAGCGATGGGCCATCTATGTGGACATCACTTTGAAGATGTGGACTGAGACAAGGTGGCAGAGTAAAGTTAAGAGTGTTGAGCCACTGAGGTATAAGACAGCAGCGGTGAGAGAGGCACTGATTGAGGTGAGGGATCAAAACAAAGACCCTGTGATAAAGATTGAAGCCCAGTCCTTGTCGGAGGAGGTGAGGAGACAGATCCAACATGTGAGCAAGCTGATGCAGTCACCCAGTATGCATGTGGATGTTGCAGTCAGTCTTCTCAGAAAGCCAGAGAGAGGTCTCAGCAGCTACAGGGCAACAGGCTTTATGACTGCACAAACGTCAGCCAAGGATATTGTGAGGGTATGAATGTTCTACAAGAAAAAAGGCTGAAGTCCACAAGCCGGCACTTTTCCTACGGATCATTTGATGAGCCTTTGAGTGATGTCCTGAAGAAGCTGGAGGTAACATTTTTCAATGCCGTTGTTGATGTTGCAACCTCAGCTCTTCAGGAAAGATTTTCCACATTGGAAAATGTGGGAGAGAAGGTTGGAGTGCTGTCAACCTTCCAAAGTCTCTCAAATGAGGAGCTGACAGAACATTGTGAGGCCTTTAGTATGACTGCACTATAAAGAACACTCAGACTTGGCTGACAGAGAGCTTGCACAGGACCTGAAGAACTTGCCTGACTTGCCATCGAAGACCATGACCCTGCTTGAGCTGCTGATATTAATACATGAAAGGGAGCTCTCAGAATTGTATCCACATTTGTGGACTGCTCTCAGAATTGGTCTTACTCTTCCAGTGACCATAGCTGAAGCAGAGAGCTTTTCAAAGCTGAAGCTCATCAAATCCTACCTGAGGTCCACCATGTCACAGGAACGCCTTACTGGCCTTGCTGTCATCAGTATTAACCATGCAATTGCTGGGCAGATTTCTTATGATGATGTAATTGATGACTTTGCATCAAGGAAGGCAATACATTTCAGGGTTTAGATGGCAGTTGTGCAATTTATTTTTTTTCTTGTTTGAAGTGCAATAGTGTAATAATCAGGTTCTCTTCTTTATAAGTGTGTTATTCTATTTGTGTATTTGTGTGATATAGGATTTGTGCAATTTAGTTTTATTTGTGTTTTTTGTTAGCAATAGGGTAATAGTGTAATAATTTGATTCTCTTTTTTATTTGTATTTATATACTACAATTTGTTTATACTTGTCTTTGTTACTTTTTGATATTTATGAGTCTTATTTTTATATTTATATGATTTTAAATGTTATGATTATTTATTTGCGTCGTTCCAAATGTCTGAATTAGAATTACAGTTAGTGCAGAATGGTGTTTTTGGAGGGGCTGAAGGGGGGGTTCGCCAGGGAGCCATACAAGCTAGAACCGCCACTGACTGTATAAACTGAATACAGTAGATTACCGTAGAATGTACAGTAAAATACAGTACATTTTATTGTGGAAAAATGATGGGCAGTGAAAGAGTCTCTGGCTAATTAATATAAGGCGTGCCTTGTAAGAGGCTATATTTGTCGCATGTGTGAGTGATCATTCTGTACCCCCACAGAATACGGTAATATGCTGTATTTTAGGAATTCTACAAACCTTTTCCTAAAAATATAGATGATAAAAAACACTTTTTTTTTTACCGTTCTGGTGAACGTAATTTACATAGACTTTTTAGGGCAGACCAGGGCTTTTGGCACTGCTAGGTTGCTACGCAATAGCAGACCAGCATAGCTTGTAACTTCACAATCCAGACCGGACACTGGGGGCCTGGTTTTGCCCTGTAATTACGGCCAGTTTGGAAGCATTTGTTTAGACTTCTAGAAGTGCAAGTGATATCCTTCTTGAAGTCATAATTTCCTTTCTTCTTAAAAACCTCTACTGTATGCTCTGTCTCTCCAATAACCTCCTACTCCTTCACCTGCCGGGGTCAAAGAAAAGACAATGAAAGAAAACCCAGGGCGTGGTTAACTGGAGACACTGATTGGTTTCACCTGTCTGTAGTTTGGCACTGATTACAACTGGAGGCAGGTGTGGCTGTTCTCCTGCAGACTAGACATTTTCCCCTGAGCTGGCCGTGGTCCTGGCAGCCAAAAATCAAAGAAACCTCGCAAACACATAATGTCCATCCACCACACAAGCTCTGAAACCGCTACACCAGATAACTGGACAGTTGGAAAAGATATCTGGAAATTTGGAAAAGACATTTGGACACCTTTCATTTATAACGCGATATGCGCCCACACATGCAGACCAGACCGACCGTACATGCTCCAAAGTTACAGAAAGCTAAACCAACAACTACACAAACTGAAATTGTGTAAATCGTAAACGCAGGTCCAACGAGGAAAAAACTTAGCTAGCTAACTTGCATTGATTTGTTTTTGCATCTGATCATGACCTAACATGGTGAGTGATGAAGATTCATTTATCTGGTCCCTACTGTTGCAGTCACGGCGTAAGTGACGCTATGACCAGCTGTTTTCAGCAATGTTTTTTGGGGAGGGTTGTCATATTGACAGATTTGCTAGCTTCTAGCCTTTGAAATGCAATGCAATCTCCTCATAATTAACTGTCAGTGTTGACGAGTGTCCTGACAAGAAGGCAAACCTTTCTAGCTATGCCAGGCAAAATCGGGCATTATCAGCTCATTGTTATGGATGTATCCAAATGAATGTCAATAGAAAATAGCAACTTTGCTGTTAATCTGGCTGTAGATGTTGTGACTGTGTTAGCCATAGCTAGCTAGCAAGCAAGGGATAGGAATGTTGAGCATTGCAACGAAACAAAAAGAACGACTGGGTCCATAAATATCAAACTAAGCGAACAAGTGGCTGGGTCGTGTCTCGAACAACCAAAATATCAGAAAGTATGAATTTGCTTACATAAATTAAAATATCAACGGAAATGTTTTATTTCTTCTGGTAAATGTGCGCTTAGTATTGTTCTCTTGCATCTGTGGTATAAACAGCTTAAACAAACACAACAGGATACATTTAGCTGTTATTCTGGCTACAGAGGTAGTGACTGTCTAGCCGGAGCAAGTTGGCTAGCTAGCAGCAAGCAAGGGATAATAATGTTGCCACTGAGCATGTTAAACAAACATAAAGAACGAACGTAAATATCCAACTACTCAAACATTGACTGGGTCGTGTCTCTAGCATCCAAAAGATGAAAATTGAAAAATAAGTACTTCTGCCGGTAAATGTGTGCTTTCATATTGTTTTAATTGGCAAATGTGGTATAAGCGGGATAAACGCCTCCGTAGTGTACATTACCTTGGAAAAATGAATTCTGCAAAGGGACTCGGCTCCGCCTTGTCCCGCCACGTCAACCATTATTTCCTAAGTAATGTACAGAATGTCTGCGTTTACCCCTTACATAATATGCAAATTCCTACAGATATTTGCTTGCTCTAATCCCTTAAAATGACAGTAAAATACTTTAGAAATAATATTCTCACAGTTTAATAGTCACATTTACTGTATTGTACTGCATTTCATTGCTCTGGCATCAAGTTACAAGTTACTGATCTCAACTGTATCTCAGTATTGAAGTGGCCTTATCCAGATAGTCAGCAATATTTCATATTGTTGTATTTACAATAATTCTGAAGACCAATGTATTCTGAACTACAACAACATTTGGTTACATAAACGTTTTACTTGCTATGACTGTGATGTTTTAATTATTTTATAGAATAGCATGTCATATCACTTAGCCAAAGACACGACAATAGATATAGGTCTATAGCAGTTTGGGTCTAGACTAGAGTATCACCCCTTTGAAGAGGATGACCGCGGCAGCTTTCCAATCTTTAGGGATCTCGGACGATACGAAAGAGAGGTTGAACAGGCTGGCAGGTATTATCCAGGCTAAAAAAAGGGCTGGTATCTGTGCCGCTAGCAGTGGCTAACAATGACTAAATAGCTTGTAGCTAATTAGCTGGTTATCTGCTGATGGCTAGGTAGTTCTGGCTATAAGGTCTAAAAAAAATTGTGATTCCGTATCACATTGGGTGAGGCAGGTTAGCGGAAGGTGTAATTGATTTCAAATGGAAAAGAGATATGAAAATAAAATTGAAATATGTACAAAAAAGGACGAAAAATACAAAAGTACACGAGAGGAAGAACAAAACACGTCTGCACTGCTACGCCATCTTGGAAAGATTTGCATGTACGTTGACTGATTGAAGTAATTAACCTTAAGCTATACTAAGATAAATTCCATACATTTTTCTAAACTACTCCAATCACCACCCTTTCTAGAGTACTATACTGAACAAAAATATAAACGCAACGTGTAAAGTGTTGGTCCCATGTTTCATGAGCTGAAATAAAAAATCCCAGAAATGTTCCATAGGCACAAAAAGCTTATTTCTTTAAAATGTTGTGCACAAATCTATTTACAGCCCTGTTACTGAGCATTTCTTCTTTGCCAAGATAATCCATCCACCAGACAGATGTGGAATATCAAGAAGCTGATTAAACAGCATGATCAATACACAGATGCACCTTGTGCTGTGGACAATAAAAGGCCACTCTAAAATGTGCAGTTTTGTCACACAACACAATGCCACAGATGTCTCAAGCTTTGAGGAAGCGTGCAATTGGCATGCTGACTGCAGGATTGTCCACCAGATATGTTGCCAGAGAATTCAATGTCCATTTATCTATCATAATTTGCCTTCAATTACGTTTTAGAGAATTTGGCAGCATGTGGCAGGGGAATACAATTTTCAACTGTTGGATATCATAGCTTTGTCTGGATTCCAATAGGAATTACACATCACTTTACAAGCCAGCATAATGTGATTTGCAGGTAGGGTTGCAAAAATCAGGTACATTTTCCAGAAATCCCGGTTGGAAGATACCTGGAGATCTTTCAGCCAGGATTTTTTGAAAATCTGGGAATTTTGGGGAAATTACTGGGCTTTTACAGCCCTACTTGCAGGCCACTGTATTAGAGTAAAGCTAGGCCTCAAAATAAAGCCTTAAGAAATATGTAAGAGTTAAATTATCATGATAACATTCACCTAGGAACTCACTTGGTGAAGGCCACAGGTTTAAAAATGTACGAATTCATCAACCATGTCTCTTTCACTAATAAATACAGTCATGGGTGCTAACTCTACAATTCACTAGCAAAGGCAAGAAGCACAGGGAAATTATATTGGAGGTGTGACTTAATGGGGCCGTTACCATTTAAAAAAAACTGATGCAACTTAAATAAGGACACCCTATACACATGTTGAACTCATTCCACGGAGGGCCGAGTGTCTTCGGATTTTCGGACAACCTGGTTGTCTTGGTCTTAATTGAAAGAAAAAAGAAAATCCCACAGACACTAGTCTGTCCATGAAATTAGTCTGACACCCCTGCCCTACAGGCTCACAGTGACTCTATCAGTTTGAGTAATGACTACAAAATCTAAGCGCAATAGATTTCCTTGAATTTTTTGAGTAATGACAGCACATTCGGGTTAACATTGAATAGCATTTGAGTGTTTTATTTCAGAACTAGCCTATGGATAACTAGATTAAAGTATATCTACATATGATATAGGCAGGGATGGGCAAAAATGACAAAATACAATTACAAAATACCTTAAAGATACATTTATCAAATTAAACTTCAAAATATTTTTTATTTGAAATGTATTTAAGAAAAACACATGTTTTTTTAAATAGAGAAATAAATCTGCAAATAGCTGGCCCACATAGCAACAACATACTCAGTAACAATTACAAAAACAATTTACTTTCTATAACTTTGATATGTTGTTGTGTATCTATCTTAGTTGAATGCACTGACTGTAAGTCACTCTGAATAAGATTGTCTGCTAAATGACCTAAATGTATATATGAAAATGAACATACCAAAATTAACTGCAAAACACACTGATATTATTATAGGCTTTGTGACAGGAGGAGTCCATTAGAATAATACTCAGAATACGTTGCAATTGTCAATTTTTACATATACAATTATATTTTGTTAATTTAGGGGATGCTCTTATCACACCTTAGTGCAATCTGACTTCTGATACCAATGCAGGGTGAGAGGAGGCCACAAAATGGTGAACCACTATAAAAAAAAAGGGTATAGGAAAGCTCTCGAAAGTATCTTGTTACAAAATACATTGAAGTGTAGTTCAGCCCAGTGTAATACAAATGACAAAATACTAAAAAGTAATTGAAATACATATTTCAAATAGATGTAACAGAAATACTGCCCATCTCTGCCTATTCCCTGCTTCGAAACCCAAAGGGATTGTCTCTGAAGACCTAGTCCCATTCCTCTCACTCAGATACCGTACTTCCACTGTGTGTGTGTGTGTGGGGGGGGGGGGGGGGGTGGATGAGAGAGATAGAAAGAGAAAGTGTGCACACAAGTGTGTGTTTGGTGTTTGTCTTTCTGTGCATGATGTGTGTGTGTTTGTGTGTGTGTGTATTTATGGAGGCTGATGTAGGAGGTGGTGGGGGAATATATTTCTACAAAGTGTGTCACTACAGCTGCTGCTGCAGTAATCCAGGGAAGCTCTCATAATAGATTTTTGCACAGTGAGTAGAGGATTGCTCCATCCTACAGTTGTTCTGTAATGCACTGCATGTTCTGATGTAAAGCAGGGATTGGCAACTGCGTGCCTTTTATTTTAGGCCCGCTGATTAAAATGTTGCTTAGGGCCCCCAAAAGGCTACAGCTGGCTCTGACTGCATGTGTGGGTATGCATGTGGGTACGCAGACCCCCGCGAGCCACCTCGGCCCCCAATGATGAGTTCAGATTTTTTTGTGGCCCCCACCCCCATCAAAGTTGCCCATCCCTGATGTAGAAGCTTATGCCCTCACTATCCTAAGATTTCACTACATTATGAGAGTCACAATTTGCATGGAAGTCTAGGGGAATTAGAAATAAGAAAGGCTTGTTGTTGTTATGGCAGCAGCTGAAGGGGTGGAGGTAGGGAATTACAAATAATCTCGTTAATGTAGTTGAGTAGCTTTTCCGAGTACTTGTAGTTTTTGAGTATTTTTCTAAATCAGTAATTGTCCAACACAATGAAATTGGGGAGGGGACTGTGGATCCTTCTCTCTCCGTTCGTTCATTCGTATGTTCATTCATCACAAAACCCACTGATATTGCCAACTACTTTAATGACTTTTTCATTGGCAAGATAAGCAAACTTAGGCATGACATGGCAGCAACAAGCGCTGACACTACACATCAAGTATATCTGACCAAATTATGAAAGACAAGAACTGGACTTTTGAATTCCGTATAGTCAGTGTGGAAGAGGTGAAAAAAATATTGTTTTCTATTAACAATAGAAAACTGTTTAGGCCCCTTACTTTTTGAGTTAAGCCAGTGTGTATAGACACACTGGCTTAAAGCCAGTGGCATGTTGTTTGTAAAGAAGGGGTGGAGGTAGCGAATGGCTCAGCACTATATACGTCAGCTACCACAGCAACTGAAATGACTGCAACACTTAACAAAGAGCTGCAGTTAGTTTCTGAATGGGTTGCAAGGAATAAGTTAGTCCTAAATATTTCCAAAACTAAAAACATTGTAATTGGGACAAATCATTCACTAAACCCTAAACCTCAACTACATCTTGTAATGAATAATGTGGAAATTGAGCAAGCTGAGGTGACTAAACTGCTTGGAGTAACCTTGGACTGTAAACTGTCATGGTCAAAACATATTGATGCAACAGTAGCTAAGATGGGGAGAAGTCTGCCCATAATAAAGCTCTGCTCTGCCTTCTTAACAGCACTAACAACAAGGCAAGTCCTACAGGCCCTAGTTTTGTCACACCTAGACCACTGTTCAGTAGTGTGGTCAGGTGCCACAAAGAGGGATGTAGGAAAATTGCAGTTGGCTCAGAACAGGGCAGAACGGCTGGCCCTTAAAGTACATTAATGACATGCATGTCAATCTCTCATGGCTCAAAGTGGAAGAGAATACTTCGTCATTACTTTTTTTTGTTCGAGGTGTTGACAAGCTGAATGTACTGAGCTGTCTGCTACCTCTTAACCTCTACAGGATCAATGTGTGTGTGTCCCAAATTAGCATGACGTTGTAAGTAACAAGAACATTTCCCAGGAAAATAGACATATCTGATATGGGCAGAAGCTTAAATTCTTGTTAATCTAACTGCACTGTCCAATTTACAGTAGCTATTACAGTGAAATAATACCATGCTATTGTTTGAGAAGAGTGCACAGTTATGTACTTGAAAATGTATCAATAAACCAATTTGGCACATTTGGGCAGACTTGATATAACATTTTGAACAGTAATGCAATGGTTAATTGGATCAGTCTAAAACGTTGCCCATACACTATTGCCATCTAGTGGCCACAATCTAAATTGCACCTAAACTGGAATAATACATTGCATTTCAAAGATGATGGAACAACAACAAAAAATGTGCATGCTTTTTCTTTGTATTATCTTTTACCAGATCTAATGTGTTATATTCTCCTAAATTAATTTCCCATTTCCACAAACTTCAAAGTGTTTCCTTTCAAATGGTATCAAGAATGTGCATATCCTTGCTTCAGGTCCTGAGCTACAGGCAGTTAGATGTGGGTATGTCATTTTAGACGAAAATTGAAAAAGATTGTTATATCCTTAAAATACTTGCACACAGCTCGGACACCCATGCCACCAGTGGTCTCTTCACAGTCCCCAAGTCCAGAACAGACTATGGGAGGCGCACAGTACTACATAGAGCCATGTAGAATCAGATTTAAAAAAAACAGGTAAAAATACACCTTAACAACGGGGACTGTGAAGAGACGCACACAAAGGTACAGACACATGTTCACACATTTATTGGATATTTCAAACTTTTTTAACAAATCAAAAACTGAAAAATTGGGCGTGCAAAATTATTCAGCCCCTTTACTTTCAGTGCAGCAAACTCTCTCCAGAAGTTCAGTGAGGATCTCTGAATGATCCAATGTTGACCTAAATGACTAATGATGATAAATACAATCCACCTGTGTGTAATCAAGTCTCCTTATAAATGCACCTGCACTGTGATAGTCTCAGAGGTCCGTTAAAAGCGCAGAGAGCATCATGAAGAACAAGGAACACACCAGGCAGGTCCGAGATACTGTTGTGAAGAAGTTTAAAGCCGGATTTGGATACAAAAAAAATTCCCAAGCTTTAAACATCCCAAGGAGCACTGTGCAAGCGATAATATTGAAATGGAAGGAGTATCAGACCACTGCAAATCTACCAAGACCTGGCCGTCCCTCTAAACTTTCAGCTCATACAAGGAGAAGACTGATCAGAGAAGCAGCCAAGAGGCCCATGATCACTCTGGATGAACTGCAGAGATCTACAGCTGAGGTGGGAGACTCTGTCCATAGGACAACAATCAGTCGTATATTGCACAAATCTGGCCTTTATGGAAGAGTGGCAAGAAGAAAGCCATTTCTTAAAGATATCCATAAATAGTGTCGTTTAAAGTTTGCCACAAGCCACCTGGGAGACACACCAAACATGTGGAAGAAGGTGCTCTGGTCAGATGAAACCAAAATTTAACTTTTTGGCAACAATGCAAAACGTTATGTTTGGCGTAAAAGCAACACAGCTGAACACACCATCCCCACTGTCAAACATGGTGGTGGCAGCATCATGGCTTGGGCCTGCTTTTCTTCAGCAGGGACAGGGAAGATGGTTAAAATTGATGGGAAGATGGATGGAGCCAAATACAGGACCATTCTGGAAGAAAACCTGATGGAGTCTGCAAAAGACCTGAGACTGGGACGGAGATTTGTCTTCCAACAAGACAATGATCCAAAACATAAAGCAAAATCTACAATGGAATGGTTCAAAAATTAACATATCCAGGTGTTAGAATGGCCAAGTCAAAGTCCAGACCTGAATCCAATCGAGAATCTGTGGAATGAACTGAAAACTGCTGTTCACAAATGCTCTCCATCCAACCTCACTGAGCTCGAGCTGTTTTGTAAGGAGGAATGGGAAAAAATGTCAGTCTCTCGATGTGCAAAACTGATAGACATACCCCAAGTGACTTACAGCTGTAATCGCAGCAAAAGGTGGCGCTACAAAGTATTAACTTAAGGGGGCTGAATAATTTAGCACGACTTGATTACACACAGGTGGATTGTATTTATCATCATTAGTCATTTAGGTCAACATTGGATCATTCAGAGATCCTCACTGAACTTCTGGAGAGGGTTTGCTGCACTGAAAGTAAAGGGGCTGAATAATTTTGCACGCCCAATTTTTCAGTTTTTGATTTGTTAAAAAAGTTTGAAATATCCAATAAATGTTGTTCCACTTCATGATTGTGTCCCACTTGTTGTTGATTCTTCACAAAAAAAATACAGTTTTATATCTTTATGTTTGAAGCCTGAAATGTGGCAAAAGGTCGCAAAGTTCAAGGGGGCCGAATACTTTCGCAAGGCACTGTATGTAGTTGTGTAATAATGTTATATGATGTACTGTTTTATGTTTTGATTTATATGTAATGTAAGAGCTTTAATATGTTTGGACCCCAGGAAGCAGCTAATGTGGATCCTTAATAAATACAAAATACACGCAATATCTCAGAAAGCACTGGTCCGATTTTGGGTGAATGATTTGTCTTGCCATAGAGATCCTGATCCTATATATATATATATTTTTTTTTGGCGATGCAATACAATCTTTGCTTAGCCAGGAGGGGGGAGGTGGAAGCCTACAAAAACTCTGCCTCGAACTTGAGGAAACATTGTAGAGGTAAGATAACTAGCTAGTTAGCTAGCTATGATTTATACCAAAAAAATTGCTATCTATGATTTTAGCAGCTAGTATAGCTAGCTATCTAATAGTCTAACTTCTGAACATTAGCTTGCTAGACAACTAGGCTAACGCTATTCTTGCAGCTAAATAAGTTGCATGGCTAACCACCACCTCGTGGGGGTAGCTGTTATGGCTAGCACGTCAATGACACTGTGGTGGTGGCTATCTAGCTAGTTAGTCATTTAAGTTATCTGGGTAGTTAACAACATTAGGCTAATGTCAGCAAGTGTTTCGCTTGCTTGGTCATGACATACAGCATTTAGAGTATTTTGTATGTACTGTACATTGTCTGTGTAAATTAGAATAACATTAATCTAAAAGACAAAGACTCAGTAAGTCTAACTGTGTATATAACTGTGTGAGTCTACACAATAGGTGCTGCTAGACATTATCATTTTTTGGGGGTCTGAAAACATCTGACAAACTCACTTCAGTCTCAGTATCTGAGTATAATAATGGAAAGTCTGGGTTTGGGCTATTTTAATGTCAGTGCTACGATGAACTGAGTTGCCACATAAAGCTGAATTTTATGAAATATTCTAAATGTGTTTGTTGTACCACTATACAGGTTTGGTCTACATGAAGCATCAACTTGACACAATGACAGAGGAGGACACAGAGCAACAGAGGCAGAGTTCATCTGATGAAGAGGATTTATTTTCATCACTGATGCCCAAAAGTTCATAAGGTACATCGGAACTGGTTGGGTACCTTGCCTGTGTATCAGACAAGATGGACTCTCTTCATTCCTTTCCATACATAAAGAAGCCATCCCTCAAACTGAACACGGCCTGCCTGCCTCTGCCGCCTGTGAGTGTTTTTTTAGCTGTGTTGGACTGCTCTTCACTGCAAAGTGAGCGAGGAAAGAGGGAGTGAGTGAGATAGTAAATGAGTGAGGAAATGGATGGGGGATTTTTTGTTAATATACTTTATTTTGCATTGCTTTTAATTCATCAATACATTTTAATTGCTTTGAATGTTTAATCTATTTTCAAATATTAATAGTGTTGACAAATATTTTTTATATACAGATGTGTGTCGCTGCAATTCAAACAATACATTAATTTAGTTCCTACTGTACATTCATTTCCTCTCTTCCTTTTCCAATTTATTGCATGGAAAAGATCATGTGTAACAATGTTCAGGTAACCTTAGCGAGATGATCTATAAAGTCAATTATTTTATTTTAAAAGTAACTCACTTTTACTCTGTGTAATTTTAAAATTAGCTACTTTTTACTTGGGTAGTTTTTTACACCAGTAGTTTTACTTTATTTTAGTATCAGTACTTCTACTTTAGAAGGATATTTCAGCACTCTATAAGCAGCTGTCTACGCCAGGGCCAGTTGTGGTTTTGAATGTGTTCATACTGTGTGTTTCCATCTGTGTTAGTATGTCTGATGGGCTTATGTGTGGTGAATCTGAGGGCCTATACAGACTCAATGGCTCCAGATATTCCTTCTGTCCTAAAACTGTTGGCAGACTATTATTCTTAATGGTTTTACATTTAAATTATTCCATGAACCACAGGGCCCCATGCACCTTCGCAAGCACCTCTAATGTTCTCTATCCCTCTGACTCAGAGGGTGTCAACAGGGTTGGATGAATATAGACGAATACGAAGTGGGTTGAGTTTTACGTAGTTCCACTGTGCAGACTTTTCCCCTGAGTAAAGAAGTGAGGTGGCTATGTGAAATTAAAAACACATTGCAATTAATTTACTGATCCAAGATAATGAGTGACGAGAGGAGATTTATCCACCGCACAATAAGTAAATCAAGCTAGAAAGGATAAAAGTAAGGAGAGGGGCTGGAATGGAGGGACACATGAAAAGCAGACCAAATAGAGAGATGGAAAGATACAGTAAATCACCAGTGAGGTAGAGGGAGACACTGGGGAGATATGCCATTAAGGAGGGGGAGAGCTGTGAGAGTAGGGAGAAAAAACACAAATGTATGTGTGTGTTTTTGTATCGGTTCATGGATGTGTGTGAGGGCATAATGTGTGCATGCTGTGTGCAATGTGTGCCTGTGAGTGTGAATGTGTGTCCGTGCTTGCCATGTGTGCCCGTGTGCATCCGTTCATGAGTATGTATATGTCACAGGTAGGGTTGCACATTTTGGGGAATATTCAGAGGTGGAAACTTTCTGTGGGAATTAATTGGAATATATGGGAATTAATGTCAATATTTGCTAAATAATAGTAATACCATTTGAAAGTAGATGTTTTTTTGCATGGAATATATTTACCATGTCAAATGGAGACAGAAACATAAACATTTTACCTTATCATAAGTATACATAATTGCAAATGATTAAATCCTTCCAATAGAAATGTAAAAAAACGATTTAGTTACAAATGTAAATTTAATTGAATGAGTTGACTCTTCACATGGGATGATTTCACAGAACAACAAAATAAATGGAATATTGAATGATCCCCAATGATCCATTGCATCTCCCAAATACGTTTTCAACATAAATCTGTAAAATGATAGTCTAGAAACTGAAGACTTGGTTGTCTTCCATGTCTTCTCCCTGGACTCCCTCAATGTCCACCTCTTGAATTGGTCAGCCTGTTGCGTGCTTTGGTGTGTGTGTTTGTCACGAGAATTATGTTCTCAATGTTCATAACCCAATTCAATTAAACTACTCGGTCTGCAACCCAGAATTTGTAAGATACTGGTTGAATGAAACAGACAAAGGCCCAGCTAAAATTGTCAAAATGTTTATTCAAGAGAGTGCTGGTTCGTTGTACAAAACCATTAAATTTATACTAGCTCCTTACGCACATACTTTTGCACACAAACAGACTCCTTACGCACATACTGTCTCCCTACCCAGCCGACATAGATTATGGAGACCGTGAGAAGCACTCCCTGCCCTCTCCCCAATCTCTCAGTGGCCCCCAGCCAAGGCCGGCACCGAATTTTGCTCAGACAGTCTGTGTTTAAGATACTATAAAGACATTTTGTACAGAGATATTGTTTTACCCCAATTCTGACTAAAACTACACACATAATTTATTATAATTTTACTGACTAAAACTACACACATCATTAATAATAATTTTATGATCCTAATCAATTTCATACAATCATATGGTTTCAGGGTGGAATATTCTAATCATTCATTTAAACATATAAATTCCATTAACAGTGTTCCCAAACAAGGACCAGTTGCGCTCTGAGACGGCTGATGTTGGTGGGATTGGGAGGATGATGGATGCAACATGAGAAAGAGCCTCAGATCCACAAAGTCCCTTCCACGAGGCTGATGAGATATGTTGGCATGACTGCCATATTGCATCTCCATCCCAAAGCCCTTGTTTGGAAGTGTACTTCACCAGACTGCCAAGAACCTTGCCCTCATCCAGGCCAAGGTGGCGAGACACAGTAGTGATGACACCATAGGCCTTGTTAATCTCTGCACCAGACAGGATGTCTTGAAAGCATACTTGGGGTCCAACATGTACTCTGCGGCGTGTGTGTGCCTCAAGTAGAAGTTTTCACACTTTTTTGATGTATTTCAGAACTGCAGTTTCCTCTGCTTGGAGCAACAGTGAAGTGGGCAGGGCAGTACCGATTTCTTCTCTTACATCTGCAAGGAGAGTCTGAACATCAGACAGGATGGCATTGTCTCCCTCAATCCATGCAATGGCTACTGCTATAGGTTTCTGGAGTTTCAGGCTGCTTACTCCTCTCTCCCAAAATACATCATCCAGGAGGATCCTCTTGATGGGGCTGTCCATATCGGCAGACTGTGATATGGCCATTTCTTGGAGAGAGACTCCTTCCCCTCCAGGAGAATGTCAAACATGATAACACCACCCCACCGGGTGTTGCTGGGCAGCTTCAGTGTGGTGCTCTTATTCTTCTCACTTTGCTTGGTGAGGTAGATTGCTGCTATAACTTGATGACCCTTCACATATCTAACCATTTCCTTGGCTCACTTGTAGAGTGTATTCATTGTTTTCAGTGTCATGATGTCCTTGAGGAACAGATTCAATGCACGAGCAGCACAGCCAATGGGTGTGATGGCGTGTGTATGCTTCAGGTAGAAGTCTGAAGCATACTTTTTTTGTGGTATTTCAGAACTGCAGTTTCCTCTGCTTGGAGCAACAGTGAAGTGGGCAGGGCAGTACGGATTGGTCTAAAGGACTACCGCACTTTAGACCAATCAGCCTTCATGTTCACAGCATTGTCTGTCACCAGTGCAAATACCATCTGTGGTCCAAGGTCATTGATGACTGCCTTCAGCTCATCTGCAATGTAGAGACCGGTGCGTCTGTTGTCCCTTGTGTCTGTGTTCTTGTAGAATACTGGTTGAGGGGTGAGGATAATGTAAACTCAGCAAAAAAAGAAACGTCCTCTCACTGTCAACTGTGTTTATTTTCAGCTAACTTAATGGAGGGATTATGCATTCCTGGTGTAACTCGGGCAGTTGTTGTTGCCATCATGCACCTGTCCCGCAGGTGTGATGTTCGGATGTACCTTAATTGCCTACCGTCTGTAAGCTGTTAGTGTCTTCACGACCGTTCCACAGGTGCATGGTCATTCATTGTTTATGGTTCATTGAGCAAGCATGGGAAACAGTGTTTAAACCCTTTACAATGAAGATCTGTAAAGTTATTTGGATTTTTACGAATTATCTTTGAAAGACAGGGTCCTGAAAAGGGATTTCTTTTTTAGTTAATTATTCCTTGCCCACGAACATTCGACCACCCATCAGAGATGATTGCAGTAGATTTGCTTGACCTTCACTTGAACTCTGTTTAACTCTGCATCCAGCAAATTCGTAGATAAAGCATGTCTGGTTGGAGGGGGTGTATGCTGGGCGAAGAACATTCAGAAATCTTCCAATACATATTGCCTGTGAGCATCAGAGGTGAACCAGTTGCATACACAGCTCGCACAAGACATTAATCAGCATTTCTCTGACTACGTTCCTCCATTGAGTCAATAAACCTTCTGATTCCAGGAGGACCATGAGCTGTTGCTATGGATAAGGTGTCTGATTCATAATGTTCACCTTGAATAGAGGTAGAGGGACTTTTGTCAGAGGTTGCTTGTTGTGAGCTCTGAGGGAACTTTATGCACTTGGCCAGATTATTCTGCATATTTGTTGCATTCTTCACATATGATTTGGCACAGTATTTGCAAATGTACACAGCTTTTCCTTCTACATTAGCAGCAGTGAAATGTCTCCACACATCAGAAAGTGTCCGTGGCATTTTCCTGTAAAGATGAGAAAAAAATGAGTTAAAAAAACCCAAATACAATTCCATGTACAGATAAATAGTTAGTTTAAACAACTCCTTTGTAAGATAAATGTTTTAAAATGAAACCTGTATGGAAACAGGTGAATTAACACTCCTCGGTTAGCAGGCTCAAGCAAGCTAAACCCCACATGGTAGCGAAAACTAACTAGCAGAAACAAGTTAGTAATAATTTCAACACACTTTGCTGTAGGCTAGTATTTACTAGTTAACAAAAACATCATGTATGTCATATAAAATATATTCACCTCACCCAGTATTGTAATCAAAACTTACCAGAAAGCATGTAGTCCTTGGCTCAGATAGTGTTGTAGTGTGGGCTCAATAGCATCTCATTAGTGTGCAAGATCTTGAGAATCAGCTGTACGTACATGTGATGGAAGAATGCACTGTGCATGCAGAGGGTTGCAATTCCATTGAATTGAGGATAGTTTAACCAAAATATGCCACAAGACCTAGAATTGCCTTATGGTGGAACCTTAATTGGAGAGGACGGATGGAATGGTATCAAACACATGGTTTCCATTCCGATTGCCACCCTTCTCTCACCAGCCTCCTGTGTTATATGTATTGTGTGGCCAGGCTACATGCAGAACGATATGGTACTGGTTTCCCTCTGCCTCTGGTGTTGAGGTCTGTCACTGCAGAGTGATAGTCTTGCTGAGGGAGGTGACAATGACCCCCCCCCCCCCCCCCCCTGCCCAAATTATGCCCTGTTTGCAAGAGAAAAATAGTATTAATTGAGCTCTTATTGCCTTCTGGCGAGAGATACTGTAACTTCATTATTTTAACCATGCTTAAGCATCTCATCACGCTGACTGTCTCTCTCTTTCTGCTGCTGTGTCTGTCCACTTTGGTCCCCTTCTCTTTCTCTCCCTTTGCTTTCAAGTTCAAGTTTTTAACCTCTCTTGATCTACCCATCTCTCTGTTCCTCTTTTTCTGTTCCTCTTCCTCTCTTCTCCCTCTACCTCTCCCTTAGCTTGGCTTGTTTACTGTAGTGTCAGGCAGGTGTTAAACTGACGCTACAATGGGACTCTGGCGTCTGGTGACATTGATCCACTGATTGGATTACCGTTAGCTAGGGAGTAAGCAGTGGGATAAAACAAAATGGATGACACAAGGCTGGAGGGGAGAAAAAAACATTACACCTCCCTCACAACACCAGCAGCCTGCTTATCTGGGACAAATTGGTGAATAAACACTCTGTGAAAGTGGCAAACTGCCTGGGAGGGGGGAAACATGTCATGTCAAAGGGGAAAATACCATCCCTGGGTTTCAAATACTTGAGAAGTTGATTAAAATACTTTATATGTCCCGTTCAGCCTGTCTGGCTTAATAAACCAATAGAAAAGTACCAAAACTGCAAACCTGCACATCTGGCACTCCAGGCAGACTCAAGCAAACAGTCAAATTATTTGAATGAATTTTTAAATGATTTGAAACAGGTCTGAAAAATACACAGGATTTGAATACTCTTCTTGGAAAACAGTGACATTTCTGTGAATCTGGTTACACAATTTATGACATGTTTTTTAAAATTCAAATGGCAATTTTTCCCCCAGACGGCACTCAGGGAATCAATTAACTCCTGATGACAGAAAGGTTGCCATAAACTGTCGCCACCGTTGCTTAGCACCTCTTAGCACTTAAAACCCCTTAAGTAATGTGGGAGTAATTATTGAAATTATAGAATCTTAAGCATGTTATTATAATGTGACATGTAACAGTACTACATGTCACATTATGTTAAAATACACAACCTACCAGCATCCTCATCATTCCTCTCCACACGGCCTGCTATGCTTAAACCCTCTCCATCATAGCTTAATTATACAGGGACTCAGTGGTGCTTGATTTGTATTAATTCTCTTCTTTAAAAAGGCTTGATTGCGCTGCAGTCTTGATTGGCCTTACTGACGGGCTAGTACATGTAATGGCTAAATGACAGGCTTGGGCTCTCAGGGCTAGCGATAGTTATGTGATGTGTGAAGGTCTTATAACAGATCGTAGAGCAATTTCTACAGACAATAATCCGATAAACCATCACCAGATATTGATGACACTGCTCCAGGACCCCAGGGTTGCTTGGAGATCAAGGTCCTCTTAATCTATTGCTTTCCTCAGGGGTCCCTCTGTGGCCTCTATGCCATTTTGGACAGGATCTTGGTTCACCTCAGGCATGTGGGTGTGTTTATTTGTATTTTATTTTTTATTTAACCTTTATTTAACTTGTGTTGTGGAGTGTTAGGCCATCCTATTGTCGGTGATAACAATTGTATACAATGTCATTGTGTGCTGTAGCGTTAAGATTTCCCTTCACTGGAACTAAGAGACGTAGCCTGAACAATAAAAAACATCCCCAGACCATTATTCCTCCTCCACCAAACTTTACAGTTGGCACTATGCATTCAGGCATGTAGCGTTCTCCTGGCATCCGCCAAACCCAGATGGTGAAGCGTGATTCCTCACTTCAGAGAACGCATTTACACTGCTCCAGGGTCCAATGGCGGCGAGCTTTACACCACTCCAGCTGACGCATGGCATTGCACATGTTGATCATATGGTTGTGTGCGACGGCTCAGTCATGGAAACCTATTTCATGACTCTCCCAACAAACAGTTATTCTGCTAACGTTGCTTCCAAAGGCAGTTTGGAACTCGGTAGTGAGTGTTGCAACCGACAACAGATGATTTTTACACACTACGCGCTTCAGCGGTCCTGTTCTGTGAGCTTGTGTGGCCTATCACGTCACAGCTGAGCCGTTGTTGCTCCTAGATGTTTCCACTTTTAAAATAACAGCACTTACAGTTGATGGGGGCAGCTGTGGCAGGGCAGATATTTGACCATCTGACTGGTTGGAAAGGTGGCATCCTATGACGGTGCCACGTTGAAAGTCACTGAGCTCCTCAGTAAGGCCATTATACTGCCAATGTTTGTCTATTTATTTTTTATTTTTTATTTATTTAACCAGGTACGCAAGTTGAGAACAAGTTCTCATTTACAATTGCGACCTGGCCAAGATAAAGCAAAGCAGTTCGACACATACAACAACACAGAGTTACACATGGAGTAAAACAAACATACAGTCAATAATACAGTCTATATACAATGTGAGCAAATGAGGTGAGATAAGGGCAGTAACCTCCAAAAAAAGGCCATGGTGGCGAAGTAAATACAATATAGCAAGCAAAACACTGGAATGGTAGATTTGTAGTGGGAGAATGTGCAAGGTAGAGAGAAATAATGGGGTGCAAAGGAGCAAAATAAATAAATACAGTATGGGGAGAGGTAGTTGTTTGGGCTAAATTATAGATGTGCTATGTACAGGTGCAGTAATATGTGAGCTGCTCTGACAGCTGGTGCTTAAAGCTAGTGAGGGAGATAAGTGTTTCCAGTTTCAGAGATTTTTATAGTTCGTTCCAGTTATTGGCAGCAGAGAACTGGAAGGAGAGGCGGCCAAAGGAAGAATTGGTTTTGGGAGTGACCAGAGAGATATACCTGCTGGAGCGCGTGCTACAGGTGGGAGCTGCTATGGTGACCAGCGAGCTGAGATAAGGGGGGACTTTACCTACACTCTGTAGATGACCTGGAGCCAGTGGGTTTGGCGACGAGTATGAAGCGAGAGCCAGCCAACGAGAGTGTACAGGTCGCAGTGGTGGGTAGTATATGGGGCTTTGGTGACAAAACAGATGCCACTGTGATAGACTGCATCCAATTGATTGAGTAGGGTATTGGAGGCTATTTTGTAAATGACATCGCCGAAATCGAGGATTGGTAGGATGGTCAGTTTTACAAGGGTATGTTTGGCAGCATGAGTGAAGGATGCTTTGTTGCGAAATAGGAAGCCAATTCTAGATTTAACTTTGGATTGGAGATGTTTGATGTGAGTCTGGAAGGAGAGTTTACAGTCTAACCAGACACCTAGGTATTTGTAGTTTTTCACATATTCTAGGTCAGAACCGTCCAGAGTAGTGATGTTGGACGGGTGGGCAGGTGCAGGCAGCGATCAGTTGAAGAGCATGCATTTAGTTTTACTTGTATTTAAGAGCAATTGGAGGCCACGGAAGGAGAGTTGTATGACATTGAAGCTCGTCTGGAGGTTAGTTAACACAGTGTCCAAGGAGGGGTCAGAAGTATACAGAATGGTGTCGTCTGCGTAGAGGTGGATCAGAGACTCACCAGCAGCAAGAGCGACATCATTGATGTATATAGAGAAGAGAGTCGGTCCAAGAATTGAACCCTGTGGCACCCCCATAGAGACTGCCAGAGGCCCGGACAACAGGTCCTCCGATTTGACACACTGAACTCTATCAGAGAAGTAGTTGGTGAACCAGGCGAGACAATGATTTGAGAAACCAAGTCTATGGAGATTGCATGGCTGTGTGCTCGATTTTATACACCTGTCAGCAAGGGGTATGGCTGTAATAATCGAATCCACAAATTTGAAGGCGTGTCCACATACTTTTGTATATAGTCAATAGTATTTTTGGGAACTGTAGGAAAGAGTGCCTCCTACTGGCCCCTCCAACAACACTTCCAGCATTATATGATCTCCAATCCAGGACCAACCTTGCTTAGCTTCAGAGGCAATGGTGATAACTTCAGGTCTATCTGCATATGGCACAGTGGATTTGGTTTGTTGGTGGTGGTGTAGTGTGGTGTGGGATAGATAATACGTTCCTGTGTGGGGGTCTGAGGCAGTGCAGTGGTGGGATAGGATGTGTGTGGGTGGGTTGGTTTGTTGGTGGCACAATATGGCATATGGTGTGTGTGCGTGCATGTGACATTGCCATCCATCAGGCAGTAGGCAGTGTGTGTGTACTGTACATGTGAGTGTGTTATCCGTGTATGGGTTGGGCGGTGGGGTATTGCATTGAGCCAACTGGGCAGAAGTGAAAATGACACGTGGAGCATATTCTATTATTTTACTGTCACATTGTTAAATGGAATATCCCAGTAGCGCTAATCAAAATAGCTGTAGTAAGAATATGTATTTCTGTTTACTATTGATGACTGTTCAGAGAAAGTCAATTGAAATGGGCAGCTACATTTCTGTTCTTATTTGACTACTTTGCATTGAGCTGGCTGTAGCCATGTCAAGCTCTGTTTGGGGCTTGGACAGGCTGGTTGTTCTGCTAGGCATTGCTTGGCTGCCAGGGAGGCTGCTGGCCCAGCTTGCGGCTGCTAGCGGTTTGCGCTGCGGGATGAATTGAGTGGGAAAATTAAGCCTTTGATCGATTGTTTCACTGCGGACATTAGAAACACCTAAGACAGCGATGAGTCAGCAGTCTTTCCACCCTTTCCCCATATTTCTCTCTCTAGCCCTCTTACACTCTTTCTCGCTCTGCGTCTTTCTTGCTCTCTCTTTCACTGTTAAATCGCTCTCTTCTTCCACCCCCTCTTCCTCAATGGCTCTCTGTCGAGCTCGCTCTCTTTTGGTCCCTCCCCCCTATTCCCTTTCTCTGTCAGTACCACAGGAGGTTGGTGGCACCTTAATTGGGGAGAACAGGCTCGTGGTAATGGCTGGAGCAGAATGAGTGGAATGGTATCAAATACATCAAACATATGGTTTCCATGTGTTAGATACCATTCCATTAGCTCCTTTCCAGCCATTATGAGCCATCCTCCCCTCAGCAACCTCCACTGGTCAGTACCTACCTTTATCAATAAACTTTATCACTCTATTTTCACTCTCAATTTAGTGGTGGTCACTGTCCTTTTACAGATACCACACCATTTTGTGGACTTACTGGGGACTGTCTCCAATGTCACTGCTGTCAGTGCTGATGAGAACCTGACAGCCGGATCTGTTTATAGATTTGCCTCCTGTCTCAGTGGAACTATAGGAGCTTGACTAGCTGTCAGTCAACTCTTACCTATGCCAGAGCCCAGTAACTGTAATAGATGGAGCAGAGTTCTCTCTCTGGTCAGAGTGACAAGCCTCTACCTGGGACTAATAAAGACCATGTGTTTATTTGTTAAATCTGTCAGCAAGGCAGTGTGCACTTAATGAACATATTGTTATAAGTGCTAAAACGATGTTGCTATCTGCTGGTTAAGTCTACAGGTTTGATCAAATTGAATGTCATGAGCTCGATAGCCATAAGTAAGGTCCATTGGTAGCCTGCTAGGTGAGGTGGTAGAACTTGCTGTCTTTCTGAGAACAATGATGACATTGAATACTTTGTACCCAAAACACATCGATCTGAACAGAGACAAAATAATGAAGAGGGCACAGAGGAACACACGAGACACTGATGTCACCTCCTGCATATTAAGCTTCTGATAGGTATTGAGGGGACTCTCGTAGGCAACTGGGATCTTATTGGTTCCTTTAACCTTGGCCAAACCAGTTGATTTGGTTGCATGTCTTTTGTTTGGAGTTTTTGACCTTCTTGGGGAGATGTGCTGGATCTGTCATGAAACTTTAATGACCTCGGAGCATTTTCCCCTTTTTTCTCCTCTATTTGGGTTATTTTTAAATAGAACATGAGGCTGGTTATGTCTTCATCTCTCCCCTGTCCCCTCCATCTCTGTCTGGCCTGTCAATCACATGTCTGCTGGGCTTTGTCTCCGTGGAGTCACCTTACTTCCAGCTATACTGTTCACTGTTAACTCTGTATGGCCTGAGGGCTAGCCATGTCACACAAAGGGGCGTGTGTATGCACAGATCCACAGATGACACAATCTCTATTGCACTCCACACTGCCCTTTCCCATCTGGACAAAAGGAAACCCTACCTAAGTGAGAATGCTGTTCATTGACTACAGCTCAGTGTTCAACACGGTACTGACCTCCAAGCTCATCACTAAACATTAGGACCCTGGGATTAAACATCTCCCTCTGCAACTGGATCCTGGACTTCCTGATGGGCTGTCCCGCAGGTGGTGAGGACAACTCCAACAGCATCATTAAGTTTGCCGACAACACAAAGTGGTAGGCCTGATCACCGATGACGTTCGAGACATTGCAGTGTGGTGCCAGGACAACAACCTCTCCCTCAACGTCAGCAATACAAAGGAGCTGATTGTGGGCTGTAGTGGAGCAGGTCCACATCACTTAATAATTATCATGGTTCACACACACCAACACCATCGTGAAGAATGCACGACAATGCCTCTTCCCCCTCAGGAGGCTGAAAATATTTGGCATGGGACCTCAGGTCCTCAAAAAGTTATACAGCTGCACCATTGAGTGCATCTTGGCTGGCTGCATCACTGCTTGGTATGGCAACTGCTTGGCATCCGACCGCAATGCACTACAGAGGGTAGTGTGAACGGCCCAGTACATCACTGGGGTCGCGCTCCCTTCCATCCAGGACTTCTACACCAGGTGGTGTCAGAGGAAGGCCTTAAAAAAATGGTTATAGACTCCAGCCACCCAGGTCATAGACTGTTCTCTCTGCTACCGCATGGCAAGTGGTACTGATGCACAGAGTCTAGAACCAACAGGTCCCTCAACAGCTTCTGCCCCCAAGCCATAAGACTACTAAATAGTTTGTTAAATTGTGTGGGTAGCTATTTGGTTTACTATCTGCATTGACTCATTTTGCACTAACTCTTTTGACTCGTCACATACGCTGCTGTTACTGTTTATTATTTATCCTGTTTCCTAATCACTTTATCCCTACCTACAGTATATGCACATATCTACCTCAATTACCTTGTACCCCTGCACATCGACTCGGTACTGGTACCCCATGTATATAGCCAAGCTATCATTAATCATTGTGTATTTATTCGGCATATTATTATTATTATTATTATTTATTTATTTTCTTTCTCTCTGCATTGTTGGGAAGGGCCCTTAATTAAGCATTTCACTGTTGTTTTACAAAACATGTGACAAATCAATTTTGCACACACACACACACACACACACAAGGCACAGGCTGGAACTAGATTTTGCACTGTGCCTTTGTCAGAGGTAAGAGTCAGAACCGGTTGCACATCAATGCAAGACGGACTGAGTAGCACTACAGCCTACAAGTCTTAGTGTAAACGCAGCCTCTTTAGAACAGGTGGACAGAGACAGAAAGGCATTGTCTCACTTCAGGGTCCTCTTGAGGCAGCTTGTTTACCTGTCTTTAAAACAAGATCCCACTTCCTCGGGCCCCTGGTCAGCTGGAGAATTGATATTTCACCTCAAATGAGCCAGATCAGCATGCTAACTACAGATGGTTACTGCTAGAAGTAGAAAACACAAGTTGTTGATCAGTAATATGAAGTTGAACAGCTTGGCACTGGACTTAAAGGTTTCTCCTCTTGCTTACTGCTCGCATGTAGAGAACTTTCATTCTGTCAACCCCTTTTTATATGTGAATTTTCTCTCTTCCATGTCTCAACATTATCTATTCGCCTCTGTACTTTCTTTGCCTTATCGTCACTTGTGAAAAGGGATCATTTTAGGTTTTAGGTCGTAGTCACAGCTGCTCATAGAAAAAGGGAAGGTTCCAAAAACTATTTCAGTTATTTTTTTAAAATCTACAAAAAATCTATATTTGTGTGTGTGTGTTGGCATGTGATTGTGTGCTCTTGTATACATAGATGTGTGTATGTGTCACGGGTAACTTGGTGCGTGAGGGAAGAATCAGGCGCAGAGAGCATATAGTTCCACAGGAAGACGTGCACTTTTAATATCGCATAGAAAATAATGCCCAACAAAACAGGGCGCGGAAAATGTGGACCAACCCAACACAACAGGGTACCATGTCCAGAGCACGAACACCAAAAAATATACACATGTAACATATGAGTAATCCCGCACGAAACAAGGGTGGGTAAACATACTATAAATAAGGAAGCCAATCAAGCACACAAATAGACAGGTGCAACTAATAAGACAAAACAAACAGACAACGAAAAAGGGATCGGTGGCGGCTAGTAGGCCGGTGACGACGACCGCCGAGCACCGCCCGAACAGGCAGGGGAGCCAACTTCGGTGAAAATCGTGACAGTATGAGTATCATCAGATGACTCTGTAGATGATAGTTTGCAGTTCACTCACAGTGTCAGCATGCAATCATCACCTAAATTAATGGAGTGTCTTCGTTAAGAGAGGATAGAGGATGTCTATCATGTTGTCCATCACTTTGTCGAGACGTTACCCTGTCCATGTACTCAAATGTTTCAAATAGTATTTTTTACCTTGCTAGTAGTTCATTCACATATGCTCCCCACATGCTATATCAGCTTTGTAGTAGTGCAGTAACTGCAGTTAATGAGGTAAGCGTTAGCATGACACAACACTCATTATATTCTTAACTATTCAATGTCTTTCTACCTTCATTGTTTTCATTAAATAGTCCAAAACAGCATTATCCATTCCTGGTCATGGGGCCATTTTGTTCCAGCCCAGTACAACTACTACTCAAATCAAATGTTGTCACTTGAGCCTAATACAACAGGTATAGTCTTTAGCGTGAAACGCTTACTATTATTACTACTACTACTACTGCTAACCCATGATTCAACCAATTCACTAATAACCAAGCCCTTGATTAGTTGAATCAGATGTGTTAGTATTGGGAGAACCTGGATGATCATCAAGACTCTTGGAAGAATGTTCTATGGACAGATGAGTCAAAAGTATAACTTTTTGGACGACATGGGTCCCATTATGCCTGCCGAAAACCAAACACTACATTCCACAGTAAGAACCTTATACCAACGGTAAAGCATGGTGGCGAAAAGTGTGATGGTTTAGGGATACTTTGCTGCCTCAGGACCTGGGGGACTTGCCTTAATAGAAGGAACCATGAATTCTTCTCTGTATCAAATAATTCTACAGGAGAATGTCAGGCCATCCATCTGTGAGCTGAAGCTGAAGCGCAGCTGGGTCATGCAGCTGCAGTCCTCTGGGGCCTGATTGGTGTCCCACTTTTGCCTCAGCTAACACACCTGACTCCAATAATCAACTAATCATAACATTCAGTTAAAAATGCAATTAGTTTAAATCAGGTGTGTTTGCTAGGGATGGGGCAAAAGTGTGACACCAATCAGGTCCCTGAAGACTGGAGTTGCCCGAGCCTGCAGCTGCATGACCCAGCTGCAGGCCTCTGACCTGATCACGAACCTCTGCCTACCCTGACCCCGAGCCCGCCTGCCGTCCTGTACCTGCCTGACTCTGACCTGATCACGAACCTCTGCCTTTCCTCGACCTGCCCTTTGCCTGCCCCGTGTTTTATAATGAATTATCTGAGATCTGTACTATCCGCCTCCTGTGTCTGCATTTGGGCCATATCCTGAGCCGTGATATACTATAATTTCCTCCTATAAGATTTTGTCAAAGTCTCCAGTCATGTCAAATTATGTAGAATTGTATAAAAGGGCATATTTTTCCAGGAACCTATGCTACTAAAAATGTTCCCCATATGTGAAACTCCTGGAAGTGCCTCTACTGTTATGCCTCTATGCAAATGTGATGATATGCTTGTAATGCTTTTTTTAATGCATTCCGGTACCTCAGATCAGATCTTTTCAAAACTTCATATGTGTGATTAGGCAACCCTCATGAACTGTAAATCAGTCATTTCTCCCAACAGATGTCAAAGAAAAGCTCACACACACACACAAACACACACACACAGCAAGGATGGAGTGACACAGTGCGGGGCTTAAAGACACACAGAGCCTGCAACGGCATTACCGTAATCTCTAGGCTGTGCCGAGTTCAACGAGACGCCCCGCTTGATCGTAGCTCGCTCGGTCTGAGTGCAGCGACCGTGAAAATAATAAGGCCCAAAAGGAAGCCTGGCCCTAAATTTCAGGTGCTTTTGGGTGACAGCGAGAGAACCGTTAGGGTTAGAACGTTCCTGAGGTCCTCCCGATCTGTGCAAGCCTAACCTTGACCATGTGGCATTAATCCTTAACAGTGAAAAGAAGGTGTTTACATCAAGCAGTTTGCAATGACTTCCCTCCCCATAGGAATACATTGCCTGCTCCCCTAAATTCAACCTGAAGCCTATGTGGATTATGAATGTCTTATGAACCTGTCTTCGATGACAATTCATCACGCCACTATGATGACTACCTGTGTTGATTCTAAGCTTCCTGGAGCAACCGGAAGTGGTTAAAATCACCCTAAAATGTTTTTCCATACCCAACCTGCAGTTTGTGATAAATAGTGCATTCAACCCTGTGTAAATCAGTCAGTTCTTAACGTAAAGACTTAAAACTCAGGATTCTGTAAAAGCCTACCCCAAAACCCCAAAACTTCATATGTGTGATTAGGCAACCCTCATGAACTGTAAATCAGTCATTTATCCCGTCAGATTTCCAAGAAAAACTCACACACATACAGCAAGGATGGAGTGACACAGTGTTGGGCTTAGAGAAACACAGAGCCTGCAATAGTCACCTTTGTTCAAACTATCAAAGAACCATCAGACAAAGAGCTCCGAGAAACAGCCTCGTACATTTGCAATAGCTTCAATTCATTTTAACATCACGAAAATGACGACATTTATAAATGTCCCAGAGTCGCAAGACTAGGTGCATTGAAACCGCCTCGGCCCATAGAGACGGACCCCAACGTTTCTGTCCGATAGCTCATTCAAGGACCCCGTAGCAACGCCCGGAAAAAGTGAATTTTCAGCACCAATTAAGGTCGTTGCTTGGGCACCGAATGACCCATCGAGCCGAAACTCGGGATTCGGAGTCGCCTCACATAGGCCTACACATAAAGTCAGAGCTGGACCGCAGCTAGAACGTAACTACGTGTTTTACGTTTTTATTATGATTTAAACTGAAGGCGCTGTGAATTATGGACCTGCTCTGAAATATGTGATAGTTGGCTTCTAAACGAGTTTGGTGTCAGATGGTATCAGTTTGGTGTCAGAATTATATCTAATTGACTGGTGGACGCTGACTTGGTAGTTGACTTTTGTACATTTGCAATATGTTTAAACAGTGATGTACCATCACCAAAATGACATTCTGAAATCAACACCAACGAGCGATGGAGAGGAACCACTATCACTGCCCGTCCATCCCGAGTTCATCGGCCAAGTCAATTTTGCATTTCTGCAGTATTTTTGAGCATGTCAAATTCGTGATGGTAAATGCCCATTGAAACATATTGCAAATGGACAACCGTGCACCTGGTGATTAAAATGTGTTACCAGAAGCACATTTTAAAATGTTTTTTTTAATGCCTTTAGGGGGGAGCAAGGGGTCTATGGTTGGGTAGGGAGCACCCCCCCACCCGTGCCCATCCAATAGGGGGCGCCCCTGGGCATTTTGGATGTTTTTCAAAAAATAGTTAAACAACAGAGTCCCACTTCTCCCTCATCATACATGACAAACAGACCATCTAGGTTGATTCATGGCTTAACATAGTGCTATATATCATTTGGGCAGTATAAATGCCATTTGGACATAGTTCACTGACTTTTGGGTTTGTAAACCGACTTCCTATGATCGTACATGGCAAATGGACATAACATCCTGATTTGGCACTTTCAAATCTTTCATATTGCATTTGGACATTTCTTATGGCATTTGGCAACATTTCTTATGGCATTTGACTTTGACTTTTGACTTCCTATGAAATCATATTGCAAATGAACAAAACATGAGCCTTATGGACAAGTGAAAAAAAATATGACAAAATTATGTTCATACAGTTCTTATACATGTGCAATTGACAAAGAAAATCAAAATAATTTCAAAAAACGGTCCAGAAAGCACTTTTTTAAGGGGGTGATAAGTTTTTTATTTTTTTTCAACTTTTCTAAATTTTACTCTTGGGTCTTGACTTGTGTTACATTTGCAATATGAACATTTACGGTGGAGCGCGCTCGCCATCAAGTGGATTTTTGCAGTGTTACACTTGGCATTTGCCGTATGGCATTTGCAATATGTTTTGAATGAAACGGCATCCAAATGAGTGGTATTGTACATTGTGTATATGTTTTGTATGGTGCCAATAGGATCCCATTCATTTTTGTCCATTTCAGGGGGGTGTTCCCTTACATGGGGAAGAAGTCGACGTGTTGTTGTGATTCTGGATGGCCACATTGCTAGCAGGATGACAAGAAACCATCCCCACTTTTTCATTGTTTTACTATTCTTGTGAGTACTTCTGGTCCCCACAAGGATAGTAAAACCAAACACTCACACACACACACTCAAAGACACGGCAATATAGAGGCCGGCGTGGGGGTAGCCTGATGAAATTACGGTGACAAGTACCCTCTGTTCTATTGACAAATGTACAATCACTAGAGATCAAACTGGATGAGCTTCATTCGAGACTATCCTATCAACGGGACCTGAAGAACTGTAATATCCTATGTTTCTCAGAAACTTGGCTGAACAAGGACATGGATAATATTCTAGCTGGACAGAATGGCATTGTCAGTTCAGCTCAAGGGGCGTGGTGTGTGTCTCATTGTAAACAAACAGCTGGTACGCGATCTGGTAAGCTGTAGACCATACTATTTACCAATATTTTCCGTAGCTGTCTATTTACCACCACAAACCGATGGTGGCACTAAGACTGCACTCAACAAGCTGTATAGGGCCATAAGAAAACAAGAAAATGCTCATCCAGAGGTGGTGCTCTTAGTGGTCGTGATTTTAATGCAGAAAAAAATGAAATCCGTTTGACCTCATTTCTACCAGAATGTCACCTGTGCAACTCCATATGCAGAGTCGCTTACAAAGCTCGCCCTCGCCCTACATTTGGCAAATCCGACCATAACTCCTCCTGATTCCTGCTTACAAGCAAAAACTCAAACAGGAAGTACCAGTGACGCTCTTAATACAGAAATGGTCCAATGAAGCGGATGCTAAGCTACATGACTGTTTTGTTAGCACAGACTGGAATATGTTCCGGGACTTATCCGATGGCATTGAGGAGTTTACCACATCAGTCACTAGCTTCATTAATAAGTGCATCGACGACATCGTCCCTAGTGACCGTACATACATGTCCCAACCAGAAGCCATGGATTACAGGTAACTTCCACACTGAGCTAAAGGCTAGAGCTGCCACTTTCAGGGAGTGGGACACTAACCCAGACACTTATAAGGAATCACACTACACCCTCAGATGAACCATCAAACAGGCAATGCGTCAATACAGAACTAAGATTGAATCCTACTACACTGGCTCTGATGTTATTCGGATGTGGCAGGGCTTGCAAACTATCACAGATTACAAAGGGAAACCCAGCCGCTAGCTGCCCAGTGATGCAAGCCTACAAACAAATAAAGCTACTAAAACAATAATTTCAAAAATAGTCCATTCATCACTCTGATTTCTCGAATTGCGGTGCAGGAAAAGGAAGTCATCCACCGATCGTGGTCAGCTGGCTTCTCCTCTCTGACACCACAAATCCAGCTGTAAGTGACGCTTTATCATTTAGAATCACACAATTACCAGGTGTAGAGTAGGCTGTTGCCTTGCCTCTAAGGTGAATGTGGCCTCTTTGAGACAATAGAGGAAATCAACAAGATCCACAAGCACACATTCACAATAGCTGGCCTCATGTTATCTGCAGTCTTGAGCTGGGAACTGTCCCAATCCATGGTGAATATCACCCTCTCCACAAGCACCCACTCTTTGGTTATGTAATGGGCTGTAAGGCGCAAGTATCCTATTTGTGACCGACTGGCTCGATTCGGTCTTACAGTATATAGCAAAATTTGAAATTGTGTTTTTTACATTGGATAAAAGTAGAGACTCGGTGCTAGAAAATGGTATATAATACACTACAGTTGAGGAACAATGGGAAAGTAATTCTGCTTGATAAACTTGTAACCTTACTTTTGAGAAAATGGGCTTGGAACGTTTTGGTACAACTACTGGAGAGCCCTTCTTTGTCTACATCCATTCGGCATCGTTTACACCCTCTTAAGCTTTAGCCCCACCCATCTCTTTAAGGTTTGGTCCTGAGTGTTCTGTCTTAGCTTGGGTGCTTCACAGCTGTTGCTAACTGGCTGATGTTGCCTAGCTTGCTAGCTACTTCCAGACACAAATGAGAGAAAAGCTCACTGACCATTTTACTTGCCCTAGCAGAGCTGGTTTGGCTGTTTTTATGTTATCCAGAGTGTTGGTGACAGACACTGCGCTGCTGGCAAGAATTTATGCTTTTTTGTCAAAGTTTACAGACACCGGCCATATTCAGTGGGTGTTGAGCGTTCGTAAATTCTTCAGTTATTCTGCGCTTTGGCACACTCAGACGGGAGTGCTCTTTAATCGAAGTAGATAGCCGGAGCGAATTTACTGTCTATCAACAGTTTTTGCTGTGACATCATTAACATTCTAATGAAATGGTTACTTGGATAGTAGAGTATTTTGTTAAAACATGTAGCTAGCTATATTACTACCCTGCATGAATCTGCAGGTAGCTAACCAACCAAGTTCAATGTTAGCTAGCTAACACTAAGCTATAACTAGAAAAGCAAATGGCTTTGAGATATGAATAACATTACAACACAGATCATGCACTTAACATTAGCTAGCGAGCCAGCCAGCTAACGTTAGCTAGCTAGCTAACAGTACACTTTAACTTGAAATGAAAACTACTTTATGACAAAATTAGAACTGTGTAATATTTGAAAATGTAGCTAGCTAGACTATCTTACACTACTGTTCAAAAGTTTGGGGTCACTTAGAAATGTCCTTGTTTTTGAAAGAAAAGCACATTTTTTTTGTCCATTAAAATAACATCAAATTGATCAGATACAGTCTAGATATTGTTAATAATGTTGTAAATGACTATTGTAGCTGGAAACGGAATATCTACATAGGCGTTCAGAGGCCCATTATAAGCAACCATCACTCCTGTGTTCCAATGGCACGTTGTGTTAGCTAATCCAAGTTTATCATTTTAAAAGGCTAATTCATCATTAGAAAACCATTTAGCAATTATGTTAGCACAGCTGAAAACTGTTGTGCTGATTAAATAAGCAATATAACTGGTCTTTAGACTAGTTGAGTATCTGGAGCATCATCATTTCTGGGTTTGATTACATGCTCAAAATAGCCAGAAACAAAGCATTGTCTATTCTTGTTCTGAGAAATAAAGGCTATTCTATGTGAGAAATTGCCAAGAAACTGAAAATCTCATACAATGCTTTGTACTATTCCCCTCACAGAACAGCACCAACTGGCTCTATCCAGAATAGAAAGAGGTGTGGGAGGCCTCGATGCACAACTGAGCAAGAGGACTAATTAGAGTGTCCAGTTTGAGAAACAGATGCCTCACAAGTTCTCAACTGGCAGCTTCATTAAATAGTACCCACAAAACACCAGTCTCAACATCAACAGAGGCGACTCAGGGATGCTGGCCTTCTAGGCAGAGTTGCAAATAAAAAGCCATATCTCTGTCCAGTGTCTGTGTTATTTTGCCCATCTTAATATTTTATTTTATTGGCCAGTCTGAGATATGGCTTTTTCTATGTGACCAATACAATTTGATTCGATTGACATGTTACAGGTCATGACATCCTAATCAGACTCTCATAAAGCACCTGTTTACATATCCTAGGTAGGTGCCCACTAGCTCCATCTCTGGGTTGGCATTATGCCCGTTATCTTAACATCTTCCTTTTCATATATAATTGGCTCGAGCACTTCATACCATTCTAATACCACAGCGAAAATACATATTTACATTATCAACACCTTTTTAAATTGTATTATTATATAATATTAAAAAAGCCTTTATATCTTAAAAGACAGTCCCCGTACCGCAGGAGCTGTCTTATGTTAGCCCTTGTCCTAGTGTGTCGCACTGGCAGCATATTGGGCACCTATGGGCGTAAAGTTTCTGGCACTAGCACTCTGTATGTCCAGTAGTCCCTCACCAGGATGGGCGTACTCTTTCTTGTGTCCGGCCAGCCTCTTAGGATGAAAGATGGAAGCATGGGGTGGCAGGTAGCCTAGTGGTTAGAGTGGTGGTCTAGTAACCAAAGAGTTACTAGATCAAATCCCTGAGCTGACAGGGTAAAAATATGTCCTTCTGCCCCTGAACAAGGCAGTTGACACACTTTTCCTAAGCTGTCATTGAAAATAAGAATTTGTTCTTAACTGACTTGCCTAGTTAAATAAAAAGTTGTATTCTCTGCTGAATGAGTTTTGATACCATCCAGTGTCTGCGGGGAGATGTTTTGATCATTAGCATGGTTCACGTCTTCAAATTCAGCCTGTAGAGCATATACAGTCTCATTTGTCCGATATTGCGGGTAACTAGTTGTTGGGAGTGCTGCTCTAGACAAGAAATATGCAACGTGAATCTCTATTCCTTTCTTGTATACTACCTGTAGTTGATCATGTTGAAGCTTTAGCAATATCCTTTGAAGTGGCTTCGGGACAGACAGAAGATGCTTTTTGGAGATAACCTCAAGAGGCTTGTGATCAGTGTGCACCGTGATAAAGTCCCTAGGCCCTTGTCACTTGCATCACATTGTAGTGTCACTTCTTCAGGATTGGTTGGTTGCTTACCAATTTCTTGATTTGCTTCAATGCAGCCTCATGTTGAGGAAGCCATGCCCACAGCACATCTTTATTGGTTAGTCGACACAATGGCTCATATACGTCAGACAAATGAGGTAAGTAATTTACAAAACCAAGCAGTCACTGAACTGTTTTTGCATCTGTAGGCAGCGGCATTTGCTGTACTGCTTCCACCTTCTTGGGGTCTGGCTTCAGGCCTTCAGCTGTTAAAATATGTCTCATGTATGTAGTACTTGTGAGCCTGAGCTTAACTTTGTCTTTATTCAGCTTTAGATTCATCTCCCTTGCTCTTTGTAAGAGCTGAGTCCGTAACCGTATCCCAGGATGTCATCAGCTAGGACACTTACAGTGCCTTGCGAAAGTATTCGGCCCCCTTGAACTTTGCGACCTATTGCCACATTTCAGGCTTCAAACATAAAGATATAAAACTGTATTTTTTTGTGAAGAATCAAAAACAAGTGGGACACAATCTTGAAGTGGAACGACATTTATTGGATATTTCAAACTTTTTTAACAAATCAAAAACGTAAAAATTGGGCGTGCAAAATTATTCAGCCCCCTTAAGTTAATACTTTGTAGCGCCACCTTTTGCTGCGATTACAGCTGTAAGTCACTTGGGGTATGTCTCTATCAGTTTTGCACATCGAGAGACTGACATTTTTTCCCATTCCTCCTTGCAAAACAGCTCAAGCTCAGTGAGGTTGGATGGAGAGCATTTGTGAACAGCAGTTTTCAGTTCTTTCCACAGATTCTCGATTGGATTCAGGTCTGGACTTGGCCATTCTAACACCTGGATATGTTTATTTTTGAACCATTCCATTGTAGATTTTGCTTTATGTTTTGGATCATTGTCTTGTTGGAAGACAAATCTCCGTCCCAGTCTCAGGTCTTTTGCAGACTCCATCAGGTTTTCTTCCAGAATGGTCCTGTATTTGGCTCCATCCATCTTCCCATCAATTTTAGCCATCTTCCCTGTCCCTGCTGAAGAAAAGCAGGCCCAAACTATGATGCTGCCACCACCATGTTTGACAGTGGGGATGGTGTGTTCAGCTGTGTTGCTTTTACGCCAAACATAATGTTTTGCATTGTTGCCAAAAAGTTCAATTTTGGTTTCATCTGACCAGAGCACCTTCTTCCACATGTTTGGTGTGTCTCCCAGGTGGCTTGTGGCAAACTTTAAACAACACTTTTTATGGATGTCTTTAAGAAATGGCTTTCTTCTTGCCACTCTTCCATAAAGGCCAGATTTGTGCAATATACGACTGATTGTTGTCCTATGGACAGAGTCTCCCACCTCAGCTGTAGATCTCTGCAGTTCATCCAGAGTGATCATGGGCCTCTTGGCTGCATCTCTGATCAGTCTTCTCCTTGTATGAGCTGAAAGTTTAGAGGGACGGCCAGGTCTTGGTAGATTTGCAGTGGTCTGATACTCCTTCCATTTCAATATTATCGCTTGCACAGTGCTCCTTGGGATGTGTAAAGCTTGGGAAATCTTTTTGTATCCAAATCCGGCTTTAAACTTCTTCACAACAGTATCTCGGACCTGCCTGGTGTGTTCCTTGTTCTTCATGATGCTCTCTGCGCTTTTAACGGACCTCTGAGACTATCACAGTGCAGGTGCATTTATACGGAGACTTGATTACACACAGGTGGATTGTATTTATCATCATTAGTCATTTAGGTCAACATTGGATCATTCAGAGATCCTCACTGAACTTCTGGAGAGAGTTTGCTGCACTGAAAGTAAAGGGGCTGAATAATTTTGCACGCCCAATGTTTCAGTTTTTGATTTGTTAAAAAGTTTGAAATATCCAATAAATGTCGTTCCACTTCATGATTGTGTCCCACTTGTTGTTGATTCTTCACAAAAAAATACAGTTTTATATCTTTATGTTTGAAGCCTGAAATGTGGCAAAAGGTTGCAAAGTTCAAGGGGGCCGAATACTTTCGCAAGGCACTGTATTCCTGGCTAGGACACTTATTCCTGGCAGTCCCTGAAGTGCATCATGTTGCCTTCACTGATATTCCTCTGCAGCTGGTTTCACTCCTTCACTCCTGGCAACCTTGTCCACCGGTATCTACCATTGGGGGTCCAAAATGTAGTGAGGTAACTACTATTTTCATCCTAACGTACCTGCCAGTACCCATTTTTTCCATCCATAACCAAAAAGATTTTCGCTTTTGCCAGGTTTGGTAGGCGGAGCTCACCTAGCAGGGCCCCCATCCCTTCAAAAACGTCCTCAAATGGTTTCAGTATTGCCTCAGGTTTTCAAGTCTGATGGGAACTTTTGTTTTTCTTTAGTGCTGCTGACATGATGAACAACATGATGGTGGTTGAGCTGTAGCAACTTAAGCTTTTGACACGTTTCTTCTGAAAAAGGCAGGCTTTTGCCAGGTTTTCACCTCTTGCAACTTTAGCACATACAATACCAGTCACAAGTTTGGACACAGCTACTCATTCCAGGGTTTTTCTTTATTTTTACTATTTTCCACATATAATAATAGTGAAGACATCAAAGCCATGAAATAAAACATATATTTTTTATTTATTTAACTAGGCAAGTCAGTTAAGAACAAATTCTTATTTACCATGACGGCCTACCCTAGCCAAACCCGGACGATGCTGGGCCAATTGTGTGCCGCCCTGTGGGACTCCCATTCACAGTCGGATGTGATACAGCCTGGATTCGAACCAGGGACTAGTTATGCCTCATGCTCTAAGATGCAGTGCCTTCGACCGCTATGCCACTCAGAAGCCCATATGGAATCATCCAGTAATCATCTAGTCAAAAAATACAATTGCTCTGTATTGCAATTCCCCACCCCCCAAAAATAACAGGTGTTCAAAAGTCAAACAAATTATAAAAATACAACATCTAAATAAATAATAACTAAATGAAGTGTACAACAAACAATTTGTTAAAAAAATATATTGAAATGAATGAAATAACAACAAAAAAAGTAAAATGCAAATACATTTATATAAAACAAACTATGTAATAAAGAGTAGTAAAAATAAGGTCATTTTGTGTGTGTGTGTGTGTGTGTGTGTGTGTGTGTGTGTGTGTGTCAATATGTAAGTCTGAGTGAGTGAGTGGGAGTCAGGGCAAAAAGAGTTAGTGAAAATAGTGTGTAAGTTGCAGGTGATCATTTGTGGTCTATTGCACAATCAGATGTTCTCGGAAGGTGGTTCTTCTCCTGTCTGCTAATGCAATCAGGTCCTCAAACTCAGGGGAGCGCCAGGGTCGGGAGGTTATTAAAAATGTATCCAGGTACTCTGGGTCTGTCTCCACATCAGACATCATGTCTTCAATTGCCCCTGTAAATCGCTGCTTCACTTCAGCAGAGTTATTTTTGACCAACTTGCCAGAGCCTGTCAAATAACAGGAGACAATAAGTTATTTTGCCCAATAAACAACCGGTTTTGAACACTGGAATATCTCAAATTAAAGATAGGACTGCTTCTTACGTTGTTGCGGAGTCGCATTCGGAAGGTTGTGGCAGTGGGGTGTAGAGTATTGCAGACTCTGAGTATGTTATACATTTGATCCGTAAACATTTCCATGGCTTGGTGTGACAAATAGAAATTCTGGAAGCTACATTGTTAGCTACAGGGATTAATAGAAAATACCCCCAATAATAAGTGGTATGGGAAAGTACACTTCCTGTCCCATCAAAATAGAAACTTGGTGATACAAGTGCCTCAATCCCACTTACCTAATATGGTTGCTCCAGCAGAGAGGAAGCTAGACATCTCACTGGCAAAAAAATTCAGTTCATATACAAGTAGGCCAGACCCAGCTGCTATCTCATTGGTGTCTATGGAAGAGCCACCCCTTATGTAGACCGGAACTGTTGCCATTTTCTCTATGGTAAACGGCCTGAGTAAGACATCTTTATTTATCCACCATCTTGGCTCTAGGTGCACAGGTCCACAAGACTTCGCTCAAAGCCTGTATAGGTAATTCTAAATAGAATATCTCTGCCTCTCATATTATTTATTGATGATTGGCTGTCAGAATAGATTTACCTCCAACCACAGCCAGGCAGAAGGGTCATTTCAGCCAGGCCCAGGCCAGGTATATTACCCAGTAGCCATTGGGCCATTCCTCACAGAGGCCATAGTCAGGATTACCATGATGATAACCCTGAGGTCAAGGGAAGTGTGCCCGGAAGAGGATCCCCCATACAGAGGTTGGAGGAGAGCTGCTGGGATAGTCTTTGGTGTGGTAGCAGACACTTCATGGGGCTGCAGATGACAAATAGTCCTTTCCATTTAGGACTTATTTTATTGGCAACTGTTAAGTAACAAACTCGTCCCTTTTTCAGGACCCTGTCTTTCAAAGATAATTTGTAAAAATCCAAATAACTTCACAGATCTTCATTGTAAAGGGTTTAAACACTGTTTCCCATGCTTGTTCAATGAACCATAAATAATTAATGAACATGCACCTGTGGAACGGTCGTTAAGACACTAACAAATTACAGACGGTAGGCAATTAAGGTCACAGTTATGAAAACTTAGGACACTACTAAAGAGGCCTTTCTACTGACTGAAAAACACCAAAAGAAAGATGCCCAGGGTCCCTGCTCATCAGCGTGAACGTGCCTTAGGTATGCTGCAAGGAGGCATGAGGACTGCAGATGTGGCCAGGGCAATAAATTACAATGTCCGTACTGTGAGACGCCTAAGACAGCGCTACAGGGAGACAGGACGGACAGATTATTGTCCTTGCAGTGGCAGACCACGTGTAACAACACCTGCACAGGATCGGCACATCGAACCTCACACCTGCGGGACAGGTACAGGATGGCAACAACAACTGCCCGAGTTACACCATCAGTGCTCAGACTGTCCGCAATAGGCTGAGAGAGGCTGGACTGAGGGCTTGTAGGCCTGGTGTAATGCAGGTCGTCACCATCACCGGCAACAACATTGCCTATGGGAAAAACCCACCATCGCCGCTGGACCAGACAGGACTGGCAAAAAGTGCTCTTCACTAACGACTCACGGTTTTGTCTCACCAGGGGTGATGGTCGGATTGGCGTTTATTGTCGAAGGAATGAGCGTTACACCGAGGCCTGTACTCTGGAGCGGGATCGATCTGGAGGTGGAGGGTCCGTCATGGTCTGGGGCGGTGTGTCACAGCATCATCTGACTGAGTTTGTTGTCATTGCAGGCAATCTCAACACTGTGCGTTACAGAGAAGACATCCTCCCCCCTCATGTGGTACCCTTCCTGCAGGCTCTTCCTGACATGACCTTCGAGCATGACAATGCCACCAGCCATACTGCTCGTTCTGTGCGCGATTTACTGCAAGACAGGAATGTCAGTGTTCTGACTTGGCCAGCAAAGAGATCTCAATCCCATTGAGCACGTCTGGGATCTGAGAGTCTTTAGGTGCCTTTGGCAAACTCCAAACGGGTTGTCATGTGCCTTTTACTGAGGAGTGACTTCCGTCTGGCCACTCTACCATAAAGGCCTGTTTGGCGGAGTGCTGCAGAGACGGTTGTCCTTCTGAAAGATTCTCCCATCTCCACAGAGGAACTCTGAAGCTCTGTCAGAGTGACCATCAGGTTCTTGGTCACCTCCCTGACCAAGGCCCTTCTCCCCCGATTGCTCAGTTTGGTGGTTCCAAACTTCTTCCATTTCAGAATAATGGAGGCCACTGTGTTCTTGGGGACCTTGAATGCTGCAGAAATGTTTTGGTACCCTTCCCCAGATCTGTGCCTTGACACAATCCTGTCTCGGATCTCTACAGGCAATGCCTTCAACCTCATGGCTTGCTTTTTGCTCTGACATTTACTGTCAACTGTGGGACCTTATATAGACAGCTGTGTACCTTTCAAAATCATGTCCAATCAATTGGATTTACCATAGGTAGACTCCAATCAAGTTGTAGAAACATGTCAAGGATGATCAATGGAAACAGGATGCACCAGAGCTCAATTTTGAGTCTCATAGCAAAGGGTCTGAATACTTATAAGGTATTTCTGATGGTACTTTTTACCACCCATGAGTGGAGGTGTTGTACCAGTTTAGGTGGTCTATGGTAGAGTTTTGCCTCTTATAAGGAACAAATGTGTTTTATTTCAGCAAATTTGGTGTATGTTGTGCATCACTACTTTACAGGAGAGGCATTTGGAGTATCAAAATGTGTTTTTTGGAAGACATGCTTTCTGGAACATGTAGAATGGCTGTTACTGAAGAGCTCAGTGACTTTCAGTTCCATGTACCTTAATAACAAACATATGCCATCTGTTAATATGAATAAAACATTAAATTACGAAACTAGTTGGTTTTGCCACGGAACAAGACAGGAACCTAGCCATGATTGGCTGAGATAATGGATCGCCTGCACATGCCGAAAGATGAATTCGGATTGGTCTGCTTTGTAGCACTCTTCTGATTGTTACATGATCTGCTAAGTATGTGTAGGTAACCCTTTCTAATGTGGCTATTTTGAAAAAAAGAACTGTATAAGTGTTACTAATGCTCTCCACTTTCTGGAGGATCAAGCTTTGAAATCAGTGGAATGCCTGGTGGATGCAGAGTATAATAGCTATGCAAATAATGTGGAGGGAGTCAAAAAGAGAACACACTGAAAAAAGCTATTGCATTAAACACCTGTCTCCGGATTACATCTTCAAACTAAGGTTAGCAATGGCATCCGTGACAGAGAAGGATAAGCGTGTATATGGGTAAGAGAGTCTAGCTAGCTACATTTTCAGTTACTATACGTTTATAATTTATTTAGAAAGTAATTTTCATTGCAAGTGAAAGCATACTGTTTGCTAGCTAGCTAACGTTACGTGTGTGATCTCTGTAGTAATTATTCGTATCTCAGAGCCATTTGCATTGCTAGTTATAGCCTAATGTTAGCTAGCTAGTGTAACAGTATAATTTTAGACCGTCCCCTCGCGCGAACCAGGGACCTTCTGCACACCTTCTGCACACACCTCGAAGCATCGTTACCCATCGCTCCACAAAAGCCGCGGCCCTTGCAGAGCAAGGGGAACTACTACTTCAAGGTCTCAGAGCAAGTGACGTCACTGATTGAAACGCTATTTAGCGCCCACGCTAACTAAGCTAGCCGTTTCACATCCGTTACACTCACCCCCCTTTTGACCTTCCTCCTTTTTCCGCAGCAACCAGTAATCCGGGTCACGGCACCAATGTAACAGTATAATTTTAGACCGTCCCCTCGCCCATACCCGGGCGCGAACCAGGGACCTTCTGCACACATCAACAGTCACCCTCGAAGCATCGTTACCCATCGCTCCACAAAAGCCGCGGCCCTTGCAGAGCAAGGGGAACTACTACTTCAAGGTCTCAGAGCAAGTGACGTCACTGATTGAAACGCTATTTAGCGCCCACGCTAACTAAGCTAGCCGTTTCACATCCGTTACACTCACCCCCCTTTTGACCTTCCTCCTTTTTCCGCAGCAACCAGTAATCCGGGTCACGGCACCAATGTAACAGTATAATTTTAGACCGTCCCCTCGCCCATACCCGGGCGCGAACCAGGGACCTTCTGCACACATCAACAGTCACCCTCGAAGCATCGTTACCCATCGCTCCACAAAAGCCGCGGCCCTTGCAGAGCAAGGGGAACTACTACTTCAAGGTCTCAGAGCAAGTGACGTCACTGATTGAAACGCTATTTAGCGCCCACGCTAACTAAGCTAGCCGTTTCACATCCGTTACACTAGCTAACATTGAACCTAGCTAGATGGTTAGCATTAGCTACCAGCAGATTTATGCAGGGTAGTAACATTATGAGTTGGGATTATGGTTCATTGTTTAGCTAGCTAGATACATGTCTAAACAAAAGACTCCACTATACAAGTTACCATTTCACTGTACCGTTCGGTGGTGTAAAATTCTTAAGGAAAAATACTTTAAAGTACTGCTTAAGGAGTTTTTGAGGGGTATCCGTATTTTAGTATTTATATTTTTGACTTTATACTTTTACTTACCTACATTCCTAAAGAAAATAATGTACTTTTTACTCCATTATCCCTGACACTCAAAAGTGCTAGTTATATTTAGATTTCTTAGCAGAACATGAAAATGGTCCAATTCACACACTTACCAAGGAAACATCCCTGGTCATCCCTACTACCTCTGATCTGACGGACTCATTAAACACACATTCTTTGTTTGTAAATTATGTCTGAGTGTTGGAGTGTGCTCCTGGCTATCCGTAAATAAATAAAAAACAAGAAAATGGTGCCATTTGGTTTGCTTAATATAAGATATTTTTTTTATTATATATACTTATATACTTTTACTTTTACTTTTGATACTTCAGTATATTTAAAACCAAATACTTTTAGACTTATTTTAGTATTTTACTGGGTGACTTTCACTTCTTCAGTCATTTTCTATTAAGGTATCTTTACTTGTACTCAAGTATGACAATTAGGTACTTTTTCCACCACTGGTACCGTTTACACCTTCATTATCCAGTGCATGTTACAAATAAACGTAGATGTTATTTGATATAGTGTGTTTTTACCAGAGACGGTAATGTGAAGAACAACATGACCTGCACCAAAGTCATATTAGCATATAACGTTAGGCCAACAAGACAGTGTCTAAGTTCTAAAATTCACCAGTAGAATGCCCAGCTTTTATTTTGTAACATCATAACCATAAACTGTTTTCTCAACATTAACTTGTAATGCTGATATTATTGTGAGTATATTTTCCTGTTATAACAAATGGCTTTGTCACTATGGTGGTACTATAATAAAGGCAAAAATAAAGTACCTTTCTCCACAGGTAGAAATTCCATCTGAGGTATGAACTGGGGTACAATTATGTAACTATAACTAAAACCTCAAAGGAGGACCTTACAGGGTACTATCCCAGTGACAAGCAGTTGTAGCCCTTTAGGAACAAATCTAAAACTTTATTTCTGAGAGTGTATGTTCCCTCAGCCCTTTGTTCCATCAACCCTATGTTCCCTCAGACCGTTGTTCCCTCAGTAGCTTATTGTTATAAGGTAGAAAATGCAGATTATTTCACCATCTACATAAATATGTAAGGGTATTATATGGGACCTACTAAATATGTTAAATCACTATGACTTTTACCTTTTGTCAATATTACCAGAGCAGTTCTATGCAAGGGACAAAAATGTGTTACAATAAACATACATCTGATCTGTAATTGGTGGTCCTTATTTATTCACTCATGCAACACTGGATCAACTGACCAAAATATCTGTGTACATCAAGGATGTGAAAAATATACAATTTGTTATCACATAACATCAAGTTTTTGTCTATAATGTCCCTCTTTTCTGAATCTGCAAGTCTGATCTCCACTAGAGACCCTAATGGCAAATGTCTGTTTTCAAGCTAGACTTTGGCTGCGTCCTGGCTCATATGGAGATAAAATATCTGAGATGGGTTGGGGCTGTCGTGGAAATTCATACTGAGAGAGACTTTGTAATTTCTTCAAACAATCATATTCATTTAATATTGCTTAATTATTTCAATAATGAGACTGTTCAACGGGCCGAGAGCCTAACCTTTACACAAATGCAGAGTTATTTTATATAGCTGACACTAAGAATGCTTAGTCATGGCTGGTTCCACCCCTCCCATGCAGGCCAAGGAGCATCAAAAGCTACTCTGGGTTCATCCGGTCGTTATCTGCACAGGGTTGTTGTCTTAACCCCACTCTGGCTTAGTTTCCCAGTTGCAAGGATGATTTTGAGACAATGGGGGATTGTTCTACTCCTAAGTTGTCTCTAATTAAACACATTCTTGTCTATGTAATGCAGTCGTTAACTCATTTGTCTGCTCAGGTCATCTCTAGTGACCATACACCCAGATTAGCTGCAGGGAACAAGAGTTGAGACCATAAAAACACAGCATTAGGAGGACAGAAATGTCTTGCCATTTGTTAAGTATTAATTGCTAAAAATTAATATCAATCAAATCAGGTAAATGCGTAATTTTTCTATCACAGGGCTAAACCAAGCCTAGCCTTGAACGTGATTAATACAATCATTTGTATCTGTTTTAAAAGTGACTGGTAGCCAGTGTAGAGAAGCTAAAATGTGTGTAATATTGTTACGTTTCCTGGTGCCTGTTAAAATCTGAGCTGTAGACAATGGAGTGATTTCTGACTGAGACATGTATACAAAGAGTTACAGTAATCTTGGCATGAGGAATGGTTGTGGGCCCAATACAACAACCTCTGATTTATTTTCATTGAGCAGAAGAAGATTGTCAGACATTCAACATATTATATCAGCAAGACACTTGTGAAGCGTAGCTAAGCTAGCTTGGTTACTTGGTCTGATTGGTAAAGAGCTGCGTGTCATCCGCATAGCAGTGAAACTGAATGTTATGATTGCGGATGATGTTACCAAGGTCAACAAGGATGTTATGATAAATAGTGTCAAACTGAGATCCAAAAGAACAAGAATAGAGCGTTCACTGGCATCTGCAGCCAATAGACGGTCATTACTGACTTTCAATAAAGCAGTTTCCGTGCTGCGAAGTGAGTGGAAGCCCGACTGGAATTTGTCAAATAAGTTGGTTCATACTGAAATAAGCCACCAATTGCTTGAAATCAACTTTAAAAACAATTGGGATACAAAAGGAAACTTAGAGATAGGTCTCCTCAGTGAGGAGGGATCTAGATTGGTATTTTTAAGAAGAGGTTGAACCAGAGCAGTTTTAAACTACGCTGGAACGGAACAGAGGTCAAGGAACTATTTACAATAGACAGAATGTTGGGACCAACACTTACTCACTCACCAACTGTAGTATTTAATACAGTATTGTCCGTTAACAGCACTACACTTGTTGAACTGTATTAAATACTATAGTGTTTATTTAGCATACACCCTGCCCATTCCCCTCTCCCATATCCCAATTTGTGCTACCCATAAGTGAGAACCCTGCATGCTAAGTGTAGATCATACAGTGGGGCAAAAAAGTATTTAGTCAGCCACCAATTGTGCAAGTTCTCCCACTTAAAAAGATGAGAGAGGCCTGTAATTTTCAAACAGGTGCCATTAATACAGGTAACGAGTGGAGGACAGAGGAGCCTCTTGAAAGATAAGTTTACAGGTCTGTGAGAGCCAGAAATCTTGCTTGTTTGTAAGTGACCAAATACTTATTTTCCACCATAATTTTCTAGATTTCCTTTTCTCATTTTGTCTGTCATAGTTGAAGTGTACCTATGATGAAAATTACAGGCCTCTCTCATCTTTTTAAGTGGGAGAACTTGCACAATTGGTGGCTGACTAAATACTTTTTTCCCCCACTGTATATTATGTTCCCTACATGTTCCAGAAATGGAGCAGAGGTGCTGCACTATCTGTCGAGGTCTAAGTCCTTCCTACCTGCCTACAGATTATGGAAAGTGCACTATTTAATCATTCTCCTGTAGGAGAAAGCTTCCACTTCTATGTCAAAAACACTACACTACAAAATGCAAAACACAACATTAATTACAATAGTATATACTAGTTTTCTTTTACTGTAGTATTTATAATGTAGTTAACTGTAAATGCTTGGTGGTGGAAAAAGTACCAAATTGTTATACTTGAGTAAAATTAAATATACCTTAATAGAAAAGTAAAAGTCATCCATTAAAACATATTTTTTATTTTTGTAATTTTTACCCCACTGAAATGTAACAAGTACTTTTGCGTGTTAAAGAACATTTAGGAATGTAGTGGTATAAAAGTAAAAATATACATAGCATAGGAAAGTACAGATACCCCAAAAAACTACTTTAGTACTTCAAAGTATTTCTAATTAGTTACCACTGTCAATACTACAGTATACTACAGTAAATACTACAGGAAAGTCTGCAAAAACTCTACAGTGTGTACTATAGTATTTACACCATAGTATACTATTTATGCCATAGTACAGAAATAGAAAGGTTCAGGAGACATTATCTAAAGGACGCATTCAGGAGAGAGGAAAAACAGTACAACACTCAACACTCAACACTAAAGGGCCCTAAGTGAATTCTGTATTGTCATTTTATCTGACCAGAACGAATTTGGCCCTTCATTAAGTGTGCGTTCTCATGCAGTTTGAACATGAAAAGGTCCACCAGAGAATTTATGGTATTTCAAGCTGAGGAGTTAGTTTAACCAATTCAACTTGGTTACATAACGTTCTGAGCCATATCTGAGGAAACTGCACATGTGGCTCAGAACCTTGTCTGTGAGAGAATCAAACTTGAAAAGGAGATATGTGCCAACTAGGGCAACATAAGCTGGAGGGAGGCAAGGCATGGATCTAAAAAACAGACAGATGAGCGTTGTAGGGAAGAGATGGAGGGGAGGGAGGGGTGTTGCTGGTTACTACTAGCCTTGTTTATGTTCCAACGCACCCCTCTGAAAACTATTAACTGTCGCCACACTGTTGGCCCTGGGCTATGTCAACAAGCCCTGTACGCTCTATAACGCACCCCAACAAGGAACGATGAAACCTGCTCATCAACATGTGAAACCTCTCCTCTCATTAGCTTTCCACGGTTGAAATTAAGCAATGAAAGCGTGGGATTTAACAGAGATTTGGAGGGTGTTTGTTTTGTAAAAAGGTTTGACTGTGTTTCACATCATCTGTGGGCAGAGAAAAACTGTCTGGACTCATATGAAGATTGATCATCATTGGAGCAGTGCTTGAATGTGTCTCCTATCTGGATATGTATTTATAGTCTTTTTTGAGAAAAGAGGACTTTTCCATAACGTATGCATGTTATCTGACCTAGTTAATGGAGGGTGTATGTTGTGTAAGGATGAACCGCCCACCCACTCTCTCAGAATGTGGGCAGTGAAATTTGCAGCTCCTCCTTACTGGTTCAGGGATACAGCCAGGCGGTAGAATACAGGAGGTGGGGAGTTCTGTAGGCCAATATCTCCCCATTGGCTTGTTAAAAAGCTGTGGGGGCTGCTTGTGGCACTTCCATCTGTTCACCTCCAACTTCACGGCACTCACTCACAAACACACACACACACACACACCACACTCCGTGGCATCCTCAGAGAGGGAAAAGTATTCTCACCACCCTCCACCCCCTAGAACTATTTCCAGTGCCTCCATGACACATGTTGTTGTCTCAGCTCTGATCATACATCATACCTCTAGTCCAATGGTTCCCAAACTTTTTATAGTCCTGTACCACTTAAAACATTCAACCTCCAACTGCGTACCCCCTCTAGCACCAGGGTCAGCGCACTCTCAAATATTGTTTTTTGCCATCATTGTAAGCCTGCCACACACACAATAAACGATAAATGTATTAAACATAAGAATGAGTTTTTGTCACAAGCCAGCTTGGCAGGGCATGAAGTGACAAAGAGCTCTTATAGGACCAGGGCACAAATAATAATATAATAATAATTAATCATTTTGCTCATTATTTAGCCATCTTACATATAAAACCTTATTTGTTAATCAAAAATTGTGAATAACTCACCACAGGTTAATAAGAAGGGTGTGCTTGAAATGATGCACATAACTCTGCAATGTTAGGTTGTATTGGAGAGAGTCTCAGTCTTAAATCATTTTTCACACACGGTCTGTGCCTGTATTTAGTTTTCATGCTAGTGAGGGCCGAGAATCCACTCTCACATATGTACGTGGTTGAAAAGGGCATCAGTGTCTTAACAGCGCGATTTCCAAGGCAAGAAACTCTAAGCGCAGCCCTGCCAGAAATCTGGCAGTGGCTTCTGATTAAATTCAATTTTCACAGAACCGCTTGTTGCAATTTTGATCAGGCTCTCTTGATCAGATAGCAGTAAGTGGACTGGAGGCAGGGCATGAAAGGGATAACGAATCCAGTTGTTTGTGTCGTCCGTTTCGGGAAAGTACAGTACCTACTTAATTGCACACCCAGATCACTCAGGTGCTTCACTATATCACATTTGACATTGTCAGTAAGCTTGAGTTTATTTGCACACAAAAAAGTAATACAATGATGTGTTGTCCCTGTTAATGCAAACAGAAAAGATCTTCAACATCTTAATCATAGCCTCAATTTTGTCCCACACATTGAATATAGTTGCGGAGAGTCCCTGTTATCCTAAATTCAGATCATTCAGGCGAGAAAAAACATCACCCAGATAGGCCAGTCGCGTGAGAAACCTGTCATCATGCAAGCAGCCAGACAAGTGAAAATCTTCTGTATGTTGTAAAAGCGTTACATGGTTGCTGCCCATATCATTGCCTAATGCAGAAAATACATGAGAGTTCAGGGGCCTTTCTTTAACAAAGTTAACCATTTTCACTGTAGTGTCAAACGTCTTTCAAACCTCTTGGTGGATGCTGCAGTGTACCCAAGTGGCATTGGGAGCAACTGCTTGCACGTGTGTTACTACTCCACTATGTCTCCCTGTCATGGCTTTTGCACCATCAGTACAGATACCAACAGATCTTAACCACCAACGTGCATTTGATGTCACAAAGCTGTCCAGTACTTTAAAAATACCCTCTCATGTTGTCCAGGTTTCCAGTGGTTTGCAGATGAGGATGTCTTCCTTAATTGACCCCCCATAAACGTAACGGACATATACCAGGAGCTGTGCCAGGCCTGCCACATCTGTTGACTCATCCAGCTGTAAAGCATAGAATTCACTGGCTTGTATGCGAAGCAGTAATTGTTTCAAAATATCTCCTGCCATGTCACTAATGCGTCGTGAAACAGTGTTGTTTGATGAAGACATTGTCTGTATAGTTTTTTTGGCCTTTTCCCCCAGCATTGTCCCAGGTAGCAGTAAGAATTATGTCCTCCACAATAGTGTGGGGCTTGCCTGTCCTAGCCACTCGGTAGCTCACCATATAAGATGCTTCTAGCCCCTTATTATTATACATGTCTTACGACTCGAAAGTCGTCTTTATTCTCACTCAAAACACTCCCGTGGCTTATTTTTCAAATTGTCATGTTTAATTTCTAGCGCAAGAGTGAAGGTTTCCCACGAGAGAGTAACGGTTAATGTGATTGGATGTTAATTAATCATGTTTGCTGCATATTTGTTGTTGGAGGCTTAAGAGGAGTTATAGGTCCTATAGCTATAAGGTGATAGATACTAGCTGAGATATTCACCCTCCTTCTCTCCTTCTCTCCACAGAACTTCAGAGGTGCAGACCTGTCAATCACCCTCATCACTGTCCAGTCAAAGCCAGGAGAAAAGGAGAGGGCAGGGCATGGACTGGCTTGGCCGTTGCTATGCATGAGCGAGTGCCATGGTGTCCATGGAGACCAAGGGCTATACTGACCTCCTGGAGACCAGCGATGGGCAGGGGTCGGGACTTTTGGAGAGAGGGGATGTGTCTGGGACTGAGGAGGGCTGGAGCGTCCCCTTACCCCTGGGCTTCCAGGTGTCCCTCACCACCGTGCTGATGTTGGAGCTGGTGCTCGGCTTCAGCAGCAACCTGACCGTGCTGGTGCTCTACTGCGCCCAGTCCAACCTGGTTGACTCAGTCAGCAACATGGTTACGGTCAGCTTGCACGTGCTGGACATCCTGGTGTGTGTGCTGTGTCTGCCGCTGACCGTGGCGATCATCCTGCTCCCAGTGGACGGTAGTGGAGGGGGCATCCTGGCTACGCTGTGCTGCTTCCATGAGGCCTGCGTCACCTTCACCAGTGTGGCCACGGCCATCAATGTGCTGGTCATCAGCCTGGACCGCTACGACATCACCGTCCGTCCAGCCACGCGGCTGCTGACCCCGCGACGTGCTGCACTCCTCCTGGCTGCCGTTTGGGCCATATCACTGGCAGTCTTCTTCCTGCCCTTCCTGGAGGGGGACTTCTTCTCAATGGGGTCTGACACGGAGGACAATGAGATTGGAGGAGGGTTGGAGATGGAGATGGGGGATCTGATCCCTGAGTCTGAAGCCCCTACTGGACTGACCCCCACTGGGCAAAACCACACTGGGCTGACCCTCACTCCCTCCACCTCCTCTACTCCATACTACTCCCTCCCCCTGCCGCCATTGAGGCAAAACCGGACACTGCTATGTGTGGGTGGGCAGGGCTACCACACGGGCCTGGCCATGTACTACCACCTCCTCCTGCAGGTGCCCTGCTTCTTCATCGCTGTGGTCGTCATGTTGTTCACATACTCCCGCATCCTGCAGGCCCTCAACATCCGCATCGGCACCCACATAAAGAGGGGCCCACGGGCCTCCAATAAGGACTCAGGCTGCAGGATCCGCAGGCGGAAACAAAGGAGGAAGGGACTGAGTCTGGCCACAGAGGGGAGAGGTTCCTCCAGCCAGAACCAACGCCTCACCCACCCGCCCCTCATCCCATCCCCCAGCTCCCTCCCTCCCCTCTCCTCCATGCCCCTGGTTACCTCTGACAGTGGGGCCACGGGGGTCACCAACACCACCGCCACCACCCCCAGCGCAACCACCCCAGCGACCCCTAACCCCACTGACGACATCTCCCCCCCACCGGCGGCGGCAGACCGCCCAGGCGTCCAGGCTTCTGTGTCGGCCATCATTGCCCTGAGGAGGGCAGTGAGGCGCCACCGGGACCGGCGGGAGCGCCAGCGGAGAGTCTTCAAGATGTCCCTGATCATCATCTCCTCTTTCCTGGGCTGCTGGGCTCCTCTGTCCATGGTGAACGTGTTGATACTGTGCCTGGGCCCCAGCGATGGCCTGGTACGTGTAAGGCTCTGCTTCCTGGCCATGGCATACGGCACCACCATCTTCCACCCGCTGCTCTATGCCTTCACCAGGCAAAAGCTGCGTAAAGCGCTGAAGACCCATGTCAAGAAGAGGGTGGTGTCCCTGCTGCAGGTGGACCCGGCGCCCAATGGGGGAGCTGTTATTCACAATTCCTGGGTGCAGGGGGGTGGACAGAGGAAGGGACGCAAGCCCCGACTGGAGGGCAGTGACGCCACCAGTAACTGCCTAACAGTGGCTGTGAGAGAATGAGAGGCCGTGCAGCTGTGTGTGTGCGTGCGTATACAAGCGAGCTTGCATGTGTATATGGGTGTACAGTGTGTGATAGTTGACAAAGGTCACACTACATCATCAGCACCTCCCTCCATCCAGATGTGTGATGATGGCAGGTGGGCCCAGAGCTCTAATTAACATCAGACCTGCTCTGTGATCTATGTACACAGCTCTTCATTAGTCCCCCAGTTAACGACAAGATGGCCACTTCTTCTCCATGGCAATGCCAAGCTACAAAGCAATATGTGACATCACCTGCGTTGCCGCAACCTTAGTTACTGAAGATATACATCCCAGTATAGGTACAGAGCAAAAATATCCACACACATTGATCAACCTGTTGTCATTCACGGAACAAGTGAACACACAATATCTACCTGCACACAGATCTCAATGAGAGTCAATATCCAGTAACAGTTTATAATTTGATTAGTCATGCATTAAAGGTGAAGTTTTATTTTTTACAACCTTTTTTACAACCTATTTTTGATGTACTGTAAATGGCATGTTATAGAAGGGTCCTGACACTTTTTTTGTGATTTCATGTTTGTTTGTTTTTACTTCCCCCAAACAGAAAATTTCTTCCTCATCCTCATTGTGTAGTATGAGGTCCCCGAAAAAATATGAACAAAGGCTAGCAGATCCTCCTCCTATATATATATATATATATATATATATATATATATATACACACAGTTGAAGACAGAAGTTTACATACACCTTAGCCAAATACATTTAAACTCAGTTTTTCACTATTCCTGACATTTAATCCTAGTAAAGATTCCCTGTCTTAGGTCAGTTAGGATCACCACTTTATTTTCAGAATGATTGTAGAGAGAATTATTTATTTCAGCTTTTATTTCTTTCATCACATTCCCAGTGGGTCAGAAGTTTACGTACACTCAATTAGCATTTGGTAGCATTGCCTTTAAATTGTCTTAGGTTAAACGTTTTGGGCAGCCTTCCCACAATAAGTTGGGTGAATTTTGGCCCATTCCTCCTGACAAAGCTGGTGTAACTGAATCGGGTTTGTAGGCCTCCTTGCTCGCACACACTTTTTCAGTTGTGCCCACAAATTGTCTATAGGACAAACCACCAGGGCTTTGTGATGGCCATTCTAATACCTTGACTTTGTTGTCCTTAAGCCATTTTGCCACAGCTTTGGAAGTATGCTTGGGGTCATTGTCCATTTCGAAGACCCATTTATGACCAAGCTTTAACTGATGTCTTGAGATGTTGCTTCAATATATCCACGTAATTTTCCTACCTCATGTTGCCATCTATTTCATGAAGTGCACCAGTCCCTCCTGCAGCAAAGCACCCCCACAACATGATGCTGCCATCTCCATGCTTCACGGTTGGGATTCTTCAGCTTGCAAGCCTCCCCCTTTTCCTCCAAACATAACGATGGTCATTATGGCCAAACAGTTGTACTTTTGTTTCATCAGACCAGAGGACATTTCTCCAAAAAGTACGATCTTTGTCCCCATGTGCAGTTGCAAACCGTAGTCTGGCTTTTTTATGGTGGTGTTGGAGCAGTGGCTTCTTCCTTGCTGAACGGCCTTTCAGGTGATGTCGATATAAGACTCGTTTTACTGTGAATATAGATACTTTTTTACCTGTTTCCTCCAGCATCTTCACAAGGTCCTTTGCTGTTGCTCTGGGATTGATTTTAACTTTTCGCACCAAAGTTTGTTCATCTCTAGGAGACAGAACACGTCTCCTTCCTAAGCGGTATGACTGCTGCGTGGTCCCATGGTGTTTATACTTGCATACTATTGTTTGTACAGATGAACGTCGTACCTTCAGGCGTTTGAAAATTGCTCCCAAGAATGAACCAGACTTGTGGAGGTCTACAATTATTTTCTGGGGTCTTGGATGATTTATTTAGATTTTCCATTGATGAGGCACTGAGTTTGAAGTTAGGCCTTGAAATACATCCATAGGTACACCTCCATTGACTCAAATTATGTCAATTAGCCTATCAGAAGTTTCTAAAGCCATGACATCATTTCCGGAAATTTTCCAAGCTGTTTAAGGCACAGTCAACTTAGTGTATGTAAACTTCTGACCCACTGGATTTGTGATAGAGTGAATTATAAGTGAAATAATCTGTCTGTAAACAATTGTTGGAAAAAGGACTTCTGTCATGCAAAACTATAGTTTGTTAACAAGACATTTGTGGAGCGGTTGAAAAATGAGTTTTCATGACCCAAATATTGATTCATTATTTACATAATTATTCAGACCCTTCGCTTTGAGACTGGAAATTGAGCTCCGGTGCATTCTGTTTCCATTGATCATCCTTGAGATGTTTCTACAAATTGATTGGAATCCACCTCTGGTAAATTCTATTCATTGGACATGATTTTGAAAGACACGCACGCCTACAGTCGTGGCCAAAAGTTTTGAGAATGACACAAATATACATTTTCACAAATTCTGTTGCCTCAGTCTGTATGATGGCAATTTGCATATACTCCAGGATGTTATGAAGAGTGATCAGATGAATTGCAATTAATTGCAAAGTCCTTCTTTGCCATGCAAATTAACTGAATCCCCCAAAAACATTTCCACTGCATTTCAGCCCTGCCACAAAAGGACCAGCTGACATCATGTCAGTTATTCTCTCGTTAACACAGGTGTGAGTGTTGAGGAGGACAAGGCTGGAGATCACTCTGTCATGCTGATTGAGTTTGAATAACAGACTGGAAACTTCAAAAGGAGGGTGGGGCTTGGAATCATTGTTCTTCCTCTGTCAACCATGGTTACCTGCTAGGAAACACGTGCCGTCATCATTGCTTGCACAAAAAGGGCTTCACAGGCAAGGATATTGCTGCCAGTAAGATTGCACCTAAATCAACAATTTATTGGATCATCAAGAACTTCAAGGAGAGCGGTTCAATTGTTGTGAAGAAGGCTTCAGGGCGCCAAAGAAAGTCCAGCAAGGACTGAATGCAGGACCGTCTCCTAAAGTTGATTCAGCTGCGAGATTGGGGCAGGTGGCAGGTGTGAGTGCATCTGCACGCACAGTGAGGCGAAGACTTTTGGAGGATGGCCTGGTGTCAAGAAGGGCAGCAAAGAAGCCACTTTTCTCCAGGGAAAACATCAGGGACAGACTGATATTCTGCAAAAGGTACAGGCATTGGACTGCTGAGGACTGGGGTAAAGTCATTTTCTCTGATGAATCCCCTTTCCGATTGTTTGGCGCATCTGGAAAAAAGCTTGTCCAGAGAAGACAAGGTGAGCTCTACCATCAGTCCTGTGTCATGCCAACAGTAAAGCATCCTGAGACCCTTCATGTGTGGGGTTGCTTCTCAGCCAAGGGAGTGGGCTCACTCACAATTTTGCCTAAGAACACAGCCATGAATACAGAATGGTACCAACACATCCTCTGAGAGCAACTTCTCCCAACCATCCAGGAACAGTTTGGTGACGAACAATGCCTTTTCCAGCATGATGGAGCACCTTGCCATAAGGCAAAAGTGATAACTAAGTGGCTTGGGGAACAAAACATCGATATTTTGGGTCCATGGCCAGGAAACTCCCAAGAACTCCCAAGAACTTGTGGTCAATCCTCAAGAGGTGGGTGGACAAACAAAACCCCACAAATTCTGACAAACTCTAAGCATTGATTATGCAAGAATGGGCTTCAATCAGCCAGGATGTGGCCCAGAAGTTAATTGACAGCATGCCAGGGTTGATTGCAGAGGTCTTGAAAAAGAAGGGTCAACACTGCAAATATTGACTCTTTGCATCAACTTCATGTAATTGTCAATAAAAGCCTTTGACACTTCTGAAAGGCTTGTAATTATACTTCAGTATTCCATAGCAACATCTAACAAAAATATCTAAAGACACTGAGGCAGCAGACTTTGTGAAAATGTATATTTGTGTCATTTTCAAAACTTTTGGCCACGACTGTATCTAAGGTCCCACAGTTGACAGTGCATGTTAGAGCAAAAACCAAGCCATGAGGTCGAAAGAAGCTCCGAGACAGTATTGTGTAAAGGCACAGACCTGGGGAAGGGTACCAAAAACATTCTGCAGCATTGAATGTCTCCAAGAACTCAGTGGCCTCCATCATTCCTGAATGGAAGTAGATTGGAACCACCAAGACTCTTCCAGAATTGGCCGCCCGGCCATACTGAGCAATCTGGGAAAAAAGGCCTTGGTCAGGGAGGTGACAAAGAACCCAAATGGTCACTCTGACAGAGCTCTAGAGTACCTCTGTGGAGATGGGAGAACCTTCCAGAATGACAACCATTTCTGTGGCAAACCACCGATCAGGCCTTTAAGCCACTCCTCTGTAAAAGGCACATGACAGCGGGCTTGGAGTTTGCCAAAAGGCGCCTAAAGGCTTTCAGACCATGAGAACAAGATTCTCTGGTCTGATGAAAGGTCTGGAGAAAACCTGGCACCATCCCTACGGTGAAGCATGGTGGTGGCATCATCATGCTATGGGGATATTGTTCAGTGGCTGGGCCTGAGAGACTAGTCAGGATCACGGGAAAGATGAACATAGCAAAGTATAGAGAGATCCTTGATGAACACATGCTCCAGAGCGCTCAGGATCTCAGAATGGAGCGAAGGTTCACCTTCAAACAGGACAACGACCCTAAGCACACAGCCAAGACAACACAGGAGTGGCTTCAGGACAAGTCTTTAAATGTCCTTAAGTGGCCCAGCCAGAGCTCGGACTTGAACCCAATCAAACATCTCTGGAAGAGGTTTGAAAATAGCTGTGCAGCAACACTCCCCATCCAACCTGACAGAGCTTGAGAGGATCTGCAGAGAAGAATTGGAGAAACTCCCCAAATACAGGTGTGCCAAGCTTGTAGCATCATACCCAAGAAGACTCAATGCTGTAATCGCTGCCACAGGTGCTTCAACAAAGTACTGAGTAAAGGGTCTGAATACTTATGTAAGTGTGATATTTCAGTTTTTTTATTTGAAATAAATTTGAAAAAATTACAAAAAAATACAGTTTTTGCTTTGTCATTATGGGGTGTTGTGTGTAAATTGAGAGGTAAAAACCAATTTAATCGATATTAGAATAAAGCTGTCATAAAGCTGTCAAATTGTGAAAAAAGTCAAGGGGTCTGAACATTTTCTGAAGGCACTTTATATGGATAGAATATGTAGCATATATGAAGAATAGTATATGTACAGCAATAGTTAAATAGGATAGGCCTTGACTAGAATACAGTATATACATATGAAGTGGGTAAACAGTATGTAAACATTATTAAAGTGACCAGTGTTATGTACATAGGGCAGCAGCCTCTAAGGTGCATGGTAGAGTAACCAGGTTGTAGCCGGCTAGTGACAGTGACTAAAGTTCAGGGCAGGGTACTGGGTGGTGGCCGGCTAGTGGTGATTATTTAATATGTCTGATGGCCCTGAGATAGGAGCTGTATTTCAGTCTCTTGGTCCCAGCTTTGATGCACCTGTACTGACCTCACTTACTGCTTGGTAGCGGGGTGAACAGGCCGTGGCTCAGGTGGCTGAGGTCCTTGATGATCTTCTTGGCCTTCCTGTGACACCGGGTACTGTAGATGTCCTGGAGGGCAAGCAGTGGGCCCCCGGTGATGTGTTGAGCAGACTGCACAACCCTCTGGAGAGCCCTAGTGTGGCGGACGGTACAGTTGTCATACCAGGTGGTGATACAGCCCGACAGGATGCTCTCAATGGTGCATCTGTAAAAGTTTGTGAGGGTCTTAGGGGCCAAGCAAAATTTCTTCAGCCTCCTTTATCCGCAGTGTTATATTCCCTTGTGCGCGGCTGGATCTGTTTCCCCTATCCAGCTGTTCCATTCTCCATGTAGCCTGCTGCTACAGGTAACTACCAAAATAGAGGAAACACCAACATAAAGTGTCTTAATAGGGCGTTGGGCCACAACGACCAGCCAGAAAAGCTTCAATGCGCCTTAGCATAGATTCTACAAGTGTATGGAACTTCCTGTGTGGAAGCACCCCATGCTTTCAATATGCGTTGTATCCCTCATTTACTCAAGTGTTTCCTTTATTTTGGCAGTTACCTGTAGAATAGACTGAGAGGTATCGCTAGAGTTACAAAAACATTGACTATAACATTACATATAAAGTTCAGAATGACAAAATGTAATGTCTACAACATCTAAAGACCTGCATCACTCTATTGAGAGCTTTGCAGTTTCTAAAGGATGCATTTGGGTGTTTTTGGAGCCTTTGTTCATGTTTTTTGGGGGGCTCCATACCACACAAAGAAGACGAGGAAGTGATTTGTTGTTTGGGGTAAGTTTCTCAAAAACATATGAAATCATGCCTGGACCCTTCTATAACATGCTATTTATATAAAAAATAGAGATTTGGTTGTAACAAAAAAAACTCCTTAATTTCCTTTTCTCAAATGATTCTGAATGTTTTACTGTATGTCTTGTGTTTACAAGAGTGTAGTGTGCGTGTGTGTGGTTCTATATAGTTCCAAATAAGGGTTTTTGGGGTTGTTAACATAGCGGATCCCTTTTTGGTGCTATCTAGAATCTTTTTTGAAGGTTCTGTAAAGAACCATGCTTACAGGGTTCTATATAGAACCTTTATGGCGCTATAAAGAACCATTTACATGCGGTATATAGCACCACAAAGAGTTCCGCTATGGTAACATCCTTTTTGGGGGCTAAATAGGACCTGTTTTAAATAACCTTTGTCAAAGGTTCTACAAAGAACCTTTTGTAGAACCATACAGGGTTTTATATTGTGGTTAGTAGCCATATGATATTGTTACATTTCCATAGGTATTAATCCACAAATTGAATCAGGTGTGCTAGCTCCAGAACAGCTCAGGGTCCTTGAGGAGAAAAATCAACACCACTGATATAGTCAACAGCTCATAGTTGACACAAAACCTTACATGGGTCTTTCATAAGACATCATTATTGATCAGTCTTTTTTTTTCATATGCAATGACATAATACAACAGATTAGATCAACTGGGATAGCACTCTCAATCATGGTTGCACAAAAAGAGCTGTGCGCAAACCACACCCCAAATATATTCCAATGAGCCGCTGCCCCTACATTTGAATTTTCACTAAAAGATGAAAGAACGATTTTCTTAACTGCAAAAAAATCATTGAAGGGCTCAAAGGGTTCATTGAGTCATTATGGTTCCACATAGAACCATAACCCTTACCAAAGAACCCTTGAGGAACCCTCTTTTTCTTAGAGGGCAGATGGTTGCACCACTGTGAACCATCCCAGGCTCCGGAGTTAGACAGGTCCTGGAGCAGCATTTGGAGGTTGTTTTCGATCTGTGTCTACCTCCTCCTCAGGGCTTTATATCTAAAATACACAGCATTATATTGTTATCATTTGTTAATGTTTCATGTGTTAGAATTTGATTTTGTTTATGTATTTTTTACTTTTCTAAACTTAATATTTGAACTTGATTATTGAATGATTTAATTGAAGAAGAAAAAAACTGGTAATGACTTTTGGATAAAGAACAAGTAGAATGACCTTTATATATATATATACAGTACTTTTGTAATGTTTTCAGACCCCTTGACTTTTTCCACATTTTGTTACGTTCAATCGTCAATCTAGACACAATACCCCATAATGACAAAGCAAAAAACATTTTGAGTCTCATTACAAAGGGTCTGATTACTTATGTAAATAAGGTATTTGTGTTTTTTTATGTTTAATGCATTTGCAAACATTTCTAAAAACCTGTTTTCACTTTGTCATTATGGGGTATTGTGTGTAGATTGATAAAGATGTTTTATTTATTTAATCAATTTTAGAATAAGGCTGTAACATAAGAAAATTTGAAAAAGGTCAAGGGGTCTGAATACTTTCCAAATGCACTGTATCTCCCTCTGAAGCATGTTGAACATATACAGTTACATCATTGCACCAGCCCTCAGTTATTGTGATAAGTATTAGCCTAGTTATAGCCATGAAGTAGGTAGGCTACATACATTACCAGTCAAAAGTTTGGACACACTGACTCATTCAAAGGTTTTTCTTTATTTGTACTATTTTCTACACCTGTTTTTCAACAGGAAATGACCCAACACACCTCAAGGCGGCTGTGTAAGGGTTATTTGACCATGAAGGAAACCTGGCCTCCACAATCACCTGACCTCAACCCAATTGAGATGGTTTGGGATGAGTTGGGTGAAGGAAAAGCAGCCAACAAGTGCTCAGCATATGTGGGAACTCCTTCCAGGTGAAACTGGTTGAGAGAATGCCAAGCGTGTGCAAAGCTGTCATCAAGGCAAAGGGTAGCTACTTTGAAGAATCTCAAATATATTTCAATATTTTTAACACTTTCTTGATTACTATATGATTCCATATGATCGTTTTGATGTATTTCCTATTATTCTACAATAATAGTGAAGATGAATGAATAGGTGTGTGCAAACGTTTGACTGGTACTGTATGATCAAAAGTTTGGGTAGACTATGTATGGCTCTCATACTGACCCGCCGAGTGTGAAGGAACTTTTCCAGTCTCTTTTGTGGGTTACTATAATATAGGTCCTCCTTTTCCCTCCTGCTTCACTTTGGAGCCAGACGGAAGGAATTAATTCCTGTGTATTTATATATGTACATGTTCAGGGATGTAAATATTCTAATATCTAGCTCTTAGGGGTTTGAGTGGAAGGATTATTTTGTGTTGCAGCAGTCATCTGCTGACCAGAATATCAGCCGTGCTGAGTGAGAGGGTAAGAAAACACACATGGAAGAGATCAAACATCTAAATGTATTTTGTTTCTGTATGTGTGTACCGTACTGTACATTTATTGCCATGTATATAGAGATAGTATTGTACATGATTTCTATTGTGTTGTTATATTGTATTTCTTATTAGAACATGACAAAATCTGGAATAATAATTTAAAAAATACTTTGCACATGCCTTTTCATTTACATAGCGAGTATCTTACACAGAGAGAGGAGCTTGAGTGTGTGTGTGGGAGAGAGAGAGCACTCCCAGTCCCATCATGAACCTGTTCTACTGTCAATCAACTCTGCACAGCACACATTCCATTCCATTGGGATTTTGGTGAGACCTGATTCATTGTATTGTAGGCTACATGGTTTGCCATTTTCAATTAATGTTAGCTGCTCAGTTAGCCTTGACTGTGGCTCTGAGCATTCAGGAATTGGTGCTGTTCGATGTTTAGTGTAATAGCTCTTATCGGACATAAAGGCAGTCAGTAGGATGCATGTGATGATTGTTAAAGTTTATCACATATCCTTTATGACCAATCTCAGTTACAATTTGCATGTAGTTGATTAAAATCTATGACAGGACTCTGTGAAAAGTGGTTCCTCCAATTAGTCACGTATTTAACCTTTTGACGACATGGGGCCAACAATATTAATCATTAACAACTATTGACTTGCAATTTCTATGAATATTGCAATGAGATCGACACAAAAAAACCTGTCATTGACAATCGATGTAACACCACACTTTACATGCTGTAAAATAATACATTTACCATTTGCTGGCTATCGAGTCAAGTTTTTCTAGGATTGTCACTGATTATGTTTTGTGCATGCTAATGTAGCGGATGTCGGTTTCTCCCATTGGAGACCTGGGTTCAGATCCCACCCATGACACTAACACTTGTGGAAAGATTGACCTACCTTGCATAGATAATATGCACAGCTTGTGTCTCAGCAGTCCAATCTAGCTCAGTCAATAGGAGGACCTGCCAGGTCTGCTTAGCCCTGGACTGACTTTATAATCATCCATTCCAACTGTCCAAATCTGTCACTCTTTCTTTCTACCCCTGACCGTCCCTCCCCTTCTCCATCCCCTGCTACCACGCTCCCTCCTCTTTCTCTCTCTTCTCCATCCCCTGCTACCACGCTCCCTCCTCTCTCTCTTTCTCTCTCTTCTCCATCCCCTGCTACCACGCTCCCTCCTCTCTCTCTTTCTCTCTCTTCTCCATCCCCTGCTACCACGCTCCCTCCTCTCTCTTTCTCTCTCTCTTCTCCATCCCCTGCTACCACTCTCTCTCTTTCTCTTTCTTCTCCATCCCCTGCTACCACGCTCCCTCCTCTCTCTCTTCTCCATCCCCTGCTACCACGCTCCCTCCTCTCTCTCTTTCTCTCTCTTCTCCATCCCCTGCTACCACGCTCCCTCCTCTCTCTCTTTCTCTCTCTTCTCCATCCCCTGCTACCACGCTCCCTCCTCTCTCTTTCTCTCTCTCTTCTCCATCCCCTGCTACCACTCTCTCTCTTTCTCTTTCTTCTCCATCCCCTGCTACCACGCTCCCTCCTCTCTCTCTTCTCCATCCCCTGCTACCACGCTCCCTCCTCTCTCTCTTTCTCTCTCTTCTCCATCCCCTGCTACCACGCTCCCTCCTCTCTCTCTTTCTCTCTCTTCTCCATCCCCTGCTACCACGCTCCCTCCTCTCTCTCTTTCTCTGATCCCTCATTTAGAAACTCTGTCCCAGATTCTTACAGTATTTACTGCTGACTGCAGCCACTCTGCTTTTCTTGAATAATAATATATATGCGCCATCCCTCCCTCATTCCCTCTCTCCAGTGCTGTGACAATAGGAAGCTAATGAAGATTACTGCTGGTGTTCAGGTAAACTTGTCCTCTACCAACACCTTACATCACTTTACCCTGCAGCTCACTTATCCTCTTAAAATAAAATTCCCCCCAAAAACCCTCTTTTGGTATTTATTTTATTAATCCATTCTTGACATAGTCCCAACATGTTTTTCTTGTCAGCAATCAAGTTTTCAAGATATGTAACTTCCTAAATACTGAAATCATCCCTGTATGATGCATTTAGCATTATATGATTCAAACATTTTGGTACTATGTCAACAATGGATTAATAAAACAAATACCAGAATATCGTTTTCCTTTACCACCCTCCTTACCTTATTAAGACAGATTGTTAACGTCCAGTATGTTGTGTGCGTGTTATTAAGACAGATTGTTAACGTCCAGTATGTTGTGTGCGTGTTATTAAGACAGATTGTTAACGTCCAGTATGTTGTGTGCGTGTTATTAAGACAGATTGTTAACGTCCAGTATGTTGTGTGCGTGTTATTAAGACAGATTGTTAACGTCATGTATGTTGTGTGCGTGTTATTAAGACAGATTGTTAACGTCCAGTATGTTGTGTGCGTGTTATTAAGACAGATTGTTAACGTCCAGTATGTTGTGTGCGTGTTATTAAGACAGATTGTTAACGTCCAGTATGTTGTGTGCGTGTTATTAAGACAGATTGTTAACGTCCAGTATGTTGTGTGCGTGTTATTAAGACAGATTGTTAACGTCCAGTATGTTGTGTGCGTGTTATTAAGACAGATTGTTAACGTCCAGTATGTTGTGTGCGTGTTATTAAGACAGATTGTTAACGTCCAGTATGTTGTGTGCGTGTTATTAAGACAGATTGTTAACGTCCAGTATGTTGTGTGCGTGTTATTAAGACAGATTGTTAACGTCCAGTATGTTGTGTGCGTGTTATTAAGACAGATTGTTAACGTCCAGTATGTTGTGTGCGTGTTATTAAGACAGATTGTTAACGTCCAGTATGTTGTGTGCGTGTTATTAAGACAGATTGTTAACGTCCAGTATGTTGTGTGCGTGTTATTAAGACAGATTGTTAACGTCCAGTATGTTGTGTGCGTGTTATTAAGACAGATTGTTAACGTCCAGTATGTTGTGTGCGTGTGTGCATGCATTTGTGTGTGATGTCCAGCATGTTTTTGTTTTGAGCGATAAATAAGCAATATATATTATTACACCCTATGTTAATCATATTAGTTCCCTTCTCTACACCTCACCCTATGCTGCCTCTCCTCCCTCCCCTTCTCTACTCCTGACTCTATACTGCCTCTCCTCCCTCCCCTTCTCTACTCCTGACTCTATACTGCCTCTCCTTCCTCCCCTTCTCTAAACCTCACTCTATACTGCCTCTCCTCCCTCCCCTTCTCGACACCTCACTCTATACTGCCTCTCCTCCCTCCCCTCCCTCCCCTTCTCTACACCTCACCCTATGCTGCCTCTCCTCCCTCCCCTTCTCTAAACCTCACTCTAAACTGCCTCTCCTCCATCCCGTTCTCTACACCTCACTCTATACTGCCTCTCCTCCCTCCCCTTCTCTAAACCTCACTCTAAACTGCCTCTCCTCCATCCCCTTCTCTACACCTCACTCTATACTGCCTCTCCTCCATCCCCTTCTCTACACCTCACTCTATGCTGCCTCTCCTCCCTCCCCTTCTCTACTCCTGACTCTATACTGCCTCTCCTCCCTCCCCTTCTCTACACCTCACTCTATGCTGCCTCTCCTCCATCCCCTTCTCTACACCTCACTCTATGCTGCCTCTCTTCCATCCCCTTCTCTACACCTCACCCTATGCTGCCTCTCCTCCCTCCCCTTCTCTACTCCTGACTCTATACTGCCTCTCCTCCCTCCCCTTCTCTACTCCTGACTCTATACTGCCTCTCCTTCCTCCCCTTCTCTAAACCTCACTCTATACTGCCTCTCCTCCCTCCCCTTCTCGACACCTCACTCTATACTGCCTCTCCTCCCTCCCCTCCCTCCCCTTCTCTACACCTCACCCTATGCTGCCTCTCCTCCCTCCCCTTCTCTAAACCTCACTCTAAACTGCCTCTCCTCCATCCCGTTCTCTACACCTCACTCTATACTGCTTCTCCTCCCTCCCCTTCTCTAAACCTCACTCTAAACTGCCTCTCCTCCATCCCCTTCTCTACACCTCACTCTATACTGCCTCTCCTCCATCCCCTTCTCTACACCTCACTCTATGCTGCCTCTCCTCCCTCCCCTTCTCTACTCCTGACTCTATACTGCCTCTCCTCCCTCCCCTTCTCTACACCTCACTCTATGCTGCCTCTCCTCCATCCCCTTCTCTACACCTCACTCTATGCTGCCTCTCTTCCATCCCCTTCTCTACACCTCACTCTATGCTGTCTCTCCTCCATCCCCTTCTCTACACCTCACTCTATGCTGCCTCTCCTCCATCCCCTTCTCTACACCTCACTCTATACTACCTCTCCTCCCTCCCCTTCTCTAAACCTCACTCTATGCTGCCTCTCCTCCCTCCCCTTCTCTACACCTCACTCTATGCTGCCTCTTCTCTCTCCCCTTCTCTACACCTCACTCTATACTGCCTCTCCTCCCTCCCCTCCCTCCCCTTCTCTAAACCTCACTCTATGCTGCCTCTCCTCCCTCCCCTTCTCTAATCCTCACTCTATACTGCCTCTCCTCCATCCCCTTCTCTACACCTCACTCTATGCTGCCTCTCTTCCATCCCCTTCTCTACACCTCACTCTATGCTGTCTCTCCTCCATCCCCTTCTCTACACCTCACTCTATGCTGCCTCTCCTCCATCCCCTTCTCTACACCTCACTCTATACTGCCTTTCCTCCCTCCCCTTCTCTTTTTCCCCTCAGTCTTTCCCCCCCATCTTTCTCATTTCTTATCCACACTCAGGGAAAACATCTGCAGTGCCTGTGGAGGAAGGAAAGTCACCTTGGAAGAGAGAGAGAGAGAGAGAGAGAGAGAGAGAGAGAGAGAGAGAGAGAGGTGGGGGGAATGGATGGGAAGAAAGAGAAAATAGGAGAGAGGGGGGTAAATGGGAAAGGCAAGGAGATGGGAGGGGAGGGAGAGAGAACGAGCCTCTGCTTTAATGCATTTATAAACACCAATGGTTAGAGTCAACACTGGATGAGAATGTAGATGCATAGCGATGCATTTGTGAGCTAAACCACCACACCCACAACTACTGCAGCTCTCGCCTGTTACAGCATATAGCCTCGCCCTGTTCAACCTTTTCCTGCAGTGGACTAAATCCTGGTCACACAGAATGTTTCTTGGTAGTCCTTAAGAGGACTACCATGAGTCAATCTAAGTAACATAATAAAAAAATCCCTGTCAAAATCCCTCAGTTTAAACTAGCTTCGCATGGGCTGTGTCTCAATCTACCGCATCCCCGCCTATGTCAGATTTCCACATCTGCGGTGGAAGGTGGCTGAGGTACAACGGTGTTTGTCATTCCATGAGACATGAAAATCTGTTTTGTCACAATAACGTCTGTAGCGTCCAAAATAATTTGAGGGGAAAAAAATTCTAAATCAAATAGCTAAATGATCCATGGTATGACCATCTTAAAATGTGACTGCAGGAAAGTGATCTATAAAGAAAAGGAAAAGCTGTACACGCTAGGAGCTCTGAAACAATCATTTATTTTTCACCAACTTTAGGGTATAATGTCAAACACCGCAGGTCACCAGTTTATATAGCGTTTCATAGGACACAGACAGGTGTTTGTAATCATGGCAGGCTGTGTCATTATGTATTATCGATATTTGCAAATTGACCAATTACAGCTTTTTTTGACCTCTTATGGCTGCCTTCCTTGTTCTCAATTTCCGCATGAAGATATACCCTAATCTAACTGCCTGTAGCTCAGCCCCAGAGGCAAGGATATGCATATTATTGGTATCATTTGAATGGAAACATTCTGAAGTTTGTGGAAACGTTAATTGAATGTAGGAGAATATAACACAGTAGATCTGGTGGAAGAAAAGAGAAAGAAAGAGCATACGTTTTCTGTTTTTTATTGTTGTAGTATCATCTTTCACATGCACTAGAATAGCCACACAGTCAGATAGGATGCTGGAGATCATTTTGATGGATAACACAAGAGGGCAACTGTAGTTGTGCAAAGTTTCAGACTGATAACTTCAGGAATGGGTGAGCTACATGACATTTAGCATGAAGTCACCCAGGTGTCCCACACAAGTTGCCCAAATGTACCCAAGTGGCCAAATTGGTGAAATGACCTATAACTATATACAACAGTGCAAATAACTATATACAACATATCAAAAAGCAATTCTAACACACACAAAAAAAATATTAAATGTTTTTTTTTAATTAGAATTATTATATATTTTTTTAAACAGTAGACCCTTTTGGAAGTAGACCCTTTTGCTATGTCCCATAGCAGTCTCTTTCTGATGTAAAGCAGAGGAAAACTGAACAAGTGGTGCAGGTGATGGACTTCATGCGACACAGAACACAACGACGCCTCCATGCAGTGCCCTTTTGGCCCTGAGGCACAGTCATGCCTGCAGTAATGAATTGTGGCATGGGAACACCACTGGAGGCAGAGGTAGAGCGGGCAGCTTGGCACCAGGGGCTCCCAGTCGGAGTCGTATTGTATGAGGCTTTTAACAGCATTCTCACATAGGTATTCTGTTTGTCCAGATGGGAAAGGACAGTGTTGAGTGCAATAGAGATTACATTACCTGTGGATCTATTGGGGTGGTATGCGAATTGGAGTGGGTCTAGGGTTTCTTGGATGTTGGTTTTGATCTGTGCCATGGCCAGCTTTTCAAAGCACTTCATGGCTACAGACGTTAGTGCTATGGGACAGTAGTAATTTAGGCAGGTTACCTTGGTGTTCTTTGGCACAGAGACTATGGTGGTCTGCGTAAAACATGTATGTATTACAGACTCGGCCAATGACAGGTAGAGAATGTCAGTGAAGACACTTGCTAGTTGGTCAGCGCATCCTGGTAATCTGTCCTGCGGCCTTGTGAATGTTGACCTGTTAAAAGGTCTTACATCAGCTACGGCAAACGTGATCATACAGTCATCCGGGAACAGCTGGTGCTCTCATGCATGCTTCAGTTTTGCTTGCCTTGAAGCGAGCATAGAAGTTGTTTAGCTCTTCTGGTAAGCTTGTGTCACTGGGTAGCTCATGGCTGGGTATCCCTTTTGTATTCCGTAATAGTTTGAAAGCCCTGCCACATCCGATGAGCATCAGAGCCGGTGTAGTAGGATTCCATCTTAGTCCTGTATTTACTCTTTGCCTGTTTGATGGTTTGTCTGACGACTTGAATGTGTTTTGGTTTTGTGTGGGAGTGAGTTGGTATATGGTGTATATACTGAGTGCTCTCTGCATAACATGACCAGGTGAATCCAGGTCACTTGCTAAATCCACTTCAATTAGTATAGATGAAGGGGAAGAGACACGTTAAAGAATACAAAACAATTTGTTTAGGGTCGTTGTCCTGTTCACCTGTAAGGTGAACCTGAGCCCCAGTCTGAGTCTGAGGTCCTGAACACTCTAGAGCAGGTTTTCATCAAGGATCTCGCTGTACTTTGCTCCGTTAGTTTTTCCATCGATCCTGACTGGTCTCCCAGTCCCTGCTGCTGAAAAACATCCCCAAAGCATGATGCTACCACCACAATTCTTCACCGTAGGGATGGTGCCAGGTTTCCTCCAGACGTGATGCTTGGCATTCAGAGAAAATAGTTCAATCTTGGTTTCATCAGACCAGAGAATCTTGTTTCTCATGGTCTGAGATCTTTAGGTGCCTTTAGGCAAACTCCAAGTGGGCTGTCATGTGCCTTTTACTGAGGAGTGGCTTCCGTCTGGCCACTCTACCATAAAGGCCTGATTGGTAGAGTGCTGCAGAGATTGTTGTCCTTCTGGAAGGTTCTCCCATCTCCACAGAGGAACTCTGGAGCTCTGTCAACGTGACCATCAGGTTTTTGGTCACCTCCCTTACAAAGGCCCTTTTTCCCTGATTGCTCAGTTTGGCCGGGTGGCTAGCACTCGGAAGAGTGTTGGTGGTTCCAAACTTCTTCCGTTTCAGAATGATGGAGGCCACTGTGTTCTTGGGGCCCTTCAGTGCCATAGAAATGTTTTGGTACCATTTCCCAGGTCTGTGCCTCGACACAATCCTGTCTCTGAGTTCTACGGACAATTCCTTCGACCTCATGGCTTGGTTTTTGCTCTGACATGTACTGTCAACTGTGGGACCTTACAGTGTCGATAAAAAGTATCTGAACCCTATGGAATTACCTGGATTTCTGCAGGAATTGGTCATCAAATTTGATCTGATCTTCATGTAAGACACAACAATAGACAAACATAGTGTACTTAAACTAATAACACAAATTATCATATTTTTCTTGTCTATATTGAATACATATTTTAAACATTCACAGTGTAGGTTGGAAAAAGTATATGAACCCCTAGGCTAATGACTTCTCCAAAATATAATTGGAGTCAGGAGTCAGCTAACCTGGAGTCCAATCAATGAGACAAGATTGGATATGTTGGAGCTGTATTGCCTATAAAAAACACTCACAAAATTTGAGTTTGCTATTTATAAGAAGCATTGCCTGATGTGAACCATTACTTGAACAAAAGAGATCTAAGACCTAAGATTGAGAATTGTTGACTTGCATAAAGCTGGAAAGGATTACAAAAGTATCTCTAAAAGCCTTGATGTTCATCAGTCCACGGTAAGACAAATTGTCTATAAAAATTGATTTTTATTTGTATTTATTTCACCTTTATTTAATCAGGTAGGCTTGTTGAGAACAAGTTCTCATTTACAACTGCGACCTGGCCAATATAAAGCAAAGCAGTGTGACACAAACAACAACACAGAGTTACACATGGAATTAACAAACATACAGTCAATAAAACAATAGAGAAAGTATATGTACAGTGTGTGCAAATGAGGTAGGATAAGGGGGTGAGGCAATAAATAGGCCATAGTGGAGAAATTATTACAGTATGGCAAATTAAACACTGGGGTGATAGATGTGCAGAAGATGAGTGTGCAAGTAGCGGTACTGGGGTGCAAAGGAGCAAAATAAATAACAATATGGTGATGAGGTAGTTGGATGGGCTATTTACAGATTGGCTATATACAGGTGCAGTGCATCTGTGAGCTGCTCTGACAGTTGGTGCTTAAAGCTAGTGAGGGAGATTTGAGTCTCCAGCTTCAGTGATTTTTGCAGTTCTTTCCAGTCATTGGCAGCAGAGAACTGGAAGGAAAGGTGGCCGAAGGAGGAATAGGCTTTGGGTGTGACCAGTGAAATATAGCTGCTGGAGCGCGTGCTGCGGGTGGGTGCTGCTATGGTGACCAGTGAGCTGAGATAAGGCGGGGCTTTACCTAGCAATGACTTATGGATGGGCTGGAGCCAGTGGGTTTGGCGACGGATATGAAGCGAGGGCCAGCCAAATAGTGCATACAGGTCGCAGTGATGGGTAGTATATGGGGCTTTGGTGACAAAACAGATGGTACTGTGATAGACTGCATCCAATTTGCGTGTTGGAGGCTATTTTGTAAATGACATCGTAAATGACAAGTCAAGGACCGTTAGGATAGTCCGTTTGGTAGCATTTATGAAAGATGCTTTGTTGCGAAATAGATTCTAGATTTAATTTTGGATTTTAGATGCTTAATGTGAGTCTGGAATGAGAGTTTACAGTCTAACCAGACACCTAGGTATTTGTAGTTGTCAGAACCGTCCAGAGTAGTGATGCAGGACGGGTGGGTAGGTGTGGGCAGCACTCGGTTGAAGAGCATGCATTTAGTTTTGCTTGCATTTAAGAGCAGTTGGAGGCCATGGAAGGAATTGTATGGCATTGAAGCTCGTCTGGAGGTTAGTAAACTTCTTAGGGATGCAATCCCGTTAACGGGATCGATACGATAACAGCCAGTGAAAGTGCAGGGCGCCAAATTCAAAACAACAGAAATCTCATAATTTAAATTCCTCAAACATACATGTATTTTATACTGTTTTAAAGGTAATCTTGTTGTTAATCCCACCACAGTGTCCGATTTCAAATAGGCTTTGCAGCGAAAGCACCACAAATGATTATGTTAGGTCACCACCAACTCACAGAAAAATTCTGCCATTTTTCCAGCCAAAGAGAGGAGTCACAAAACGCACAAATAGAGATAAAATGAATCACTAACCTTTGACGATCTTCATCAGATGACACTCATAGGACTTCATGTTACATAATACATGTATGTTTTGTTTGATAAAGTTCATATTTATGTAAAAACAATCTCAGTATACATTGGCACATTTCGTTCACATGTTCGTTCACATGTTCCAAAAACATCCAGTGAAATTGCAGAGAGCCACATCATTTTACAGAAATACTCATTATAAATGTCGATAAATACAATTGTTAGACATGGAAATATAGATATACCTCTCCTTAATGCAACTGCTGTGTCAGATTTCCAAAAAAACTTTACAAAAAAGCAAACCATACAATAATCTGAGACGGCGCTCAGAAAATAAATAAAATTTTCCGCCATGTTGGAGTCAACAGAAATCAGAAATCACACTATAAATATTCCCTTACCTTTGATGATCTTCATCAGAATGCACTCCCAGGAATCCTAGTTCCACAATAAATGCTTGATTTGTTCAATAATGTCCAGTATTTATGTCCAAGTTGCTACTTTTGTTAGCGCGTTTAGTACACAAATCCAAACGCTCGTGCAGGTCCATCCGAACGTCAGACAAAAACTTCAAAAAATTATATTACAGGTCAAAGAAACTTGTCAAACTAAGTATAGAATCAATCTTTAGGATGTTGTTATCATAAATCTTCAAATACGTTCCAACCGGAGAATTCCATTGTCTGTAGGAAAGCCATGGAACGCAGGTCGCTATCATGTGAAATACGCATGACCAGGACCTGTCTCTCTGCCAGACCACTGACTCAAAGAGCTCCCATCCGGCTCCACAACACAGTAGAAGCCTTATTCAAGTTTCTAAAGACGGTTGACATCTAGTGGAAGCCCTAGGAAGTGCAACTTTATCCATATCCCACTGTATAGTCAATAGGGGCTGGTTTGAAAATCGACCAACCTCAGATTTCCCACTTCCTGTTTGGATTTCTTCTCAGGTTTTTGCCTACCATATCAGTTCTGTTATACTCACAGACATCATTCAAACAGTTTTAGAAACAAGTGTTTTCTATCCAACACTATCCAATACTAATAATAATATGCATATATTAGCAACTGGGACTGAGAGAGAAAATGTCTGCTCCAAACTGTTGCGCATGCAAAACGCTGCTGGCACCCAGCCATACAATGACGCAATGTGATCTTTCTCGCTCATTTTTCAAAATATAAGCCTGAAACTATGTCTAAAGACTGTTCACACCATGTGAAAGCCATAGGAAAATGAATCTGGTTGATATCCCTTTAAATGGAGTGAAGGCAGGCAATGGAACAGAGAGCTTTCAGGAAAAACAGCACTTCCGGGTTGGATTTTCCTCAGGTTTTCGCCTGCAATATCAGTTCTGTTATACTCACAGACAATATTTTTGACAGAATGGGAAACTTTAGAGTGTTTTCTATCCTAATCTGACAATTATATGCATATTCTAGATTCTGGGCCTGAGAAATAGGCAGTTTCATTTGGGTACGTTTTTCATCCAAACATCAAAATACTGCCCCCTACACTCAACAGGTTAAGAATGATGGAGGCCACTGTGTTGTTGGTGACTGTCAATGCTGCAGAAATGTTTTGTTACCCTTCCCCAGATCTGTGCCTCGACAAAATCCAGTTTCTGAACTCTACGGACAATTCCTTCAACCTCATGGCTTGGTTTTTGCTCTGACATGCATTATCAACTGTAGGACCTTAGGCACACACCTGTCTATATATATATATATATATATATATATATATATATATATATATGTATATATATATATATATATATATGTATATATATATATATATATATGTAACAGGTGGACTCCAATCAAGTTGTAGAAACATCTCAAGGATGATCAATGGATACAGGATGCACCTGAGCTCAATTTCGAGTCTCATAGCAAATGATCTGAATACGTATGTAAATAAGGTATTTTTAAAAACCTGTTTTCGCTTTGTCTTTATGGGGTATTGTGTGTAGACTGATGAGAAAAAATCTATATTCTACATTTTAGAATAAGGCTAAATGTGGAAATAGTCAAGGGGTCTGAATACATTCCGAATGCACTGTATGTCATTTGGGGAAATTATTTCAATTTATCAGAGGGTGCTGCAGCACCTCAGCACCCCTACTTCCTGCGGCTATGCCAACATGGTGGTACCTCTTCTATAGTTAAATGGAATAAATTATCTGCAGATGCTCAGCACATCCATGTTTGAGTGTGACAACAGTCAAGATGAAGAGCAGGCCCATCTCATCTTCCTGCTTCCTGTGTCATAATCAATGTAATTACCATAAAGATACATTCTATTGCATTCCTTTTCCATTAAAGGAACAGCCTGTAACCTGGTGATGTCATAAGTGGTCTACAAAACAATTTCAGCTATGCAGTTATTGGTCCTTCATTTTTTTTTTTTTTTGTTTAAAAGGTATGACAGCTGTGCTCATATTCTCCCAAAATCAACGGGATACTACATTAATTGAAATGACCAATGAACGGTTGGAAATCTTAGATTGTGGTTCAAAGAATATATAATTATCAATTGATAATACAGATGTTTGTCCATATCATGTAACTGTTGTTTCTTCACAATGAAAAACATAATTCTGATTAGAATCAAGGCACTGTAAATCATGATTTCCTAGTTTAGCAGCCTATGTGAAAATTGTATTTATGTGAACATTTTATGTATTGAGCACTTAGTCCTGTTTGAAGGCAGCTCTGTCAGGAAATTACTGCATATGAGGCTGGGGTTGGAATTTTTATTTATTTTTAAAAATCACCAGATATGTCATTGTGATGCGTTTTCTGCTTTAAAAGGGACATTTTACCATACAATTCTGCAATGTAACCAATCATGCTCACTCCACTCTGTCTCTTTGCCTGTACTTTGTCACCCCCACCCCCCTTAGCTGGATAATAGTGAGGTGACAACGTTTGACCTGCCCCTCTCAGCCAGCCATGGAGCCACTGACGCTTCTGCCTCTAACATCAGCGTGGATGGAGCAGGGGCTGTGGCCGGGGTGGAATCTCTGGCTGGGGGGGCTGAAGTGTCAGTGGGCGCCGAGGCTCAGCGGACACGGGCTGCTCTGGAGCAGCTACAGCAGAAGATCCTGAAGAGCATTGAGCAGATTCGGATAGAACAGGAGGCACGAAACGACAATGTGGCAGAGTACTTGAAGCTGGCCCACAATGCCAACAGCCATCAGGCTTTTCGTATCAAACAGGTGTTTGAGAAGAAGAACCAGAAGTCTGCACAGACCATCAACCACCTGCACAAGAAGCTAGATCACTACCACAAGAAGTTTAAGGAGATACAGCAGGTGTGTGTGTGTGTGTGTGTGTGTGTGTGTGTGTGTGTGTGTGTGTGTGTGTGTGTGTGTGTGTGTGTGTGTGTGCGTGTGTGTATATATATATATGAGTAAAGAGACAGAGAAAGAAAATTAAATGAGTCATCCATGTCTAATTGGTCTACTTTTGCGTTGACACCTTTTCCCCCATCCACCTAACCTCCCTCTCCTTATAGCAAGGTCTGGGCCGGCAGCCTAAGGATGTGCTGGGGGATATGCAGCAGGGGCTGAAGGATGTAGGGGCTAACGTACGGGCAGGGATCAGTAGCTTTGGTGGAGGTGTGGTGGAGGGTGTCAAAGGGGGCGTGTCAGAACTCACCCATACAGCTGTGGTGTCTAAGCCCCTGGAGTTTGTCAGCTTGATCCGCAACAAATTAGGCAGCACACACTCGCTGGAGGATGGTGTGGAGGAGCATTCAGATGATGTACCCCTGAGTAGCAGCGTCACCTTGGCCTCCAGCTCAAAGTACAGTAGTGACGACGAGTGCTCCAGTGACTCTGTGACAGGTAGTAATTATTTTGGGGCTGGGGGAGGAGGGGGGATGTTGGGGTTGGGACTGGCCAGGCTGGACGGGAACGACCACCACAGGTCCTGGGACACTTGGCTGGAAGGCCTGCAGGAGATCAAAGCCAGCCAGGCCCACATGGAGGACGCCATCGAGGACATGAAGAGTCAGCTGCAGAGCGACTACGCCTACATGACCCAGTGCCTGCAGGAAGAGAAATACAGGTATGAGCTACTGGAGGAGCAGCTGAATGACCTGACAGAGCTGCACCAGAACCAGATGTCCAACCTGATACAGGAGCTGGTCAGCATGGAAGAGAAAGTAACCTACCAGTCCTATGAGAGAACCAGAGACTCTCAGGTAAAGAGGCAAAAACCTGGATGTATAAGATGTACTGAAACACACAAGTTTGAGTGCAGAAAGGAGCCTATAGTACCCGTAAAGCAGTTGTAACTTTATGTTTACCTGTGTTTGTATTTGCATATACATATTATTTTATATGTGTGTCTGTACAGGAGGCGGTGGAGTCATGCATGAACCGCATCACTAGGTTAGAGCTGCAACAGCAGCAGCAGCAGATGCTGCAATGGGAGGGTGTGGAGAACGCCAATGCCCACGCCCTGCTGGGAAAACTCATCAACATCATCCTGGCTGTCATGGCTGTAGTGCTAGTGTTTGTCTCCACCCCTGCTAACTTTATCACCCCACTCATAAAGACCAGAGCACGCGTGGCTGCCACTGTCTTGCTGGCCCTTTCTCTGTTTATCCTCTGGAAGTACTGGGACTTCTGGGAGCTTTGGCTACTGCCAGGCTGACCCCTCCATAGGCCATCACCCACACACATTGTTTTGACTTGACCTATCACCTACACTGAAAAAAATGAAGGTTCCCTGGAGAACTCTTGCCCGATAAATAAACTTGGAGTTAAGTGTAAGGTTCTTGATGTGGCATCTACAGTTCTTCAGAATTCTAAAAGGTTCTAGAAATGTATGAGAGCCTGCAGATGTGTCCCTTTCATAGCACACAGCAAATTGGCCAGAGTGTTTCAGTGTAACATTTCTAGTGTCGATTCAAGAGTTTCGTTAACACGGTAAATAGTTAAATTAACACTAAGTGGTGTAAAATAGACCCAGTGTTAGTGTTAATAACCAGAGTTGAACATAAACCACACCCCAGCATACTATATTGCAGGTTGATTTTTTGAAATTGTTTGTTAAAATCTATGTTTTTCCATGTACTTTGATTAATTCATCTTACACTACTCAAATATAAATAGCATTGTTGCCTCCCAAGTGGCGCAGTGGTCTAAGGCACTGCATTGCAGTGCTAGCTGTGCCACTAAAGAGCCTGGTTTGAGTCCAGGCTCTGTTGCAGCTGGCTGCGACCGGGAGACCCATGGGGCGGTGCACAATTGGCCCGGGTTTGGCCAGCAGGAATGTTCTTGTCCCATTGTGCTCTAGCGACTCCTGTGGCGGGCTAGGCGCAATGCATGCTGAGATGGTGCCAGGTGTATGGTGTTTCCTACAACACATTGGTGCGGCTGGCTTCCGTGTTAAGCGGGCGCTGTGTCAAGAAGCAGTGCGGCTTGGCTAGATTGTGTTTCGGAGGATGCACGGCTCTCGCTCTTTGCCTCTCCGGAGTCCGTACGGGAGTTGCAGCGACCATCAATTGGATACCATGGAAAAGGGGTAAAAAAATACAATTATAAGAAAATATAAATAGCATACAATTTTGTAAACTATTCCAATCTGTTAGTTGAACTATCGTACCCATTACTGAAATGGTTGTTTCAGTTTAGATGTTTAAGGTAGTGTCATATCTTAGTCTTCCCAACCCTGGCAGTCATTCTGAATGCAGGAGGCTGGTGAATAAAAATGACAAATGTTTATTTGTTGGATTCCGATAGGAATAACACATCACTTTGCAAGCCAGCATAATATCACTTGCAGCAGGCCTGATGTGGCCTGTAAACTACGAGGCCACTGTATTAGGGTAGAACTAGGGCCTCAAAAGACATCCTTATGAAATATGTATTGTACTGAAACAAATACCTTTAATGACAACTATCATGAAGCGCATAGCTTTGAGAAATACTCTATTATAGCCAAGAATCCAGAAATAAAAAATAATATGTTGGTTAGAGTTTCCGTTTGCCAACAATACTTTGACACAAGGCGCCAAAGTCAAGTGTTTGTTGTGGACTCTAGTAACTAAAAAAATGTAACTTGTTAACCATGTTTCTACCGTGTATAAAGCTGGCCATCATGCTCTAGCAATGTGAAATATATTATTTGAATAACGATCGAAGAGTTGGTAGAGAATAATCATATACTTTAACCTACCTGATGTGTTTGTTTGAAGTGCACGTGTACATTATGCAAGATGGACATTATTCTGCTTCTTCAATGGTGTTTGAATGCGGTTGGCATCCAATGTTAATACTGCATTACCGCCAACAGCTGGACGGGTTTTGAATAAGAAACAACAACAAAAGAACATGGAAAGGGGGAAATCGACTTTATACCAAATAGAACATGTAAAAAAATATATACATACTTCTTCAATAGCACAGTCCACTCCAAAATACATCCCTATACAGGCTCAGGGGCCTGTGACGGGGATACATTCCTCCAACAGGATTTCGTGCACTGCCTTGGCTGTGAAATCACGAAGATCCAAAAAATGTTCAGTGGCATTCACAATGATTCCAACAGTTGATGACCATTGCAATGAATTATACAAAGTCCACCTTTTTAACATGCAGCATTTAAGTATCCCTCGGTTGATGAGAAACCTGCGCTCGTTGTGGTGGTTCTACTACCGTTGCTTCTTCCCCGACACTCGTTCCTTCCAATTTTCTCGCTGCCTCCAGATAGGAGACATGCTGGACATTCCTTACCCTTGCCACCTCATTCTCCTTCACCCTATCAGGGCACTCCAAGAATTCAGGCTCATGTTCACATGCACAGTTTCAGCATTTCCCTTCATCTGGAAAACTATATTCTTCCCTTCTGCACACACTCGACACATTACCACATCTTTTACATTTATGGGGCTTGTGCACAAAAGCTCTTACAGGGTAACTCATGAATACTAATTTATATCAAAGAACAGTAGCATGGATGAAATGAACTTATTTTCTCCGTCCACTATACAGGTCAATCGACGTGCACCAACCACTCCATCGATGTCTTCAGTTATATCCTCTGCCTTTATTTCTAGCGCCACCCCAGAAATAACCCCAGAAACATTCCACTACGATATGTTTGAGTCTTAACACGCGCTTCTTCTGCTCCGCAGACACACAAAAACATCAAAATAAGACCACTAATTGTAATTATCACCGACTCCACACTTCCTTCCAACACATTCCAGAGTTTCCTGGAGACGTTAAATTCATTTCCCAAGTAGCATTGATCCAAAACCCTGACCAAAAATGAGTCTAGTGGTTTCCTATTTTCCACCATAGCTGTATTTCTGTAACCCACTCATTTTCACTTCCTGCACTATTAGCTGCACTCGACTCACTAGCGGTTTCAAAAAAACGTCAGTTTCCGCCATCTCCGTCCCCCACATCCGTTATCTCTCCACATTAGTCTGCGAATCAGAGGAACATTTATAGGTTGATGGGATTAACCAAAGTGATCAATTATCCCGGGGTGAATTACTTCATGAATGTGTATTGTGTGACTCAAAGAAGAAGACATGGCACAAGTTATCGAAGTGTGGGTTTATGTAAAACTGTTAGAATGTAATATGTCCATGAGAACTTATGCATTTCTGGTATAAATGTGTTTTGTGGCTATCATGATGGAACATTCCTAGCGGAAGTGAATTCATGGAAAGAGTACTTATGTGCTCAGTTGGCCTTTTGGCTGGGAGGAGAGCAGGCTAGGCAGGTAACAGGTTGGTTAGAGTAGAGCCATACCTGAGTTTTGTTATAGGCAAGGAGTTGTTGCAGGAATAGTTTATGCTGAGAACGTCTTTGATTTATTCAAATCTTGTCAACACCCTATGTGTTATTTTCTGTACAAAGTTTATTGGCCAATTCATCCTGCATCTGTTAATGTTGTAAATAAAACCCTCTAAGAAAGGTGAGCACCAGAACATCCTGTCTGCCTCTTCACTGTCTGATCTACCGCGTCAGCTTCTGCTTCACAACAACATGTTCACTTAGAATCTTACAGGCTACAGGCCTGAAAATCAATAAATGCAACAGCTGTGTCTCTGTCACTGGCCAGCACAGTCATGGGTGACACTGGTAACTCAAAAAGTCACTTGAAAAGTAAACCTACAGCAGGGCTATTCAATTCCGGTCCTGGAGGGCCGAAACATTTCTGATTTTGGAATTTTGTATGGTTCTTCAGAGACCCTGAAAAATTGTTCCCCTACAGCACAGGTGTCAAACTCATGACACGGAGGGCCGAGTGGCTGCGGCTTTTCGTTCCTCCCTTGTACTTGATTGAGAAATTAAGGTCACTAATTAGTAAGGAACATCCAGGTGCACATTTGCAAACCTCAGACGTGCAGCAATGTTTTTTTTTGGACAGCAGTGGCTTCTTCCGTGGTGTCCTCCCATGAACACCATTCTTGTTTAGTGTTTTACGTATCGTAGACTCGTCAACGGAGATGTTAGCATGTTCCAGAGATTTCTGTAAGCCTTTAGCTGACACTCTCGGATTCTTCTTAACCTCATTGAGCATTCTGCACTGTGATCTTGCAGTCATCTTGCAGTACGGCCACTCCTAGGGAGAGTAGCAACAGTGCTGAACTTTCTCCACTAACTCCAAAAAGTTCTGGGACACTAAAGTCCATGGAGAATAAAAGCACCTCCTCCCAGCTGCCCACTGCACTGAGGCTAGGAAAAACTGTCACCACCGATAAATCCACAATAATTGAGAATTTCAAAAAGCATTTTTCTACGACTGGCCATTCTTTCCACCTGGCTACCCCTACCACGGTCAACAGCCCTGCACCCCTCACTGCAACTTTCCCAAGCCTCCCCCATTTCTCCTTCACCAAAATCCAGATAGCTGATGTTCTGAAAGAGCTGCAAAATCTGGACCCCTACAAATCAGCAGAGCTAGACAATCTGGACCCTCTCTTCCTAAAATTATCAGCCGAAATTGTTGCAACCCCTATTACTAGCTTGTTCAACCTTCAACTTTCAGCTCAATAGAAAGGAGTTCTATTTTAGCCCTTGGCAACGCAGACGCTCGTTGGCGTGCGAGAGCAGTGTGGGTGCAATAATTGAATAACATAGATTTCTAAATTTATTTTGCAACGCTCGCGCACGCGACGTGTCCGGTCTGGTCAACATGTATTGCGCGCCCCTTCTGGGTCCCGCCCTAGCTCTAACTCAATTGGCCAATTCCAGAGCTCTGGTCTGATTGGCCAATTGTTGGTAGCTTCTTGATTGGTTGTCGACTGCAATTCTTGGAAGCGAACGACATTGATTGTCGCTACCAGACATTTCCTAGCCTAGACTCACCGTTGTCAGGGTGCGTAAATAAAATACACTAGACCTCTTTCCAGTACACGGAACACTGACAGATGCGCGCGACTCTTGGCTATATTAAGAAAGCCATCGCCATGTGTACCCATTCAACATGGCCTATATTTTCGTTTTTATTACTTCTAAGCAAAGTAAATTTTTGTGGTTCTCATATCCTTACAATTATGTTTTTAATATTGCTTGAACAGTCGCTAATATTATATTTGGTTGTCATCTTTGCAAAATAACTATTTTGGATGCATCAGTTGTTGGCTAGAATGTTAACGCTCATTGACATAGGCTGAGCAAAAGCTAGACAAAGATACATTTTACTGGTTGGAAGTGCTTTTTAAGTACAATGCAGTTGATTTGCGATGATTAAAATCCAACTATAATCCAAAAGTAGTGTGAAGCGACATGTAAATAGAGCTTTTTTTTTTTTTGTGCTGACTGGCGTTATATTAGAGCTCCTTCGTATTCTACCACCAACTTGCGCGCATCGCCCTCGTGCGGCAATGTTTGCAAACACAGAAAGGGGTCTCTGCTCAAGCCTTTAGCACAGGAGTGGGCAATCAGTTCTCCAGGGCCTGATTGGTGTCACACTTTTTCTTCACCCCTAGCAAACAATTGATTAATTAAATTGCATTCTGAGTTACAGTTCCTATAAAGAAATCAGTCAAATAAATACATTCATTAGACCCTAATCTATGGATTTCACATGACTTGGCAGGGGGTGCAGCCATGGGTGGACCTTGGAGGCCACCCACTGGGGAAATAGGCTCAGCCAATAGGAATTAGTTATTCCACACAAAAAGGGATTTATTACAGACAGAAATACTCCTCAGCTCCCCCCCAGACGATCCTGCAGGTGACGAAGCTAGACGTGGAGGCGCTGGGCTGGCGTGGTTACATGTGGTCTGAGGTTGTGAGGCCGGTTTGGAAGTACTGCCAAATTCTCTAAAATTATGTTGGAGGCAGCTTATGATAATGTTAATTTCTTTATCTCTGGCAACAGCTCTGGTGGACATTCCTGCAGTCAGCATGCCAATTGCACACTCCCTCAAAACTTCAGACATCTGTGGCTTTTTGTTGTGTGACAAAACTGCACATTTTAAAGTGGCCTTTTATTGACCCCCAGCACAAGGTGCACCTATGTAACTATCATCCTCTTTAATCAGTTTCTGGGTGTGCCACACCTGTCAGCTGGATAGATTATCTTGGCAAAGGAGAAATGGTCACTAACAGGGATGTAAACAAATTTGTGCACAAAATTCGAGAGAAATAAGCTTTTTGTGCATATGGAAATGTTTTTATTTATTTTTTATTTCAGCTCGTGAAACATGAGCCCAACACTTTACATGTTGCGGTTTATTTTTGTTTGGTGTATATTACGAAGTGTCCTTCCTTGCCCTGAAGTTGAGGACCAAGTTATTGTTGGAGTTTGAGCAGCACCATGTGGCCACTCCCGATATTGTATATTTGACCGTTTAATATATTTACTGATGTTTGATCTATTAGTGTGCCGAAATAGCTCAGTTGGGAGAGCGTTAGACTGAAGATCTAAAGGTCCCTGGTTCGATCCCGGGTTTCGGCAGCAGAACGGTGTCAACCATTTTCCACGCTGTTTCTCTGAAACCTCGTGTGTACTTCAGTAATAACCCCAGTAGTTCATGTGTTTTTGAGCACAGGTTTTTCATTTAGACCTACTTCAAGAATCTAGCCTGTTATCAGCTAATGGTGTAAATGTTGCTAGGAATTTTAAATAATCCTTTTAAATTACATGTAATTAATCAAGTAGTAATTCCCTTGTAAATTCTGTAGTCAATAAAGCAGCCTCAAAATATGATGTTACACAATTTCACCAGGGTTGACATATTAATTTATTGTTGCACATTATATTTACAGTGCCTTCAGAAAGTATTCAGACCCCTTGACTTTTTACACATTTTGTAACATTTTTGTAAAATGGATTAAATAAATGATAATCCTCATCAATCTACACACAATATCCCAAAATGACAAAGTAAAAACGGCTTTTTAGGATTTAGCAGTTGTATTAAAAATAAAAAACGTATTTACATAAGTACATTTGCTATGAGACTCGCTATTGAGCATCATGTTTCCATTGGTCATCCTTGAGTTGTTTTTATAAGTTGATTAGAGTCTACCTGTGGTAAATTCAATTGATTGGAAATTATTTGAAAAGGGACACACCTGTCTATATATTAGGTCCCACAGTTGACAGTGCATGTTAGAGCAAAAACCAAGCCATGCCGTCGAAGGAATTGAACGCAGAGCTCCAAGACAGGCTGTTGTAGAGGCACAGATCTGGTGACGGGTATCAAAAAATGTCTGCAGCATTGAAGGTCCACAAGAACACAATAGTCAAATTCCCTTGCCCCTAAAATCACAAAATTCCAGGCCTGGTCCTTCTAGCTCAACCCAGTTGATGACAGTTTGAATAAAGGTTTTTATTTATATGGCCATAGAGTACCACAGTATGAGTCATAATACCCATAAAACCTAGTGGTCAAACAGGGAAATGGTTCCTATCATTCTTCCACCCTTACAACAACTACAACAACAACAACAAAAAATCCCAAAGGGGATGTTAGAAACTGTCACGACTTCTACCGAAGTCGTTGCCTCTCCTTGTTCGGGCGGTGCTCGGCGTTCGACGTCACCGGTCTTCTAGCCATCATTGATCCATTTTTCATTTTCCATTGGTTTTGTCTTGTCTTCCCACACGCCTGTTCCCACACGCCAATCCCATTCATTACCTGTTGTGTATTTAACCCTCTGTTTCCCCTCATGTCTTTGTCAGAGATTGTTTTATTGTCAGTGTTGTTATTTTTGTTGTGTTGGTGCGCGACGGGTCCTCGTACCCACGTTTTTTCATGTCTGTACCTTTTAGTGTTATGGAGCATGTTCTGTTGACATTTATTAAAAGACTCCATTTACACTTCATTTTGATTCTCCTGCGCCTGACTTCCCTGCCACGTATACACACGACGCTGACAGAAACACTTTTAAAAAAGGGCTGTGTTTTGAGTGGGCTTACCCTTAACCTGATATGGTTAGCTGATTTTCGATCGGGTTCAATTCCGGGCCTCTGGCAGGGCCACTTCAGAGACCTGATCCGAAGCCCCTCCTGCTTTGTCTTGGCTGTGTGCTTAGGGTTGTTGTCCTGTTGGAAGGTTGAACCTTCACCCCAGTGTGATGTCCTGAGCACTCTGGAGCAGGTTTTCATCAAGGATCTCTCTGTACTTTGCTCCGTTTATCTTTACCTCAGTCCTGACTAGTCTCCCAGTCTCTGCCACTGAAAGAAATCACCACAGCATGATGCTGCCACCACCATGCTTCATCATAGGGATTGTGCCGCGGTTTCCGCCAGACGTGAAGCTTGGAGTTCAGGATAAAGTGTTCAATCTTGGTTTCATCAGACCAGAGAATGTTGTTTCTCATGGTCTGAGTCCTTTAGGTGCCTTTTGGCAAACTCCAAGCAGGCTGTCTTGTGCCTTTTACTGAGGAGAGGCTTCCATATGGCCACTCTACCATAAAGGCCTGATTGGTAGAGTGCTGCAGAGATGGTTGTCCTTCTGGAAGGTTCTCCCATCTCCACAGAGGAACTCTGGAGCTCTGTCAGAGTGACCATTGGGTTCTTGGTCACCTCCCTGACCAAGGCCCTTCTCCACCGATTGTTCAGTTTGGCTGGACGGCCAGCTCTAGGAAGTCTTGGTGGTTCTAAACTTTTTCAATTTAAGAATGATTGAGACCACTGTGTTCTTGGGGACCTTCAATGCTGCATAAATGTTTTGATACCCTTCCCCAGATCTGCCTCGACACAATCCTGTCTCTGAGCTCTACGGACAATTCCTTCCACCTCACAACTTGGTTTTTGCTCTGACATGAACTGTCAGCTGTGGGACCTTATATACTGTAGATATGTGTATGTGCCAAATCACGTCCAATCAAGTTGTAGAAACGTCTCAAGGATGATCAATGGAAAAAGGATGCCCCTGAGCTCAATTTCGAGACTCAAAGCAAAGGTTCTGAATACTTATGTAAATAAGTTATCTGTTTTTGAATTTTCATACATTTGCAAAAAATGTATTTAAAAAAACGTTTTTGCTTTGTCATAATGGGCTATTGTGTGTAGATTGAGGAGGAAAACATGTACTTTAATCCATTTTAGAATAAGGCTGTAACATAACAAAATGTGGAAAAAGGGAAGGGGTCTGAATACTTTCCGAAAGCAATGTATGGACGCGACCCAGTCGTTCCTTGTAAACGTTCAATTTCCAAACTTCTTATCCGTTACTTGCTAGCTAGCCAACTACGGCTAACTTACCTTCACGTCAAAAAGTGCAGCCAGAATAACAGCAAAGTAGTCGCATTTGCATTTGTTTAAGCTGTTTTCTAGTGACATTTATTTGGGTACATCCATAACAATGAGCTATTGAGGTGCGATTTCACCTGGCATAGAAAATGTGCTCACTCATCAGGACACTGATGTTCAAAAGAGGTAGCCAACAACACCACTAACACAATCACTTCAAACTGAAGCTGGAAAAACTTCAAACTACACTTGGTTTCGTTTGACCTTTTCTTAATTAACATTTTTGTATATAGCCATAAAAATGATACCAGCTGATTCCCGATTTCCACTTGCTTTCAGTCTTGTCCCGACATGTTCATTATTCTGGGACAGCTGGAGATCGAATTTGAATATTGAAACAATGTTGCAAATGTCAGAGAGACAGACATCAAGATATATACAAATCTACACTGTTGAAAACTAAATGGTAGTCTAAAAGAAATGTGAGATAATGTCTAAATGCTTTTTTATAGTGGAGATCAAGTTTATAAATTGCTTGGCTGGGCTGATGAGATAGTGAATTAAATTTAACGTAAATTTAACGTCATAGATTTAGCCAGTGGTAAGTTGAATAGACTTTGACTGGAATGCGGTTTTAACCAATCAGCATTAAGAAATAGACCCAACCGTTGTATAACTTCCCATAATGCATGCGTAGGCTACCCCAGACACACGCATGCACACACACCCAGTCACTCTTACACAACATTATGAGTACCAGATCTGGCTCCTATCATCTCACTGACTTTTCTATCCTTTAATAAAGCCCTCCTAAACCCCTCCACTTCTCCATACCACCACCAACCCCCCCCCCCCCCCTCACTTACCTTTCTTTTAACTCTTTGTCTCTCTTGACCTTCACCTCTGTTGTTCTCTGTGCAGTATACTGTAGTCTGTTGTCAAGTCTACTGTGGGAGAATGTTGTTCTGAGTCTGGGTGGGTTGATGATTGTACCTAAATTAATGAAGACGTTGGTTGAAGTGTTGGTTGAACATCTTCATTAAATATAATTTTTGGGAGCAGAACGTTATGAGTGGTGTACCTTATTTGCTGTTCTTTTTTTATCCAGCTCTTGTGCCACATTTATATGTAAGTAAATATTTTAGCTTTTATGGTTTGATTGTACCCTCATTGAACCTGCTCATTGTGTTAGTGAGGGTTAATATGCTAGTGTCTATCCGTGTGTTAGTTTTGGGCATTCACTCAGGCTGACTTAATGTGAGATTTAGCTGAATCACGTTGGATCATCAATGTGTCTGTGTCCACTCATCTACATCACACACACACACACACACACACACACACACACACACACACACACACACACACACACACACACACACACACACACACACACACACACACACACACACAGAGATTGCAAACTGTCTTTCTGTGAATAAGTAAACCACTACACAACACAAAGTGCCTTGGGCCTGTAATTTGTTTAACTTTGCTTAGTTTCTTTTTGTCCTCCCAACCTTTGCCTGTCATTTCCAACATCTTAAGTGTATTTGCATGACCCCTTTGCCCCAGATGTAGGTGTTAAAACCATAAAGTCCTGAAAGCAGTCAGCCACATCACATATGTCTCTATGCCGACAGAGGTGGGAGAAAAAAAGGGATATACCCTATATATCAGACACACACAGAAAGAAAGATAGCTGTGTCTGTGCATGTCAGTGTGTCATCTACTTGTGCTCCTCTTCCAGGAAAATACTTCCCTAGTGAATTAACCTGTGTGCTGTTTTAACTCTTTATTTGTTGTTAATGAAATTCACTGTGGTGTAGTGTGTGTCTTTTAAACCCTGTGTAGGTTCATGTGTGGTGCCTGTGTGACTATACACTCTAATTGTATGTAGGTTTACCCTTTGGGTCATAGAGTCCGCACATGGCAGTGCAAACACACTGACCAAACTGTTACATAACAGCAACTGCAGACTCCCCCATAGTCTCTACTATCCCCCAACCATACCATAGATCCCCAGACTACACCCCACCTCCTCCAGCAGCTACCCAACGTATCCAGAACTCTCCCATGTCCTCACCTCTGTCCCTGGGGACTCCCTCTTTATTTGTCTCCTCACATTTCACGTGCTGTTCTTTATCCCACACCCCTTGTCCCCTTTTAGACCTCTTTTCTCTTTCTTTACCTCCCTTTGTCTGTCTCTCTTTCCCTGGCTTGTTTCTCTCCTTATTGGTCTCTTTATTTGTGTGTGTTAGGGAGCCACTACTTAGTTTAGTAATACATACCTTTCCAGGAAGAGACTATACCCCAGTGCACCCTAGAATTGACACATGAGACATGATGACTGTCTGTGTATGCATGTGTGTAATAAAGAGATGTTTATCCATCTGTTTTATGTCTGTGAATGTCCTTGTGGGAATGGTTAGATGTAGGCTTAGAAAATGTGGTGTGTGTGTGTGTGTGTGTGTGTGTGTGTGTGTGTGTGTGTGTGTGTGTGTGTGTGTGTGTGTGTGTGTGTGTGTTCTGTTAGTGTGGACTGTGAAGAGATGTTTGGTGGGTTGCTCTACTTTAAAATCACCCTGACTGGCTCATGTGTAAAATTCCAATCTTGGTCATAATCCAAGCAAAGCCTGACTCCATATCTGTCTCCTCTAATAACTGGGGTCTTATTCTGTAACAGTCTCCACCCCTGTCCAAAGCCACGGTTGTGAAATTATTAAGTTGGCATCTTTCCTCAACCCGTAACACACATTATTTTTCCTTGTCCAGACTTTTGCATTCCGAATTTCAAACCGCCTTTTGCTATTCTTCTCAGTATGTGTACAGTACATGCAGTTCTAGGCAACTGCATGGCCAAGTTTTACCCTAACACATTGGTGTTAGCAACCTCCTGGTTTACAAGCGACATGTCAGCCTGCAAGTCACATTATGCAAAGTGATGTGCAATTCCTATTGGAACCCAGCCAGAGTTAAGATATCCAACAGCTGGAATTTGTATTCCTTCGCAACCTGTATTCAGAATTCCTGTCAGGGTTAGTAACATTGATAAGGGCCATGACCTAAACCCCTCAAACTCAAATCTGGGCCTCAAAGCCAGTTCCACTGTGTTTTTTCATTGTTCCCCTCTAATCAGGGACTGGTTTTAGACCTGGGACACCAAGTGGGTGCAATTAATGATCAGGTAGAACATAAACCCAGCAGGCTCCGGACAAGTAGGGTACGAGTCGAAAACCCCTTACCTAAACCATTTAAACTGGAACAACCATTTGTAACTAACTGATTGGATTTGTTTAGAAAATTGTATATTATTTATCTTTGTGTCGCATAAAATGAATCAATAAATGTAAATGCAAAAACACAGATATTAAAAACAATCCCCAAAAATCTAGCTGCAATAGAGCATGCTGGGAAATATGATAATGAGTAGAATAAAACTGAAACCATCACAACCTGACACTCAACACTGGTTAACATCAACACTGGGGTTCCTGATTCAGAGGGGTTGGGTTAAATACGGAAGACATATTTCAGTTGAATGTATTCAGTTGTACTACTGACTAGGTATCCGCCTTTCCCTTTTATACCACTGAGTGTTAATTTCACTCCTAGAGAGTTAACACTAGACATGTTACATTAAAAAAATCAACTCTAGGTAACACTGGTCAATTTGCTGTGTGGACACCCTACTCCTTACCATCTTACTTTTGACCTCTGACCTGAGAGCACCTGTTGGCAGTGGCAGTGTTGATCTCCACAGTCATGGTCAGTGTGTGTTTAAACTGTCACTACTGACAGCTGCTGCTGTTCCTGTTTCTTAAGCCGTTGTTCCTGTTTCTTAAGCCGTGGTTCCTGTTTATTTTAAGACCAGATACTGTATCACTCCTGGTTATTGAGTGAGTTCCCATCAGAGTCAACCTCCTAGTTGGTGTAACATAAATATTGACCAGTGCCATATTTGTCAGAATGATGCAGTCTGTGGCAAGCAATGTCGGGAGAAGAGGAATATTGGATCAGGGACACAGAAAGGTGGATTTCTGAGGAGGAATGGAGGGAAAAAAGAGGAAGAAGAGGTTGAAGAGGAAAGCAGAGGTTGGATTTGAATTTGAGGAAGATGACGATAAAAATGGAGACAGGGTGTCGAAGAAGATTGGTGTCAAGTGCAAACAGAGCGAGCCATGCGCCAGAGTTCTGGAGATGAAATGGAAGGGAAGGAGGGCGAGTTAAGTGAGGTGGAAGGTGTGGTGTAAAGTTCGGAGACTGGCATCGATGGACATGATAAAGACGAATCTGGTCCAGTAGGAGTGACATTTTTGGAGAAAGTATATCCTTGCCTTTTGGCAAGGGGTAGGAAAGGAGTTGGGTGCAGTTGAATCAGTGAAGTTAACCTGTAGTGGATTTATGATATTTGTTTGTGTTTCTTCGGACCAGAGGGAGCGGGCGCTCCGTGTTACTCAACTTGCATCAATATCTCTTTCTTGCTTTGCGCTTAGGAGTAGGGTACCATTGATGAAAGGAGTGATTTCTGGGGTGTGTACAGATGGAGCAGTTGAGCTTGAGGATTCCTGGTGTTTGTGGTGCCCGCCGCTTGGTGAAACGCAGACCTGGTGGTGAGAGTGGGGAAACAGAGGAATCATTGTCCGTCGTTTTGAGTTTTTGAGTCTGAGTTTTTAACTGACAAAATTGTGTTAGGATATATCAGTTATCCTGTTAGAACTTTTGTGCCGAATCCACTGCGGTGTTTCAGGTGCAACGTTTATGGTCATGTCGCAACCGTGTATAGGAAGGGAGATACGAAGATGTGGGAAGTGTGCAAGAGGGCATGGGACCAAGGATTGTGTAGTTTTGGAGGATAAAATTGTCTGTGTCAACTGTAGGGGTACCTATGTCGCTACGGATCGGAAGTCCAGTGTGAGAGAGGCAGATGGAGGTGGCCAGAGTCAGAGTAGTGCAGAACGGTCGTATGCTGAGGCAGTGAAGAAAGTAGAAGAGGATGGGTCAGGGTTGAAGGATCCTGAGAGGATCCCTGTGAGTTGTGGATCTGTGTCAGCACAGAGGGATAGGCCAACGAGTGATACATGCTTCAGCAAGGTTGGCTTCTTAGCATTCATAGCAATGGTTATCAACTATACTGCAGAAATGGAACGTAAAATCACAGAAAATATATGTTGTGGTGGCAGCTGCAGAGAAGAGTTATAAGGTGTGTTGAGTGGTGGAGTCCCGTCCTCCCAGGGCCGGTGGCATGGCGCAGGAGCAGATAGTGTCAAAGTAGTGGAATAGGGTGGTGTTTATTTAAATGTTTACATGTGTAGGGTTAGTTTGTGGTGCATTTGTTCTATTTTTATTTTCCCCTTTCCTTTTTTTGATTTTGTATCACAAAATGTAATGTGACTGAATACATACTGCCGCACAGTAGGTGGCGGTATGCACAAACAAAATGTGTGAACGCCATGGTACCAAAGAAGAAGAAGTTGATGAAGAAGCCAAATCTGTCCATTCTCTTGAGCTGACAGCCTTTTTTGACCATATTAGCCATGCCACAAATAAAAGACAGTATAGGGGGGGGCATGAAGAATAGACTAGTGAACCCTTATATCCACAGAAAGCTAGAGAGATGTAGAATACAGTGAACTGGTTCATGTTTGTGTGAGACGTATTGAGCCTTTGCAAAGCCAATTCAGTACATCACACATTCAAATAAAATATAAATTATTAATGTGAATGAATAAGGCTTTTCACCATTTGAATCCTTTGCAAATGTTGTTTCTAACACAGGGTTCATCACATGACACGAAGGATTATGTGTGTTATACTGTTTAAATGTATTATGAAGTTATGAGTAATAATAAAAAAGAGGAAAAACACATTGAGGTACTAGTTCCATGAATTTGACTGTAGCATTGGCCCCTCTGTCAGACAAACGATACACCATACAACTTGGGAGGCCCAGGTGCTTCTTTTTGTTGTGTTGTTGTTGTTGTTGTTGTGTCCATGTCATATCATATTTGACATTTTAAGAGGTTTGAGGGGCAGATGTCTAGTCCTACAGAGACTAAATACATGTCTTTGGGTTGCCCCGAGCGAGACACGTTTAATGGTATGGTACCTCGCAGTTCACTCTACCTCACAGGAAGGAAGTCTGTCTATAGCTGTTGAAATCACATGAGCCTCCCTGAGCCAATGAACATTTTGCAGGCACACTTATGGAACTAGGTGGTTTAGTACAGCACATAATATACACACTTATGGAACTAGGTGGTTTAGTACAGCACATAATATACACACTTATGGAACTAGGTGGTTTAGTACAGCACATAATATACACACTTATGGAACTAGGTGGTTTAGTACAGCACATAATATACACACTTATGGAACTAGGTGGTTTAGTACAGCACATAATATACACACTTATGGAACTAGGTGGTTTAGTACAGCACATAACATATACGCTTATGGAACTAGGTGGTTTAGTACAGCACATAATATACACACTTATGGAACTAGGTGGTTTAGTACAGCACATAATATACACACTTATGGAACTAGGTGGTTTAGTACAGCACATAACATATACGCTTATGGAACTAGGTGGTTTAGTACAGCACATAACATATACGCTTATGGAACTAGGTGGTTTAGTACAGCACATAATATACATGCTTATGAAACTAGGTGGTCTAGTATAATACACACCATTCGAAGGACATCAGCGAGCTGAATCCAGCCATATGTCAGACTTATAGTTTTTGTTTAAACAGCCTTGTGCACTATGTAACATTTGTTTGGCCAATAACACATCCTATTGAAGTGGTGTTTATAGTAGCTAGACTGTACTGTACAATCCCAGTATTCAACTCCTACCACCATCATCAGAAACACTAGTAATGCCGCCGGCCTGTTGACTCAGTGCAGACTCAGCTCCTGACCTTCAACTGTGGTGGAGCTACTGTACGCATCATGCTGTGGGCAGGGAGAGGGGCTTAGAGAGATCAGAGGGGACACACTAATGCTATGACAGTTTGAATGTGAAAGCCCTGAGATTGCAGGGATAGATAAGGCCTTATCAGCACAGCTGTAAATTCAGTGTCACTTGCTTAAACTCTGAACCAGTGCTCAGATTTACACTTCTCCACAGTCACTCAACACTAACAGTGGAAATACTGTCTAGTCTGTCCCATGTTTCTCATAATAAGCCTGGTAAGCAAGGATAATAGCTCACACACAGCTAGCGTGACCAGCCCTTAGTGTATACCCATTGTATTGCAGTGTGGAGGATTGACCAGAGATACTGTATTCTGTTGAATTATGTAAGAACTCTTGGAACCTCCCTGTATTTGCATTCCTACAGAGCCATTTGTTAAATGTCAAGTAGTGTTGATGTTCAGAGTGGATTTAAATGTCACACAATGGTCTGAGTGGCTAAATCAGCAAAGTGAGTGGCGAGGACAGGATGAACCATCCGTTTCCTTCAGCAGATGCCCTTAATAGGCCCACCTCCTCATAAACCCTATATCTGAATACACTTCCTTTATCGTGCATCTGGTAGAATGAACTTGTGTAGACCCTATTGTACTAACAAGGCTAAACAAATCACGTACTGTAAAGTCACCCTTGTACTTGAGCAGGAGAGGAAACAGGATGGCTGGCACCTCTGAGCTGAGAGGCAACTTCTGGTTCGCAGTTGGAGAGGTTTCTGTAGGTCAAATGGTTTAAGCTGTATCAGCTAATCACGTTCCTAGACAGGAGAGTGGGGAAGAGAGAGACAGACACACAGCCATGCACACATAACCTCTGTGATGTATCTCCTATCCAATACTCTAGACATTCCACATCTTTACTCGCAAACTAGAGCCTACTCTCAGACAACAGCCCACACTCACACACACACACACACACACACACACACACACACACACAGGGCCAACACTAGCCTTTTATGGGCCCCCCACCTCACGGGCAAAACATTCTAGTGGCCCCCCTTTTGATGGCGGAGAGAATGTTGCAGCTTTTAATTAAATAAGTCTACAGATTTTGCCATGGGAAGAGAGCAGTTTTACAGCTGATTTCCTGAAATTCTACCAATTTTGCCAAGGAGCGTGTAGTAGGGATTTCCAAGGTGAATAAAAGAAGAGCAGTCACAGATAAAGTCAAACAAAACTAATATGGTTTAATACAAGTTGCCACAGGGAGACAACATCCAGCATTAGATCACAGAAAATGTCTAACTCGCCTAAGCAGGCCCTTATATTATAATCTAACAGCACCAACTCACTGGGAAAAAACTGGTGTGATGACATTGAATCAAGGTGGAAACTGATTGGATTTGAAAAAAGTCTTTAAGGTAAGGGAATGTTGCTTTTTTTCACCCAACTTTTAACCTAAATCCAATGACATGGTGACATTTTTGTTGAATTCACGTTAGTTGACAAATCAACCAAATGTAAATCAAAACTAAACGTTGAACTGACGTCTGTGCTGAGTGGGAATGTTTTGTAAACACCTGCCGAGAGACTTGTAGGAAGTCACAACATCAACTGCTACAGAATCACAGTGTCACAGAAAACAATAGCAACCAGTGTCCTTGGTCCTTGCACCTCCAGTCTGGCATCAACCCTTATCAACAGATATGAGAACAATCCATAACATTCTGTATCAAGTCTAGTGACCATCAACATGTACATAAATGAGTGCCACATAGAACACTGGAAATCATGTGTATAACAGAAAAGGAAAACATATACATCTGCTAAGCATTGTCTTAATTACTAATAACTGAATGTTAACTTTATTAATCTTACATTTCCCGATTAGAGGGTGGAGAGATATTTTTGCAAGTTTAAAGATTATTTTCTTGCAAATCTACACTTTTACCATGAGTTATGCCATGGTAATATGATATCTGAGTGAGAGTGACCAACAAAATCAATTTGGGATCCCTGGTGGTCAGAGCCCCTGGGCACATGCCCTGCATGCCTGGTCGGTATTCCACCATGATTACAACAAATTTAGATAGCTGGCTAGAATAATTTACCAATCTAATCATTTTTAGCTGACATACTGGACTTATTTGAGTGACTGTTAGTGACAGACATAATGAGAGAAAAACTGCTGATGCACAACCAAATTTTGATCAAATTGCACTTTGTGTATGTTATTATTCTAACTATCAACAGTAAATTGAGACCCCAACTCACAGCGGCTGCTTATGTGGCTAGAGCAGGTCCTGTGAGTGCAGCAAGAGCACTCTGCAGCCTGTAAACAGATATTTCACCCACTCCCTGACGACGAACACACAAAAGCAAGTCTTGCTCTCTGGTGACACAAGGACCGCTGCACAAAACCAGGTCTAGACACCCACACCACGACAGGCTGACTGCTTCCAGGAACAATAAAGGTGACATTCCCTGGTGCCATGACTAAACACATAATACAAAAACATTGACAACAACAACAACAACATCTAAAGGAGGTCTATGTTAAGATGCTGCAGAGCTAGACAGCAAACAACTAACTTAGTCTACATCAAGCAATCATTTAGTTAGGCATCTTAGCCCTCACCCAAACACAGGTACCGTGTCTGTGCACTGCTTGTGAACTCTGCAGAGTTGAGCTATCACTTTAGCCAATCACACGCCAGATGTACAACAAGTTCTTTTACAGAGAGACAAAAAAACTGGATTCCTGGAAGTTCTCTCAACATGTTGTTGTGGAAAGGGTGGGTTGAGTAGAGAGAGAGAGAGAGAAAGAGGGGAGTTGAAGGGTATTTTTTTTTAAATGGCACCAAGTCAAATTTTCCCACACTGACATCTTTGAGACTTCTCGCTCAATGAACAATGTGTGTGTGTGTGTGTGTGTGTGTGTGTGTGTGTGTGTGTGTGTGTGTGTGTGTGTGTGTGTGTGTGTGTGTGTGCGTGCGTGCGTGCGTGTGTGCGTGCGTGCGTGTGTGTGTGTGTGTGTGTTCAAAGGTCACATACGTAGAGGGATGGCACATTTTAGATTTATTCTGTTTGATGAGTATCGGTCAGTGCATTGCACTAGACGTCAACCTTTCATATTCTTGGGGCGGCAGGATAGCCTAGTGGTTAGAGCGTTGGACTAGTAACAAGTTGCAAGTTCAAACCCCCGAGCTGACAAGGTACAAATCTGTCGTTCTGCAGGCAGTTAACCCACTGTTCCTAGGCCGTCATTGAAAATAAGAATTTGTTCTTAACTGACTTGCCTAGTTAAATAAAGGTACAAAAAAATAATAATAATATTCCTTTCAATTAAAGTAATCAGTGTGTGTTTATCTGTACCTTTAGACTTGGTGTGGCCTTCAGTCACTTTATGGCTAAGTTATGCTAACAGCAGTTCTCAGTGTTGTGCATATCTTTGTGCTTTGTCCCTCCACAACCTGCAGCAAGAGAACTTTCCACTGTCTCCCACATGGAGGTCCAATCCGGCCCGCGGGTGGTTTAAGTAAATCATTAAAAAATATATATATATTTTTTAATAAAAAATTGTAAAAAACATTTTTTTGGGGAAACAAACTCAATATACTTACAAGTGACTAAAACCAAATGGAAACTGTGTAGAAATGATAATGGACCTATATTCATACAGTTTCTTGACTGTGTCCAGCTCTCTAATAATTACCCAAATGAAAGCTAGACAGTCAGAGAGTATCAAGACTTATTTGCAAATTTTGATGGACAGAAAATATAATACATTTTCATTGTGGCCCTCCGGACCTTGTTGCAGGCAAAATACGGCCCCCGCGGCCAAATTAGTTTGACACCCCTGGTTAACTGGGTAGAGAGAGTCAGGTTTAGTATGCAGAAAATGTTGAACTGCATGTAATTTAACCTGTGGAAGCAATGGCATAAGACGAACAGTATCGTTACTGAGAAACTCAGATGAGCCCTGTGAAATGTACTGTGTTGCAGTGGGGAGGGGTGTTGGGGAGGTTGGGATAATAATCTTAGTTCAAAGGATTCCTAAATGAGCGCCATCACCACAGCAGAAGCAGCTTTGATTGCATTTCGTTGTGGCGATTTACAAGGTATAGAGAGATATTTGGGGAAATGCCAAAACCCCTTCAGCTACTCAACCAAGGGATCTTTTTGATTGGCAGGCCTTTTATCACAGACATGCAACACTTTAAACACAGATGTCATTTTATGAGGAGTGGGGCCTGTGACAAGAATCAGTTCTGAGTGGTCGTTTGATAGCAACGGCTCACATCATTACTAGCCCATGTGAGTCCTTCATCAACCTTCCTTTGATGATGTGAGGGCTTTGTGTTGTTCATGTAGGGAGGTGTAATGTGAGAAGCTATGTGGCATGACTTGGTGGTTGTAATTCTCCTTCAGAGGGACTTCCAGTACCAATGTGTCAAATCAAATGTTATATTTATTTTTCACATACTCCGTGTAGATGCTTACGTAAATGCTTACAGGTGTAGATGCTTACTTAAATGCTTACTTACAAGCCCTTAACCAACAATGCAGTTCAAGAAATAGAGTTAAGAAAATATTTACTAAATAAACTAAAGTTTAAAAAAAGTAACACAATAAAATAACAATATCGAGGCTATATATCGAGCCAATGTGCAGGGGTACAGGTTAGTCGAGGTAATTTGTAAATGTAGGTAGGGGTAAAGTGAGAGAGGAGAGGTTGAAAACATCAGTGAAGATACTTGCCAGTTGGTCCACGCATTCTCTGAGTATACATCCTGGTAAGTCGTCTTGCCCCGCGGCCTTGTAAATGTTGACCTGTTTAAAGGTCTTGCTCACATCGGCTACGGAGAGTGTGATCACATAGTCGTCCAGAAAAGCTGGTGCTCTCATGACTGCTTCAGTGTTGCTTGCCTGGAAGGGAGAAAAAAAGGTATTTAGCCCATATGGTAGGCTCGCGTTCCTGGGCAGCTCGCGGCTGGGTTTCCTTTTGTAGTCCATAATAGTTTACAAGCCCTGCCACATCCGACGACCGTCAGTGCCGGTGTAGTAGGATTCAATCATTATCCTGTATTGACGCTTTGCCTGTTTGGTAGTTTGTCTGAGGGCATAGCGGGATTTCTCATAAGCGTCTGGATTAGTGTCCCGCTCGGACTCAATAAAGAAAAATCTTGGTCCAGTTTGAGGTGAGCAATCACTGTTCTTGTCACGCCCTGACCTTAGCGAGCCTTTTTATGTCTCTATTTTGGTTTGGTCAGGCTGTGATTTGGGTAGGCATTCTATGTTCTTTATTTCTATGTTTTGGCCGGGTATGGTTCTCAATCAGGGATAGCTGTCTATCGTTGTCTCTGATTGGGAATCATACTTAGGCAGCATGTTTTGTCACCTTAGGTTGTGGGATGTTGTTTTTTGTTAGCTCTGTGTAGCCTTCAGAACGTGAAGTTCGTTGTTCTTTTGTTGTTTTGTTTGGTGTTTGGATTGAATAAAGAATCATGAACACGTACCACGCTGCACCTTGGTCCACTTCTTCCGACGAGCGTTACAGTTCTGATATCCAGAAGCTCTTTCGGTCTTAAGAGACCGACAGAGAGCAGCAACATTATGAACAATGCGAAAAAACACAAAATAGTTGTTTAGAAGCCCGTAAAACGGCAACCATCCCCTCCGGCGCCATTCTTTCACAAATGTGGTATGGTGTCAGGGAGCATGAGCAACAGGGTGCAACGTTTTCCTTAAAAATGTTCATGTCTGTCCATTAACCCTTGTGTTGGAAACTATATGTATTTATAACATGGGAAAGGAACTTTATGAGTGCTCAGGCACTGCTGTTGGACGTCTCCACGGGTTACTATTGCCGTGACCTTAGGATCATATCATATCTCCTGTAGCTCTTGGCGAATGAAGACGGAACAGAAGAGGACGTGGTCTGCCGGGGAATGAAGACGGCACAGAACAGGGCGTGGAGAGGAAGAAGTGTGTGAAGTATATGCGTGTATGTGTGTGTACATGTGTGTGTACATCAGCAGAAAATCTAACTCTTATAGCCCCCCTAAATCTCTGTGGGGAGACCATATGACTATAGTGACCACTCCATAAGTCCTAGATGACAGATAATAACTGGTGTCCAAAACCAAACAGTAACAGTGACATAGAGTATATAGAGGCTATGGCAGCTAGCCCATCTTAAACAGCTGTCCCAGCGTCAACCACACCACACCTCAGTAATGCACTATGCTGATTCATGCATTGGTTTTCACTGACACAAGGATGAGGCGTAATTTCTGAGAAGGCCAGAAGAATTAGAGTGTGTGAACATGTCACAGTGGCTTTGTGAGGCGACATTTAGTGTGTGTGTGTGTGACTGTGCGTCTACAGGCTACAGATGAGAGGTTTGGTAAATAGCAGGTGAGGTGAGCTAGGCAACCGAGTCTGGTGAAGCCTGCTCAACTTCTTGGTCCCACAGTGTGTTTATGTAGACCGTGTGTTTATGTAGACCGTGGGATATGATATGTACTCATTGGCTCTGGGATGTGTTTACACAGAGACATCTCCTTCAGCCAGGGACAAACAGTAGACAGGGAAGGAGAAACACACAGAAAGATAAACGGGGTACAGAGAGAGAGAGAGAGAGAGAGAGAGGGGGAGAGGGAGAGGGAGAGAGAGGGAGAGAGAGGGAGAGAGAGAGAGAGAGAGAGAGAGAGAGAGAGAGACAAACAGACAGACAGACAGACAGACAGACAGACAGACAGACAGACAGACAGACAGACAGACAGACAGACAGACAGACAGACAGACAGACAGACAGACAGAGACACAAACAGACAGACAGACAGAGACACAGACAGACAGACAGACAGACAGACAGACAGATTGTGTGTGTTCTGTGGGTTGTTTGTGTGTTCTGTGGGTTGTTTGTTTGCGCTGGTAGCATTGGACAATGTTAGCCCTGACAGCCGTGTCCTCTGATAAAGGCACTAATTGCCAGTAGTGCTGCTGTCCTAATTATCAGGATCTATTGTCAAATTCTCTCTAGAGGTCCTGTAGCGGTGCGTGGATAAAATCACAGACTAAGCCAAGCCAGAAAAAAAAGCCATATTACAACCCATGTGTTGTGATAATTGCGTTGTTTGCTCTATAACCTGTTAGTTCATATCCCTTCCCACCGTGATATGTAAGCCTAAGGCTGAGACAATAAGAAGACACACTGCCAGAATAAATCCAACCACACCTTAGTTTCATCACAAAACTCGAGAGCAACATCTGTACAGTGAAGTACACAAACAAACAGTTGCATGACCTACTACAGCATGGTCAAGCAAGTTAATGTTTCCGCCATTTTCGGACTAATAAACAACTATTGATTTAGAATCACAGAGAGCTACTGCAAGTCGCAAAGAAAACAGGAACTGCTTCAATTATTCCAGCACCATTTCAACTTCAATATTTCAACATCATCAAATCACCTGTGCTTAGTCTAATACAACGACAAGATACCAAAAACAATTTAGTCCAATCAACGTAAGCTTAATATGATATGGCTGTCCATGGCACTGGTTTGTGTGTGTGTGTGTGTGTGTGTGTGTGTGTGTGTGTGTGTGTGTGTGTGTGTGTGTGTGTGTGTGTGTGTGTAAGTGTGTGTGTTTGTGCAAGTAGAAAAAAACACGTTGACTCAGAAACGCCAATGTCATCTTCCTCTTTTTCATGACTCTGTTATATAGTACAAGCTTTTCGTTTTTTTTGTCCCAGGCTAACCTGCTAAAATGCTTGCTCCCTCGCCTAACTTCCTTTCATGGGCAACGATGTGCCAGGTCAGCTAGTTAACATTAACCTATTACGTCTAGCTACATATTGAACTTCCATTCTCTCAGGCCAGGGGCACAATGTATGAATTGATGGCTTCCCTTGCATTCAATGCTACAGGCGGCAACAATGTCATATTCTTTCTGACCAGACAACATCAGATAGATATGCTACACATTCTTTGACAGAGGAGCGCTGTTTCACTTGCCCGGATGCTTTCTCCAGTGAGATATATTCAGCCTCTTGCGAGTTGAATGAAAATGATGAAACACGGAGAGACTAAAGATTTTTATGTTTCATTTTGGAATTTCTGGGTGAAGAGCCTGGCTTCCCTTGGCTCCATGAATGACGTCCACTCTGCACGTGTTGGAACATTGCTGAAGACAAACCCACTTCCCCTGTTCTCTTTCTGTTCTCTCTGTTCTCTCTGTCCCTACCTTCCCCTTCTCTGCTCTCACTCATTCTTTGTAGTTTCAACATCTGGAGCATTTCCTCTCTCAAATCTCCCTTGACACATGCATACGCACACACACACGCACGCACGCACACGCACACACGCACGCACACGCACACACACACACACGCACTTACTCACACTAATGATACACATACACACATACAGTGCACATACATGGATACAGTACACACATAACTTGCCTAGTTAAATAAAATAAAAATATATAAAAAAGTAAATACAATCACGTGACTAGTTTAGGCTCCTCCCTATTTTGCAATATCAGTATTGTCATGACTGACCACGAGAATCCAAATAGGTCAGATCAAAATTATGAAAGTGTCTTTGTTAAGAGTGGGATGTGATTTGATAAGATATAAGATATAATTGTTTTCCATAATTTTGCACAGTGAGTAATCACCGTCCCCCGGAGTGAGGTCAGGGAGTGTGCCAGTCTGCCGGAACCGCCCCTTTCGAGCAAAAAGTATAAATGATGGGTTACAAAATTAACACATTGAACCAGAAAAAGCATGAAGAGGCAGCTACATGTTTAAAATGGTTTGAACTTTGAATCTCAACACGAGGTGGAGACGATAAAATCACCTCCCGGACAATCACTGGTATGGCTGATTAGCTGTCCGAAGTAAAGTTTCTTCAAAGGCGAATTTAAGTAGGACCATCCTGTTACTCTGCTCAAACCGTCGTATTACGCTACTCTCATCTCTCCACTGGGGACCCATCGATATGGCTGGCTAGCCTATCTTCAAATAAGTATCTTCAAGAGCGAATGGAAGGAAAATCAACTCTGTAGTTCTGTTCAGGACTACATGACAAGTCAACGGATACCGGACAACTACGAAGAAGGACAACAGTAGAAGAGTTGTTGGAACCATTTCGGACAATCAGAGCCTTAAAAACGTGCCTTAAAAAGGCCCAACACCCTTTCCAAGGCTGCACCATTCACCGAGTGATCCCCGGCAAACCCAGGCATTTCACGTAAATACATTCATGATTTCTTGCTCAAAGTAGGCGGCAGTTCATGTACGAAGTATATGGTTATTGTAGGTGAGAGTAGCTTCTGAATGTGGCACTGTTAAGTGTCTCTGTCTCTCTCTCTCTCTTCATCTCTTCTTTAACAAGCATCCATGTTGTTGTCATTCCACTAGGGATCTGTTTTCAGCGTATTACGTCTCCAGTCAATAACAGGTGCAGAGTGTGTATGTTTATCCTGTGTTCTCATTTAATTAGCTAGTAAATAAATAATTAAACCAATTTGTGTAGTACTGAATCATAAGTAAAGCTAGTTTTTTTGCAGATGAAAGACTACTCAGAATGGGGATATGATACTAGGTTATGATTAATGATAAGTTGACTGTTTATAGATGTGATAGGTAAAAACCTTTTAGAGTTTAATTCGGGAGATGGTAACTCTTTAAAACCTGTTATGGCAAGGCGATCCCCGAGGGGATCTCCACCCCCCCATTCAGCTGAAAAGGTGGCGCAGGGAATTCAAAAATATTCTTTAGAAATATTTAACTTTCACACATTAACAAGTCCAATACAGCAAATGAAAGATAAACATCTTGTTCATCTACCCATCATGTGTCACGCCCTGGTCGAAGTATTTTGTGTTTATCTTCATGTATTGGGTCAGGCCAGGGTGTGGCATGGGGTTTTTGTATTGTGGTGTGTTTTGTCTTGGGGTTTTGGTATGTATTGGGATTGTAGCTAGTGGTGAGATCTAGCAAAGTCTATGGCTGTCTGGAGTGGTTCTCAATCAGAGGCAGGTGTTTTACCGTTGTCTCTGATTGGGAACCATATTTAGGCAGCCATATTCTTTGAGTGTTTTGTGGGTGATTGTCCTATGTTTACAAAAGTATAGGCTGTTTTGGTTTTCGTTAAGTTCTTTGTTTTGTAGTGTTTGTTATTGATTCGTGTTTTACATTCGTTCATTAAACATGGATCGCAATCTACACGCTGCATTTTGGTCCGGCTCTCCTTCACACCTAGAAAACCGTTACATCATGTCCGATTTTTAAAATGTTTTACAGCGAAAACACAACATATATTTATGTTAGACCACCACCAAATCAAAGGAAAAACACAGGCATTTTTTCCAGCCAAAGATAGAGTCACCAAAGCAGGATTAGAGATAAAATGAATCACTAACCTTTTGAAAATCTTCATCAGATGACACTCATATGACATGTTACACAATACATTTATGTTTTGTTCGATAATATGCATATTTATATCCACAAATCTCGGTTTACATTGACGCCATGTTCAGAAATGCCTCCAAAATATCCGGAGGAATTATAGAAAGCTACGCCAGGTAACAGAACATTTCTCTGCCATGTTGGAGTCAACAGAAATACGAAATTACATCATAAATATTCCCTTACCTTTGATGATCTTTCATCAGAATGCAGTGCAAGGAGTCCTAGTTCCACAATAAATCGTTGTTTTGTTCCATAATGTCCAATACTAGTGTCCAATTAGCTGCATTTGCTAGCACTTTCAGCTCACGTGCCCAAAAGCTGACGCTGGTCCAGGACAACTCGCACGAAAACTTCAAAAATATATATTCCAGGTCGAATAAACTGGTCAAACTAAGTAGAGAATCAATCTTCAGGATGTTATTTTCATATATATCCAATAACGTTCCAACCGGATCATACGTTTTCATCTGCAGCCAAATGGAACGACGGTGGCACCCACAGAGAAATGCGCCACAGGGAAATTGCATTCTGCCAAGACCGTGACTATTTCCCCTCCCATTCGGTCAAAGTTCACACCAGAAGCTCCATTCCACGTTCTACTGAATGAGGACATCTAGTGGAAGGTGTAGGAAGTGTTACCAGATCCATATCTTGTTCGGAAAGGAAGGGTCGATGACGTCAAATTTGACCCACATTCAGAATTTCACTTCTTGTTTGGAAGATTGCCTGCCCTATGAGTTCTGTTATACTCACAGACATAATTCAAACAGTTTTAGAAACTTTAGAGTGTTTTCTATCCAATAGTAATAATAATATGCATATATTAGCAATCTAGGACAGAATAGGATGCAGTTCACTATGGGCAGGCAATTCATCCAAAGTGAAAATACTGCCCCCTATCCTCAACAAGTTTTAAAGAACTGCTCTCGTGGTGCCCCAGATCCTAATGATGTTAAGGTGCGTGAATGAGGACCCAAAAGCGAATTAACTTAAACAGAGCTTCTTTAATTACCAAACATAGGTAGGCTCAGACGGACCGGCAGATTCCGACAGGACAAGACAAGGTTACAGCAAACATGACGACAGTCTGGTTCAGGCATGAAACACAACAAACAAGAATCCGACAAGGACAGGAGCAGGAACAGAGAGAGATATAGGGACCTAATCAGAGGGAAAAAGGGAACAGGTGGGAAAAGGGGTGACGAGGTGGTTAGGAGGAGACAAGGCACAGCTGGGGGAAAGAGGGGGAGAAAAGGTAACCTAACAACGACCAGCAGAGGGAGACAGGGTGAAGGGAAAGGACAGAGACAAGACACAACATGACAGTACCCCCCCACTCACCGAGCGCCTCCTGGCGCACTCGAGGAGGAAACCTGGCGGCAACGGAGGAAATCCTCGATCAGCGCACGGTCCAGCACGTCCCGAGAGGGAACCCAACTCCTCTCCTCAGGACCGTACCCCTCCCAATCTACGAGGTACTGGTGACCACGGCCCCGAGGACGCATGTCCAAAATTCTACGGACCCTGTAGATGGGTGCGCCCTCGACAAGGATGGGGGGGGGGGGGGGGAAGACGAGCGGGGGCGCGAAGGACGGGCTTTATGCAGGAGACATGGAAGACCGGGTGGACGCGACGAAGGTATCGCGGAAGAAGAAGTCGAACTGCGACAGGATTAATGACCCGAGAAATACGGAACGGACCAATGAACCGCGGGGTCAACTTGCGAGAAGCCGTCTTAAGGGGAAGGTTCTGAGTGGAGAGCCAAACTCTCTGACCGCGACAATATCTAGGACTCTTAGTTCTACGCTTATTAGCAGCCCTCACAGTCTGCGTCCTATAACGGCAAAGTGCAGACCTGACCCTCTTCCAGGTGCGCTCGCAACGTTGGACAAAAGCCTGAGCGGAGGGGACGCTGGACTCGGCGAACTGAGATGAGAACAGCGGAGGCTGGTACCCGAGGCTACTCTGAAAAGGAGATAGCCCGGTCGCAGACGAAGGAAGCGAGTTGTGGGCGTATTCTGCCCAGGGGAGCTGTTCTGACCAAGACGCAGGGTTGCGAAAAGAAAGACTGCGTAAGATGCGACCAATAGTCTGATTGGCCCGTTCTGCTTGACCGTTAGACTGGGGGTGAAAGCCGGAAGAGAGACTGACGGAAGCCCCAATCAAACGGCAAAACTCCCTCCAAAATTGAGACGTGAATTGCGGACCTCTGTCCGAAACGACGTCTGACGGAAGGCCATGAATTCTGAAAACATTCTCGATGATGATTTGTGCCGTCTCTTTAGCAGAAGGAAGCTTAGCAAGGGGAATGAAATGAGCCGCCTTAGAGAACCTATCGACAACCGTAAGAATAACAGTCTTCCCCGCTGACGAAGGCAGTCCGGTGACAAAATCTAAGGCGATGTGAGACCACGGTCGAGAGGGAATAGGAAGCGGCCTGAGACGGCCGGCAGGAGGAGAGTTACCAGACTTAGTCTGCGCGCAGACCGAACAAGCAGCCACGAAACGACGCGTGTCATGCTCCCGGGTGGGCCACCAAAAACGCTGGCGAATGGAAGCAAGCGTACCCCGAACGCCAGGGTGGCCGGCTAACTTGGCAGAGTGAGCCCACTGAAGAACGGCCAGACGAGTAGGAACGGGAACGAAAAGAAGGTTCCTAGGACAAGCGCGCGGCGACGGAGTGTGAGTGAGCGCTTGCTTTACCTGCCTCTCAATTCCCCAGACAGTCAACCCGACAACACGCCCCTCAGGGAGAATCCCCTCGGGGTCAGTGGAGGCTACTGAAGAACTGAAGAGACGAGACAAAGCATCAGGCTTGGTGTTCTTAGAGCCCGGACGATAAGAAATCACGAACTCGAAACGAGCGAAAAACAGCGCCCAACGCGCCTGACGCGCATTAAGTCGTTTGGCAGAACGGATGTACTCAAGGTTCCTATGGTCAGTCCAAACGACAAAAGGAACGGTCGCCCCCTCCAACCACTGTCGCCATTCGCCTAGGGCTAACCGGATGGCGAGCAGTTCGCGGTTACCCACATCATAGTTACGTTCCGACGGCGACAGGCGATGAGAAAAATACGCGCATGGGTGGACCTTGTCGTCAGAGAGGGAGCGCTGAGAAAGAATGGCTCCCACGCCCACCTCTGACGCGTCAACCTCGACAACGAACTGTCTAGAGACGTCAGGTGTAACAAGGATAGGAGCGGATGTAAAACGATTCTTGAGGAGATCAAAAGCTCCCTGGGCGGAAACGGACCACTTAAAGCACGTCTTGACAGAAGTAAGGGCTGTGAGAGGAGCTGCCACCTGACCGAAATTACGGATGAAACGACGATAGAAGTTCGCGAAGCCGAGAAAGCGCTGCAGCTCGACGCGTGACTTAGGGACGGGCCAATCAATGACAGCTTGGACCTTAGCGGGATCCATCTTAATGCCTTCAGCGGAAATAACAGAACCGAGAAATGTGACGGAGGAGGCATGAAAAGTGCACTTCTCAGCCTTCACAAAAAGACAATTCTCTAAAAGGCGCTGGAGGACACGTCGAACGTGCTGAACATGAATCTGGAGTGACGGTGAAAAAATCAGGATATCGTCAAGGTAAACGAAAACAAAGATGTTCAGCATGTCTCTCAGGACATCATTGACTAATGCCTGAAAGACAGCTGGAGCGTTAGCGAGGCCGAAAGGAAGAACCCGGTATTCAAAGTGCCCTAACGGAGTGTTAAACGCCGTCTTCCACTCGTCCCCCTCCCTGATGCGCACAAGATGGTAAGCGTTACGAAGGTCCAACTTAGTGAAAAACCTGGCTCCCTGCAGGATCTCGAAGGCTGAAGACATAAGAGGAAGCGGATAACGATTCTTCACTGTTATGTCATTCAGCCCTCGATAATCTATGCAGGGGCGCAGAGACCCGTCCTTCTTCTTGACAAAAAAAAACCCCGCTCCGGCGGGAGAGGAGGAGGGGACTATGGTACCGGCGTCAAGAGCTACAGACAAATAATCTTCGAGAGCCTTACGTTCGGGAGCCGACAGAGAGTATAGTCTACCCCGGGGGGGGGTGGTTCCCGGAAGGAGATCAATACTACAATCATACGACCGGTGTGGAGGAAGAGAGGTGGCCCTGGACCGACTGAACACCGTGCGCAGATCGTGATATTCCTCCGGCACCCCTGTCAAATCACCAGGCTCCTCCTGTGAAGAAGAGACAGAGGAAACAGGAGGGATAGCAGACATTAAACATTTCACATGACAAGAGACGTTCCAGGAGAGGATAGAATTACTAGACCAATTAATGGAAGGATTATGACAAACTAGCCAGGGATGGCCCAAAACAACAGGTGTAAAAGGTGAACGAAAAATTAAAAAAGAAATGGTTTCACTATGATTACCAGAAACAGTGAGGGTTAAAGGTAGCGTCTCACGCTGAATCCTGGGGAGAGGACTACCATCCAGGGCGAACAAGGCCGTGGGCTCCTTTAACTGTCTGAGAGGAATGTCATGTTCCCGAGCCCAGGTCTCGTCCATAAAACAGCCCTCCGCCCCAGAGTCTATTAAGGCACTGCAGGAAGCTGACGAACCGGTCCAGCGTAGATGGACCGACAAGGTAGTGCAGGATCTTGAAGGAGAGACAGGAGTAGTAGCGCTCACCAGTAGCCCTCCGCTTACTGATGAGCTCTGGCCTTTTACTGGACATGAAGTGACAAAATGACCAGCGGAACCGCAATAGAGACAGAGGCGGTTGGTGATTCTCCGTTCCCTCTCCTTAGTCGAGATGCGGATACCTCCCAGCTGCATGGGCTCAGCACCCGAACCGGCAGAGGAAGATGGTAGTGATGCGGAGAGGGGGGCAACGGAGAACGCGAGCTCCTTTCCACGAGCTCGGTGACGAAGATCAACCCGTCGCTCAATGCGAATAGCGAGTTCAATCAAGGAATCCACGCTGGAAGGAACCTCCCGGGAGAGAATCTCATCCTTTACCTCTGCGCGGAGACCCTCCAGAAAACGAGCGAGCAAAGCCGGCTCGTTCCAGCCACTGGAGGCAGCAAGAGTGCGAAACTCAATAGAGTAGTCTGTTATGGATCGATTACCTTGACATAGGGAAGACAGGGCCCTGGAAGCCTCCTCCCCAAAAACAGATCGATCAAAAACCCGTATCATCTCCTCCTTAAAGTCCTGATACTGGTTAGTACACTCAGCCCTTGCCTCCCAGATTGCCGTGCCCCACTCACGAGCCCGTCCAATAAGGAGAGATATGACGTAGGCGACACGAGCAGTGCTCCTGGAGAAAGTGTAGGGCTGGAGAGAAAACACAATATCACACTGGGTGAGGAACGAGCGGCATTCAGTGGGCTCCCCAGAGTAACACGGCGGGTTATTGATTCTGGGCTCCGGAGATTCGAAAGCCCTGGAAGTGGCCGGTGGATCGAGGTGGAGATGGTGAACCTGTTCTGTGAGGTTGGAGACTTGGGTGGCCAGGGTCTCAACGGCATGTCGAGCAGCAGACAATTCCTGCTCGTGTCTGCCTAGCATCGCTCCCTGGATCCCGACGGCTGAGTGGAGAGGATCCGAAGTCGCTGGGTCCATTCTTGGTCGGATTCTTCTGTTAAGGTGCGTGAATGAGGACCCAAAAGCGAATTAACTTAAACAGAGCTTCTTTAATTACCAAACATAGGTAGGCTCAGACGGACCGGCAGATTCCGACAGGACAAGACAAGGTTACAGCAAACATGACGACAGTCTGGTTCAGGCATGAAACACAACAAACAAGAATCCGACAAGGACAGGAGCAGGAACAGAGAGAGATATAGGGACCTAATCAGAGGGAAAAAGGGAACAGGTGGGAAAAGGGGTGACGAGGTGGTTAGGAGGAGACAAGGCACAGCTGGGGGAAAGAGGGGGAGAAAAGGTAACCTAACAACGACCAGCAGAGGGAGACAGGGTGAAGGGAAAGGACAGAGACAAGACACAACATGACAAATGAGTTAATTGTTACATTATTAATTTAATTGGGTAACCATTAAACATAGTTGATTAGATAAATAACAGTCTTCAGAATCATGTTAAAGTCAAGTCACGACAGTATGAATAATTTTACAGGGACCATGTACACTGCAATCTGCAAAACAACCCACATATAACACACATACTGTAGGCTATACAATTTCTGTATCTTGTCTTAATGGTCTAGTGTGCCTCTCGCTGAGTTTAGTCAGTGTGCAGTCTGCCTGCCTGACTGTCCAGACATAACTCAGACCTTTGCAAAACAGATGGGTGGAGAAGGAGTGATACAGCTCTATGTGCATAATCACTCTAGTTTTATGATTCTCTCCTCATTTGATCTAGAGGAATTTCCCAGTCCTAAGCTCACTCACGTGTTTGGCTCCATATTTTCCAAATGTGATCTCATATGGCTCTCAGAATCAGATTGTGTCATGTTGGCTGGATGTCCTTTGGGTGGTGGACCATTCTTGATACACACGGGAAACTGCTGAGCATGAAAAACCCAGCAACTTTGGCACCTACTACCATACCACATTCAAAGGCACTTTAAGCTTTGTCTTGCCCATTCACCCTCTTAATGGCACACACACACAATCCACGTCTCAATTGTCTCAAAGCTTAATAAAAATCTCCTCCCCTTCATTTACAGTGAATGAAGTCGATTTAACAGGTCACATCAATAAGGGATCCTAGATTCACCTGATCATTCTATGTCATGGATAGAGCAGTGTTTATTGTTTTTTACAAGAACACACTTAAAAATTCTATTGAAAATAAAATGTGGAAAAGGTTAAGGTAGCCTACAGTTTATAAGCTACAATGTTGTATCATGTTAGTGAGCATGTTATAAGTATATTTGCTTCTGCAAGTTTTACTTTAACGTATTGATAGTTTGTGAGAACTCAGTTACGCATGAACTGATATTTGCATAATATGTGCAAGTTCTGTTCATATTCCTGTCTTCTCTTGGTGTGGCTGAGCAGACTGCTATCAACAAAGACCACTCCACTTTGTCCAATTGGAGGGTGACTCTCACGTAATGTTGACCAAAGAAATAGCTTGAATCTTTATCCCCGCCAACGTCTCGTTTCTCCACAAGTGATGACACTCGTGGGAGACGGCATGAAAAAGTTTGGCATTCATCAACGGTATGTGAGCCTGAACAGTATCTGTAACAGCTGTATCAAGCTGTCTTAGGTGTATCATTTGTAAACCAATTATTGTTACAATTTATCCACCGCATTTCCCATACAAAGGCCAAAGCTCATGCTGCAGTCTTGTTCAAGTTAGCCAACTCAACTCGCTAGATAGTTTTGGATTTGAAACTCTACTTTACTTGCTTTTCTCACTAAATTTCATATTTGAAGTTCAACTGTAACTAATAGTACCCCAAAATACACGTCCAATTCTTGCCCACTGAAGGCTAGTGGCATCACATTTGACCATTATTTTACAAGACCTCCTGTGGACTGGTTCTGCTGAAATGACACTTGGTTGTGATAGTTTCACTGTTACCTAGCTACTGCACTGGGAAAAAAACATTTGAGCAGGCTGTCTTCAGACCTAATGCTGCAACCTGGACTCAGGTGTAGATGTAAATGTAAATCCGGGACGCTCCAATTAGAAGGATATGTTACGTTTCGTATGATATGTATTAATTTGTGGATGTCCATCATCCATTTCGTATGATATGCTACGAATTACAATTCGTATGATATGTTACGAATTGCAATTTCTACAATATGTTATGAATTGTATGACATGTTACGAATTCCAATTTGTGGTGGACAGGTGGTTAATGGTACCGTTAGCTAGGTTGCTATCATTAGCTAGGCTAGGGGTTAATATTAGAGGTTTGGGTTAAGGTTAGCTTAAAGGGTTAAGGTTAGAGTTAGGGTTAGCTAACATGCTAAATAGTTGCAAAGTAGCTAAAAGGTAATGTTAACTGAAATGTTAAGTTGATAATTAGCTAAAATGCTAAGTTGTCTGTAATGAGATTCAAACACACATGCTAGACATTTGTGTTATACGCCTACCCATCCAACCTGACCAACCACCCTACTTCATTTTTGCCTTAAGTACCCTTCTGTCTTATCTAACCATATAAAAATGTATGATGGCCTAGAGGGAATAGCAGCCGTTTTACAGGCTCCTGACCAATTGTGCCATTTTTTTTTGTACATGATGTTTCCGCCATTATTTCCTATGACCAAAAAGAGCTTCTGGACATCAGAACAGCCATCACTATCCTCAATTTGGACTAAAACTTTAACTTCAATGAGTCCGAGGCGACAGATAAACTCAGCAAAAAAAGAAACGTCCTCTCACTGTCAACTGCGTTTATTTTCAGCAAACTTAACATTTGTAAATATTTGTATGAACATAACAAGAATCAACAACTGAGACATAAACTGAACAAGTTCCATAGACATGTGACTAACAGAAATTGAATAATGTGTCCCTGAACAAAGGGGGGGGGGGGGGGGGGGGGTCAAAATCAAAGTGTCCCTGAACAAAGGGGGAGGGGTTCAAAATCAAAGTAACAGTCAGTATCTGGTGTGGCCACCAGCTGCATTAAGTACTGCAGTGCATCTCCTCCTCGCGGACTGCACCAGATTTGCCAGTTACCCCACTCTTCCACCAAGGCACCTGCAAGTTCCCGGACATTTCTGTGGGGAATGGCCCTAGCCCTCACCCTTTGATCCAACAGGTCCCAGACATGCTCAATGAGATCCTGGCTCTTCGCTGGCCATGGAAGAACACTGGCATTCCTGCAGTCTTGCAGGAAATCACACACAGAACGAGCAATATGGCTGGTGGCATTGTCATGCTGGAGGGTCATGTCAGGATGAGCCTGCAGGAAGGGAGGAGGATGTCTTCCCTGTAACGCACAGCATTGAGATTGCCTGCAATGACAACAAGCTCAGTCCGATGGTGCTGTGACACACCGCCCCAGATCATGACGGACCCTCGACCTCGATCCTGCTCCAGAGTACAGGCCTCGGTGTAACACTCATTCCTTCGACGATAAACGCCAATCCGACCATCTCCCCTGGTGAGACAAAACCGTGACTCATCAGTGAAGAGCACTTTTTTCCAGTCGTGTCTGGTCCAGCGACGGTGGGTTTATGCCCATAGGCGATGTTGTTGCCTGTGATGTCTGGTGAGGTCCTGCCTTACAACAGGCTTACAAGCCCTCAGTCCAGCCTCTCTCAGCCTATTGCGGACAGTCTGAGCACTGATGGAGGGATTGTGCGTTCCTGGTGTAACTCGGGCAGTTGTTGTTGCCATCCTGTCCCTGTTCCGCAGGTGTGATGTTCGGATGTACCGATCCTTTGCATGTGTTGTTACACGTGGTCTGCCACTGCGAGGACAATCAGCTGTCCTGCCCTGGCCACATCTGAAGTCCTCGTGCCTCCTTGCAGCATGCCTAAGGCACGTTCACACAGATGAGCAGGGACCCTGGGCATCTTTCTTTTGGTGTTTTTCAGAGTCAGTAGAAAGGCCTCTTTAGTGTCCTAGGTTTTCATAACTGTGACCTTAATTTCCTACCGTCTGTAAGCTGTTAGTGTCTTAACGACCGTTCCACAGGTGCATGTTCATTAATTGTTTATGCTTCATTAAACAAGCATGGGAAACAGTGTTTAAACCCTTTACCATGAAGATCTGTGAAGTTATTTGGATTTTTACGAATTGTCTTTGAAAGACAGGGTCCTGAAAAAGGGACTATTTGGTGTTGCTGAGTTTACTGATTATCCCGGACCAGGTCCAAATCGCCGACAATCGAAGAAGGAGGAGACCGCAATATGGAGTCCGGCGTGCGGGATACCTGACGAGACTACGTCAGAGAGTGGATAAATCGCCTCTACCTTCCGTTCTATTGGCAAATGTGCAATCACTGGAGAATAAACTGGGTGAGCTCCATTCGAGACAATCCTATCAACGTGATCTGAATAACTGATATTTGTTTCTCCGAGTCGCTGAACAAGGATATGGTAAATATAAATATAGCTGTTTTTTGATACATCGGCAGGGCAGAACGATGTCATCTGGGTAGCTCAAGGGGAGGTGGTGTGTGTCTCTTTCTTAACAACAACTGGTGTGCGATCTGTAATATTAAAGAAGTCTCGAGGTACTGCTTGCCTGAGTTAGAATACCTCATGATAAGCTGTAGACCAGGGCTCTCCAACCCTGTTCCTGGAGAGCTACCCTCCTGTAGGTTTTCATTTCAACCTCAGTTTTGACGAAACTGATTCAGCTTATGAGTGGTCACTGGTAATGGAGTAGAGCAGAGTGAAGTGTGCACGTTTTGATTTTTGCCTTAGCACTACCCAGCTGATTCAATAACCAACAGACTAGTTTACGTGCTGCTGTGCATTTTGTTGCTAACCTTACTTTGCTACCTGACAACTTTACAATTTTAACTTTTTAATTACTGTTTATATTTTTAGTTTTTCCCTCAGTTTTTCCCTCATTTAACCTTTTCACTCCGGACGCTTTATCTGGACGTGGTTCGTCAGGACCTCCACCAGCAGAAGCTAATTAGTAACATTAACATGATGCCTTCTAATTGCAGTCGCTGTACTCATAATATACAGGAGAACGATCGCCTTACGGCGAGGATAGCTGTGCTGCAAGCCCAGCTTCAGACGCAATCGTTAGGCAAGGGTAATTTCAGTGTAGGAAAGGATGAAACAGCGTCTGTTCCACGAGTAAGTACAGATAGTAGTATAAATCCCCTCGCACAGTCCCCGCAGCCGGACAACTTTCTCATGGCTTCTGGAGGGAAATGCTGTCAGAATGGTAAACCGGTGTCGCTCATTCAGCCGACAGAAACTTTCAACCGGTTCTCCCTATTAAGCAGCGAGTCGGAGTCAGAGGCCGAGTCTTCTCTGGTCTCTACTCCTCCCGTTATGGGGTCTGAGACGTCGAAACCTCCCACCATTAGCTCTGACAAATTGAAAACCCTAGTCATTGGAGACTCCATTGCCCGCAGCATTAGACAAATCATCCAGCGATCATACACTGTTTACCAGGGGGCAGGGCTACCGACGTTAAGGCTAATCTGAAGATGGTGCTGGCTAAAGCTAAAACTGGCGAGTGTAGAGAGTATAGGGATATTGTTATCTACGTCGGCACCAATGATGTTAGGATGAAACAGTCAGAGGTCACCAAGCGCAACATAGCTTCAGCTTGTAAATCAGCTAGAAAGATGTGTTGGCATCGAGTAATTGTCTTTGGCCCCCTCCCAGTTAGGGGGAGTTATGAGCTCTACAGCAGAGTCTCACAACTCAATCACTGGTTGAACACTGTTTTCTGCCCCTCCCAAAATATATCATTTGTAGATAATTGGCCCTCTTTCTGGGACTCACCCACAAACAGGACCAAGCCTGGCCTGTTGAAGAGTGACGGACTCCATCCTAGCTGGAGGTGTGCTCTCATCTTATCTACGAACATAGACAGGGCTCTAACTCCCCTAGCTCCACAATGAAATAGGGTGCAGGCCAGGCAGCAGGCTGTTAGCCAGCCTGCCAGCTTAGTGGAGTCTGCCACTAGCATAGCCAGTGTAGTCAGCTCAGCTATCCCCATTGAGAGTGTGTCTGTGCCTCAACCTAGGTTGGGCAAAACTTAACATGGCGGTGTTCGCCTTAGCAATCTCACTGGAATAAAGACCTCCACCATTCCTGCCATTATTGAAAGAGATTGTGATACCTCACATCTAAAAATAGGGCTACTTAATGTTAGATCCCTCACTTCCTAGGCAGTTTTAGTCAATGAACTAATAACTGATCATAATCTTGATGTGTTTGGCCTGACTGAAACATGGCTTTAGTCCCGATGAATTTACTGTGTTAAATGAGGCATAACCTCCTGGTTACACTAGTGACTATATCCCCCAGTGTCTCCGGACCTACTCCGGACCTACTCACTGCCACAGTCATACTCTGGACCTAGTTTTGTCCCATGAAATAAATGTTGTGAATCTGAATTTTCCTAATAATCCTTGACTATCGGACCACCATTTTATTACGTTTGCAATCGCAACAAATAATCTGCTCAGACTCCAACCAAGGAGCATCAAAAGTTGTGCTTTAAATTCTCAGACAACCCACAGATTCCTTGATGTCCTTCCAGACTACCTCTGCCTACCCAAGGACGTCAGAGGACAAAATCAGTTAACCACCTAACTGAGGAACTCAATTTAACCTTGCGCAATACCCTAGATGCAGTCGCACCCCTAAAAACTAAAAACATTTGTCATAAGAAACTAGCTCCCTGGTATACAGAAAATACCCGAGCTCTGAAGCAAGCTCCCAGAAAATTGGAACGGAAATGGCGCTACAACTATCTTGGAAAGGCAGTACCGTGCAGTATCGAAGAGCCCTCACTGCTTCTCGATCATCCTATTTTTCCAACTTGAGGAAAATAAGAACAATCCAGCATTTCTTTTTGATACTGTCGCAAAGCTAACTAAAAAGCAGCATTCCCCAAGAGAGGATGGCTTTCACTTCAGCAGTAATAAATTCATGAACTTCTTTGAGGAAAAGATCTTGATCATTAGAAAACAAATTACGGACTCCTCTTTAAATATGTGTATTCCTCCAAAGCTCAGTTGTCCTGAGTCTGCACAACTCTGCCAGGACCTACGATCAAGGGAGACACTTAAGTGTTTTACTACTATATCTCTTGACAAAATTATGAAAATAATCATGGCCTCTAAACCTTCAAGCTGCATACTGGACCCTATTCCAAGAAAAGTACTGAAAGAGCTGCTTCCTGTGCTTGGCCCTCCTATGTTGAACATAATAAACGTCTCTCTATCCATCGGATAGTGTATCAAACTCACTAAAAGTGGCAGTAATAAAGCCGCTCTTGAAAAAGCCAAACCTTGACCCAGAAAATATAAAAAACTATCAGCCTATATCGAATCTCCCAAAAGATGTTGCACAGCAACTCACTGCCTTCCTGAAGACAAACAATGTATACGAAATGCTTCAGTCTGGTTTTAGACCCCATCATAGCACTGTGACTGCACTTGTGAAGGTGGTAAATGACCCTTTAAAGGCCATGCATCTGTCCTCGTGCTCCTAGCACTTAGTGCTGCTTTTGATACCATCGATCACCATATTATTTTGGAGAGATTGGAAACCCAAATTGATCTACACGGACAAGTTCTGGCCTGGTTTAGATCTGCTGGTCATCTCTGAACGTTTGAACATCTTGAAGAACAATCTGGCCTTGATGGCCATGTACTCTTATAGTCTCCCCCCGGCACAGCCAGAAGAGGACTGGCCACCCCTCAGAGCCTGGTTCCTCTCTAGGTTTCTTCCTAGGTTCTTGGCTTTCTAGGGAGTTTTTCCTAGCCACCGTGCTTCCACATCTGCATTGCTTGTTGTTTGGGGTTTTAGGCTGGATTTCTGTAAAAAGCACTTTGTGACATCTGCTGATATAACAGGGCTTTATAAATAACATTTGATTTGATGATCAAACAGTCAAAGCGTCAGTACAGGACCAAAATCGAATCCCATTACACCTGCTCTGATGTCGGATGTGGCAGGGCTTGCAAACCATCATGGATTACAAAGGGAAACCCAGCCGCAAGCCGGCCTATATATAAGACAGCTATTATTAATCTGTGACCCTTATGTAATTACAGGCAGGGTGGGAAATCAACACCAGCCACCAACCAAATGCTGTTAGATTTTGCCATTGGCTGGTAGACTGTCAGTTGTTGTTTTTTTATCCCATTTTGCAGATAATTTTTTTCTCAAGACTAAATATCCCGAAGCCTCTGTGCATGTGAAGATCACATTCTGCACGTGTTTTCTTTACCTCTACTTTTCACACATTGTTGTGGTCTCCTTCCTTTCTCATTTCTCACTGTCAACCGTGAATGACAATGATAATAGGTTTTACTGGTGAAATGGCCATGGAGCATCTGCATACCAATAATGTGATTTTAATCAGTTTCATGGGGATATATGCATTTAGATCTTTATACAGTGTTGTTTGAAATAGCCTACAGTGTTCTGAATGATGTACAGTGAGAAAATCTTAGAGCAGATGGTGTAAAATAACTGTAGCATAGCCTACCTGTGTATTTTGCCTAGTGTTGTGCGCCGTTGAGTTTTGGCCACAAGAGAAAAATGCGGTGGTGTTTGTGTTTTACAGTAACGCAATACTATGTTTTTACATTCGGTTATGTTGTGTAGAATATTATTATTATGTGATCATGCAGACTTTGATCTAATGTTATTAAACAAGCACCAATAGCCAGAGTAGCTGTCATGCCCTGACCTTAGTATTCTTTGTTTTCTTTATTATTTTAGTTAGGTCAGGGTGTGACGAGGGTGATATCTGTGTTTTTGACCTGTCTAGGGTTTTTGTATGTTTATGGTGTTGTCTTTAGTCTAGGTGTTTTTATGTCTATGGTTGCCTAGATTGGTTCTCATTTAGAAGCAAGCAGCTGTTTATCGTTGTCTCTCGATTGGGGACCATATTTAGGTAGCCATATTCCTTGGGTATTTTGTGGGTTATTGTCTATGTATAGTTGCCTGTGTCAGCACTAGTGTTTATAGCTTCACTTTTGTTTTGTTAGTTTGTTAAGTGTTCTTCCTCCTTAATTCTTCCTTCCTTGGTCTCCTCGTTACAACGAACGTGACAGTAGCCTTACCTCTACAAGGCGAACCAGAGACTGTGCGTAATGTAGAGCATAAACACATGCACAGAACGTGATCTGCACATCTTTAGTCCAGAGAACAAAGGCCCAAGAAAAACTAATGTGTGTGTGTGTGTGTGAGTGTGAGTGTGTGTGTGTGTGTGTGTGTGTGTGTGTGTGTGTGTGTGTGTGTGTGTGTGTGTGTGTGTGTGTGTGTGTGATACACTCCGAAAAAATGATGTGTGTGTGTGTGATACATTTTCATAATTATTTTTTTCTGAAAGAAATGTGGCTTGTAAAAGATTTGATTGGCTGGTCAAATTTGGACCTCCACCAGCCAATGTTAATTTCACATTCTGATTACAGTACTCATTACAGCTCTAACCATACACACAGAGACATACACACTCATGACACATTCCTAGTGGCGCCACCACTGCTGGGCACTGCCTGTAAGGCGATAGAGGGAGCGGGAACTGAGCAGGAACTTGATGAGAAGCAAAGGGAAAAGAAGAGAGGATTAGATACATCTCACTACCATGACTCATTGAGGCTGTCTAGACTATTATTAGTACAGAGAAGAAGGGGGGCTTTTATACAGGGAGAGATGGAGGCAACTGTTGTCGTTGTTGGATCGTGGTAACTGGAAAGAAGGGGCTGTTGTCACTGATCATGATCAGACGATGACATACAGAAACTATTTCTACTCTTTCAGCAGTAAGGCTGTGGCTTATTCTACTTTGCTCGCTCCCTTTCCTGCTCCCTCCCCCTCTCTCTGTGGAGGTAGTGGCATGGCTATATTTAAGCTGCCCTCTCCCAGTCAGCATACTCTCATTCTCTGGCACTACCTCTGCTTCTCTTTTTCTCCTATTAAACGCTCCAACTGTTTTTAGCACTCCAACTGAAGGTTCTAGTCCACCCTCCCTTTCTCTTCTCATTAATAGTTCATCTGTTCCTTTCCCCCCCATGTCTGGAGATGGCTGTTCCAGTTCTTGTGCTTTTCTTACGTACTGTGCCTTCCGAAAGTATTCAGACCGTGTCTGTGCCTCAACCTAGGTTGGGCAAAACTAAACATGGCAGTGTTCGCCTTAGCAATCTCACTAGGATAAAGACCACCTTCATTCCTGTCATTATTGAAAGAGATCATGATACCTCACATCTTAAAATAGGGCTACTTAATGTTAGATCCCTTACTTCAAAGGCAATTATAGTCAATGAACGAATCACTGATCACAATCTTGATGTGATTGGCCTGACTGAAACATGGCTTAAGCCTGATGAATTTATTGTGTTAAATGAGGCCTCACCTCCTGGCTACACTAGTGACCATATCCCCCGTGCATCCCGCAAAGGCGGAGGTATTGCTAACATTTATGATAGCAGATTTCAATTTACAAAAAAAAACAGACGTTTTCGTCTTTTGAGCTTCTAGTCATGAAATCTATGCAGCCTACTCAATCACTTTTTATAGCTACTGTTTACAGGCCTCCTGGGCCATATACAGCGTTCCTCACTGAGTTCCCTGAATTCCTATCAGACCTTGTAGTCATAGCGGATAATATTCTAATCTTTGGTGACTTTAATATTCACATGGAAAAGTCCACAGACCCACTCCAAAAGGCTTTCGGAGCCATCATCGACTCAGTGGGTTTTGTCCAACATGTCTCTGGACCCACTCACTGTCACAGTCATACGCTGGACCTAGTTTTGTCCCATGGAATAAATGTTGTGGATCTTAATGTTTTTCCTCATAATCCTGGACTATCGGACCACCATTTTATTACGTTTGCAATTGCAACAAATAATCTGCTCAGACCCCAACCAAGGATCATCAAAAGTCGTGCTATAAATTCACAGACAACACAAAGATTCCTTGATGTCCTTCCAGATTCCCTCTGTCTACCCAAGGACGCCAGAGGACAAAAATCAGTTAACCACCTAACTGAGGAACTCAATTTAACCTTGCGCAATACCCTAGATGCAGTCGCACCCCTAAAAACGAAAAACATTTCTCATAAGAAACTAGCTCCCTGGTACACAGAAAATACCCGAGCTCTGAAGCAAGCTTCCAGAAAATTGGAACGGAAATGGCGCCACACCAAACTGGAAGTCTTCCGACTAGCTTGGAAAGACAGTACTGTGCAGTACCGAAGAGCCCTTACTGCTGCTCGATCATCCTATTTTTCTAACTTAATTGAGGAAAATAAGAACAATCCGAAATTCCTTTTTGATACTGTCGCAAAGCTAACTAAAAAGCAGCATTCCCCAAGAGAGGACGACTTTCACTTTAGCAGGGATAAATTCATGAACTTCTTTGAGGAAAAGATTATGATTATTAGAAAGCAAATTTCGGACTCCTCCTTAAATCTGCGTATTCCTTCAAAGCTCAGTTGTCCTGAGTCTGCACAACTCTGCCCGGACCTAGGATCAAGAGAGACGCTCAAGTGTTTTAGTACTATATCTCTTGACACAATGATGAAAATAATCATGGCCTCTAAACCTTCAAGCTGCATACTGGACCCTATTCCAACTAAACTACTGAAAGAGCTGCTTCCTGTGCTTGGCCCTCCTATGTTGAACATAATAAACGGCTCTCTATCCACCGGATGTGTACCAAACTCACTAAAAGTGGCAGTAATAAAGCCTCTCTTGAAAAAGCCAAACCTTGACCCAGAAAATATAAAAAACTATCGGCCTTTATCGAATCTTCCATTCCTCTCAAAAATTTTAGAAAAGGCTGTTGCGCAACAACTCACTGCCTTCCTGAAGACAAACAATGTATACGAAATGCTTCAGTCTGGTTTTAGACCCCATCATAGCACTGAGACGGCACTTGTGAAGGTGGTAAATGACATTTTAATGGCATCGGACCGAGGCTCTGCATCTGTCCTTGTGCTCCTAGACCTTAGTGCTGCTTTTGATACCATCGATCACCACATTCTTTTGGAGAGATTGGAAACCCAAATTGGTCTACACGGACAAGTTCTGGCCTGGTTTAGATCTTATCTGTCGGAAAGATATCAGTTTGTCTCTGTGAATGGTTTGTCCTCTGACAAATCAACTGTAAATTTCGGTGTTCCTCAAGGTTCCGTTTTGGGACCACTATTGTTTTCACTCTATATTTTACCTCTTGGGGATGTTATTCGAAAACATAATGTTAACTTTCACTGCTGTGCGGATGACACACAGCTGTACATTTCAATGAAACATGGTGAAGCCCCAAAATTGCCTTTGCTAGAAGAATGTGTTTCAGACATAAGGAATTGGATGGCTGCAAACTTTCTACTTTTAAACTCGGACAAAACAGAGATGCTTGTTCTAGGTCCCAAGAAACAAAGAGATCTTCTGTTGAATCTGACAATTAATCTTAATGGTTGTACAGTCGTCTCAAATAAAACTGTGAAGGACCTCGGCGTTACTCTGGACCCTGATCTCTCTTTTGAAGAACATATCAATACCATTTCAAGGACAGCTTTTTTCCATCTACGTAACATTCCAAAAATCAGAAACTTTCTGTCCAAAGATTATGCAGAAAAATTAATCCATGCTTTTGTCACTTCTAGGTTAGACTACTGCAATGCTCTACTTTCCGGCTACCCGGATAAAGCACTAAATAAACTTCAGTTAGTGCTAAATACGGCTGCTAGAATCCTGACTAGAACCAAAAAATTTGATCATATTACTCCAGTGCTAGCCTCTCTACACTGGCTTCCTGTCAAAGCAAGGGCTGATTTCAAGGTTTTACTGCTAACCTACAAAGCATTACATGGGCTTGCTCCTACCTATCTCTCTGATTTGGTCCTGCCGTACATACCTACACGTACGCTACGGTCACAAGACGCAGGCCTCCTAATTGTCCCTAGAATTTCTAAGCAAATAGCTGGAGGCAGGGCTTTCTTCTATAGAGCTCCATTTTTATGGAACGGTCTGCCTACCCATGTCAGAGACCCAAACTCGGTCTCAACCTTTAAGTCTCTACTGAAGAATCATCTCTTCAGTGGGTCATATGATTGAGTGTAGTCTGGCCCAGGAGTGGGAGGGTGAACGGAAAGGCTCTGGAGCAACGAACCGCCCTTGCTGTCTCTGCCTGGCCGGTTCCCCTCTTTCCACTGGGATTCTCTGCCTCTAACCCTATTACAGGGGCTGAGTCACTGGCTTACTGGGGCTCTCTCATGCCGTCCCTGGAGGGGGTGCGTCACCTGAGTGGGTTGATTCACTGATGTGGTCATCCTGTCTGGGTTGCCCCCCCCGGGTTGTGCCGTGGCGGAGGTCTTTGTGGGCTATACTCAGCCTTGTCTCAGGATGGTAAGTTGGTGGTTGAAGATATCCCTCTAGTGTTGTGGGGGCTGTGCTTTGGCAAAGTGGGTGGGGTTATATCCTTCCTGTTTGGTCCTGTCCGGGGGTGTCCTCGGATGGGGCCACAGTGTCTCCTGACCCCTCCTGTCTCAGCCTCCAGTATTTATGCTGCAGTAGTTTATGTGTCGGGGGGCTAGGGTCAGTTTGTTATATCTGGAGTACTTCTCCTGTCCTATTCGGTGTCCTGTGTGAATCTAAGTGTGCGTTCTCTAATTCTCTCTTTCTTTCTCTCTCTCTCTCGGAGGACCTGAGCCCTAGGACCATGCCCCAGGAATACCTGACATGATGACTCCTTGCTGTCCCCAGTCCACCTGACTGTGCTGCTGCTCCAGTTTCAACTGTTCTGCCTTATTATTATTCGACCATGCTGGTCATTTATGAACATTTGAACATCTTGACCATGTTCTGTTATAATCTCCACCCGGCACAGCCAGAAGAGGACTGGCCACCCCACATAGCCTGGTTCCTCTCTAGGTTTCTTCCTAGGTTTTGGCCTTTCTAGGGAGTTTTTCCTAGCCACCGTACTTCTACACCTGCATTGCTTGTTGTTTGGGGTTTTAGGCTGGGTTTCTGTACAGCACTTTGAGATATCAGCTGATGTACGAAGGGCTATATAAATACATTTGATTTGATTTGATATTCAGACCCCTTGACTTTTCCCACATTTTGTTACGTAAAAGCCTCAGCAATTTTGCAAATATAAACTACTGTTAAAAAGTTTGGGGTCACTTAGAAATGTCCTTGTTTTTGAAAGACAAGCACATTTTTGTCCAGTTAAAATAACATCAAATTGATCAGAAATACAGTGTAGATATTGTTCATGTTGTAAATGACTACTGTAGCTTGAAATGGCAGACTTTTTATGGAATATCTACATAGGTGTACAGAGGCCCATTATCAGCAACCATCACTCCTGTGCTCCAATGGCACGTTGTGTTAGCTAATCCAAGTTTATAATTTTAAAAGGTTCATTAGAAAACCTTTTGCAATTATGTTAGCACAGCTGTTCTGATTAAAGAAGCAATAAAACGGACCTTCTTTAGACTAGTTGAGTATCTGCAGCATCAGCATTTGTGGGTTTGATTACAGGCTCAGAATGGCCAGAAACAAATACGTTTCTTTTGAAACTCGTCAGTCTATTCTTGTTCTGAGAAATGAAGGCTATTCCATGTGAGAAATTGCCAAGAAACTGACGATCTCATACAACGCTGTGTACTACTCCCTTCACAGAACAGCGCAAACTGCCTCTAACCAGAATAGAAAGAGTGGGAGGCCCCGGTGCACAACTGAGCAAGAGGACAAGTACATTAGAGTGTCTAGTTTGAGAAGCAAGTCGTCACCTCACTCAATGACAACAGTGAAGAGGCGACTCCGGGATGCTAGCCTTCTAGGCAGAGTTGCAAAGAAAAATACATATCTCAGACTGGCCAATAAAAAGAAAAGATTGAGATGGGCAAAATAACACAGACACTGGACAGAGGAAGATTGGAAAAAAGTGTTATGGACAGATGAAGTTTGAGGTGTTCGGATCACAAAGAAGAACATTTGTGAGACGCAGAAAAATTGAAAAGATGCTGGAGGAGTGCTTGACGCCATCTGTCAAGCATGGTGGAGGCAATGTGATGGTCTGAGGGTGCTTTGGGGGAAGAAGGAAGGCTATCACTCCATTTTGCAACGCCATGCCATACCCTGTGGACGGCACTTAATTGGAGCCAATTTCCTCATACACCAGGACAATGACCCAAAGCACAGCTCCAAACTATGCAAGAACTATTTAGGGAAGAAGCAGTCAGCTAGTATTCTGTCTATAATGGAGTGGCCAGCACAGTCACCTGATCTCAACCCTATTCAGCTGTTGTGGGAGCAGCTTGACCGTATGGTACGTAAGAAGTGCCCATCAAGCCAATCCAATTTATGTATGTGCTTCAGGAAGCATGGGGTGAAATCTCTTCAGATTAACTCAACAAATTGACAACTAGAATGCCACAGGTCTGCAAGGCTGTAATTGCTGCAAATGGAGGATTCTTTGACGAAAGGACACGAAGGACACAATTATTATTTAAATTAAAAATTCCTGATGGGAGAGCCACTGATCCACTGATCATCCTTGAGATGTTTCTACAACTTGATTGGAGTCCACCTGTGGTAAATTCAATTGATTGGACATCATTTGGAAAGGCACACACATGTCTACATAAGGTGTATGCTTTTCATGAGGTGGAAGGAATTGTCCATAGAGCTACAAGACAGAATTGTGTCAAGGCACAGATATGGGGAAGGGTACCAAAACATTTCTGCAGCATTGAAGGTCCCCAATAACACAGTGGCCTCCATCATTCTTAAATGGAAGAATATGAGATCACCAAGACTCTTCCTAGAGCTGGCTGCCCAGCAAACCTGAGCAATCAGTGTAGAAGGGTCTTGGTCAGGTAGGTGACAAAGAACCTGATAGTCACTCTGACAGAGCTCTAGAGTTTCTCTGTGGAGATGGGACAACCTTCCAGAAGTACAAGAGTCTCTGCGGTACTCCACAAATCAGGCCTTTATGGTGGAGTTACCCGACGGAAACCACTCCTCAGTAAAAAAACACATGACAGTCCTCTTGGAGTTTGCCAAACGGCACCATAAAACTCTCAGACCGTGAGAAACAAGATTTTCTGGACTGATGAAACCAATATTGAACTCTTTGGTCTGAATGCCAAGCGTCACGTCTGGAAGAAACCTGGCACCATCTGTAAGGTGAAGCAAGGTAGTGGCAGCATCATGCTGTGGGAATGTTTTTCAGTGGCAGGGACTGGGAGACTAGTCAGGATCGAGGCAAAGATGATCGGAGCAAAGTACTGAGAGATCCTTGATGAAAACCTGCTCCAGAGCACTCAGGACCTCAGACTGGGACTAAGGTTCACATTCCAACAGGACACCGACCCTAAGCACACAGTCAAGACAACGCAGGAGTGGCTTCAGGACAAGTCTCTGAATGTCCTTGAGTGGCCCAGCCAGAGCCCGGACTTGAACCCGATAAAACATCTCTGGAGAGACCTGAAAATAGCTGTGCAGCAATGCTCCCCATTCAAACTGGCAGAGCTTGAAAGGATCTGCAAAGAATAAATGGGAGAAACTCCCCAAATACAGGTGTGCCAAGATTTTAGCATCATACCCAAGAAGACTCAAGGCTGTAATCGCTGCCAAAGGTGCTTCAACAAAGTACCGAGCTAAAGGTCTGAATACTTATGTTAATGTAATATTTCAGTTTTACATTTTTTTATAAATTAGCTAACATTTCTAAATACCTGTTTTTGCTATGTCATTATGGGGTATTGTGAGTATATTGATGAGAGGAAAAAAACTATTTAATACATTTTAGAAAAAGGCTGTAACCTAACAAAATGTGGAATAAGTCAAGAGGTCTGAATACTTTCTGAAGGCATTGTATGGGGGAATGTGGAGAAGCATAGTGTGGAGGATGGCACACCATTTCATCTCACTTTGTTGCAAAAGTTACTTGTTAGTTAAATACTTGATTCATCCACATTGTTATGGCATTGAACAATTGCACTGAGTCAAACTCTATAGTGCACAAACACTCATTGAGAAAGGTGTGCATTTGTGCGTGATTGTGTGTGTGTGTGTGTGTGTGTGTGTGTGTGTGTGTGTGCGTGCGTGTGTGTGTGTGTGTGTGTGTGTGTGTGTGTGTGTGTGTGTGTGTGTATGTATGTGTGTGTGTGTGTGTGTGTGTGTGTGTGTGTGTGTGTGTGTGTGTGTGTGTGTGTGTACTGTTTGTGTGTTAAGAAGCTCCCTCTTCTGTGGTTGGCATGCCCCCAGTCTGCTGTCCTCTTTTGTTCTCAGCCGGTCTGTGTTCTCTGAGTGACTGGTCCAAATGCCTGCTCTTCCTACACATCGCTCTCTTTTTCTCTGTGTCCTCCTTTTGTTCGCTCCCTCTCTTAATCTGAGGGATTAAGTCGTGTTGGTGGTGGTTGTGGACAAAGCCTAAGAGGTCACAGTTATGCAATCAACCCATAATCCAACAGACATATAGAGTCAGACAGGCTGAAACTATAGCCTAAATGAACTGGTGGGGACTGAATGTTCACCCTTACAATTGACATTGGCAGGTAGAGAGAGACAGACTGACAGTCACACACACACACATACACACACACACAAAATGGTGTGTGCACTGCAGACCTTTCCTCTGTGCCTAAACTAACTTGTGACCCAACTGCACCTATTGTTTTTTTACTACTGTCTCCCTCTCTGCCCGGGGTCACCCTGTTTTTGTCCTTGTGGTTTTCTAGGACAGTGGTGGGTGCGTGATACTGGGACATATGACTTGAACAAGGTCCTGTATCCATGGAAAGAAGGTGAGGAATGATGAAGGGATTTAGGATGGAATGACTGGGGCTTGTTGAATGCACATCATCCACTGCTTTTTACAGGACCAGCCTCTGAAGGCATAGACAGAAACCATACACTCATGACACATACCAGCACTCGCTAGCATACTCACAACCTCTAGATTTAGTGCTAGATTTAGATGCTGGACAGCATACTACAGCTCTGTAGCCATCATTAGCTGTTTTTATGCCAGTATGTTGTATTGTTATTGCTCTGAAATGTGAGCCTGTCTATGGTTTTACTGCAGTTCAGTTTCCCTGGCTAAAGACTGAGGCTAGGGCTGAGAATGTGCTGAGGCTGAGCATGGAGCTGAACCTGGGTTGGGGCTATGGGCTAAGGCTGAGGTGGGGGCTGTAGGCTCAGACTAGGGCTGAGGCTGAGCATGTGGCTGAACCTGGGGTTGGGGCGGTTGGGCTAAGGCTGAGGCTGTGGGCTGAGACTAGGGCTGAGGCTGAGCATGTGGCTGAACCTGGGGTTGGGGCGGTGGGCTAAGGCTGAGGCTGTGGGCTGAGACTAGGGCTGAGGCTGAGCATGTGGCTGAACCTGGGGTTGGGGCGGTGGGCTAAGGCTGAGGCTGTGGGCTGAGACTAGGGCTGAGGCTGAGCATGTGGCTGAACCTGGGGTTGGGGCGGTGGGCTAAGGCTGAGGCTGTGGGCTGAGACTAGGGCTGAGGCTGGGACTGTGGCTGAACCTGGGGTTGGGGCGGTGGGCTAAGGCTGAGGCTGTGGGCTGAGACTAGGGCTGAGGCTGGGACTGTGGGTTGAGGTTGGAAAGAGAGCCCTGTTATGTGGGCAGAAATCCTTCTCCATTCTATTCTGGCTCCCAGGCATTTCTAGAGATGAGCTCCTCATATGTGTGTCGATGTCGAAAGGCTCTTATTATACAGGATTATCAAAACATTTTCATGTGAGATCAGAGAATGTAAGGGACATGAATGGGAACGATGGCCTAGAATACATGACCTTATTTTTTACATGGAGGAGAACTCCCTATTCTAGTGGCTCAGTTCAGGCTACCATTTCAGTTCTGGTTCTCAGTTCAGATTGTGTAATTTCACTGTGTACACATGCTGTATAAGTTTTGGTCAGTTTATAGAAATGGTGGATATCGAGTTCTGTGGGCATGTCTGACATTGTGAGTGTGTTTGTGTGTAGTACAAGGTGACTCTCTACCCTTTTCTATTTCTCTCTCTTTCTCTCTGTGTGGGTAGTTTTCCACTGTGTGCTAGGGAAACTGATGAGACACAAGCTTCGTGACTGCGTCCTTCACAAAAGCAGCTCAGGTTAGCCATGCTCTATGTCAGGTAGCAGTTTCATCCTTCACCCACTTTATCTCTCTCTCGCTCTTTTCCTCTCCCTCCCTCGTTCCCTGCCTAGACACTGCAGCACTCTACTTGGAAATTTCCAGACTGCAGCAGAGAGACTCAGAGAGGAGTAGGAGGGTGTCTGTGATGATAGAGAGAGTGTCGGAGAGAAGGAGGAGAGCAGGGGAGGGAGCGGATGAGAGATTGTATGTGTGAAGAGGTAAGTGATGAGGCTTGACTTTATCACCACATTGAGAGGTACATATTGACCCTTAGTGACACAGGGCAGTGTGTGTGTGTGTGTGTGTGTGTGTGTGTGTGTGTGTGTGTGTGTGTGTGTGTGTGTGTGTGTGTGTGTGTGTGTGTGTGTGTGTGTGTGTGTGTGTGTGTGTGTGTATGTGTGTGTGTGTGTGTGTGTGTGTGTGTGTGTGTGAGTGTTTAGAGAAACTGAAAATAAACTAAAGAGATAAAGAGATCATGGAGGAGGAAACTAATAGTAAAAGAGAAGATGAGAAGCTGAATGTACTGCGGGATACCATAAAGTGACAATAGGGATGGTGAGGAGAGAATGACTTCCATCTGAACAGATGGATCCAAGGAGGGAGATGAAGCAGATGGATAGAGAGAGTGAATGTGTGCCAGGGAGGGATTGTCACATGTGCTCACTCTCCTGCCTCTAGATCACCAGGCTGCTCGTTATGGCGCACGCCTTTCACCATCGTTACACACACCTGCGTGTCATGAGACTCACCTGGACTCCATCACCTCCTTGATTACCTGCCCTATATACAGTTGAAGTCGGAAGTTTACATACACTTAGGTTGGAGGCATTAAAACTTGTTTTTCAACCACTCCACAAATTTCTTGTAAACAAACTATAGATTTGGCAAGTCGGTGAGGACATCTACTTTGTGCATGACACAAGTCAGATTAAATTCAGTTATAATTCACTGTATAACAATTCCAGTGCGTCAGAAGTTTACATACCCTAAGTTGACTGTGCCTTTAAACAGCTTGGAAAATTCCAGAAAATGATGTCATGGCGTTAGAAGCTTCTGATAGGCTAATTGACATTATTTGAGTCAATTGGGGGTGTACCTGTGGATGTATTTTAAGGCCTACCTTCAAACTCAGTGCTTCTTTGCTTGACATCATGGAAAAATCCAAAGAAATTAGCCAAGGCCTCAGAAAAGAAATTGTAGACCTCCACAAGTCTGGTTCATCCTTGGGAGCAATTTCCAAACACCTGAAGGTACCACGTTCCTCTGTACAAACAATAGTACGCAAGTATAAACACCATGGGACCGTCATACCGCTCAGGAAGGAGACGCGTTCTGTCTCCTAGAGATGAATGTACTTTGGTGCGAAAAGTACAAATCAATCCCAGAACATCAGTAAAGAACCTTGTGAAGATTCTGGAAAAAACAGGTACAAAAGTATCTATATCCACAGTAAAACGAGTCCTATATCAACATAACCTGAAAGGCCGCTTAGCAAGGAAGAAGCCACTGTTCCAAACCCGCCATAAAAAAGCCAGACTACTGCACATGGGGACAAAGATCATACTTTTTGGAGAAATGTCCTCTGGTCTGATGACACAAAAGTAGAACTGTTTGTCCATAATGACCATCGTTATGTTTGGAGAAAAACTGGGTGACTTGCAAGCCGAAGAACACCATCCCAACCGTGAAGCACGGGGGTGGCAGCATCATGTTGTGGGTGGCAGCATCATGTTGTGGGGGTGCTTTGCTGCAGGAGGGACTGGTGCACTTCACAAAATAGATGGCATCATGAGGTAGGAAAATTATGTGGATATATTGAAGCAACATCTCAAGGTCTTCCAAATGGACAATGACCCCAAGCATACTTCCAAAAGTTGTGGCAAAATGGCTTAAGGACAACAAAGTCAAGGTATTGGAGTGGCCATCACAAAGCCCTGACCTCAATCCTATAGAAAATGTGTGGGCAGAATTTGAAAAGTGTGTGTGAACAAGAAGGTCTACAAACCTGACTCAGTTACACTAGTTCTGTCAGGAGGAATGGGCCAAAATTCACCCAACTTATTGTGGGAAGCTTGTGGCTGGCTACCTGAAACATTTGACCCAAGTTAAACAATTTAAAGGCACTGCTACCAAATACTAATTGAGTGTATGTAAACCTCTGACCCACTGGGAATGTGATGAAAGATAAAAGCTGATATTAATCAATCTCTCTACTATTGTTCTGACATTTCACATTCTTAAAATAAAGTGGTGATTCTAACTGACCTAAGACAGGGAATTTTTACTAGGATTTAATGTCAGGAATTGTGAAAACCTGAGTTTAAATGTATTTGGCTAAGGTGTATGTGAACTTCCGACTTCAACTGTATGTCACTCCCTTAAGTTCCTTCCCCAGGCGTCATTGTTTCTGTTGAAGTGTCATGTCTGTGCGTTATTTGTGTTTCTTATTTTGTATTATGTTGTGTTAATTTATTAAAAACACTCAGTCCCTGAACATTCTTCCCGACTCTCAGCGCACTCGTTACAGAATGACACCTCCCCAAAGGGGAGTATCTGGGAGTGTTTTTTTGTTTGTTTTGGAGATGATGTCGGGTCCGAGTGTCAGAACCAGAGCTACCAGGGAGGCCTCAGCCGGTTTAGAAAGAGAAGGTGGTAGGAGTATAGAATTTGTGGCTCCAGGCAAAAAAATCTGTTACCTAAAAGGGTTCTTCGGCTGTCCCCATAGGAGAACCCTTGGGAGAACCCTTTTTGGTTCCAGGTAGAACCCTTTAGACTTCCATATAGAACCCTTTCCACAGAGGGTTCTACATGGAACCCAAAATAGTTATATCTGGAACCAAAAAGGTTTCTACATTACCTGGAACCAAAAATGGTTCTCCTATGGGGACAACCAAAGAACCCTTTTGCAAGCCTTTTTCTAAGAGTGCAGGGTGCTTTTATCGCTCATTGAGCTCTGCAGAAACACATGCACCCCTCTTCATGTGCAGGACCAGCGAAGCACTGCAGTACATTGCATGGGATTAACACACGCAGGTGTCAGTAGTGTTCCCCACAGGTAGATGTATGAGCAGTCCACAGGGAAATCCCAATGCCCCCCTCTCTCTCTATCACACACACACACACACACACACTATAGCTCATCTTTGTGCCCACTTACAATCATGCATATTTACAAAGTGGTTCACTTAACACACACACACACACACGTATGCACACATACACATTTCTCAAACACCCATAAACACATACAGACCCTTTGTGGGATGTGGTTGAAAATCTCATATCTGATACTCACCTGCTGAGGTGAATGCTTACTCACCTATAGGCAGAACATACTGACATACTCGCTACAGAAAGTATGCTAAACTACCACCCACATGCATAAGGCCATTGTGTACAGTACATATACACTACACTCAGCAGCTAACTTAGTGTCAGTGACATTAGACAATAATACCAATACAATACCGCACTATTGTACCAAAGCAATTACCGATATATGATATACCAATCGAATCAATGACTATTCATACTTGGTCCCTTTATTACTTCCTGTATGTTATATACACATAGCTGAGGCTAAGGCGGTGAGGCTCAGGCTCAGGCTGTCAGACCCCTGGCCTCTGTGAATAATTCACTGTTCAGTTTCCATGTAAAACTGAAGTTGTTTGAGTGATGTTTACTCGTCTTGCTCAGGTTCTAGGGGCAAAAGTTGCTGAATGTTGTTTTATTGAAGAAGCCCTGGCCTGTAGCACACATTGCCACACACACACCAGCACTCTTCCATAGACTGTCAGATTTACAGTACCAGTCAAAAGATTGGACACACCTACTCATTCCAGGGTTTTTCTTTATTTGTACTATTTATTATATTGTAGAATAATAGTAAAGACATCAAAACTATGAAATAACACATGGAATCATGTAGTAACCAAAAAAAGTGTTAAACAAATCAAAATATATATTTGAGATTCTTCAAAGTAGCCACCCTTTGATTTGCACACTCTTTGCATTCTCTCAACCAGCTTCATGAGGTAGTCAACTGGAATGCATTTCAATTAACAGGTGTGCCTTATTAAAAGTACATTTGTGGAATTTCTTTCCTTCGTAATGAGTAATGAGCCAATCAGTTGTGTTGTGACAAGGTAGGGGTGGTATACAGAAGATAACCCTATTTGGTAAAAGACCAAGTCCATATTATGGCAAGAACAGCTCAAATAAGCAAAGAGAAATGAGAGTCCATCATTACTTTAAGACATGAAGGTCAGTCAATGCGGAAAATTAAGAACTTTGAAAGTTTCTTCAAGTGCAGTCGCAAAAAGCATAAAGCGCTATGATGAAACTGGCTCTCATGAGGACCGCCACAGGAAAGGAAGACCCAGAGTTACCTCTGCTGCAGAGGATCAGTTCATTGGAGTTAACTACACCTCAGATTGCAGCCCAAATAAATGCTTCAGAGTTCAAGTAACATACACATCTTAACATCAACTGTTCAGAGGAGACTGCATGAATCAGGCCTTCATGTTCAAATTGCTGAAAAGAAACCACATTAAAGGACACCAATAATAAGAAGAGACTTGCTTGGGCCAAGAAACACAAGCAATGGACATTAGACTGGTGGAAATCTGTCCTTGAGACCAAATTTGAGATTTTTGGTTCCAACCGCTGTGTCTTTGAGACGCAGAGTGGGTGAACGGATGTGTGGTTCCCACCATGAAGCATGTAGAAGGAGGTGCCGGGGTGCTTTGCAGGTGACACTGTCAGTGATTTATTTAGAATTCAAGGCACACTTAACCATCATGGCTACAACAGCATTCATCAGCGATATGCCATCCCATATGGTTTGCGCTTAGTGGGACTATCATTTGTTTTTCAACAGAACAATGACCCAAACACACCTCCAGGCTGTGTAAGGACCATTTGACCAATAAGGAGAGTGATGGAGTGCTGCATCAGATGACCTGGCCTCCACAATCACTTGACCTCAACCCAATTGAGATGGTTTGGGATGAGAGTGAAGGAAAAATCAGCCAGCAAGTGTTCAGCATATGTGGGAACTCCTTCAAGACTGTTGGAAAAACATTCCTCATGAAGCTGGTTGAGATAATGCCAAGAGTGTGCAAAGCTGCCATCAAGGCAAAAGGTGGCTACTTTGAAGAATCTCAAATATGAAATAGTTTTTGATTTGTTTAACACTTTTTTGGTTACTACATGATTCCATATGTGTTATTTCATAGTTTTGATGTCTTCACTATTATTCTACAATGTAGAAAATAGTAAAATAAAAAAACCCTGAATGAGTAGGTGTGTCCAAACTTTTGACTGGTTCTGTATTTCAAGTGCTACTTAAAGGGGTGGCTATATTTAGTTGTTCAGATATTTTTACCCTCCTATTTGCTCATATAGTCCCATACCTTCCATGAAGGGTCTGCCAAGTCAGTAGGTCGGTTTTCCGGTCCGCCCACGTGTTGCCTTGGTGATGCCGTTTTTCCTAGCAGTGGAATGTCAGGATTGTGACCTTGGTCTGAGGAACGTGTTGCAAGGTCTGAGAAAAGCTGACAAAAACTATTTTAGGAGTCTCACTAACTTGTTCATCCCTTGTCTTCCCCCTCCCCCTCTCCTTCCATACCCTGGGAAGCAAGCCACTCGCTCTCTGCAATCTGCAGGTCAGAACTTGCTTGACTACCATGCAGAATTGCTGTGCACTGCCTGCCGTTATTAGAAGGAAGTTGAGATGGAGTTACACTGTATTAACTTTGACTGCAGTGTCTGTCTGCTGTTATAAAGTTCCACTACAAATGCTCACGTTATCAGTCAACTGAAATCATTGATTCACGTGATAATTCACTCACTTTGTTTGCCAAACCCTGAAAGGAAATATTAATTTCCTTTACTTGCTTCCCTGCGTATGACATCTCTGCTTTTCACACACACTCATGCACACACACACACACACACACACACACACACACACACACACACACACACACACACACACACACACACACACACACACACACACACACACACACACACTGATTCTCAAGGATACATCTTCACACAGCCTTTGTCACACAGTGAGTGCGGGTGGTAGTTGACTGATCTGGCCCTGGAACATTAGTGGCATGGGCTGTTGCATGGAGACATGGGGCCATTACTCAGGGTGACAGCAGTGTGACATTGGAGCTCAGTGAGGATCCAGTGTTCACTTTGGTATCCATTTTGGCTGGACATTGAAACAGTATGACACGACTCGATGGTGACCTATTTCGTGTCTTTCACACTCTGGATTGACTGTTGTCACGAAGAACTCCATGCATGTTGAAGTGAGTCTGAAACGTTGGTGAAAGCAGATGCACTCTGGTTGACCCATAGTGGAATCGGAGGGTGCTCAGGCTGGGGCAAAGCTATACATGGGCCAGGCACACTTGGGTTTCCAAAGATAGACCCAACACCATAGGGCAGACCAGAAAAGGACTAGAGGTGGATGTAACATTACATATTGACCACAGCCGAGATTTTCCCTCCTCTCTCTCTTACCTTCTAGCCAGATCACAATAGCTACTGTTACGTGCCTAGAACATTGAAGATGGACCCAAGGCCTCCTGTGAGAAACCACAGTGGTGTGTGTGACTGAGTTCAGAGGGAGAGAATGAATTAGTGGAACAAGCCATGTAACAAGGATCCCAAAGGGATGACATGTTAAAAATTAGCTAGGCGAGAAGCATACTTAGTGAGAGGTGTATTTGTGTAGTATGGGGTGTTCATGATTGAATGTCAGTAGTGGTTCAGGCCGTGTCAGTGTGTGTGAGGCGTGCTCCAGTGAGAGGGCTCCAGAGCCCTCCTGTCACCACCAGGTCTGGGAACACACAGCAGTCCAGGTGTCCGCTCCTCAGGCTGACCCTACCAGGAATGTAGAGTATGCAGCCTGAAAGGCCATTGCCCAGGGGTCAACACAAACACAGACTCACAAGCACACACTCACTGACTTACTCTTGCATGCATGCACAAATTCGCTCACTCATTCACTTCCACATTCACACTATAGGGCCCTATAAAATCAAATTTTTTGTTTGATTTGTTTTTTTTCCCAAATTAAGTTTGCTCAGTTTTGTTTTTCCAATATTCAGTTTTTCCCATTTTTTCAGGTTTTTACTCTCAAAATCACACTTTTTTTGTATATAAAAAAACAACTAAATTGGATGTTCGAAGTCCACAACAATGCCTCAACCGCATAATTTATTTTGGGGTGTAGTTACCCTTCAATTTAAGTGCGCACCAGCCAGATGTTTTTTGGTTAGCTTAGCTATGTTTCTGTAGCCCTCATGGGATTGCAGAGTTTGCAAGAACAAATGGTCACTGGATTGGTGCAAATAATCATGATATCATTCTGCTAGTTAGGCATAGGCTACTTTGTAGTTAACATTTCCTTGAGAAGGTTTTTGGGAAAGCCTTTCCTTTTTCTACCAGAAGATGGTTATCATTAAGACATCGCTAACGGCTACCCAAAGTGTAGACATACACGCTCAACACACACACACACACACACACACACACACACACACACACACACACACACAGCAGGGGCATTCCTGTGCCGTTTCAGAAAGTTTCAGGAAAATATAAATCAGTCACAGGAGGTTGGTGGCACCTTAATTGGGGAGGACGGGCTCATAGTAATGACTAGAACGGAATTAATGGAATGGTACTGAACTCATCAAACACATTCTATACCATTCTGTTCACTCCATTCCAGCCATTATTATGAGCCGTCCTCCCTGTGGAATCACTGATGCATTTTGTTCATGTCTTATGATTAACTTAGGCAAATTATTAGTTCAATACATTTAGTTGATTTCCAATGAAGTTCCATACATTTTTGAATATTGTTGAATTCCATTTTAATGTCTAGATTTTTGGATTCCGTCGGTGTTCTCCGCAAAGCAGATTTTATAGGGCCTTAACACTATCTTGTACACACTTGTCATGACTCTCACTCCTGGGTGAGAATCAAAGATAGCCAGCCAGCTACCAGTGGGAGTGAAGAATTTGCAGATTGTTTTTTAAAATAATTAATTTCATGTTACAGCAACCATATGCTCACGTTTTTAACAAGGGTTTACGCGTACAATATCCAACCAATTTCAACTGATTGGATATCGGTGGCTCATTCAATTTAATAAGGAAGTTAAATTGCCCCACAAATACTTTCAGGTGGATCTTTTGAATAATATCCACATTTATTTGTCCAACCAATGAGGCAATTTAAACTTTTCCACATTAACCTAGATACTACGCTTTCAGGTTAATTAAAGTTTAATTCCCAAATAGCCTATACAGGTTTGATTTATCATTACAATTGATTAATCAATTAAATTAGCTTTTGCAAGCTCATGAGGCCATATCCCAAAGTACTAATCCAGTATTGACAGAAGCCCCACCTTCGCGAGAATCCCATGTGGTTTCAGCCCTCAGGAATAAGTGACCCGTGGTGGTAAAGAATCACCAGTATTTATTTCATGTGACAGCAACCATACTCTCACATTTGTAAACAAGGGTTACACTTAGGATACAAACAATCTTAACTGATTGGATATCGGTGTCACATTTAATTTATGAGACATTTTTAACTTTTTCACATTAACCTAGATGCAGCAATGCTTTTAGGTTAATTCAAGTGTATTTCCCAGATAGCCTATACAGGTAGGATTGATCATTAACATTGATTAATCATTTAAATTTGCTTTTGCAAATTCATTCACATTCAACTCCCACATTACTGATCCAGTATTGATGGTTCATTAACGTCTTTAAATAGATTTAAATCGTTTTTGCAGCTTCCAGCGACTCAAACTCCAAAATTTGAAAAAAATATATACATATATGTATAATGTGCAAGCCATCAGAGGGGGTGGTTCCAAGTCCCCCGTTAGTTAGTGAACCCTTACCCATAAAAGGATTGATCACTGACCTCAGCAGCGATACAAATGCTCTCCAAAATCAACCATCGGGCGCAGGCGCTCTCCAGTTTAGCACTGATGTATTGCCATCAGAGGTTGTCATCGATCAAGTACCGTAGTGCTCAGCAGAAGCATGTATGTGCAAGGATTGGCTAATTATCAATGGATAGGCGGAGAGAACCAAGCAACTAATGACAAAAGCAGAAAATTAAAACATTCTGCTAGCCGAGGAACTGCGTTTAAACGGAACAATTAAAAGTAATTGCAAAAACCTATGACGATGAACTAGCACAAACTCTTCAACAAAATAGTTTTCTACAGGACCAACTCGATTTAGCCAAAACAAAATATGATGTAGTCCGGGGGGAGTGGGGCCGGTTTTATGACTTTAACAACCGGTCGTAAACTTTCTCTCTCTGGACCTGCAGTATGGAGAAGACAAAAATCCCTTGTGTGTAGAGAGAGAATCTGCTGCCAAAACGCCAACATCCAAAAGTGGATAATGAGACAATATTTCCAACATAAAGAATGTGGGAAATGGTTGGTGGGGATCCAAACAATAAGTATTTTATAATAAGTTTATTGTTTTGTGATATCATTAAGGACAGTATAACTAAATAGCTGTAACTCTACAAATGTATAAGTCCCAGTTATCAGATTTACATCTACATGTTGTAAAACTTACATGATTAAATATGAAACTATTTGTGAGAAGATGAAGTGTGATTTTTGCCTTCCAAATGAGATAATTGCTTTTCATAGAAACGTTTTGTCAAGTCAGTAACCATGCCCATGTGAGCACAGACATTGTGGCAATGTAATGGAACTGCCCTCCAAGACGAATGGTTAGACTCTACCAGACCAGAATAGGTGCAGCGCAAGCTAAATACATTACAAATGGCAAGACCCTCAAACTCTCAACGAGTGAAGGTGAAGACTATACCAAACATTCTCAGTCTACAGCTGGGTAATGTAAAGTAGTCTAGAACTTTGACCAAAGACACCAGGAAGGTCTCGGCAAACCAAACAACCATTGGTACATTTCTGATGTATCTAGTCTAACGGACACTCATAGACAAAGAAACCTGCTACAACTGAGGATAATGTGACCTCTAGTGGACAACCAGAGACTTACCTAACCAGAGACTTCTGTCAAACTGACTCCCCATAGATGGACCAGGCGATTTCTACAGAGAGACGACAAAGACAGACAAGCATAAATATGTGTTGCATTTCTAAATCCGAATGAGCGATTGTTAGGGTGCTAAATATCCATCTTTACGATAAGCGTATTTTCCACTTGTATGTACAATGAGTTCCCTCTTTGTCTCTCCTGCTCTCTTTATCTTGCCCCTCCCTTTCATTGTGTAAGAAGGCATCATATCGGGTTAGTCCACTATGGACTTTTCATTGCATTATGTTAGTAATCAATTCAACGTATACCGTGTGTTTATTTTTTTTACCTTTATTTAACCAGGTAGGCTAGTTGAGAACAAGTTCTCATTTGCAACTGCAACCTGGCCAAGATAAAGAAAAGCAGTTCGACACATACAACAACACAGAGTTACACATGGAGTAAACAAACATACAGTCAATAATGTAGTAGAAACAGTCTGTGTGTGTGTGTGTGTGTTTATGTATTTCTGTGTGAGTATTTAGTTAGTAAATAAATAATTAAGCCAATATGTGTATCGCTAAATTATCATTTGGTTATTTGAAGACAACAACATTCAGAATAAGACTGAAATTAGATAAAAATGATTAATGAATGACTGGTATGATAACGATATATTCTGATATATTCTTGAGTTAATTTGGGAAATGGTAACTCATAAAACAACCTTTTTCCGTGGTGCCCCAAGATTGCTAATGAGTTAATTGTTACATGATTAATATAATCACGTAATAATTAAACATAGTTAATTGATTTGATAAAATAACCATCATCACATTAATGATAGTCACGTCACGACACACTGCACCAGTTTGTTAATAACAGTCCAACTGTTAACACACATACTCCCATTCATACTCCCCTCTGTGCTACTCTGTTGCTTCACAATTGTCGAATTATTGACTCAATTAGTCAATCTACTGCTCTTATACCCCCACACACTTCTAAAGAATTCCCTTCAGTCACCTAACAGGTTTGCTTCAGACTCCTACTCTGTTACTTCAGAATGTCCTACTAAATGGCTTAATAAATCAATCTACTAGGCTACTCTAAGGTAATACCCTCCCACACTGCTTTGCTTCATTTTCAACTCTAGCCAGTACCATTGAGGAATTGAATGTGTGAGGGAGTATGTTTTTGTGGAAATGGTGTAGTGTGTTTTGGTGGCAATGCGAGCAGCTGTAGACTATGTAGGTGTGTGTTTGTGTGTGATTGTGTAGCTGCATGCAATCCCTGATTAAGTGTACTCTATGTGAACGGACTAACTCACTCAACGTCATGGGGTTTATTGGATGATTAGCTGTATTGGAGCATTGCAAAATTCAGGAGAATACACACACACACACACAGAGAGAGAGAGAGAGAGCGAGAGAGAGATGCAAGGGAACTGGAATATCAGATAACACAACAACATGCTTCATATGCCTCTCTCCAGCCAACCACAGGAAGGATTTCTGCCGACTGTGACTAACAGATTATGTTTACCCCATTTTCCTGGAGGCAGAACAGAAGAGTGTGTGTGCCTCTGAGAGGGAACGAGAAATAGTCATTCAGAATGAGTGTGGAGGCCACAGGACAGAATCAGGACACACTGTGCTCATGACCTTTGCAACCAAACAGGACTTAGCTTGCACTTTTCAAAAGTGAATCCAGTCCAACAACTTAACACATCAAAACAGTGTGTGGTAGTCACACACACACACACACACACACACACACACACACACACACACACACACACACACACACACACACACACACACACACACACACCATGCTAACATGTGATCTTTCTAGGGTAAGGGGTTGCTAGGGCTGTGATATTGACAGTGCTATACACTGTATGCACAAAAATGAGTGGATTCGGCTATTTCAGCCACACCTGTTTATGACAGGTATATACAATTGAGCACACAGCCATGCAATCTCCATAGACAAACATTGGCAGTAGAATGGCCTTACTGAAGAGCTTAGTGACTTTTAACGTGGCACCGTCATAGGTTGCCAACTTTCCAACAAGTCAGTTAATCAAATTTCTGCCCTGCATGAGCTACGGTGCTGAAGTAAAAATTGTCTGTCCTCGGTTGCAACACTCACTACCGAGTTCCAAACTGCCTCTGCGAGCAACGTCAGCACAAGAACTGTTCATAGGGAGCTTCATGAAATGGGTTTCCATGGCCGAGCTGCCGAACACAAGCTTAAAATTACTATGCTCAATGCCAAGTGTCGGCTTTAGGGGTGTAAAGCTTGTCGCCATTTGACACTGGAGTAATGAATCACGCTTTACCATCTGGCAGTCCGACAGACAAATCTGGGTTTGGCGGATGCCAGGAGAACACTACCTGCCCCAATGCATAGTGCCAACTGTAAAGTTTGGTGGAGGAGGAATAATGTTCTGAGGCTGTTTTTCATGGTTCGGACTAGACCCCTTATTTCCAGTGAAGAGAAATCTTAAAGCTACAGCATACAATGACATTCTAGATGATTCTGTGTTTCTAACTTTGTGGAAACAATGAGGTCCATACAGAAATGGTTTGTTGAGATCGGTGTAGAAGAACTTGACTGGCCTGCACAGAGCTCTGACCTCAACTCCATCGAACACCTTTGGGATGAATTGGAATGCCGACTGCGAGTCAGGCCTGACTCACCCAACGTCAGTGCTCAACCTCACTAATGCTCTTGTGGCTGAATGGAAGCAAGTCCCCCCAGCAATGTTCCAATATCTAGTGGAAAGTCTTCCCAGAAGAGTGGAGGCTCTTATAGCAACAAAGGGGGGACCAACTCCATATTAATGCCCATGATTTTGGAATGAGATGTTCGACGAGCAGGTGCCCACATACTTTTGGTCATCTAGTGTATACAGTGCCTTCAGAAAGTATTCACACTCCTTGACTTTTCCACATTTTGTTGTGTTACAAAGTGGGATTAAAATTGATTTAATTGTAATTTTTTTGTCAACTATCTATATAAATACTGTCAAAGTGGAAGAAGAATGCAACAAAAAAATTGTGTGGGGGAGGGACAAAAGGCTCAAATATCTTGGTTAGATAATTATTCATCTCACTGGGTCAATGCATATTAGAATCACATTTGGCAGCGATTGTAACTGTCTTTCTGGTGCTCCTGACTGGCACAGTGGTCTAAGGCACTGCATCGCAGACACCCTAGTTCAAATCCAGGCCGTAATCACAACTGATTGGGAGTCTCATAGGGAGGCACACAATTGGCCCAGCGTTGTCTGGGTTTGGCCGGTTTAGGCTGTCAATGTAAATAATAATTTGTTCTTAACTGACTTGTCTAGTAAAATAAAGAAAATTATTTAAGAGCGTGCACACCTGCATTCTACAATATTTGCCCATTATTCTCTGTCAAGTTAGTTGTTGATCATTGCTAGACAGCCATTTTTAAGTCTTGCCGTAGATTTTCAAGACGATTCAAGTCAAAACTGTAACTCACAAATCAACATGGTAAGCAACTCTGGTGTATATTTGGCCTTGTGTTATAGGTTATTGTCCTGCTGAAAGGTGAATTTGTCTCCCACTGTCTGTTGGAAAGCAGACTGAACCAAGTTTTCCTATAGGATTTTGCCTGTGCTGAGGTCTATCCCAAAAAACTCCCTATTCCTTGCAAATGACAAGCATACCCATCACATAATGCAGCCACCACCATGCTTTGAAATATAAAAAGTGGTACTCAGTGATGTGTTGTTGGATTTGCCCCAAACATAATGCTTTGTATTCAGGACAAAATGTTAATTTCTTCAAAGAGCAGCAACCTTAAAGAAGAAAGGGTCTAAAACAACTGTTTAAGGAGCTCCTTTAGCACCTCGGACTCAGTGACTGCCTGCAGGGAGAAACTTTGAAGCGGGGCAGGGGAAACAGAGGGAGAAGCATCGGAGATAGTCGCATTAGAAGGGGTGGGAGATGAGGACATGTTGGATGGGCAAGTAGGCATGGCTGAGTCAAACAGGAATCCTGACTCAATGAAGAGGTGGTTAAAGAGCTCAGCCATGTGCTTCTTGTCAGTAACAACCACATCATCAAAATGAAGGGACATGAGCAGCTGTGAGGAGGAGGGTTTATTCTCCAGGTCTTTAACCGTTTCCCAGAACTTCTTGGGGTTAGACCCACAGAGAGGGAACTGCTCCTTAAAGTAACTAACTTTGGCCTTCCACATAGCCTGAGTGCACTTATTTCTCATTTGCCTGAATGAGAGCTAGTCATTCTGAGTATGCGTGTGCCGAGCCTTTTGCCAAATGCAATTCTTGAGGTGGAGTAACTCTGCAAGATCACGGTCGAACCAGGGGCTGAACCTGTTTTTAAATCTAATTTTCTTTATGGGGGCGTGTTTGTTAACAATACCACTGAAAATATCAAAAACGAAGGTCCAAGCGTCTTCGACAAAGGGGATCAAGCTGATTCTATACCTTTTACAGAGGCCAGTTCATGAAGGAAAGCATGCTCATTAAAGTTTTTTAGCAACTGTCTATGACAAATCAGGACAGGTCGTTTCACTGAACAGCCATTACAAACACAGGCTGTAAAACAGTGATCACTAAGGTCATTACAGAAAACACCAGACTGATACCTATCAGGATTATTTGTGAGGATAACATCGAGGAGAGTAGCCTTTTCTGGGTGTTTGGAGTCATACTTTGTGGGATTGGTAATAATCTGAAAAAGATTTATGGAGTCCCATTGCTTTAGGACTTGGTCAGGTGGTTTAAACATGTCCCAGTTTAGGTCACCTAGCAGGACAAATTCAGACTTAGTGTAAGGGGCCAGGAGAGAGCTTAGGGCAGGTAGGGTACAGTCCTGTGCTAATAGAGGACAATAGCACCCAGCAACAGTCAACAAAGAGCTATTTGAAAGTTTAATGCTTATAAACTCTGTAGCTTTTTAAAAATCACCATTGGCCTCATTGTGAAATCCCTGAGCGGTTTCCTTCCTCTTCGACAACTGACTTTGGAAGGACGCCTGTATCTTTTTAGTGACTTGGTGTATTGATACACCATCCAAAGTGTAATTAATAACGGAGCAATGCTCAAAGGGATATTCAATGTCTGTTTGTTTAAAACATTCTACCAATAGGTGCCCTTCTTTGCGAACCATTGGAAAACCTCTCTGGTCTTTGTGGTTGAATCTGTGCTTGAAATTCACTGCTCAACTGAAGGACCTTACAGATAAGTGTGTGTGTGGGGTACAGAGATGGGCAAGTCATTTAAAAATCATGTTAAACACTATTATTGCACACTGAAAAAATGTTAAGCACATTTTTACTCCTGGTATTCTGTGTAGATCAGTGACACAAAATCTCTATTTACTCCATTTTAAATTCAGGCTGAAACACAATAAAATGTGGAAAATGTGTGGATACTTTCTGAAGGCACTGTATTTCCTGGCCCTGGCTGTGTTTACAGTGTGTTAATGCAGCCTCAGCCTTCAAGTACTGCAGTTGAGTATTTCCATGTGAGCTGATAGAACTCCCTAATGTCTCTCTGACTAGTGTTTTTCTTTCTCTCCCTTGTTTTCTTTGGACCGGTTCTGTGGGGTGTGTGTGTGTGTGTATGTGTGTGTGTGTGTGTGTGTGTGTGTGTGTGTGTGTGTGTGTGTGTGTGTGTGTCTGTGTGTGTGTGTCTGTGTGTGTGTGTGTGTGTGTGTACGTGCGCATACCTGGTAGTGCTTTTCAACTTTGAAAGTTTTGCAATACTGTAAGGTCTTTGGTTTTTGTCAGCAGTAGCCCTGTGTTTGAGCTCCATGTGACATCCTGTAATACACGTGCCTTGTAGGAGTTTTACTGTTTTCATAACTCTCTCACTCTGGCACTCTGGGTCATATGGAGCTCATTAATGTGTGGAGGGCTGCTTGAGAGAGCTATAGTGCTTAGAAATATTGTGGCTAAACCTGCTAGGACTTTCTACCATATGTTGGCCTATGCGTATGGAATGCATATAGGTAATACACAGAACACATCAATAGTCACATATGCAATGTTCGATTTCAAAACTTGATAATGAGATTTGACTTTTATAAACTGCCGGCTGGGTGACCAGCAAGTGTTTGCTTTATGTCTCTCCTCTGTATAAATCTAATCTGTGTAGGCTATCTTTACAGATCAGAGCCTGTGCTGTCTCACACAAGCTCAGTCGTCGAGCCCCAGGTCTGGAGACAACCCCTTGGGAAAAATACCAGAGAGAGCTCAAGTTTCTTAGAGAGGAAAGACAGAGAAGTTTCGGGTTAGAAAGAATGTTGTTTTTCTCTTTCCTTCTCTCTCCAAGGCTCTCCCCCTCCTCTCCCCTACACCCATCCAGCTTCTAAAGCATGCAGTACAGTATATTGTGTCAATATTGGAGTCTGTTCAAATTAAGAAAAAAAAGTGTTGCATTCTTTTCAATGCTGTTTATTAAAACCACAAAAACAATCACACTGTAAATAATGTAATTTAGTAGGTGAAACATTTGTTTGACAGGGTACAAAAATTCATGTCACACCACATGAACCACAGAGCTAATGTGTTGAGTGTTCTGTCCTTTCTTGCAGACCACACGCAGAGTTAAAGAGGAGATAAAAGAGACCCAGAGTGGTTCCGACTGGGCCCAGAGTGAAAGAAGGAGCAGAAGGTCCAGTTCATTTACCACAAGGTATGTAGTCCACCAGTGGATTTGCATAGCAATGAGCGAGGAGAGACACTTTGGAATTATCCCTGTTTGAAATATTCTATTTTTTCACATGGTTTTCAGACACGTGTGATGTTTCATATGTACATTTTTCACATGGGTTTTTCCCTCGTAAATGTTTTGCCCCCCACGTGACTTATTTTTACCTCACACTTATTTTGCATCACTTCCAGCTACGTCTGGTTTCCCATCCAGGGCTGACCAGGACCACCCCTTCTTAGCTTCAAAGGCAAATCTGCAGTGGGATGCCTCGGTGTTATCTTGCTGGAATGAATATGTTGAAACTTGCAACTGGAAAAAAGGCAGCGAACGCAAAGGCCAGGGTAACAACCAAAGATAGGAAAATTGCAAGAAAGGGGAGGCATTTTATTTAATTGCGTTATCAGAAAAATGTAAAAAATCACTGAAAGAAACATTTTTGCATCCATCTACAATTCATTTGTTCTCGCATTGAACAATTATTTCCTTGCAATATTTTGTTTTGCTATCAATACTTTTGGGTTCATGTTTAAATTTCAATATCATTCTTGTTTGTAGTACTAAGAATTTTGTTCTCGACTTCAGAAGTTTTGCTTAATATTAATGGCACAAAAGTAACTCACTCACTAGAGGATTGCACCATACAATAACACTATTACTAAACGTGTTTAAAGCAGCTATCCTTAATTGAAACATTAACAAAGTGTCTTCAGTTTCAGTTTCAGTAAAAATCTAAGAGATGAGGCTGGAGAAACTCTCAAATCTATAAAGTGCGCTATGGATTCAAGGACTGACCATTTATGATATCAAAATTATATTTCTAACCATGTTTTTAGGCTATACAGTGTTTGTTTAGATGTACTTTGTTCACAAACATTGGGGTATATGGGGAAGTTTTCTTACATGTGAAACTGAACATTTGATTTTCCATGTGGTATTGCAAGTTCACATGTGAAAAACAATCACGTGAAAGTTTTTCACATATGAAACTGCTAAATAGATATTTACATATGGAGTTTTCTTACATATGAACCTGCAAATTACATTTTTTTCAAATGTGATAGATACAATTTCATTATGATTTGAATCAGTTACATGCTTCGTAAACAACAGGTGTAGCTAACAGTAAAATGCTAACTTAAGGGTCCTTCCAAACAATGCAGAGAGAAAAAAAATGAAAAAAATAATTGAAAAAAAATAACATGAGGAATAAATACACAATGAGTAACAATAACTAGGCTATACACGGGGTACCAGTACCAAGATGATTTTCAGGGTTACGAGGTAATTGAGGTAGATATGTACATATACTGTAGGTAGGGGTAAAGTGACTAGATAACTGGATAGATAATAAACAGTAGCATCAGCGAATGTGATGAGTCAAAATAGTTAGCGCAAAAAGGGTCAATGTAGATAGTCCGGGTAGCTATTTGGTAAACTATTTAGAAGTCTTATGGCTTGGGGGTCACAAGCTGTTTAGTTTTCTGATGGTTCCAGATTTCGGGACCACTTGCCATATGGTAGCAGAGAGAACAGTCTATGACTTGGGTGGTTGGAGTATTTTGCAATTGTTAGGGCCTTCCTCTGACACCGTCTGGTATAGAAGTCTTGGATAGCAAGGAGCTCAGCCTCAGTGATGTACTGGGCCTTATGCACTACCCTCTGTAACGCTTGCTGTCGGATGCCAAGCAGATGCCATACCATATGGTGATGCAGCCAGTCAAGATGCTGTCAATGGTAGAACTTTTTGAGGATCTGAGCTACCATGTCAAATCTTTTCAGCCTCCAGAGGGGGAAGAGGCATTGTCGTGCTTTCTTCACAACTGTGTTGGTGTGAGCGGACCATGTTAATTCCTTAATGATGTGGACACCGAGGAACTTGAAGCTCTTGACCTGCACCACTATGGCCCCGTTGAAGTGGACGTGCTTTTCTCTTTGATTCCTGTAGTCCACGATTAGCTCTTTTGTCTTGATGATGTTGGGGCGGCAGGGTAGCCTAGTGGTTAGAGCGTTGGACTAGTAACCGGAAGGTTGCGAGTTCAAACCCCCGAGCTGACAAGGTACAAATCTGTCGTTCTGCCCTTGAACAGGCAGTTAACCCACTGTTCCCAGGCCGTCATTGAAAATAAGAATTTGTTCTTAACCACACTATCAGGTCACTGACCTTCTCCCTATATGCTGTCTCGTCGTCGTCGGTGATCAGGCCTACCACCGTTGTGTCATCAGCAAACACAATGATGGTGTGAACGCTGAGCTGTAGTCAGTGAACAGGGTTCCTCTTGTCCAAGTGGGAGAGGCCAATGTGGAATGCAACAGAGAATATGTCCTCTGTGGATCTGTTGGGGCGGTAAGCAAACTGGACTGAGTCCAGGGTGTCTGGGATGATGGTGTTGATATGAGCCATGACCAGCCTTTCAACAAATGTCATGGCTACAGAAGTGAGTGCTACAGGGCAATATTCATTTAGACAGGTTACCTTGGCGTTCTTGGGCACAGGAACTATGATGGTCTGCTTGAAACATGCCAACCATGAAGTCGGAAGTTTACATACACCTTTGCCAAATACATTTAAACTAAGTTTTTCACAATTTCTGACATTTAATCCTAGTAAATATTCCCTGTCTTAGGTCAGTTAGGATAACCACTTTATTTTAACAATGTGAAACGTCAGAATAATAGTAGAGAGAATGATTTATTTCAGCTTTTATTTCTTTCATCACATTCCCAGTGGGTCAGAAGTTTACATACACTTAATTAGTATTTGGTAGCGTTGCCTTTAAATTGTTTAACTTGGGTCAAACATTTTGGGGAGCCTTCCACAACCTTCCCACAATAAATTGGGTGAATTTTGGCCAATTCCTCCTGACAGAGCTGGTGTAACTGAGTCAGGTTTGTAGGCCTCCTTGCTCGCACACACTTTTTCAGTTCTGCCCACACATTTTCTATAGGTTTGAGGTAAGGTTTTTTTGATGGCCACTCCAATACCTTGACTTTGTTGTCCTTAAACCATTTTGCCACAACTTTGGAAGTATGCTTGGGGTCATTGTCCATTTGGAAGAGCCATTTGCGACCAAGCGTTAGGGAGACTTGGCTACGTTGGCTACAGAACATGTATATGAAATGCAGTGGGAAAAGCGTGAGGGTTGTATGAGATTACATATTCAAAGACAGCCTACTTTTCTATAGCCTACTCAAGGGAGAGATAAACATAGCTAGACTGTTGTTTTATTATTAAACTCAGTGCTGCTGTTGTTTTTAATGTTGTAAAGCAGCATGTGTTTTTTAACCAGGCAAATGGTAGCTAACTAGAAAGCTGGTGGTGAGATAGTTAGGTGAAGCAAGAGTCACATGCACAGGCTCAGCCTGTCTGCTGCTCTGCCCACACTGATCGATTGCTCAACCGCAGCTTACCAGCTGATGTAGGCTGTGTTTGCCTGGTGTGACCCGTCCTTCCCACTGCTGAACACATTTTTTCTCTTCTCATTTTAGTCAACTGAAATAAATAATAATGTTTCTTTAGTTCTAGTTTTTTTCTGGGTCTATTTTGCCTTAAAAATAGATGTTTGATTAATATTTTTTTTGTTTTTTTGTTAACAAAATTAACCCTCCATCACATCAGTCATTTGTCAAAGCCAGAGCTCATGTGACAAACAGGGATTACAGGTTTATTGACCATGTTTAGATTTGTGCAAAACAGATTATCATTCCTCATGCTGTTGTATATGAATATTTATCATACCATTTAATCCCTCCCTGTCCATCTCTATTTCCTCCCTCTCAATATGTTCCCTTGATGAAACAAGCAAACATGTAACTGAATCAGGTTTGTAGGCCTCCTTGCTCGCACACACTTTTTCAGTTGTGCCCACACATTTTCTATAGGTCAAACCACCAGGGCTTTGTGAGGAGCATTCCAATACCTTGACTTTGTTGTCCTTAAGCCATTTGCCACAACTTTGGAAGTATGCTTGGGGTCATTGTCCGTTTGGAAGACCCATTTGCGGCCAAGCTTTAACTTCCTGACTGATGTCTTGAGATGTTGCTTCAATATTTCCACATGATTTTCCTACCTCCTGATGCCATTTATTTTGTGACGTGCACCAGTCCCTCCACCCTGCCAGCCACGTACTTCACGGTTGGCATGGTGCTCTTCGGCTTGCAAGCGTCTCCCGTTTTCCTCCAAACATAAAGATGGTCATTATGGCCAAACAGCTCCATTTTTGTTTAATCAGACCAGAGGACATTTCTCCAAAAAGTACGATCTTTGTCCCCATGTGCAGTTGCAAACCGTAGTCTGGCTTTTTTATGGCGGTTTTGGAGCAGTTGCTTCTTCCGTGCTGACCGGCCTTTCAGGTTATGTCGATATGGGACTCGTTTACCAGTGGATATAGTGCATACTGGCACTGTGGGGATGACGTCGTCAATGCACTTATTAATGAATCGTGGAACATATTCCAGTCTGTGCTAGTGAAACAATCCTGTTGGTTAGCATCGGACCACTTCCTTATTGGGCACGTCACTGGTAATTCCTGTTTGAGCATTTGCTTATAAGCAGGAATCAGTAGGATACACTTATGGTCAGATTTGCCAAAGGGAAGGCGAGGGAGAGCCTTGCATGAATTTGTGTGTGTGAAGTACAGTTTTGTCGCCTTTAGATGCACAAGTGACATGCTGGTAAAAATGAAGTAAAACAGATTTCAGTTTTCCCATGTGAAATTCAGATTTTCACATGGAGTTTTTTTTGCATGTGAAATGGCAAATGTGATTTTGACATATAAATGTTTTTCACATGTGGAAATGCAATTCCACATGTGAAAGTGAGATTTTCACATGTCAAACAACATAGTGAAAACATGTTATTCTCCTCACATGTGAACATGTGGTGTTAAATGTTAAAATATGCAAATTTGACATGTTTTTTTTTGTAAGGTGTGTGTGTGTTTGTGTGTGTGTGTGTGTGTGTGTGTGTGTGTGTGTGTGTGTGTGTGTGTGTGTGTATCTGTGTGCGCGTGTGTGTGGTGTGAATGTGGACTCTGAGTCTGGTACCTTATTATAGTTCCATCTGTTTTTAGCTGTTTGTGTAGAGAATGTGTGCGTCTGTTTATCATTGTTTGCGACAAGTGTGGGCAGCATGTGAGTTCCTGTGCATCTGTGTCTCTGTCTGTATCTCTGTGAGAGGTCTAAGTAGTGGAGGAGTTGGGAGCTGGTTGAACTGTGTGTAGGCTGTGAGCGCTCTCCCCACACAGCTTCTTCATTGTTCTGGGCTCTACAGGAGAACCTACTAAGATTGGACAGCTGATTTGGAGGATATAAGAAGATGAGAAGGAGACACCAGTAGATGAGATGCAACTGGTGAAGATGCAAGAAGGATAGTGATCCAGGCAGATATACTCGATACAGTGATATGGAGAGGCGGTGATATTAAAGGCAGTGATGAATTAGGGAAGGAACATCACCTTTTCACCCCTTTTAGGATGATATATACGGTCAGCCCCTTCCAGACGGACAGACCAACACCCCCCGTTTTCTCTCTCTGACCCCCGTAACCGAGAGGCATGTGAATACCTCATTACTTTTGATCCCAGTAGGATGTGGCTAGAGAACCTGGCCAGCTGCTATGTGGAGCAGGCAGGCGGGGCACAGAGCTCGAGGTGTGTGTTTGTGTAACTATGTTTACGTGTAGGGGAGGGGTGTGTATGTTTATGTGTGTGGGGGGAGGTGTGTGTATGCATAGTACTGTATGGAAGGGGTCCAACTCAGAGTCCAAACCCCTCCACTCGCCCAAGAGCTGGGGTCCTGATTGTATGACCTTGTGTAAACTAACACACTGAGCCCCCCTGCCCGACATCCCAGCTCGGGGGGTCGTCAATAAGGATGCAGGTTGTATTGCGTAATCATGATGTGTGTGGTTGACGGGGGCTTGGCAGTGCGTAGGTGTGTGAAATTGTGTCAAGTGGACAGGGGGCCCTGGGGGGTTATATATAAACTATTGGGACCAAATTCAGTGATTTTTGCAATTCGTTCAAAAACCACTACTAAAATATAAACACCTGAGCATGTGTGCATCACACATAAAACACACTTTCAAAAGCAAACACTTTTGTAGTGCATTATATTGTTTTGTAATGTATTACATTGTATGCTTGACTTACAGTGCCTTCGGAAAGTATTCAGACCCCTTCACATATTCCACATTTTGTTACGTTACAGCCTTATTCTAAAATGGATGAAATACATTTTTAAAAGTATCATCAATCTACACACGATACAGCGTAATGACAAAGCGAAAACAGGTTTTAAGACATTTTTGGAAATGTATTACATTTCAAATTGAAATACCTTATTTACATAAGTATTCAGACCCTTTGCTATGAGACTCAACATTGAGCTCAGGCGCATCCTGTTTCCATTGATAATCCTTGAGATGTTTCTACAACTTGATTGGAGTCTTGGAGTAAATTCAATTGATTGGACATGATTTGGAAAGGCACACACCTTTCTATGTAAGGTCCCACAGTTAACAGTACATGTCAGGACAGAAACCAGGAATTGTCCGTGGAGCTCCGACATAGTATTGTGTCGAGGCAAAGACCTGGGGAGGGTTACCAAACAACTTCTGTATTGAAGGTCCCCTAGAACACAGTGGCCTCAATCATTCTTAAATGTAAGTAGTTTGGAGCCACCAAGACTCTTCCTAGAACTAGAAACTGAGCAATCGGGGGAGAAAGGCCTTGGTGAGGGAGGTGACCAAGAACCCGATGGAGTTTCTGGAGATGGGAGAACATTCCAAAAAGACAACTATCTCTGCAGCACTCCACCAATCAGGCCTTTATGGAAGAGTGGCCAGACTGAACCCACTCCTCAGTAAATGGCACATGACAACCCGCTTGGAGTTTGCCGAAAGGCACCTAAAGACTCTCAGACCATGAGAAACAAGATTCTCTGTCCTGATGAAACCAACTCTTTAGCCTGAATGCCAAGTGTCACATCTGGAGGAAACCTGGCAACATCCCTACGGTGAGTGATAGTGGTGGCAGCATCATGCTGTGGGGATGTTTTACAGAGGCAGGTACTGGGAGACTAGTCAGGACCGAGGGAAAGATGAACAGAGCAAAGTACAGAGAGATCCTTGATGAAAACCTGCTCCAGAGTGCTCAGGACCTCAGAATGGGGTGAAGGTTCACCTTCCAACAGAACAACAATCCTAAGCACACAGCCAAGACAAAGCAGGAATGGCTTCGGGACAAGTCTCTGAATGTCCTTGAGTGGCCCAGCTACAGGCCGGACTTGAACCCGATCGAACATCTCTGGAGAGACCTGGAAATAGCTGTGCAGTGACGTGTTCGTGTGTGTAGGAGCGCTAGGGGTAATAAGGCATGGGTTATGTCTGCTCTCACCTTTCACTCCCATACACGTGCTGCTGTGGACAGTTTACTGTTTCTGGGTCTTTCTTTAAATAATGTGTGACATTGGGATACATATTTTTAAATGGTTTGAAACAAAAATAAAAATTATTTTCATGCAGTTCCACGTGTACTTAGAGGGATAAAAGTGAATATATGTAAATTGGCCCATAACTCCAGCTATACAACAACATAGGTCTAGGACTATACATCATTAAGCAGAGTTCATACAGACATTGGCAAGTCTAATTCAAGGACTTTCAGGGACTTTTTCAAGTACCTAATTGTCATTTTCAAGGACCTCAATGTTATACAATTGAATAATTTATATAATTATTATTACATTCTAAAATGTGTGAGAATAATGTGGACTTGCCTGACTAAATCAACAGGGACATGAATAAATCCATGAATAGCGGTAGCATTGATATCACCATTTGAATCTCACCATCGCTGTTTTTATGAGAAAGTGACCAAAAATCAGGTTCCTTTTCTAATGGAAGGATTCATATGGAATGCCAAGTTGAAGCCAACATTAGATTAACCGCACAACCTCATAATAACCCCACTTGGTTTTACAGCAACAGAATTGCAACACCCTTCAACTGAAGCTGTAGGAAACAAACGAAAGTGGCCACATAGGCCACATCTCTCACAAAAACGGATTGAAAAAGAAATCACAGGTAAATTAGAAGGGAACAGGAGAACTTAATTATAACAATTACAATAAGTTTTCAAGCACCAAATAGGTAGGCCTATTCCAGAGTTCCAAATTCAAGTTCAAGTAGGCTTCTTCAGGCCCCTTGTGTTGTTTAAAATTGCCTGTGAAACATGGAAAACAAAATGTATTGTCATGTTATTTCATTAGCAGATCATATAGTGAATAAGCCCACTAGGCTATATAATTTGTTGTCAATATATGCAGAATAATTCATACGAATAGAGTTAGGTGTTGCGCAACCCTACACAAGTGCACACAGGAGACTCTGCGTACAATCCGATGCACAGAAACATATAAACTGTGCCTTCTTCAGGGTCAGTGAAGAAAGCACAGTGATGCCGAAACGTAAATACCCAATAAATTACTGGGAGTTTATATATGGAGTGTGCGACTCTTTACTTTTATAGTTTATAGTTTATTCGCCATTAGTCAGCACCTCCACACAAAATCCTTTTTCTGGGTGTGCGCCAGCTCATATTTTTTATTCTACAAAAACATAATGAAAACATGAACTCATTACCTCGAAGATTTAACAGAGAAAGCAAACGAGACCCTGCTGTAAATCAAAAACAACATATAATCAACATCAATTTGCTAGGGATATTATATCGAACGTGGATCCATACACAACTATCTTCATCGGCGTAACGAATGAGATACCAAAAAATCCTGGACATTCCTCGCGAACACCTTTTTTCCACCACGTGGGCTGTTGTGCTATCACAACCAGTAGAGGTGCATGGATAAAATCACTGGGGAAGCCAGGACCTCCTCCTCTGACTATTAGGTGTGTGTGTGTGTGTGTGTGTGTGTGTGTGTGTGTGTGTGTGTGTGTGTGTGTGTGTGTGTGTGTGTGTGTGTGTGTGTGTGTTTATCTACATTATCTTCCTCAGTCTCTCAGGACACAAATATGTTTATTTTTAAACTCAACCCTCCAAGTCTTTATCAGCCATCATAATAATGGTACCTTAGTAAACCCTGGGGAGAGAACAACAACAAAATAGTAGTTTTAGGTCACGCTGCACATAGGAGTAGTTGGCTTTCAGGCCCATGGCTTTGTTTGGTCACAAACCTGCACGAGGAGAGCCTACCAGGAAACCATGAGGTCAATGTCTTATCAGCTGACCCAGCGTCAGTCCTTGGTCCATCGCCTTCACTGGCCCCTTAGGACACATTACTGCTAGACCCACAACCATCACTGGGTCTGATGACCAGTTTTGCCCCTGCGACACCAGCTGATCCAGTTCCAGTCCTTGGTCCACCGCCAGAACCAGATCTGAGCCTGCCTCAGGCTCTGGACCTGGGTGAACATCCAGCCACCCGTGGGAGAGCCTCCACCTAACCAGTACTCTCGCCCTGTTACGGCCCGAGGATGCCTGGCCTGACTTGTTGGAATGGCCTCCACAAGCCTGGACACCGACTGCTGCTGGACAGCCCAGCCTCAGGGACACTGTGAGCACCTTAACCTTCACTGTACTTCACAAGACTGTTTCATGAGGCAAAATGTACAACATACATTTTGGGACAGCTGTAGAGTTGCCCGTAAGTACTTCTCAGAACCCTCTCTCAAACCTTCTCTCTGGCCCTGGAACTTAGAGACAAACTTTGTAACTTCTTACAGCTGAGGAAGGCTACCAACCCCCAACCTCAGCCTGAGTCCTGCTGCAGAAGGTCACTTCACACCTATGTATTATGCACCAGGTTGCCAGGGAACAGAGTCAGCTGACCTGGTCAGCCAATCAGTGGTCTAGCCTGGGGTTGGAGATCCCAGTCTGCCCTGAACTCTTTAGTTTTTTCCAGGAGGCCAGGTTAGAAAACCTTGATAAAGTTAGCTAGCCAAGTTGCTAGTTAGCTAGCTAAGTTAGTTACCTACCTAGCCTATATTGACCAGTAATACAAAATACACACACATTTTTTAAAACATTAGCTGTCACCTTAAAAAGTAAAAATGTTTTTACCCGAAGGGAAGGCAATTTCGTTATTTGTTAGCTAGCTAGGCTACCAGTAAACTTTTACCCCATATCAAGCCTAGATAGCTAGCTAGCTGGCCATACTGTCTGCTTCGCCAAATTGGAAAAGGTTCTTGATTCTAGTTACTAAGATAAATAAAACATCTCAAGTTAGCTACTCACTCTAGCGTTAACTTCTTTTAGGTATTTTCTGAACAGCTTCTCACTGTTTCTCCAGTTGTCAGTTGAACCACACCGTTTACACACTCATTTGTGGTGCCCAAATAAAAAAATACCTGATTCTTGTTGCTAGGCTACCAGTTACAGTGCTTTTAGCTTGCGGTTTGCACACACCTTTATGCAGAGGGAATAAAACATTTTGAGCTAGTGTCTAAAAAATTGGATGGATTTAATATTTGTCAAATGATTGAGCATGTCAACTCAAATATCTTGATCTTGATATGGACCTCAGTCAAGTGCATATGCATTGTATGTGCAGAGAAAATAAACTATGTAAGCCTACTGACAGTATTTGTCTTCATATAGAGAAAATAAGATGTTCACATAGGCCTATCTCTGTATATCTAATGATTCAATATCCCACCATTTTTTAAAACCTTTATTTAACTAGGCAAGTCAGTTAAGAACAAATTCTTATTTTCAATGACGACCTAGGAAAAGTGGGATAACGGCCTGTTCAGGGGCAGAACAACAGATTTGTACCTTGTCAGCTCGGGGATTTGAACTTGCAACCTTTCGGTTCCTAGTCCAAAGCTCTAACCACTATGATATCAGGAGGGAATACATAAATGATTTGTTCATAAAATAAACATTTTCAAATTATTAAGAAATGCATCAGAAATCATTGTTATTTTCAGCATATCAAAAAGCATATCAAGATCCGTATATTGATCTCAGCCAAGATAAGCATATCTGGAATCAATATAGCGTAATATATTGAATGTGCTGCGAAAACACAGATATGTTATATACAGTCAGTATTTGTCAATCTAAAGAGAGAATATAGGATGTCTCATAGTCCATATCCGGCCATAGGAAATGTCCATGTGTGATATTCGGAGTAATCCCAATATCATATATGTGTAAAATACATCTGGATTCTGAATTTCTCCGGATATGGTGCATATCCACAAAACTCAAAATATGCATTGGAAATGGTCTGTATTCTCTAGAATATCATAAACGTGTCATGTAAAGATATCCCCTTGTAGCGGGTTTCTTATGTACCACAGGAGAACCAAGAAATGAAGAGCGACACCACGGCTGTCTTTTAGGCTTTTATGTTGATCTGCAATAGTATTGTGAAAAGACAGGACAGGAACACTTCAATCTCCAATGCACCATCTGACAAGTTGTTCTTACTCTCTCAGTGTTTTCTCAGACTCACACAATCACACTCATACATAAAGCCATAATGTATACCATAAAATAATAACCAGTCCTTAATACAAAGAATGTATCATCTTAATTCTTAGACAATAGAACCATACCTGCAATAGTATTGTGAAAACACAGGACAGGAACACATCAGTCTCCAATGCACCATCTGACAAGTTGTTCTACACAGGAGCATGAAGAAAGGTAAAACACATATCCTGTCTCACATCCCCAATACATTGCTAGGTGCTTTCAGTGTTGACAGTACCAAAATACAACAACTCATGTACAAAAACACTGCAACATAAACAAGCTACAATGTGAAATCGCCTCTATTCCATTCAGACCGTAGAGGATCAAACTACATCTCCCATAATGCAACGCCAGCAACGGTCGGCAGCTCAGCTAACCGTCTACGTCACAGAAAGGCATGCTAGCTAGTAACAGCAGCACTTTTAGCACTCTGTAAACTATATTAATAACAACAATAAAACTCTGAATGTTACATGTTTCAATAGTCTCACACTCCCTTATAACCATATCTACAGCATTAACCTTGGGATGTTTAATTTATTTCACGTTATGGACTTCTACAAAGGAGTAATCTGCGGCACTTACCTTTCTCTCTCAGTGTTTTCTCGGACTGAGGAGAACTGGAGCTACGGGTAGTACCAGGGTGTTTGTAGGTGGCACAAGCACCCAGATTAAATAAAATATATTTAATGAAACAAAACCCGAAGATGTTAACATCATTCAGCTACCTACCTAACATCAACAGGCAGCACCAGTAGCGCAACAATTAAAAATAGACATCAAAAGTAAAGTTCCTGGCGATCATAGCGATCTGACTCCCCCCTTCTGTCTGAACTTGGAATATTCCAGTTTGCGGGCTTTGGCCACTGACCCTCAACCTGTTGTTCGGTTCTGCGTTGTGTACTATTCTAATAATTTGAAGTTTGATGGAATAACCATTTTAACTCTACTACGCCCTGATATGGACCCCTTTCGCCCAGTGCTGTATCGTTCCATTTATCCAAATGTCAAATTTCAAAGCTGCTGCTCTGTATTATTCCATTTCTCAAAATGTCAAAGTAAGGCTGACTACACCGCTCGCGTCGTGTGCACGAGCACTGCAAAATAAATGTAGAAATCTAGGGCTAAAATAGAAGTCAGTTTTGTTTCTGACGCAGATCACGCTGCAAGTCCTGCCTCTCCCATCTCCTCATTGGTTTATAGAAGCCGGTACCCACGTGGGTGACTGAAAGACGAACAAAGTCAGTGGCGGTAATGCAGCTAATTTATGAAAGTTGCCAATCGCATTATAAAGTCAAGAGAAGTAAAAGCCTGGAAGGAAGAGAGATGACTAGAAACGATTTGGTGGACCGTTTTATGTGTGGATTAATTAGCAGAGTAGAGGACCTTGTGCATTTCAGGTAAAATAACAACTCAATGTTTATATCCCAGGTCAAATTAGCTAGCAACAGTAGCTAGCTAAATAGGACAAATCAGCTAGCAAGTGCAAGCTAACTAGCTAAATTGCCATAAAATGTTTAATGCTTTTCAACCTGTCCCCAAATTAATGTAATTGGTTCAGTTTTGTTTTGATATTTTAACCTGCGTGTCGTGATCGCGCTTGGTGTGGGGGGACAAAATACATCTATGCACGATGGCGCACGCGCACAGCCAGTTTGGGTGTAGGCTCCACAATATTATTTACCCACCAGTGTTGTGATTGACTGTGATATTCGCTTATCGATTTCTCCCGCTGGAGCGGCACCTGTTTTCTGACTTTGTGGCTGTGTTATCTAGTGGAAATCGCTTTGTCATTTCCTGGCTGCTAAAATTCAACATTGTTCGCTCAATGTCAGTTTATGTGAGAAAACAAGCACTGACATATGGAAAATACTTAACATTCAGCATTCATTCACCTAATTTCAATGTCCAGAAAATACATATTTTCAATGTCCGGAAAGTATTTTTAACATCCGGAAAATACGTATTTTTGAAATTCGGAAAATGCACGCAATGTCAACGTCTGGAAATACTTCAAAACAATTATTTTCAACCTAATTTTGCTGACTGGGTGGTTTGTTTCTGAATGGCTACCCCTCCGGGCCTACTGGATGTTAGAGTCTGTTAGACCCTGTTAGATCATTGTTCTGTGCCCACCAGATGGAGGAGGAAGTTAGAGCCTGCCTGGCCCAGTAATGTGTTTTGTAAATGGGCTCAAGGCCCTGCCTGCAATGTAGCCTGGCCAGGCCCATTATTATTATTATTAATATTTGTCGCTGGGAAGTAGAACATCAGGACTTAGCGTTTGTGTGATTAGTCACTGCCTGCTCCTCCATGCTAACCTTGACCTCCCATCCCGCCCTGCCCTGTACTGGACTGCCTCATCCCAGCTAGCCTCAGAGCTGATTGGGCCAACAATAAAATCCGTAACCCATTTAGACTATAAATGTTCATTTACGTAACCCTCACCTTTTCTCTTCCCAGAATATTGCCCTAATTACATCCGTACATTACACAGGTGTGTGTGTGTGTGTGTGTATTTATGGAGGTCTATAAAGCTGCTTTTGACAATGATTGTTTACCTGTGGAAAATGTTGTTGTTCTTATTAGAAGGATATGTGAAGTTGCCTAATGTGATTGTTGTTGCAGATCAGTTGTCCGCTTGCTTGCTCGCTCTCTCGCTCTCTCTCTCTCTCTCTCACACACACACACACACACACACACACACACACACACACACACACACACACACACACACACACACACACACACACACACACACACACACACACACACACACACACACACACACACACACACACACACAGGTGACAATGCTGACAGGAAGGGCACATAGTTTAAATATCACTGTGGTAATGCCTGTGTCGTGTCTCTGACTATGATTAAATTATATGTATGTGTATGATAGATCATTGATTACTAATCATGTAATGAAAAGCCCCTAGTGGGCTAACCCGATATGACGGCTGGTTACACAAAGGAAGGGGGTTGGGTTTGAATGAAAGAGCGGGAAGACTGAGGGACAAAGGGATTGGGTCTCTATTGGACCTTGAGAAGCTATGCTACCATGAATACAGAATCTTATGCATTCTAATAACAGCCAATTTGGAAAAGGAAAATGTAAGATATATATTTACTCTGAGCTACGCTTCGATAGATGGGTCGAAGATGGAAGACTGGTTTATCCAGCAGAGATCGCCATTGTCCTTTGAAGAATATTTTTGGTTGTAGTGTTGTAGAGCGGATACGTTAAAGTACCCTGTCGTTCTTAGGAGATTGTCTGTCCTTTCCTAGGCCACATACAGGTATGTTTACAATTGCAGCTGATAACGTGACGTTTAGGATGGATCGCTTCTACTTTAGTGAATAATAGTTCAAAGTTCATACCAAGTTGCCATAATCAGCTCGTGCTGTATTCTGGCTGGTCTAGTCGAAATTCATCATTCCAGCATGGTGATCGTCACTTCCATGTGATCTGGTCTCATGTAAATTTCGTTAGATTGAGTAGTGGTTCAACCATTCACAACCACAGCTCACGCCGGGGTTTGCTTAATCCACTGTGAATTGGGTCACCGGGGCTTTTGTACTGGGGAGGGAAGGCCATGTTTCATCCCTGTTCACTTGGGCTTGGCCACTGAATGAGCGTAAGTTTACTTATGAAAACAATTCTCTCATTTAGAAGCTAAAATCACATTTCATCTTCTCACATATAGTTTCATATTTAAACATTTAAATTGCACAACAATTCCATGCGAATCTGATATAAACTAGAATGTGTAGATTTTCCAAGATACAATGTATGTCGTCCTATGATCAGATATAATGTCCCAGACAACAACTGATCTGACATCATATTCTTTAAGTACCAATGGATACTTTCAACTGGTTGAGAAAGGGCAATATTGTTCCATTCCCCAACCTCTTGATGTTACCATACTTTCTCTGTGGTAACACATGGCTTTCCAAGAGTCCATTCTGTAGAGTGGAGAGAAAAGGAGGAAAGGTGGAAAGGTATTTATGGGGTGGGATCATAAACCTCACCCAACAGGGCAACGTCATAACACCTGCTATTTGTGGCTGCTGCACCATTTGTTTGTCAGTGTGTTTGTCTGGGGGTTTTGCTCTTTCTACTGTCTGTCTGCAATGATTTTTGGTGAGAGGGGGAACCATTCTTGTTGTTTTATATTCAGACTAGCGCTCTTCAAGCCCAATTTGAGGAAAGACAACCATGCAGAGCCATTCTCTTCACTATCAGTTTCTGTCTCCTTCCTTCTGCCAGTTTCTCTTTCCCTCTACAACTATCTCTTTCTGCTCTTTATCAGCTGATAAGAATAACAAGGCAAACAGGTTAAATGGATGGCAAACTGCTTAGAAAATCTATTTCAATTTCCCTCTCTGTGTTCCTCCCCACATGAAAAACTACAGTTTACTATAGAATACTACAACTTACTATAGAAGTATGTGGTAAACTGTAGTATACTGTACAATACTATACCACACACTGTACTATCCCTCGATCATGTGTAGTACTTAGTATAGATTTTTTTGTATACTGTAGAATACTACAGAAATGTCAGCAAAAACACTGCAGTCTGCAAAAACAATACCATTTTTAAACTAGAATAAATACTACAGTATTTCATTTGCATATACCCTGGCCATTCCCCTCCCCATGTCCCAATTTGAACCACCACAAGTGAGAAACCTACATGCCAAGTATAGACAATATATTGTGTTCTCTACGGGTTATAAAGAGGAGCAGAAATACTGAATGCTGTTCATTACCAGTGGTGGAAAAGTACCCAATTGTCATACTTGAGTAAAGTAATGATATCTTAATAGAAAATGACTCCAGGAAAAGTCATCCAGTATAATTCTTCTTGAGTAGAAGTTTTAAAGTAGTATCAAAAATAAATGTAATTGCTACTATATACTTAAGTATACAAAATAAAAGTTTAAATCATTTCAAATTCCTCATATTAAGCAAACCTGACTGCACCATTTCATTTTTTTTTTTTACTTGTGGATAGCCAGGGGCATACTACAACACTCAGACATAATTTACAAACAAAGCATTTTGATGGTGCCGGAGCAAAAGGCAGACATTTTACGTGCCCCCAACCGATTTTGTTTTTTAATTTTTTTAATCTGCGTTGTTTGTTAACTTTTTTAGTCTTTTGTACATAATGTTACCGTTGCCGTCTCTTATGACCGAAAATAACTTCTAGACATCAGGACTGCTATTACTCACCACGGACTAGCAGAATCCTTTTTCTTCTTTCACGACTCTGACGAGCCCAAGGCGGAGGATATACGGCTCCCTCAGGAACAGGCCCCAACCCCAGTGATCTACGTGAACAGGAGGCGGAGAAAAAGAGGCCAGAGAGCGGGCTGCCTTCTGAGAAGTCGGAGGCGGTCGAATAAACCCCCACTTCCCTCAATTCTGCCAGCAAACATGCAATCTTTGGACAATCAAATGAACGAGTTACTGGGAAGATTAAACTACCAACGGGACATTGAAAACTGTAACACCTTATGCTTCACGGAGTTGTGGCTGAGCGATGACAATATCAACATATGGTGCTCTTTCATGCCGTCCCTAGGAGGGGTGCGTCACTTGAGTGGGTTGAGTCACTGATGTGATCTTCCTGTCTGGGTTGGTTATAATCTCCACCCAGCACAGCCAGAAGAGGACTGGCCACCCATCATAGCCTGGTACCTCTCTAGATTTCTTCTTAGGTTTTGGCCTTTCTAGGGAGTTTTTCCTAGCAACTGTGCTTCTACACCTGCATTGCTTGCTGTTTGGGGTTTTAGGCTAGGTTTCTGTACAGCACTTTGACTCTCGACCACCTATACTCCACACACAGAGATGCATATAAAGCTCTCTCTTGCCCTCCATTTGGCAAATCTGACCATAATTCCATCCTGATTCCTGCTTACAAGCAAAAATGAAAGCAGGAAGCACCAGTGACTAGATCAATAAAAAGTGGTCAGATTAAGCAGATGCTAAGCTACAGGACTGTTTTGTTTTGTTCCGGGATTCCTCCAATGGCATTGAGAAGTACACCACATCTGTTATTGGCTTCATCAATAAGTGCATTGATGGCGTCGTCCCCACAGTGATTGTACGTACATACCCCATCCAGAAGCCATGGATTACAGGCAGCATCTGCACTGAGCTAAAGGGTAGAGCTGCCACTTTCAAGTAGCGGAAGCTTATAAGAAATCCTACTATGCCCTCTGACGAACCATCAAACAGGCAAAGCGTCAGCACAGGACTAAGATCGAGTGGTACTACACCGGCTCTAACGCTCATCGGATGTGGCAGGGCCTGCAAACCATTACAGACTACAAAGGAAAGCACAGCCGAGAGCTGCCCAGTGACACAAGCTTACCGGACGAGCTAAACAACTTCTATGCTCGCTTTGAGGCAAATAACACTGAAACATGCATGAGAGCATCAGCTCTACTGGAAGACTGTGTGATCACGCTCTCCGCAGCCAATGTGAGTAAGACCTTTAGACAGGTCAACATTCACCAGGCCGCAGGCCCAGACGGATTACCAGGACATGTACTGCGAGCATGCGCTGACCAACTAGCAAGTGTCTTCAACCTCTCCCTGTCCCGAGTCTGTAATACCAACATGTTTTAAGCAGACCACCATAGTGCCTGTGCCCAAGAACAAGGTAACCTGCCTAAATGACTTCCGACCCGTAGCACTCACGTCTGTGGCCATGAAGTGCATTGAAAGGCTGGTAATGGCTCACATCAACACCATCCTCCCAGAAACCCTAGACCCACTCCAATTTGAATACCGCCCCAACAGATCAACAGATGATGCAGTCTCTATTGCACTCCACACTGCCCTTTCCCACCTGAACAAATTAACACCTATGTGAGAATGCTGTTCATTGACTACAGCTCAGCGTTCAACACCATAGTGCCCTCAAAGCTCATCAATAAGCTAAGGACCCTGGGACATAAAACCTCCCGGTGCAACTGGATCCTGGACTTCCTGACAGGCCGCCCCCAGGTGGTAAGGGTAGGTAACAACACATCCACCACGCTGATCCTCAACCCCTCAGGGATGCATGCTCAGCCCCCTCCTGTACTCCCTGTTCACTCATGACTGCACGGCCAGGCACGAGTCCAATACTATCATTACATTTGCATGACCCCATTCTCATTGACGGGGCTGCAGTGGAGCAGGTTGAGAGCTTCAAGTTCCTTGGTGTCCACATCACCAACAAACTAACATGGTCCAAGCACACCATGACATTCGTGAAGCGGGCACGACAAAACCTATTCCCCCCAGGAGAGATTTGGCATGGGCCCTCAGATACTCAAAAGGTTCTTCAGCTGCACCATTGAGAGCATCCTGACTGGTTGCATCACTGCCTGCCTGTTATGGCAACTGCTCGGCCTCTTACCGCAAGGCACTGAGGCAGGTAGCCTAGTGGTTAGAGCATTGGGCCAGTAAACGAAAGGTAGCTAGATCGAATCCCTAAGCTGACAAGGTAAAAAAAATCTGTCTTTCTGAACAAGGCAGTTAACCCACTGTTCCTAGGCCGTCATTGTAAATAAGATATTTGTTCTTAACTGGCTTGCCTAGTTGAATAAAGGTTTAAAAAAATGCACTACAGAGGGTAGTGTGAATGGCCCAGTACATAAGCTTCCTGCCACCCAGGACCTCTACACCAGGTGGTGTCAGAGAAAGGCCCTAAAAATTGTCAAAGACTCCAGCCACCCTAGTCATAGACTGTTCTCTCTGCTACCACATGGCAAGAGGTACCGGAGTGCCAAGTCTAGGTCCAAGAGGCTTCTAAATAGCTTCTATTTAGAAGCCATAAGACTCCTGAACATCTAGTCAAATGGCTACTGAGACGATTTGCATTGCCCCACACCACTGCCACTCTCTATTGTCATCTATGCATAGTCACTTTAATTAAGTCTACCTACATGTACATACTACCTCAACTAACCGGTGCCCCCCCCCCCCCCACACACACACATTGATTTTGTACTGGCACCCCCCTGTATATATATATATATATATATATATATATATATATATTTTTTTTTTTACTGCTGCTCTTTAGTTACTTGTTACTTTTATCTCTTATTCTTATCTGTATTTTTTGAAACTGCACTATTGGTTAGGGGCTCGTAAGTAAGCATATCACTGTGAGGTCTACACCTGTTGTATTGGGCACATGTGACTAATCAAACTTGATTTGATTTGTGTTTAGTGAGTCCATCAAATCAGAAGCAGTAGAGATGCCAGAGATGTTCTCTTGGTGAGTGTGTGAATTGGACAATCTTCCTGTCCTGCTAAGCATTCAAAATGTAACTAGAACTTTTGGGTGTCGGGGAAAATGTATGGAGTAAAAAGTACATTATTTTCTTGAGGAATGTAGTCAAGTAAAAGTTGTAAAATATATCATTAGTAAAGTACAGATACCCCCAAAAACTACTTCAGTAGCACTTCAAAGTATTTTTACTTAAGTACTTTACACCACCATTCAGAACCAAGTCCTTGCTATCTACAGAAAATCTTTTGGTATTTCTCCAGTAGAGTTTCCTCAAGGAGAAACTCCCCCTTCAGTAAATACTACAGTCAACAAAAACACCACAGTAAATACTACATTACAGTCTGCAAAAAGCACTATAGTATTTTTTTCACGTGGGTCTCTCTCTCCCAGATTCAAATTCTCTTCTGCAGTGGCATCGGAATGCTAAGTAGAATGTTTCAGAAGCAGTAACCAATTCCACAGATATTAACGTACTGGCCTATGTATTTCATTTAATTTCATTTCATTTAATCTCTCTCTCTCTCTCTCTCTCTCTCTCTCTCTCTCTCTCTCTCTCTCTCTCTCTCTCTCTCTCTCTCTCTCTCTCTCTCTCTCTCTCTCTCTCTCTCTCTCTCTCTCTCTCTCTCTCTCTCTCTCTCTCTCTCTCTCTCTCTCTCTCTCTCTCTCTCTCTCTCTCTCTCTCTCTCTCTCTCTCTCTCTCTCTCTCTCTCTCTCTCTCTCTCTCTCTCTCTCTCTCTCTCTCTCTCTCTCTCTCTCTCTCTCTCTCTCTCTCTCTCTCTCTCTCTCTCTCTCTCTGCAGTGCTCTCCTTCCTTTGTTTGCTTGTTCCTGATCTCAGTGCTTAGTTCCCACCCAACAACAGCTGCTGAGCTCTGATAGGCTGAAGCGGGTATGAGGCGGGGCCGACCTGTTTTTATATTTTTCTTGATCTGAGCTCAGTACAGACCCCAGTTCAGTATCGGCGACAGACAGAGTCAGGAACAATCTACACTCGCTCTCACACACAACCTACATCCCCAGACCTGTCGAAAATAATGATTTACTAGCACTACGTACACAGGGAGATTACCTTAACCCAAACCTGGACTATACTACTCTGCTTTCGGACCAGGATAGCACGGGGAACTAAACGTTTTTTCTCTTCTCCTTCCTGCTGCACCCTTTCTTTTTCCTGCTGTGGTCTCTGCTGTCCGAGCAGGTGTCCTCTAACGCCCCCCAGCGAAAAAGTGCGGTACAGCCAGAAGATAGGCAGCCCGAGCAGCCTCATCGTGGGCCCCTCCAGTTTAGCTGTCCGATGCGGAGTGAGGATGAGTCCTGCTCTAGAAGCCCTTATGCAGGCAGACGGGACGCTTCCCTATCCCGGGAAAGGGGTGATGCTTGAGCCCTTTGTGCACCAGGTGGGGGGCCACTCTTGCGTACTGCGTTTCGGCGACCAGACCATCTGCAAGCCCCTCATCCCCCGAGAACACCAGTTCTACAAGAGCCTGCCCCCCGAAATGAGGAAGTTCACCCCCCAGTACAGAGGTAAGCTTATTCCCTGGTCCAACCTAAACCTACAATATAACGCTACTATCATCTGAATAACATCCATTATGCTGTGTGCGCCACTGCTACTGCCCCACATTTCTCTCCCCATCTCCCATCTTCTCTCTCTATCTTTCTACATCCACCTCGTAATCTCTCCCTGGTTTCTCCACTGATATGGTCAGCTGCAGTGTTTTGTAACATTAGCTGCATTTAGGATTACAGAAGGTCACTGGAGATGGCAGTACCACAGCAGCACAAAGGGATTCGTTTCATGGTGGTGCTTAAGTGGGGGAGTGGGGACAGACAGTATGTGACTGCATGATACATCAGGGCTCTGCAGTGTCAGGTTATGTAATGGTGGTGGGGGTGTGTATGACAGGATCTTTATCCCCTGATGGATAGGTGTGAGCCAGGCATTCTGCATTAGACAGAGACAACCCTCCCACACAAAGGTGTCCTTGGTTGGGTGTCAGTCACACAAACAGGATTTCATTTTGTTCCATTGGATTCGATCACCTTTGAAATATCACAGAGGACCAACAGTATCACTATCTTGTCTGCTCAGACCATAGTCGGCCCCAGGCCCTCTCCTGACAGTAGGGATAAAAGCCCAGTAGCCCTGCACCTGCCTGCATCTCCGAAGAGGGCTAAAGTTCCTGGAGGAAGGATCCAGTTCCCAGCATACTCAATAATAATGGGGCTGATCATCAGAGTCGGAATGCTGAGTGGGAGAGATAGCGGTGTCTGACTGGATATCAGCCTGTCATGGATAGTTAAATAAAGGTTCAATAAAAAAAATGTGTGGTTAACGAATACACACACAAACACTCTCACACACCTTGGGTGGAAAATCTCACTCTGTGTTGTTTTTCATTGACCGTGATGCTACATACGGTGTCTCCTGACACTTGCACTCACAGATCGGCCTACACACGCACATCTCACACACACTTTCTATCAAGTCACTCCTACCCTGGCCATGTGACAGAGTTGAGGCACTAGCGTGGTATCTGACTCCGCAGCAATGCGTCGTGGAACTATAAAAAACCCCCGTGTGATTTGGATGGGAGATGAAGCTGTAGAAAGAAGAGCACAGACGTCTGGTGACACTGAGAATATTACATAACAAACACATTCACTTCTGCTCAAAACACTTTTACACACACTCTCACACTCTTACAAACGTATGTTGGCCCATATACAGTCACGTTCACACACTCGCATACTCACAAAACACATGAGTCGCAGGCACTTAAACACTCATCCTCACATGCCCCGCTGACAGTGCAGCTCTGACAGTTGAAACAGGCCTGGCCAGTAGAGGGTTAACTGCTGCAGGGTAGTGACATCACTGTGCATGACATCACTAAAGGCGGGAGCTGCAGAGGAGAGATAAGCACTGGGTCCCATTGTCCTCCATGTCACTGGCCAACACACCCGTTATCACCTCATACACATAGGCCCTCTGTCTTGATGCTGCATAGAACCTTCCCTCCAGTGTAAACCAGGGATGCTTTTGTTTGTATTTCAGAAAGGCTGGGATTTGCTTTTGTTGTCAGTCTTATTATCATGTTTATATTCAATGTGATGCTGAATATCCATCCTCCTCCCTATCTCTCTCCATCTCCCAATCCCTCCCTCTCTCTCTCTAATTTATCTGTCAGCCCCTGCAGCTGTGATGTTTGCTCTTCCTGTCTTGACACCCACTGCCCCCTTCCCCCAGCCTGCAGAGAGGGTTGCAATACGCAGGCCCTTCTACAGGGGTTTATTAGGTAGAGTGGGGTAGGGGTGTGTGCATGTTTGGGGAACGCATCATAAATGATCCCAGGAATAAGTAAGTGTGTACAGTTTTCTATGAAAGTGTTCTGGAGACCCACCACCCTCCTCCCCACCACCCTGTCCTTCCCACCACCCTCCTCCCCACCACCCTGTCCTTCCCACCACCCTCCTCCCCACCACCCTGTCCTCCCCACCACCCTGTCCTTCCCACCACCCTGTCCTTCCCACCACCCTCCTCCCCACCACCCTGTCCTTCCCACCACCCTCCTCCCCACCACCCTCCTTCCCACCACCCTCCATCCCACCACCCTCCTCCCCACCACCCTCCTTCCCACCACCCTCCATCCCACCACCCTCCCCCCCACCACTCCATCCATCCCTTCCCTTTTTAATTTGTTAGTGTGTTTGGATTATTGCCTTGAAATGCTGTATAAAAAAGCAAGTCAAACCTGAATGGACTCTTAAAATATAGAGACGGTGCTCACAAAATGCCCGACTTGATGGAACTGTTGTATCTTTATGAAATATAATTCAGGTGTGTTGTTGTCATGGTTGTTTTTGAGTTTATACAGTGTATCTTTGCTGTCGTTTCCTTTGGGTTGCCTTGAAACATTGTAACACTATGTGTATCAGTTAATGTGTGGTTTTGGGTGGGTTTGGTAGTTTCTCAATAAAGGTTGGACTGAGTGTCATACATTCGAGCCTCCTGTGGTGTTTGTGTATCTCTTTGCTTCTTGGGTTCATTCTCACGTACACATTTGAAGTACTTGGGAACACATACATTGTTGTTGCTGCTGCCTCCTTGCCCCCCTACCCGCTCTCTCTCTCTCTGCTGCCTACTTGCCCCCCTACCCGCTCTCTCTCTCTGCTGCCTCCTTGCCCCCCTACCCGCGCTCTCTCTCTGTGATGCCTACTTGCCCCCCTACCCGCTCTCTCTCTCTGATGCCTACTTCCCCCCTACCCGCTCTCTCTCTCTGCTGCCTTCTTGCCCCCCTACCCGCTCTCTCTCTCTGCTGCCTACTTGCCCCCCTACCTTCTCTCTCTCTCTGCTGCCTCCTTGCCCCCCTACCCGCTCTCTCTCTCTGCTGCCTCCTTGCCCACCCTACCCGCTCTCTCTCTCTGCTGCCTCCTTGCCCCCCTACCCGCTCTCTCTCGCTGCTGCCTCCTTGCCCCCCTAACAGTTCTCTCTGCTGCCTCCTTGCCCCTCTACCCGCTCTCTCTCTCTGCTGCCTCCTTGCCCCCCCTACCGCTCTCTCTCTCTGCTGCCTCCTTGCCCCCCCTACCCACTCTCTCTCTCTGCTGCCTCCTTGCCCCCCTACCCGCTCTCTCTCTCTGCTGCCTTCTTGCCCCCTACCCGCTCTCTCTCTCTGCTGCCTCCTTGCCCCCCCCTACCCACTCTCTCTCTCTGCTGCCTCCTTGCCCCCCTACCCACTCTCTCTCTTTGCTGCCTCCTTGCCCCCCTACCCATTCTCTCTGCTGCCCCCTTGCCCCCCTACCCACTCTCTCTCTCTACTGCCTCCTTGCCCCCCTACCCGCTCTCTCTCTCTGCTCCCTCAATAGGAAAGCCTGTGTTTGTTTGTGTTTGTCTTTCTCTTTACAGAGTGTATTTGGCTGGAAGCAGGACCCAGTTGGTAAGAACTGCCTATGACTAACCAGTTACTGGGAGGTTTTGGCTTCATCATAGCATTAAAAAATACAATGCCGGGTACTAACCGCCTTCCTATCGTTCTCTTTCCCGCTTCCCTCCATCTCTCCCTCTCTCAGGTGTGGTGTCAGTCAGCTTTGAGGAAGATGAAGAGGGCAACCTGTGTCTCATCGCTTACCCCCTCCACAATGAACCAGAGAACATGGAAAACAAGGACCCCTCAGCTGAATGCGAGCCTAAGAGTAAGATGATCAAGTGGGGCAACAAGAAATCATCGTCCCTATTGCTAGATAATGACAACTACAGCAAAGACCGGGTCAGACAGAGCACTAAAGAGAACAAGAGCAAAAGGTGAGCACATACACTGTTACATCGGTACACATACTGTATATACAAATATATCCAAACACCAACATAGATTCATAGATTCTATACAGCAAATATGTACTGTATGGTGATTGGCAGATATCTAACCTCTCTTTCCTCTCTGTGTGTGTAGTTATAATGGTGCGGAGGTGCAGCAGCAGGCTGAAGTTCTCCGCTACAGCCTAGATCGGAAGCAGATCAAACACAACCCCTGGAGTCTGAAATGCCACCAGCAGCACCTCCAGAGGATGAAGGAGAACTCCAAACATCGCAACCAATACAAATTCATCCTGTTGGAGAACCTGACATGGCGTCACGCGGTGCCGTGCGTGCTGGACCTGAAGATGGGCACGCGGCAGCATGGTGACGATGCGTCAGAGGAGAAGAAGGCCAACCAGATCCGCAAATGTCAACAGAGCACTTCCGCCTCCATCGGTGTCCGGCTTTGTGGCATGCAGGTGTACCAGTCAGACTCAGGCCAGCTGATGTTCATGAACAAGTACCACGGGAGGAAGCTGAGCCTGCCGGGCTTCAAAGAGGCCCTTTTCCAGTTCTTCCACGATGGGCAGCGTCTGCGGCGCGAGCTGCTCTCCCCGGTGCTGCGGAAGCTCCGGGAGATGCAGGAAACCCTGGAGTCCTGCGAGTCTTACCGCTTCTACTCCTCCTCCCTCCTCATCATCTATGATGGGGAGCCCCCCCGCCCTCGCCCCCCCACTCGACGCCACCGCGGAGGAGAGGAGGGTGATGAGGACGAGCTCTCAGATGAGGAAGAGGAAGAGGGGGCGTTTGGGTTCACCCGTGGCTCGGCAGCTGGCAGCAGTGCTGGAGGTAGCAGTAACGGTAGCAGTAACGGTAGCAGTAACGGTAGCAGTAACGGTAGCGTCGGTCGCTCGTCCCGTGGTGCAGCAGGGGAGGCCAGCAGCCCGGCAGTGGATGTGAGGATGATAGACTTTGCTCATACGACATGTCGCCATTACGGGGAGGACAGTGTTGTGCATGAGGGTCAGGACAGCGGCTACATCTTCGGCCTGCAAAACCTCATCACCATCATCTCCCAGCTGGAGGAGCACAGCGCCGACTAATGACTGAGCCTCCACTCTGGGAAACTCAAACCTAACCTGGGAATAACAGCACTGAGCTGTAGCTGTAGCCCTGCTTTACCCTCCTCCGACAATGGCCTGGTCCTAATGGCCACCACACGGCTGGGGGTCTGACCCCCCACCTACTGTAGGGGACAACCAGGGAGTTTCTGGCCCGGGGGAGAGGCCACGCTGAAGTCGGTTCTGCACTCCCCACCCTCCCCCTGAACCAACATGGGACAGGACCACTTGTGCACTCGTTTGCATCTTGTCTCTGTGACTGTTCTCTTTCTTCCTTTCTTTCTTTTCTATGTGGTGGGAGAGATTGTGACTGAGACTCTATTAACAGGCTCAAGGACTCCTGCATCGTTCTGTCCTCCTTTCCTCTTGTTTCCACCTCTCTGCTCCTCTGTTACAGACTGTTTTCTTTACTGTATGGTCTCTCTGAGAGAGAGACGTAAAGCTTAAGTGTAGTTCTGGGAGTCAGACTTGGTGCTTATTAAACTGTAAGGTGACATGAGGTGTTTGTGGATAGAGTTTGGACTGATATTCCCCCAACAGCACAGCACACACGAGTGGGGGTTGCTTCTGTACAGACTGAACGGGGCTGGCAGCTTTGTAACGAGTGATCTCCTCGCTCTCCTATGGCTGACATTTCATATTTCCACCATACCCCCCCCCCCCCCGTACTGTTTTGTCCCTAAATCATCGACATTTAAAGTAGGGGGTAATAAGGGGATTACTTCAATACTTTGTAACTTTCTTTGTTGGTCATTCCTGAAATGGTGACTGAAGAAGAGAATATATTGATTAGGACAATAAATACTATATAGAGAAAGTGTATATAGAATCTTTATTTATTTGAAATATTTCTTAAAAATAAACTAAACAAAAAAAATGAGAAACAAAATGGAGAAAATAATTACTACATTCCATATTACTGTTCTAAATGTTCTGTTCTGATGACATTAGTGAATCTAGTTTTTTTGCAAGATACCTCTCTTGTATACCTGTGTGTCAACAGTATGTTGTATGTTGGAAGTAAAATAAAGACATTTCTTTGTGGAAAAGGACTTTCCTGTCATTGAGCGCATAATACTTCTAGGAAAGGGATGGGAGGGGCACGGGGTGTTGTAAAATAAGGTGGAGGGTGTGTGGGGGGGGGTTTGTAAAATAAGGTGGAGGTTGGGGGGGTGTTGTAAAATAAGGTGGAGGGTGGGGGGGGGGGTTGTAAAATAAGGTGGGGGGGGGGGGTTGTAAAATAAGGTGGGGGGGGGGGGGGGGGTTGTAAAATAAGGTGGGGGGGGGGGTTGTGAGAGGAAAGACAGTAAATAGAAATGACAGGGCTGTTAAATTGACCACTGAAATACTCTTGTGTCACCATGGCACACCACACTTGCAGGGAGGAAGTCTGTTTAAATAAGCCATCCTGTGGGAAAATGAGTCACTTCTTCTACACAGGTGTGGTTCATGGAGAGAATAAAGAGGACTGAATCTGATGTCACTCCTTCACCCTGTCCACCCAGTTACACCTCTTTCACAGCCAAGGTCAATGGCAGTTCACAACTCAATTAAAACAATTAACTAAATGGAGTTTATATGATTTAGAGAATGTCCCTTTGCCTGTCGATGGACTGGTCTTGGGGTCTATGAGTGCACAAAGGAAAAATTAAGGACACTTTTCATTACATGCGTCACACTATTTGAAAGTTTATCCTGTTATGCAGTTGAGATGATTTTCTTTGTTTTCAGACCGGCTGAGACGTCTGTGACTGCCACACCTGTTGTAGCACGTTTATGACCCTCGTGTTAGGGCTCAGATTATTCTCAGCAATCCAGAAAAACTACAAGAGCGGAAAATATTTGGTATTGTGTAAAGTAGTAGGCTGGTAGAACCAGGTGTTATGTTTGTTCCTTATATAATGACAAAATGGGGTGTAGGTTTACTACTTTTAATGAACATATACTTCAGCTAGAAAACTCCATGTTTAGCCATGCAAGACATTCTTCAACCCCCCGCATAGCCTGCTAGGTAGCGTAGTCTAAATGTTATTAACACATACCAACGCATCTTTTTTCCTTTAATTAAAAGAAAACTACTTTTTAATGCAACTACACGTCACATCACATTTGTTTACTCAACCTGCATAACATACAATTTTCAATAACACACATTTCTTTCCCCCCAATTTGTATTTTTTCCAACTAAATATAGTCTGTCCAACAATAGTCTATTGTGGCTCTTTTTTTTTCACATTAACAAAACATTCAGTCCAGGTGCCCCTTTTTTTCAGCAATTCTCAATAAGCCTTTCAGGGGCTCTGACAGTCCTTTTTGGTCGTTCTGCTGAAGTGCTTCCTGAAACATTTGGACAGCGTTCATTGTCAGTCAGGGTGTTCTGACTGAATTGTCCATTTCTAAAGGCATTTGACGCTTCAGCAGTATCCTCCTGATGATCCTCAGTCCCTTAGTGAATGGCTGAAGCCTAAGATCCACTCTGTTTCGTCTCAGTTGTGATCCATGCTCCGTTTGGATCTCATAGGATCGCGTTGCAACTTCTCTCTGCACACACCCTTGCTGCATCCAGGTTCCTGTAGTGATGTCTCGGAGTCGTACATGATCTCCAGGTTTCAGTTCAGGTAAGTGTCTTGCACTTTTGTTGTGTCGCTGTTTTTGTTTGTCTTTCTGTTTTTTCTTTGCGAGTTTGACTTTGTGAGCACCTCTGGGTGTTAGCAAGTCCTCATGGATGGGTAGGTTGGTTCTGATGCGACGTTCCATCAATATTTGTGCAGGTGAAAGTCCGTTCTGCAGCGGTGCGCTGCGGTAGTTCAGATTTTTAGGAAATCCTCCTTTCCATCGTGTGCCTTTTTCATCAGACCTTTGACAATTTTGACTGAACTCTCTGCTAAGCCATTGGACCTTGGGTAGTTGGGGCTGGAGGTGTTGTGTCGGAATCCCCAGTCGTTAGTGAACGATCGAAATTCGGAACTTGAGAACTGTGGGCCATTGTCTGAGTACAGTTCAGACGCAACCCCATGTCTTGCAAAGACTAATTTCAGGTAGATGATTACAGCTTTGCTGGAGGTAGCTGGCAGTGTTGCTACTTCAGGGTAGTTTGAGTAGTAGTTGGTAACAACAATGTGACTTTTGCCATTGCAGTCAAAAAGGTCAACTCCAACTTTGTAGTAGGGTCTGTTGTGTACTGGATCAGGCATTAGCGGCTCTGCTTGCTGCTTTGGCCTGTAGGTCAAACACAGTTCACATGAAGCAGTGGTCTGGCTGATTTCCTGGTTCATTCTTGGCCAGTACATTACTTCTCGTGCTCGTCGTTTGCATTTTTCCTCACCCAAGTGGCCCTCGTCTATTTTCTGTAGCATTTCTTTGCGTAGTGTCAATCTTGTCGCCTTTGAACACTATGTCATCCACATAGGTGAGCTCTGCTCTGCACATCCAGTAATCCTGTATTCTTCTCGGACAGTTGTTTTTCTGTGCGGGTCATCCTATCAGTGTTGTTTCTTTCAACTCTGTCATTGTTTGGTCAGCTGCGGTCTCTCTTTTGATCTGCTCCATTCTCTCAGAAGACACAGGAAGTGATGCTACGATCAGGTCGACGTAGGCTTGAATCTCAGTGTTTTTCTGTGTGTCGAAGCTCTTCTTCTCAACTGCTCGAGAAAGAGTGTCGGCGGCGAACAAGAACTTTCCCGGGGTATAGATCATCTTCACATCATACTTTTGCAGTCTGATCAACATTCTCTGGATTCTCATTGGATAATCATTCAGAGGCTTAGACATGATTGACACCAATGGTTTGTGGTCGGTTTCTACATCGAAGTCTTGTCCGTAGACGTATTGGTGAAACCTTTCGCAAGCGTATGTGCTCGCCAGCAGTTCTTTCTCTATTTGTGCATACCTTATCTCTGCGCCTGTCAAGGCTCTGGACGCATAAGCGACGGGTTGCCATGTGTCGTCATGCTATTGCAGAAAAACTGCTCCCAGGCCAAACTGTGACGCGTCTGCAGAAATCCTTGTGCTTTTCTCTGGATCATAGAACCTGAGCACTGGCTCTTCTGTGATTGTCTTCTTTAGGTTTTTGAAGCAGTTTTCCTGTTCATGGGACCATTCCCATTCATTTTTCTGTTCCAAAAGACATCTGAGTGGAGCGGACAGTGCTGAAAGTTGAGGTATGAACTTTGTACAGTAGGTGATCATGCCCATGAAGCGTCTCACATCGTCCTTGTTCTTCGGGCGCTCCATGTTGTTGATGGCTGATGTTTTCCTCGGGTCTGGTTTGACTCCTCTGAAAGTACGTCTCCCACGAAGGTAAGTGTTTTCACACCAAACTCGCATTTGTCCTTGTTTAGTTTTAGGTTGACGTTCCGTGTCAGTTCCAGCACTTGTCTCACTCTCGCATTGTGTTCTTCTTTTGTGGACCCCCAGATGATGATGTCATCCATCAAGGTCTCCACTCCTGGGATGCGCTTGAAGGTCATGGGGATTGTCTTGTGGTAGACCTCTAGTGCTGAGAGAATCCCATATGGTAGACAAAGACATCTGTACCTGCCCTCAGGTGTGTTGAATGTGCATAGCCTTGAGCTTGCATCATCTAGCTTCATTTGCCAGAATCCTGATGAGGCATGAAGCTTACTGAACCACTTTGCTCCAGCAAACTGCTACATTATCTCTTCTCTGGTTGGCAACTTGAAATGCTCTCTCTTGATTGCTTTGTTGAGATCTCTCGGGTCTAGACATATCCTGAGATCGCCGTACTTTTTCACCACAATAACCAGTGAGCTTACCCAGTCTGTATGTTCATCCATTTTTGTGATGACGTCCATCTTTTCCATGCGTCATTACAGTCGTTACATGATTTGCCATGTGCAGGGCATTTTTTGTTTTGTAAGGCGTGAGACATATACTGTCCCAAGATGCAAAGAAATACATAAAACAATACATGACAAAACAACAAATGGTGTATTTTCCATTTTTCACTGTGTTTTTGGAATTCTTCTCACAGACACAGGAATGGTAACGTGTGGTGCTCCTCTCTTTTTATTGCATGCACTGACGCCTCATCCCTACGCAGCTCTTTAGCTTGTGCTCTGGTGGTTTCAGCAGCTCGACACATATTCACTGCTTTATCCACAGTTAAATCTTGCTCACGCAGCAATCTCTCCTTGAGTCCATTATCAAGTATGCCATAGACTATCCTGTCTTTCACTAGTGAGTCTTTCAGATTTTCAAATTCACAAGTTTTGCTCAGTGTGTTCAGCTCAGCCAACTACGGGTCCAAACTGACTCCCTGTTTCTGATCATGAGAGAAAAACTTGTATCTCTCAAACGTGACGTTCTGGCTTGGTACAAAGTACTCCTCAAATTTAGCCATTAGCACAGTCAATGTTAAGGAAGCTTTCAATTTGTCATCATCTCCCCCTGCACCACTGGCTGCTAGGTAGATATTGAATCTCTGCTTGAAACGTTTCCAATTGTCAGCTAAATTGCCTATTAACTGCATAGGAGTAGGAGGACTAAGCCTATCCATGACGGAGAACAGGAACAGTGTCAATTTCTCTTACGTATGTTGCTCATCAACTTGCTCGTCAACAGATTCCAATGCAGCCTCACTCTCGCTGCTGTCACTCTCGCTGCTGCGGCCCGTTGTCGCAAGCTAGCATCTTCGACTACTCACGTCACTTGACTTGTGGTAGAATGTTCAATTTTCGATGCGGAAATTTGCAGAGTTACTCCTTTCTTATCTCTGTCTCGTCATAGCGACTACCAATCTGACACCATGTTATGTTTGTTCCTTATATAATGACTCCTTTTAAATAACATATACTTCAGCTAGAAAACTACATGTTTAGCCATGCAAGGCATTCTTCAACCCCCCGCATAGCCTACTGGGTAACGTAGTCTAATTGTTATTAACACATAACAACACACCAGGGAGTGGCAATCTCCCTAAGTAACATTTTGGGTTTACATGTACCCTCTGACCCTCGTATTGGAAGCCGTTGTTTCCGAGTGGCAGCAGAGCCTTTGCCTTACCAGGATTGGAAAATGCTGAACTGGGTAGGGTAATACCACAGCTTGACAATGTGGAAAGTATGTGAGGAATGCTGCTTTACACTACAGGCATGGCTCACCTGATGCATGTGTGAGATAGTTGAAGGGGCGAAGTGACAGGATACATAAAGAGGCTTAGAGGCCTTTATCAGTAGTGGAGAAGTGATGGGTTGTTAAAGTGGAGTGTCGGTTTAGAGACACCGGATATTATTTGTACTTGGATTATTATAGATTGATGGGCTCATTTTACATGACATTTTTTTGTTATCCAGATGTCTTTAGAGGGAGAGATTGTGGATGTAGTGAAGTTGAATGATGGAGGCTGAGAGAGACAGTATATTTGATCCATCATCAAGGAGGTCCATGTTGAGGATGTAATTAATGTGACACATGGAGGTTGAGAGAGAGAATGCTGAGGTCTAGATAGGCCGATGACGTCTGTGGAGTCTGACGTGTGGGCTTGATGTTTACTGGGCTGATGGAGGCCTAGGCTGTGGAGGGCGGCTTGATTATGCACCATGAAGGACACACGGCGCCTGGGGGAAAGTCACGCAGACTCCTGCCCACCCCTATGTCCACCATGATCCGATCCCAAACGGTATGAGCTGAGTGGCTCACTCAATCAGGGCCTGCAGTCAGGCGACCCACATACACAGACACGATGTGTGTGCCATCCATTCATTCACCCATGATACACTGATACTAAGGCCTCTGCTGTGTACTGTACCAAGCCTTGCACTCATATCTGCTTACAGTAAGACTCAAAGTCAAATCAAATCAAATGTATTTGTCACATACATATGGTTAGCAGATGTTAATGCGAGTGTAGCGAAATGCTTGTGCTTCTAGTTCCGACAATGCAGTAATAACCAACAAGTAATCTAGCTAACAATTCCAAAACGACTACCTTATACACTTTTATTTTATTTTTATTTTATTTCACCTTTATTTAACCAGGTAGGCTAGTTGAGAACAAGTTCTCCTTTACAACTGCGACCTGGCCAAGATAAAGCATAGCAGTGTGAACAGACAACACAGAGTGTAAAGGGATAAAGAATATGTACATAAAGATACATGAATGAGTGATGGTACAGAACGACATAGGCAAGATGCAGTAGATGGTATCGAGTACAGTATATACATATGAGATGAGTATGTAAACAAAGTGGCCTAGTTAAAGTGGCTAGTGATACATGTCTTCCATAAAGATGCAGTAGATGATATAGGGTACAGTATATACATATACGTATGAGATGAATAATGTAGGGTATGTAAACATTATATTAAGTAGCGTTGTTTAAAGTGGCTAGTGATGTATTTTCCATCAATTCCCATCAATTCCCATTATTAAAGTGGCTGGAGTTGAGTCAGTGTGTTGGCAGCAGCCACTCAATGTTAGTGGTGACTGTTTAACAGACTGATGGCCTTGAGATAGAAGCTGTTTTTCAGTCTCTCGGCCCCTGCTTTGAAGGACCGTAACGGGGAAGCTACAAAATTAGTCATAAACACATCCATAATTGTACAGCAGATTTCCAAATGGTTAGCCCTGCCTCTTACGTCACAACTTAGAGTAGTAAAGTCGCATTGCGTTCAAGGACAGTTTCAATAACAACCCATCTTGCTGTAGGCCCAATAACTGACGTCAGCTAGAACTGCCGAGTCAACAAGGACATCCTCGAATTACTGGAAACGTCATTAATTCATCTTCATTACCAAGCAGAAAACTGACAACTCACCCCCCTACCAGACCTACCGGACCAACACCAACATCAGCTATGAACTGATTTGTCATCAAAAGAAAGGCAGAGATCAGCTATTTCATCTGTGGTCAATTTCACACTCTTGTGCATATACCCTGCCTCTAGTCTTTTCTAGGAAAATTGTGTAATTCGTTATCATTATCAAGGTCGATACTAAAACTGAACTTGGCCATAGTTAATCTCTTATCAGTCGCCCAGGCTTGCAGTTTGAAGCCCTTCACTGCTCTGCCTCTGTTCCTCATGCAGTCCTTTTGTAAATCCTTGTTCCAAGCTACTCGTTATGGTGCTCTGTAATTATAGCCCCTTTCATAAGCCTCTTCAGAAACTCTCTGTGGCTTTCTTTCTCTTACTGACTGGGATTTGGTGTGTACTTTTGTACTATGTTTGGGGGTGGAGGGGTATGTGTGTATAAGTGTGGGTGACTGTGTGGGTGGGTGCATTTGATAATATAATATAATAATATATGCTATTTAGCAGCCGCTTTTATCCAAAGCTCTGCACCTGTGATCTGAGGACACTGTGTTTCATCAAGGGAACATATGGAGAGGGAGGAAATAGAGATGGACAGGGAGGGATTAAATGGTATGATAAATATTCATATACAACAGCATGAGGAATGATAATCTGTTTTGCACAAATCTAAACATGGTCAATAAATCTGTAATCCCTGTTCGTCACATGATGAGCTCTGGCTTTAATGAATGACTGATGTGATGGAGGGTTAATTTTGTTAACAATTATTTTTTTAATCAAACATTTTTCTATTTTTAAGGCAAAATAGACCCAGAAAAAAACTAGAACTAAAGAAACATTATTATTTATTTCAGTTGACTAAAATGAGAAGAGAAAAAATGTGTTCAGCAGTGGGAAGGACGGGTCACTCCAGGCAAACACAGCCTACATCAGCTGGTAAGCTGCGGTTGAGCAATCGATCAGTGTGGGCAGAGCAGCAGACAGGCTGAGCCTGTGCATGTGACTCTTGCTTCACCTAACTATCTCACCACCAGCTTTCTAGTTAGCTACCATTTGCCTGGTTAAAAAACACATGCTGCTTTACAACATTAAAAACAATAGCAGCACTGAGTTTAATAATAAAACAACAGTCTAGCTATGTTTATCTCTCCCTTGAGTAGGCTATAGAAAAGTAGGCTGTCTTTGAATATGTAATCTCATACAACCCTCACGCTTTTCCCACTGCATTTCATATACATGTTCTGTAGCCAACGTAGCCAAGTCTCCCTAACGCTTGGTCGCAAATGGCTCTTCCAATTGGACAATGACCCCAAGCATACTTCCAAAGTTGTGGCAAAATGACTTAAGGACAACAAAGTCAAGGTATTGGAGTGGTCATCAAAAAGCCCTGACCTCAATCCTATAGAAAATTTGTGGGCAGAACTGAAAAAGTGTGTGCGAGCAAGGAGGCCTACAAACCTGACTCAGTTACACCAGCTCTGTCAGGAGGAATGGGCCAAAATTCACCCAATTTATTGTGGGAAGGTTGTGGAAGGCTCCCCAAAACGTTTGACCCAAGTTAAACAATTTAAAGGTAACGCTACCAAATACTAATTAAGTGTATGTAACCTTCTGACCCACTAGGAATGTGATGAAAGAAATAAAAGCTGAAATAATGTTAATGTTAATAATGTTTTCGTCATTTTGACAATGACTAGATTAAATCATTATTCAAATGACAAAAATGTGACTAAGACTTAACGATATTTTCGTCAAAATGACTAAGACTAGACTACATTTTTTTTAAAGTGCCAAAATTAACACAGACGAGATGTGGATTAGAGCATTGTGTGTGTGTGTGTGTGTGTGTGTGTGTGTGTGTGTGTGTGTGTGTGTTACGTGCTCCACTTTCCACATTTTGGGGGATTTTCAGGTTGCCATAGTAACCGAATCAGTTCTGTAACAGAGACAAGTCTCCATGGCAACAGCACCAGTAGGCATGGAGGGGTTGGCATGTTCCAGTTAACCAAACAGTTCAGCATTTTTAGGAAAGACCTCGAAAAAGGACAGAACAGAAAAGAGGTGAGATTTCACTTCAGTTGCAGCAGAACTTCAATTCCAGTACACACAAATCTGTTCAAATCTCATGCCATCCTTCTCGTAGGTATTATTTTCTCAAAGCTTTTCTATACAGATGATGGTCTTGCTCTTGCCTTGATCGTACTACAACAGTAACACTTTGCCTCACAGTTGGGCTGACTTCGATAAACTGCCTCTTGGTCTAACTACTATATTATACTGTCCCGATTGGCCAGAAACTTTGACTTGTCACAATCTCACCTGCAGTTCATTAGGTTTTAAGAGCTTTATCAGGCTCTAATGAGGATAGTCATTGTATTAGGCCATTCATAATGTAGGCTACTGATAACACTAATAATGCTGTCTGCTAAGACCTACTGGCGCCAAAGTTCATGGAGAATAAGAGCACCTCCTCCCAGCTGCCCACTGCACTGAGGCTAGGAAACACTGTCACCACAGTCACCACTATAATTGAGAAGTTCAATAAGCATTGCCCTGCACTCGCCCAAGCCTCCCCGATTTCTCCTTCACCAAAATCCAGATAGCTGATGTTCTGAAAGAGCTGCAAAATCTGGACCCCTACAAATCAGTCGGGCTAGACAATCTGAACCCTCTCTTTCTAAGATTATCTGCCGAAATTGTTGCAACCCCTATCACTAGCCTGTTCAACCTCTCTTTCATATCATCTGAGATTCCCAAAGATTGGAAAGCTGCCGCGATCATCCCCCTCTTCAAAGGGGGAGGCACTCTAGACCCAAACTGGGTCTATATATCTATATATATCTATCCTACCCTGCCTTTCTACGGTCTTCGAAAGCCAAGTTAACAAACAAATTTCCGACCCTTTCGAATCCCACCGTACCTTCTCCGCTATGCAATCTGGTTTCAGAGCTGGTCACGGGTGCACCTCAGCCACGCTCAAGGTCCTAAATGATATCATAACCGCCATCGATAAGAGACATTACTGTGCAACCGTATTCATCGACCTGGCCAAGGCTTTCGACTCTGTCAATCACCACATTCTTATCGGCAGACTCAACATCCTTGGTTTCTCAAATGATTGCCTCGCCTGGTTTACCAACTACTTCTCTGACAGAGTTCAGTGTGTCAAATCGGAAGGCCTGTTGTCCGGACCTTTGGCAGTCTCTATGGGGGTGCCACAGAGTTCAATTCTCGGGCCGACTCTCTTCTCTGTATATATCAATGATGTCGCTCTTGCTGCTGGTGATTCTCTGATCCACCTCTATGCAGATGACACCATTCTGTATACTTCTGGCCCTTCATGGACACTGTGTTAACTAACCTCCAGACGAGCTTCAATGCCATACAACACTCCTTCCGTGGCCTCCAACTGCTCTTAAATGCAAGTAAAACTAAATGCATGCTCTTCAACCGATCACTGCCCGCACCTGCCCGCTCATCTGACTTAGAATATGTGGATAACTACAAATACCTAGGTGTCTGGTTAGACTGTAAACTCTACTTCCAAACTCACATTAAACATCTCCAATCCAAAATAAAATCTAAAATCGTCTTCCTATTTCGCAACAAAGCATCCTTCACTCATGCTGCCAAACATACCCACATAAAACTGACCATCCTGGCGCTCCAGCTCCAACAGGTGTATCTCACTGGTCACCCCCAAAGCCAATTCATCATTTTGCCACCTTTCCTTTCAGTTCTCTGTTGCCAATGACTGGAACGAACTGCAAAAATCACTGAAGTTGGAGACTCATATCTCCCTCACTAGCTTTAAGCACCAGCTGTCAGAGCAGCTCACAGATCACTGCACCTGTACATAGCCAATCTGTAAACAACCCATCCGACTACCTCATCCCCATACTGTATTTATTTATTTATCTTGCTCCTCTGCACTACAGTATCTCTACTTGCACATTAATCTTCTGCACATCTACCATTCCAGTGTTTAATTGCTATATTGTAATTACTTTGCCACCATGGCCTATTTATTGCCTTAACTCCCTTATCTTACCTCATTTGCACTCACTGTATATAGATTTTTTTTTCTTTTTTTTCTCTATTGTATTATTGACTGTATGTTTTGTTTATTCCATGTGTATTTTGGTTAAAGCTGCTGGTGCAAGCGATGTACAGTATCATTTTTTAACGTGGTACATGGTTTAACCTCCTGCTGTTTGCTTTAAATGATCAACCACAACTAACCTTGATTGTATTGATTTGTAAGAGGCTAATGAAATACACAATGGGACACGAACTGTCTGTCTGTGTGTTGAGCGCCAGAGAATTGGGTATATTGTAGGTAACAGGATCGAAGGTCCTGTAGATTCTTGTCTGGGCTGATGTCCATTCACCACAGGCCGCCTTTTATCGTCTATCATCACTACCATTCAGACTTGTACCATCAGCATTGTGTTTTGTTTGTGTGATTGTGTTCAAGTCAGGGGAACCAGGCCCTGCCACCCACTGGGCAGCCAGCCCTGCCAGGCCCACTCAATCACAGCAAAAGCACACAAAAAAAACATTACTGTTACAAAAATGGAATAGACGTTGAATTGATGTCTGTGCCCAGTGGGTGTGCTGTGCTCGTCGTAAACTATGAATGCGCTTTTGAACGAGCTGTAGAAACAGAACTTTCAGCAAAGTGACCTTTAAGCACTGGCAAGACGTGACACACAGAGTACAAAGGCCATGCACACGTGAAATAGCACATCACAAAGAAAGCACCACGTACTGCGCAGGTCTGCCTGCATCAGGATTGTTGCTGTCATCAGTGCGAACCATGGAGGTACCTATAGCTGAGAGACAACCAAAGGTGTTGTGTTGGAAATTGTAAAACAGGAAGGAGCACTGTGCTGTATCTGAACAGGTGCTTATATTACCTTAGAATGGGTCCAATGAGCCCTGGATATCAGCTGAGATCTGGCCGGCGATGATCACTGCGTGAATGGGGGTGTTCTTTACAGCTCAAAAACACCTGTTCTTGAGCTGTAAACACTGTCCTCTGCCCCTATTGCCCCTGGTCCACTTCAATATTAGGGCACTTTTGTCTTATGACTGCCTCATCACATACACCTGACCATCAAAACCCCACCATGATACACATAACAACCAAATAGACCGCTGATTGATTCTAAAACAGTGTAGTGTGAAGGTTAGTAAGATGACCCTCCAATTATTGATAGACAATACCAGAGATCAGGGCTGAATTTATATTTTATTTTGAGTATATTGATGCATTTGTCATTGTGTTTTGATAATTAATTACTTATCAAGGACACTGCTAAAGTCATATTTCACCTGAACGAAGTAACCTGTGGTGGTTGTGAAAATATGACCCAATTTATTTCTTCAGATTGCAACATTTACTTGTTTATTTGTTTGTTCATATGAACAAAGGATTTATAGGGACATATGAGAGAGAGAGAGAGAGAGAGAGGGAGAGAGAGAGAGAGAGAGAGAGAGAGAGAGAAAGAATGAATGCACTTGACCCTTCTGGCAGTCGCTGTCGTTGATGCTTGCATAAGACTGAAGGTCAGACATAAGCGCTGACTGCAGTTTTTCCTGTTCTGCAGCACTCAGAGTGAAGGGTCAAAGGTTGATCTGATAGGGATGTACACGATGAGCTCTGTTCTACTGGTAAGGAACACAGTATCTCATTTAGATAGGTACACAATGATCTCTGTTCTACTGGTACGGAACACAGTATCTCCATTAGAGAACTGAGGTAGCCCAAAAATAACTTTATAACACCTACAGTATAACACTATATATCCATATATCCACTGAAAACACACCATCACACTTTATATTACAATATTTTAATTCTTTATCTTTCTCATACACAATCTAACATTCACATAATTCACTATAAAAAGCCAATATATGTACTGTATTCACTTTGAACCCTTAACAGGTCCAATGCCCAACTCTCTGACGGGCCCTTTGTTCACAAGCTCTTTGATTTCTTCCTACTTCCTGAATGAAAGTGTTCACATTTACCTGGTGCCTTTTGAAAGAAAGTGTTCACACACACACCCTTTCATATGGTGACCTATTGTGGTTACCGCTATGTGGAATCAATTAGCAATCATGTATCATACATGTAGTTTAGATGTTCACACTTTACAAACACGTTTCATTTCTGTATTTCTTTGTACCTTTATTTAACTAGGCAACTCAGTTAAGAACAAATTCTTATTTATAATGAAGGCCTGCCTACCAAACACCTCCACGACAAGAGAGACACCACAACACTTCATAAAGAGAGAACTAAGACAACAACATAGCATGGCAGCAACACATGACAACAACATGGTAGCAACAAAACATGGCAGCACACAATGTTCCCCTCTCTGGGGCTCGAGGGCGCCAGACTGCCCTTCATTACACACACCTGTCACCATCATTACACTCATCAGCGATCATTGGACTCACCTGGACTCCTTAACTTTGTTGATTGCCCATTTATATCTGTCTGCTCCTCAGTTTGTTCCCTGTGTCAACATTGACGTCGTTACGTTTTGCCCTGTCCAGACGCTGTCCTTATTTGTTTCTTGTCTATTATCCATTAAATGTTCACTCCCTGTACTTGCTTCTCATCTCCCAGTGTCAGTCCTTACAGAATGCTGACACCACTATTTGAAGCATCGGGGAGTTCTTGTTTTTTGTTTTTGTTTGTGACGTCAGGTCCTGGTGCCACCGCCGATGGAACCGGGGGTGTCTCAGCTGGCTCATCTGACTTCCATGCCGTAGCTGGCTCGAGAGGTTTCCTTGCCTCAGTTGGCTCGGTAGGCTCCCATCCCACGTCATGCTTCAGCCGGCTCGTCGGGCTCCCACGCCTCAGCCGGCTCCCACGCCTCAGCCGGCTCGACGGGCTCCCACGCCTCAGCCGGCTCGACGGGCTCCCACGCCTCAGCCGGCTCGACGGGCTCCCACGCCTCAGCCGGCTCGACGGGCTCCCACGCCTCAGCCGGCTCGACGGGCTCCCACGCCTCAGCCGGCTCGACGGGCTCCCACGCCTCAGCCGGCTCGACGGGCTCTCACGCCTCAGCCGGCTCGACGGGCTCCCACGCCTCAGCCGGCTCGACGGGCTCCCACGCCTCAGCCGGGTCGTCGGGCTCCCACGCCTCAGCCGGGTCGTCGGGCTTCTACGCCTCAGCCGGCTAGTCCAACGCCATGCCTCAGCCGGCCCGTCAGGCTCGCCCAGGTGGGATGCAGGGTGGTGCCCCTAGAGGGGGGGGGGGGGTACTGTCACGCCTGCTCCCGCTTCCCCTCTCTGCCCTTCATTACGCACACCTGTCACCATCATTACATGCATCAGCGCTCATTGGACTTACCTAGACTCCTTTACTTTGTTGATTGCCCCTCTATATCGGTCTGCTCCTCAGTTTGTTCCCCATGTCAGCATTAATGTAGTTTATTTTTCCCCTGTTCAGACACCGTCCTTGTTTGTTTCTTGTCTATTATCCATTAAATGTTCACTCACTGTACTTGCTTCTCATCTCCCAGTGTCGGTCCTTACACAACATGGTAGCAGCACGAAACATGGTACAATCTTCTGGTACAAGGCTCAAACATCTTGTGACAGGTATACAGAGATGACCAGTTTACAGAGGAGTATCGAGTGCAGTGACGTGTCCTATAAGGAGCAATGGTGGAAAATCTGATGGCCGAATGGTAAAGAACATCCAGCCGCTCGAGAGCACCCTTACCTGCCAATCTATAAATCACATCGCATGGGTAGGATGGTCATCTGAATCAGTGTTAGTTTGGCAGCTGGGGTGAATGTGGAGCGATTACAATAGAGGAAACCATGTCTAGATTTAACCTTAGCTTGCAGCTCTGATATGTGCTGTGAGATATAGTTTATCTAGTAGACAAACCAGTTTAAAATCTATAGGTTTACCAAACGGTTAAGTGATTAACCATTAAGCGCAGTTGGATTAAGTGATGGTCAAATATATTTAAACAAATGAGAAGAGAATCATAGGAAAAGTTTTGTGAGCATTGCATTGTGAAAGGCAATTACTTTATATGAAAGATATTTCTAGATGAAACACTGATTAGGTTTGGTGAAAAGTTCCTTTGTGATTAGGCGTGTTGTACTAAGTCAATTGAAAAAGTGATTAAAGTTGTGAAAAACAGCCTTTTTGATTATCTGTTTTGAGTTTTGTACCAAGAGTTGTGAAATTTTACCAAATACTTGTGAAAATAGTACCAAAGCGATAAAAGAAACCCTGTTAAATAACCCTTTCTTTGAAAAAAAGGATGAAAAGGGTTCTAGGTAGAACCCTTTGCCTTACAAAGAACCCTCATCTCCCCCAAAAAAAGAATTGGATAAAAAACAGTTATTGATAGAACCTTATCACTCCGTAAAGAACCCTTTTGCAACCCTTTTTTCTAAGTGTGTAGAACTGTACCATAACTAGACTCTGCTAGGTACCAACACACACCATGCATTTGAACTAATCACAACTTTCTCATTAAAGCCCCAATCAGCGTAGCTGCCCTTGACTGCCACTTACCCAATGCTTATGGCTTTGATGGATGTGTGTTTAAAGAGGCGGACAACAGAGAGAGGGAGGCAGATGGCAGGGAACTGTTGTGTCTAATGAAGTCCGGGCCATCGTCATTGACCATGTGGAAAACAGAGGCCTTACCATGGCAGAGGCTGCCAGATTAGTTCACCCCAATCTGAAAAGATCAACTGTCAATTCCATCATGAGAACATTTCGGCAAGAAAACCGGTAAGTCTGCATTATGCTTTACCATTACATTTACAGTAAATGACATGTTGTAATGCATGTAAATTCACTAAACATGTTACAGTATTCTTACAGTATTATCTATAGACAGTATACTCAGTTCTACCCTTAGAATTGACAGAAGACCCCTTGGTGGTGGCCATGGCCGTGTGCTGACCGACCAGCAGGAATGGAAATGGTGAGGGCCAGGAATGACATGCGGCTGTCCGAAATAAAGCACGCCATTGAGGAGAACAATGACACCTTTGTCAATGTGGCATCCATCAGCCTACCAACAATCGCCCGACAGGTATCTCTGAAACACATTTACCTGGTGCCTTTTGAGAGAAAGAACAAACGAGTGAAACAACTGCGGGCCGAGTATGTTCAGATACAGCACTGTATACTGTATTACTGTTACTATTTGATACAAATCCTAATTCACAATATCATATTGAAATTATACTGTAAAAATAACTAACCAAAATATATTTTTAGAGGGTGCTGGTGTTTGATGCTGCTGTGAACCATCACAAGTATATCTTTATTGAAGAAGCGGGATTCAACCTGACCAAAACTCGGCACCGTGGGTGGAACCTTATCGGCCAATGGGTGACCGCCCAAGTGCCTTGACAACTTAGGAAAACATCTCCATGTGCGCAGCCATCTCTGAAGATGGTGTGGTAGAACATAGGCCATTACTTGGATCCTACAATGTTGCACACCTCATTGTGTTTCTCAATTAAATTGAGCAAGGTGTCAAGGTGAAAAGGACACCTATGTCATTGTGTGGTACTAAGTTAGGTTCCACCAGGCATGGTTTCGGGCCCATCCCCGTTTCGTGACCCTATACTCTCTTTTTTTCAGCACTATTGAGGATTTGTTTTTCAGCTTAGAGGTGGAAGGTGTACGATTGCCATTCGTGCCACCCTCCTTCTGGCTATGGATGAGGCATGTGACGACATTATTGCAGACCCATGTCAAGCTTGGATTCGCAATGCCAAAAGTTATTTCTCACGGTGCATGAACAATGAGGACATTCACTGTGATGTAGATGACCATTTTTGGCTAAATCCTCAAGACAGGCTTGATGCAAATTAATGCATGCTAAATGTGGTGTTTTATTTTCATTCATTTAATTTGTTTAATTTCTTACATTTGATTACAGACAGTACACCAATGTTGCAATTATTTATATGAATAATATATTTTGTTGCATGAATGATTGTAGAGGATGTCTTCATTGATCCCACCTTTAATTAAACATTGGATAGATATTATGGAAATGAATTTTCTGTACATTTTGTTGGGTTATGTAAGTGTATTGCCTAATGTGTAAACTGTGTAATCTACTGTAATTGACAGTACTGTAGCATATTACTTTCAGCACTTCTAGGGGCGATTTGAAACACACATAGCACTTTTTTGCTATTAGATTAACTGGTAATTAAAACAAATCAATTGAAAAGATATCGTTATGTTTTGTTTTGGTGATTAAACCAATGTTTTCATTACATTTCACAATGAACGTATATGTTGAATCAATGGTTGTGTGGTGAGAGATGTTTACAGTACAAATGAAAGCACAATGATGGGTTTTGACTGAAAGATTGGCTCCGTTACAAGTGTGACCGGTTTAGAGTTTTGCACTAAGAGTTGTGAAAATGTACTACATACACTACATGACCAAAAGTATGGGCATTAATATGGAGTTGGTCCACCCCCACCCTCCCTTTGCTGTAATAACAGCCTCCACTCTTCTGGGAAGGCTTTCCACTAGATGTTGGAACATTGCTGCGGTAACTTGCTTCCATTCAGCCAAAAGAGCATTAGTGATGTCAGGCACTGAACCATGAAAACATCCCCAGACCATTATTCCTCCTCCACCAAATTGTATTGTTGGTGTGATGCATGCAGGCAGGTAGTGTTCTCCTGGAATCCGCCAAACCCAGATTAGTCCGCCAGACTGCCAGATGGTAAAGTGTGATTGATCACTCCAGAGAACATGTTTCCACTGCTAAAAAGATGAATAGGACAGGGCTCAAAAGAAGGATGGGACATGGCTCAAAAGAAGGATCGGATATGGCTCCAAAAAAGGATACGACAGGGCTCAAAAGAAGGATAGGATATGGCTCAAAAAAAGGATAGGACATGGCTCAAAAGAAGGATAGGATATGGCTCAAAAAAAGGATAGGACAGGGATCAAAATAAGTATAGGATATGGCTCAAAAAAAGGATAGGACAGGGCTCAAAAGAAGGATAGGACATGGCTCAAAAGAAGGATAGGACATGGCTCAAAAGAGGGATAGGACAGGGCTCAAAAGAAGGATAGGACAGTGCTCAAAATAAGGATAGGACAGGGCTCAAAATAAGGATAGGCCAGGGCTCAAAAGAAGGATAGGACAGGGCTCAAAAGAAGGATAGGACAGGGCTCAAAATAAGGATAGGACAGGGCTCAAAATAAGGATAGGACAGGGCTCAAAAGAAGGATAGGACAGGGCTCAAAATAAAGGATAGGACAGGGCTCAAAATAAGGATAGGACAGGGCTCAAAATAAGGATAGGACAGGGCTCAAAATCCTCAGATGAAAATAATACAACAAATGTTTTGTTTGAATCAGTAATGTTACACATGCACTACTCTTTATTGCAGCAGCCAACTGTATGACTATCTGTGCCTTTATATAAATAACACAGACAGAACTGTAGGGGTTGGGGGAGCTGTCTTTCTCCAGTTGTGTGTGCATAATCTGGAATAATCTGGATTAAGACTGTGGACTGGACAGCAGTACTGAAGCACTGTGTTTAATGCAGCTGGGTTATGTTGTTGCTGCATCTACAGTATAACACCACAGACAGTAAATGGTATAGAGATACTGCTGACGTTCCCAGGTTAAGTGGGTGTGATACTCATAAATTTAACCTGAGCCACAATAGTACAGGTCAGAACACAGGCCCTGAGCCTTTCTGAGGAATGAAGAAGACATGTCTCTACAGTAATTGTGTTACGATGTGGTGTTATGGGCTACTGTTCTGGACAATTGAGCTAAAGGGTAATTCAAAATGTTTATAGAGTTTTGCATAGCTATAGATGCTGTGTATAGATTTGGTACAATGTGTTCAGAGAATAATGAACTGTTTCATGTTTGTGAGTGTGTGGATGAGTGGAGGCAAAGAGAGGATATTGGAGGTAGTAGAGTGAGCTCTCCATTGCTGTACAGTAACCGCATGGTGGAGAGAGGGACTTTCTGCTCTGTGAGTGAGTCATATTGTGGTTCTCTACTCTGCCCGACTGGACAATATGTCTTTAAATGGCACACCCACAGTATCTCCAGTCAGTGCTTAAGTGAACCTCTTGTCTGCGTCATGGCCCACTACAGGTCAGAGAACAGCTTCCTTTCCCACACCTTAGCAACTCAGCTACGTGTGTGTAAGTAAGAGAGGTGGGTGGTGTAGGTATTTAAGTGTAGTTTCCTGCAAATTACACAACGCCTGAGGTTGTGAGTGGCAACGAACACTATGGTGATGTCATTATTGGTTTGTGAGAGTAATTGTCAATGAGACACACAATGACAAAAAAATCCCACTGAGTGATGTCATTTACACCCAGTAAAATGTGCAGCTATTTTCTGTTATGTTTTGTCAAATTGTATTCTGGTTTTCTGTTTTCTATCAGGTGTGCTGTGTTGTAAGACACCTTTTAAATTTTTTGTTGTGTTAGAGCACGTCTTTTGTTGCGATAACTACTATTAGCAGATAGCCATGTTTACTACACTGTTAGCCATTTTTGTAATTTTATCAGTAACTTACTGTATTTATCAACAGTATGATACTGTTTACAGTAGATACAGACAACAGGGTCCAGATGCTACAGGCTGGCCACTGGCAGGGCCAACCAAGCATAGAGCAGCAAACCTTGTGAAGATGTCAGTACACACAATACACTACAGCGGCCTATCATTCCTCCAGTACTGTACAGTACACAGTCAATCAGAGAAGTCTGTGTCTGTCAGTCTGCAAGCAAAAGTAATAACCCAAGGCAAGTAAAGAACAGACACCATTTTTGTAAAAATAAATATTTAACTAGGCAAGTCAGTTAAGAACAAAAATTCCTATTTACAATGACGGCCTACCAGAAGGTCAAAGGCCTCCTGCGGGGACGGGGGCTGGGATGTTTTTATTTTTTATATATATATATATATATATATACAGTTGAAGTTGTAAATTTACATACACTTAGGTTGGAGTCATTAAAACTCATTTTTCAACCGCTCCACAAATTTCTTGTTATCAACTATAGTTTTGGCAAGTCGGTTAGGACATCTACTGTGTGCATGACACAAGTCATTTTTCAAACAATTGTTTATAGACAGATTATTTCACTTACAGTTTACTGTATCACAGATCCAGTGGGTCAGACGTTTACATACACTAAGTTGACTGTGCCTTTAAACAGCTTGGAAAATTATGTAATGGCTTTAGAAGCTTCTAATAGGCTAACTGAAATCATTTGAGTCAGGAGGTGTACCTGTGGATGTATTTCAAGGCCTACCTTCAAACTCAGTGCCTCTTTGCTTGACATCATGGGAAAATCAAAAGAAATCAGCCAAGACCTCAGAAAAAAATTGTAGACCTCCACAAGTCTGGTTCATCCTTGGGGCAATTTCAAAACGCCTGAAGGTACCACGTTCATCTGTACAAACAATAGTACACAAGTATAAACACCATGGGACCACGCAGCCGTCATACCGCTCAGGAAGGGGATGTGTTCTGTCTCCTAGAGATGAACGTACTTTGGTGCGAAAAGTGCACATCAATCCCAGAACAACAGCAAAGGACCTTGTGAAGATGCTGGAGGAAACAGGTACAAAAGTATCTATATCCACAGTAACAACGAGTCCCATATCGACATAATCTGAAAGGCCGTTCAGCAAGCAAGAGGCCACTGCTCTAAAACCGCCATAAAAAAAGCCAGACTACGGTTTGCAACTGCACATGGGGACAAGATTGTATTTTTTGGAGAAATGTCCTCTGGTCTGATGAAACAAAAATAGAACAGTTTGGCCATAATGACCATCATTATGTTTGGAGGAAAAAAGGGGAGGCTTGCAAGCCAAAGAACACCATCCCAACCGTGAAGCACAGGGGTGACAGCATCATGTTGTGGGGGTGCTTTGCTGCAGGAGGGACTGGTGCACTTCACAAAATAGATGGCATCATGAAGAGGGAAAATGATGTGGCTATATTGAAGCAACATCTCAAGACATCAGTCAGGAAGTTAAAGCTTGGTTGCAAATGGGTGTTCCAAATGGACAATGACCCTAAGCATAGTTCCAAAGTTGTGGCAAAATGGCTAAAGGACAACAAAGTCAAGGTATTGGAGTCACCATCACAAAGCCCTGACCCCAATCCTATAGAAAATTTGTGGGCAGAACTGAAAAAGCATGTGCGAGCAAGGAGGCCTACAAACCTGACTAGGTTACACCAGCTCTGTCAGGAGGAATGGGCCAAAATTCACCCAATTTATTGTGGGAAGCTTGTGGAAGGCTACCTGAAATGTTTGACCCAAGTTAAACAATTTAAAGGCAATGCTACCAAAAACAAATTGAGTGTATGTAAACTTCTGACCCGCTAGGAATGTGATGAAAGCAATAAAAGCTGAAATAAATCACTCTCTACTATTATTCTGACATTTCACATTGTTAAAATAAAGTGGTGATCCTAACTGACCTAAGACAGGTAATTTTTACTAGGATTAAATGTCAGGAATTGTGAAAAACTGAGTATAAATGTATTTGGCTAAGGTGTATGTAAACTTCCGACTTCAACTGTATATAGGACAAACACATCACAACAAGAGAGACACCACAACACTACATAAAGAGAGAACTAAGACAGCATTATAGCATGGCTGCAACACATGAAAACACAGCATGGTAGCAAAACAACATGGCAGCAGCAGAACATCGTAGCAGCACAAGACATGTTACAAACATTATTGGGCACAGACAACAGCACAGGGCAAGAAGGTAGCGACAACAATACATCACGCAAAGCAACCATAACTGTCAGTAAGAGTGTCCATGATTTCATCGGATATGAGTAGACAGATATTGGAATACATGAGAGAAAGATGTTTGACCCAGCATCAGAGGATACATTCCAGGGAAAGAAAGAGAGAGAGAAAATTTGAAAAGAGAGAAAGATGGAGAATAGAGTCAGAGACACCATCAAAGAGAGAGAGAGGGGGAGGGAAAGAGAGAAAAGGAAAATATAGAAAGACGGGTAGAAGAAAGAGAGAGTTATCTGAGTAGTCATGTCCTGGGCTGTTTGATTGTTCTTGGTGTGTTCCAGCGAGCCAGCAAACAGACAGGAAACAAGAGGAAGAGGATAAGACAGCAGAGTAGAGAAGAGAGGAGTGACTCACTCTGCTCAGTCCTGTGGTTGTGGTGGTCTTGTGATTACTGCTCCCATTGCTTTCTTGCTCTCTCTCTCTATCTCTCTCTCTCTCTCTCTCTCTCTCTCTCTCTCTCTCACTCACACACATTGTTACTGTCTGTATCTACAGATTCTTTCTTCTGGTGAAGACACAGCATGGTGTGGTGTGGTGTGGTGTGCATGCGCGCGTGCCTGCCTGCCTGCCTGCCTGCGTGCGTGCCTGCCTGCCTGCGTGCGTACCTACGTGTGAGCGAGCATGCGTGTGTCACACCCTGGTCTGTTTCAACTGTCTTTGTGCTTGTCTCCACCCCCCTCCAGGTGTCGCCCATTTCCCCCATTATCCCCAATGTTTTTATACCTGTGCCCTCTGTTTGTCTGTTGCCAGTTTGTTTTGTTTGTCAAACCTACCAGCGGGTTTCCCCTTGCTCCTGTCTTTTTCTAGTTCCTGTTTTCTAGCTTTCCCGGTTTTGACCATTCTACCTGCCCTGAGCCTGCCTGCCGCTCTGTACCTTGTCACACCACCCTGGATTATTGACCTCTGCATGCCCTGACCCCGAGACTGCCTGCCATTCTGTACCTTACGGACTCTGATCTGGATAACTGACATCTACCTGCCCTTGACCTGTCGTTTTGCCTGCCCCCTGTTCTAGTAATACACTTTTGTTACTTCGACACAGTCTGCATCTGGGACTTCTCCTGAAACGTGATAGCATGTGTGTTTTCATACGAGCATGTCTGCGTGACTGTGTTTGTATCTGTGTATGAGGTACCCCATGCTCACACTATCTAACCTTCACTGCACCTGTCCCTACAACAACCCCTCAAGGCCTTGCCTTCACTTCCTCTCTCAGTTTCTCTGACAACTGTCTCATATTAACTCCCACTTTCACTTCCTGGTTTAAGCAGTGGCTGTCTTACAACAAACAAGAACAGGGCAAAGAAACCAGTCCTGCCAGGAAGACATAAAGGGAGATAAGAAAACAACAACATCAGTACAGGTAAAATGTATATGTAAAAAAATATATATATTTATTGTAGTCCAATGTTTTATTGTGGTATTGAAAATATTTCATCACCACTATCAGTAAGAGTGATATTATTATTTTTGAACCTTTATATAACTAGGCAAGTCAGTTATTAAGAACACATTCTTATTTACAATGACGGTCTACATCGGCCAAACCCGGACGATGCTGGGCCAATTGTGCGCCACCCTATGGGACTCCCAATCACGGCCGGTTGTGATACAGCCTGGATTCAAACCAGCGTGTCTGTAGTGACGCCTCTTAACACTGAGATGGAGTGCTTTAGACCGCTTCGCCACTCGGGAGAACAATGCCATTTGTTCAGATAACAGATGATTTATTGATCTATTAAATAATTCCTTCAGGCATCAGTCTCACTTCAGAATCCAAACCGGATGTAATATATTTCTTGCCACTAGTTGGCTTTGTGACGCTAGTCTGATTTCCAATAGCGAACACTGTAAACAGAAAGAGTTGCGTACTTCTTCACCCAGCACGGTCACTGAGCTGGCAAGCTAAAGTTAGCTAGTGAGTCACAGAAATGTACGTTCAGTCTGTTAATTATTTCAGTCCGATTGGACTTATCCTACTCAAATCAACATGGCTCAACATAGTTTTTCGTTTTTGACCTCGACATTCTTGCTGGATAGATACTTTGATAGCTAACATGTGGGCTAATCTCCTGTGGATGCCTCCCTCTAGTTCCCTAGAGCAGCAGACCGGTTAGTCAACTTTGCTTTCGAACATTGTAATCATCTGTAAAGTTGTTTTACATTAAATCACACTAGCTAGCTAGCTATATTTTGTTAAAAAGCCTGTTGATGTAATTGGTTGTTTATTTGGAGCTAGCTTACTAAGCTATCACTAGCTAGCTAGGTGGTTAATGTGGCGTAGGCAACAGTACCTTTACAGTGTTACTGAATGACAACAATATAGCCTTGTAGTTGGCAAGTTGGTTGATATGGGGTGCAGTAGGCTATAGTACAACAGTACTAAATGATAACAACGTGCCTTGTCACTAGCTAGTAGTTGGTTGATGGGGTGTGGTAAATTAGGCTACAATACAGCAACAATAGCCTTCCTACTGTTCTGTTATTCGTTGGGTCTGGAAATGGTTAAATTAGATAATATTATAGAAATATCACACATTCCTGCAGCTGGGGTGGTGTCACATTGTCTTTATCCATACCATAGCTGCAGCTATGCCTTTTACTTGAGAGCTCTGTCTTTGCCAGGTCTCCCTTGACAAAATAATGTTTTTTTTGACCTGGTAAAATAAGCTTGTGTCCACTCTCACTAGATATAATTGTGTGGTTCGGTGGCAGATTTTCAAAAGAAAATAGACATATACAGTATATCATCAGCAATTTTCAACCAGATAAGATACACAGCTAACCCACATTTAATTGAATTCATAAATGTGGACACTAATTATTGTTAATATTCCAATCCTCTAGGCCCTCCATTCCCAAACCTGAAGCCCCCTGTCCCCAGCAGGAAATACCAAGAAAAACTTCCTATTGAGGAAATGTAAGATAACTAACTCAATGTCATATTTAGATTTAGGGTTACTGACATGAACAGAAGCATATACAAGCAATTTATCAAATGTATTTTATAAAGCCCCTTCTTACATCAGCAGTTGTCACCAAGTCCTTATACAGATACCCAGCCTAAAACCCCAAAGTGCAAGCAATGCTGATGCATAAGCACAGTGGCTAGGAAAAACTAGAGAGGAAAACCTAGAGAGGAACCGGGTTCTGGGGGGTGGCCAGTCCTCTTCTGGCTGTGCTAGTGGAGGTTATAAAACAGTACAGCGTTTTAGGCCAGATCGTTCTTCAAGATCGTTCTGCCTCAGGTCCTGCAGCCTTTATTTAATTGTTGTAGACTAAGCCCTAGAGGTTTTGTAACGTCACAGGATTTAGCATACTTGTCAATCCAGATCTGAATATTTGATATCCTTTTTACTGTACACTGTTTTTTTTTCTCCTAAGCTAATCACTGAATGTCCTACTACAAGGATGTGGTCAGGTTGACACACTTATGAGCCACAATAACACAGATCACACACACCACAGATTGCGAGGGCAAGTACAATGATCAGTTGGGAAATTGAAGTCTGCTGCATGGTTGCCCCACATACAAACACACTTAATTTAGGTTAGTGTGTAGTCTAGGCTTTATCGTTAAAATAATATAGTGTCTATCTTTCAGATCTGTCAACTAGGCTCGGTGGGTGTTTCCACAAAGATGTTCCAGACCTGGAGTGGCACGCTGGAACTTCCAGAGGCTTGTAGACCTGAAGCAGTGTGAGGTAGGTAATTATCACACACACGTATACACACTCACTCTGTTTTGGTGTATAATTATTTTCACTTATGAAAATTGTTCCTCTCTTTTAGATCTGACACCCCTACTAGCTCAACCACAGTTCTCACAGCTGCAGTCGTCTGCTCCTGCACCTGCTACACCGGCCACGACAGGTGATTCAGGTAATTATCACATGCTTGTATAGACACACGCATACTCTTCCTCACTTTGGGCTCTATTCAATCACATCCACTTTAGCCGACATCTGCATAGCAGTTGTTTTGGCGGTGTCTGAGATGAAACTGTGTTAGAGCTGTCAAATTCACCAGCGGCTCCTGGCATTATACCTAAAGCGGACATTGCCGTTGGCTGCACAGAGTCGTATTAACAGAAATCTCATGCAGCCCTGTTTACAAGTTAGAACACGGGAATTTGAGATGTAATCTCCACCTCATTTAGGCTGATATAAATCCTCATTATTTAGTTGAATGATTTAGAATTTGAGCATTATTTCTCTATAACCTGCACTTTCTCATTCTGAACTTGTAACGCGAGTAGGACGGGTGTAGTTTCGTGTCAGTGATCAACAGCAGCTTCTTCCTGATTTGACAGATCCTACTCAGTTATACCTCAGACACCGGCAAAACATCAGCTATGCGTGTGTCGGCTATCGCCGGTTAACTCTTAATCTGATTGAATCTAGGCCTTACACTCATTCAGTCTGTTTAGTTGTATGATTATTGTCAGTTAAGAAAATTATGCCTCTCTTTTAGATCTGCCACCCCCAGCAGTCCAGCAGTCCTCTGCTGTGGTATTTAATTTACCGGCTACACCGGTTCCTACTACACTGGCCGTGAAGGGAGAATCTTTTGAGGATTCCCAGATGGATACAGGTCATTTAGAATGATATTACATACACATACGCTCACTCACACCAACAGATGTGCACACAAACATGTTGTTGAACTGTATACTTACTGTCACGTTGTGCATCTCTCTTTCAGATCTGCCATGCACTCCACCACTACCCCAGACAGCCTCACCCAGAAGTGCATGCACCGGGCCTATCACAAAGCAGAGATGGGTGGCTGACAAGGAAAAATAAAATACAACATGCACACACACTCTCTCTGTTACACACACATTATCCCCAATGTAAATAAATTGTAATTATTTTATTTTAGGATTGGAGATATCTTACGCCTACATATTCATTATCAATAGCTACACAATTACTCTATCCAATCAAAGTGTGATTGATAATATTGTAAGATTATTGCTTAATTTGTAGTTTGAGGAAATTCTGTGTGCTTTTTTTCTGAGTTGAAAAACATGCCTCCCTCTCTCTCTCACTCACACACACCCAATGTAAATACATTGTTTATTTTATGTATGCTCTATTTTATTTGAGGATTGTGTGCAATAAAGTACATTCACAGTTAAAGCAACAGTTTGGTTTATTGGATATTTCTCTGATTAAAATAAATAAATGACCAAAAGGAAGTTGGCAGACCTACAACCAACCCCCTGGGAGTGTGTGTAGGTTTTGTCATCTGGAGCTGACACGGCCCCAACAGCCCTCACATATGTACAGGGTTCCCATGAGTGGCAGGCAAATATGTTTGTTTTGCAAAATACGTTTTTATGTACCAAGGCCATTCCCTGGCTACCCACCCAAATCGCTCAGGCTAAACTGACTTTTGTTCTCCACAATGAATGTATGTAAAACTCAGGATGAGATATCAGGCAACCAAGGCCAAGGAATGGCGAAAGAGATGACCTGGAGGGAGTTCCAGACCTCAGCTTTTTATGAAGCAGAAAACCACAGATGGTTGGCTAACAACAAAAAATGACACACACACACGTAAACACATTGTAATTACTTGTTTATTTTATATGTATGCTCCATTTTATTTTAGGTTTGGAGATATTTAGGGCTACAGATTGTTATCCATTTCCCACAACAGACATATGCAGTTGTGCTTACTCAGTTGGTGGAGAGGTCATGGTTAGGAGAAATGGTGGCTGACAAGGAAAAATAATAGAGTGACCAATAGTTACTGTATTGTGATAGTTTAGTGTTTTAATTACTCAACAAGTAGCGCCCCAAGATGGGATCCAACTGTGTCTCAAAAGCAGTATAAAAGGTCAAATAAGGTCACCAGAATTTCTGTTACAAGTCTGGCTCCCACGAATCAGGTGCAGGTGCTTACGCCAATCCACCTTCCCTATCCACAATGCCCTAGCAAAACCAAAACATACTAGAATGTAACAGCTCTCTCTGTTGCCCCTAGTGGCCATTTTACACGTCATTTCCCGACATCCTCAAACATGGATGCACGTCTAACCTGGCTGATTATGTCACCACTCTGAACAAACAATGCTTTTTAAAAAAGTAGACAGTGCAGGTGTGCCATGTATTTGTGCATATTTTTGCATTTACGTTCAAATGTCTGCAGAAGTTAAAGTGTTGCCCCTTTCTTCTCTTGTGAGGCATGTCCCAACATATACATGGTAATACAACGGTCAACAAACATGCCTGTCAATACAATGTTCAGTTCAATTAGCTGTAGCATGATATCAATATATTGCACAATACTACATACTCACCCAGATACATCTTGATATTAGGAAACTACAAGCCGTTAAAACAAATGGGTCATTCTCTGACTAAAATATCCTGTCACATTTGAACATAACAAGTCATTCCAAGAAATCATCACACAACTGTTTGTGTTATTTGGTGTTTGTACCTACTCCACATTTCACAACTACATACGCATTTCCACATTTCACATATTCCTATTTCGCAACTGTTTGAGCCACAATATTACATTACAGACCCATTCTGCCTCCTGCTGGATATATTTAGTACTATTTGACAGCATGATCCCTTTGCATTGTAGAGTGATGGGGACACCTGCTGGTGGCAGAAAACATGTGGACTGCTGATGTCCTTGAATGATTTGATTCATTTAAAGGCGTCCTTTTGCTTCCCATCTGAAAAAGTTATTGCATATACTATTTTCTACATTGCAGAATAATAGTGAAGACATCAAAACTATGAGATAACACATATGGAATCATGTAGTAACCAAAAAAGTGTTAAACAAATCAAAATATATTTGAGATTCTTTAAAGTAGCCACCCTTTGCGTTGATGACAGCTTTGCACACTCTTGGCATTCTCTCACCCAGCTTCATGAGGTAGTCACCTGGAATGTATTTCAATTAACAAGTGTGCCTTCTTAAAAGTTCATTTGTGGACAGTTTCATCAAGCTCTATGATGAAACTGGCTCTCATGAGGACCGCCACAGGAAAGGAAGACCCAGAGTTACATCTGCTGCAGAGGATAAGTTCATTAGAGTTTCCAACCTTAGATTGCAGCCCAGATAAATGCTTCACAGAGTTCAAGTAACAGACACATCTCAACATCAACTGTTCAGAGGAGACTGTGTGAATCAGGCCTTCATGCTTGAATTGCTGCAAAGAAACCACTACTAAAGGACACCAATAATAAGAAGAGACTTGCTTGGGCCAAGAAACACGGACAATGACCCAAAACAGCTCAAATAAGCAAAGAGAACCCCTTCAATGAGTAGGTGTTCTAAAACTTTTGACCGGTAGTGTATTATGACGACATTTTGTGACGTTGTTGCTCGTTTTGGTCTTCGGCAAAGGTTTCTTTGGATGTGCTCCCTCAGAACAACAGATCAATCAATACATGCTTTATTTCAAATGGGTATTGTGTCCATTCCTTATGTCACAGCTTACTGGAATACATTTGTCAATAATATCTGCTGGAAAAAAGTCTGGTTATTACAACACAAATACCTGCTCGTTAACAAGGTCAAAGATGTCTCTTTCAGAATGATCCATAAGTATTACCCTGCGAATCAATACCTGAAGAAACTCAAAAAAGACATTAACATTAACTGTACTTTTTGGGTTGAGCATCCAGAAACAGTTTTGCATTTATTTTTGTCATTGTCTACATGTAAAGAAATGACGGAAAGATATTCATAGTTTTATAATTGCTAATATTCTTGATGACTTTTGTTTTTTATGGGAGAATGTGCTGCTCAGTTTCCTTAACTGTAATAAGGATAAAGAAAAACAATTGTACCTCATCAATCTAATTGTGCTAATGGCAAAATGTAATATTCATAAATGTTAATTCACGAATGAACACTCTTCCGTGTTTTCTATAAGGAATTTGAACAGTACATTAAGACCATTCTACATTCTTCCATTAAGAAAGCTGTTAAAACAATCAATATGTGTGTATCTTTTAATGTCTTTGCATAATCTGTAGTTTGTTGTACTTCCTAGCATATGTTATCATTGTCTGTTTGCATACTTCTTGTATGTATACTGGTTTTTCTGTATATTTTATTTAAAAAATAATACGATTTATTCGGATGCTCCTGCACACATTTTTTCCTGAGGCAAGCCGAAGTTCGGTAGCTGAAGTCTACACCCCTTCGTTGGTGATTGGTCAACAGTTGGGATTCTTCGATTAAGTGTTTGTTGCACTGAGCTCACTAGCTTGTGGTCACAGATAGAACAAGAACATTGAGCTAACTAACAATGGATTAGTCATAGATAGAACAATGAGACAGATATTTCACCGGATGTATAAATGTGAAGCATCCTCTTAGCGTTTACACTCACTACCAAGTATGGTAGAGAGAGGAAGCCCACTGGCTTGCAGCGGGAGAAGATGGAACAAGGTGGATTTTGGCCGACATTCTGCACATTTTCTCAATAGTTTTTTGTTCCAAACAAGAATCTGTTATGAACAGAGTGGACTAAGTTTTGTAACATTACCCTTTGCAAAAATTCACATTGTTTAAAAGGAGTGTCAAGGCAAAATGAGTTACTGCACACATGCATTTTAAAGAGGAGGCGTTCTCTAACAGAAATATGCAGATGTATGCTAGAACGCGCCAGAGGGATCTCGCTAGCTCATGCTTGGCCCTGCCCACCTTCTTGCTGGTGCTGCCCACTATGACTCATTTGTTCCCATTGGTCTTGTTATTCTTTAAATTACGGATCGCAACCAACTGAAAAGTGCACACAGCGCCACCTACTGTACTGGAAAGTGAGGCTCGTTATTCATCTATAAATCTTATCTAGCCCTGTGTTCCACCAACTGTTCTGGAGTGTGAATTCATTACACTTTGAGACACAAAAAAGGGAGGGGAAAAGGGAAGAAAAATTGCCCTACCAACTAACCCTACACCCATTAAAACCTCACCAGTATTCCACTACATGGCCCTGATCTTACACCAGACCGGCAGCCTGGGAGGACGGGACTCTATCATTCAACACATCTTGTAACTCCTCTGCAGTAAAATCACACGTACACTAAAGTACCACTCTGCAGCTGCCACCACAACATCTATTTTCTGAGATGTATGTTTCATTTCTGCGTTACACTTAATAACCATGGAGATGAACACTAAGAAGCCAACCTTACCAAAGCACATGTTATTCCTACCACTCTATTGGCCTCGGTCTACTGACAAGTAACCTCTTAAGATCCCTTGCCCTGGACCCATCTTCCTCTACTACTCTCTTCACTGCCTCAGCATAAGACACCTCTGATCCTGGAAACCTCAACCTGTCTTTCTCTCAACGGACACTTCTGCTCTCCAACACCATAGTTCCCCCGTATAGTTAACAAACACAACCTTTCCCACAGATACTACACATTCCTTTTTGCTCATGCCCTCCTTCACACTTCTCACATCCAGGAACGTGCCCTCCTACACACTGCTGCAACATGACCATAAGCTTAGCACCTAAAACACCATAATGGGTTCTGGACAATAGCTCTCACGGGATAACTGACAGATCCTAACTTGACTTTGTTGGGTAAAGATTGCATCAAAACTCAGCAGGACAGACAGTGTCTTCTCCACCTAGTCTGCGTCGCACCAAATGGCAGGCATCACAGACATCGGGAAGTAATTCATCTTCCCTCTCGTCAACTTTGCATATTCAGCTAGCCATTGGCTCGACCAACTCCGTCCCCCCCCCCCCCCCCCCCTAGTTTTTCAAGTGAAGGTCTTTTAATGGAGCATGCGAGGCAAAGACATTTACTTCACCTAGCCGAGTTATGCTAGGAGGAAAACTGAACCTAGTATGCAGACGCCTTCAGGAAGAAAGTTGTATGGAAAAAAATGTCACTTTTGGAGTAACAACGACAATCTGCTTCTTTAAAGGGAAACTTCACCATTGTTCAACTTCATATTCATCATCTTCAACAACATTCCAACATTAACATATATGAATATGGTGGGTTTCTACCACAGGAGGTTGGTGGCACCTTAATTGGGGAGGATGGGCTCGTGGTAATGGCTGGAGAGGAATCAGTGGAATGGTATCAAATACATCAAACACATAATGTCCATGTGTTTGATGCCATTCCATTTGCTCCGTTCTGGCAATTATTGTGAGCCGTCCTCCCCTCAATAGCCTCCACTGGTTTCTGTGTTTTGTAGTAAAAACGGTAGAGGAAGATAAGTGTTTCCAATGACATCATCGGTGTGTATCGTGTGATCTTGACCAATTTACTAATTGGTTTATAATGTCATTGGAAACATTTATCTTGCTCTATATGTTTTACTACAAAACATAGAAACTGTACAATTGTCACAAATGTTGATGTTAAGGTGGTGCTGGAGAGGATGAATATAAAGTAAAAAATAATGTTACATTTCCCTTTAACTGCTAATGTCCCATTATTACATGATTGTTTGTAAGCATTATTGGGCTTATTTGTTCATGTTTAAACAACATCAGTATTGTATGTATAACCCATAATAATATACACATCAAGCATTTTAACAGTAGCTAGCGGTGTGTGGGTAAAATCACCGGGGAAGCCAATCCAGGGAAAAAAAAGCCATATTACAACCTATGTGTAACCTGTTAGTTCATATGCCTCGACACTGTGATATATACTGTAGGCCTCAGGCCAAGACAATAAGAAGACACAGTGGCAGAATAAATTCAACCAGACATTTGTTTCATTACAAAACCGGAGTTTTGACTATTGATTTAGAACCACACAGAGTTAAAGCAAGTCGCAAAGAAAACAGGAACTGCATCCACTATTCCAGCATCATTTCAACTTCAACATTTTATCATAATCTTATCACCTATGCTTAGTCTAATACATCCACAACTAAAAAATATAAAAAACGATTTAGTCCAATCAAAGTAAGCTAAATATGATGTGGCTGTTGATGGTACTGATTTCTGTGTGTGTGTGTGCACGGTGTGTGTGTGTGTGCGCGGTGTGTGTGTGTGTGTGTGCGTGGTGTGTGTGTGTGCGCGGTGTGTGTGTGTGTGTGTGCGTGTGTGTGTGTGTGCGCGGTGTGTGTGTGCGCGTGCGTGCAAGAAGAAAAAACATGTTGACTCACAATACTTGTAGAGAAATGCCAATGCCATCCTCCTCTTTCATGTTGCCTAAACGGTCTATGACTCTGTCATACAGTACATGCTTTTGGTTTTTATTTTCCTAGGCCACCTGGTTAAAAAACTTGCTTGCTAGCCTAACTTCCTTTCATGTGCATCGATGCGCCAGGCCGGCTAGTTAACATTCGCATACTACGTCTAGCTACATGTTGAACTTCAACCCTCTCAGTCCAGGGGTACGATATAATTTATTTATGGTTGGATCAGAATCCCTGTTATAATCATTGGACAGTATGGTGAATTAAGTAAAACCACAAGTCCAAATCCTTATAGCCATCCATGGTTAATTTAGGAGATGGACGATTTTAGCTCGCTAGCTAGCCACCGGAGGACAATAACATATAGAGATGAGATTTGTCCTGTCAATAATGATGTTTGGCTTGTGATGTGATTGGTCTGAAGCTAAATCCAAACTGGCTTCCCTTAAAACGTTTTTTTTTTGTGCACCAGGACCATTCACCGATGAGCTCACTCAGTGTAGCTCAATGCTGATTAGCTATGATTTTATTATTATTTATCAAGGGAAGCCAAATGCTTGTCGTCTTCCCTTGCATTCAATGCTATGGGCGGCAGCAATGTCATACTCTTCCTGACCAAACAGCATCAGATAATGTAGATATGCTACACATACTGAGACAGAGGGGCGGTGTTTCGTTCATTCGGATGCTTTCTCCGATGGAATACATTCAGCCTCTTGCGAATTGAAGAAAATGAAACACAGAGACTATAGAAAAATAATTTTGTATGTGTTTTCTTGGTAATTTTGGGGGGGAAGCAGGCCACTGTATTTACACACTGTCACTGACCCTGAATCTGCCAGGTCTATCCACTGAAAGATGGCTTGGTTAGAATCTGTTAGATTATTCTTTGGACACTGTGCTAACACTGTGCCAAACGAGCTTCAATGCCATACAACACTCCTTCCGAGGCCTCCAACTGCTTTTCAACCGATTGCTGCCCGCCCCCTCCCGCCCGACTAGCATCACTACTCTGAACGGTTCTGACTTAGAATATGTGGACAACTACAAATACCTAGGTGTCTGGCTAGACTGTAAACTCTCCTTCCAGACTCACATTAAGCATCTCCAATCTAAAATTAAATCTAGAATCTGATTCCTATTTCGCAACAAAGTCTCCTTCCTTCACAAACATACCCTCGTAGAACTGACTATCCTACCAATCCTTGACTTCGGCGATGTCATTTACAAAATAGCCTCTAACACTCTACTCAGCAAATTGAATGTAGTCTATCACAGTGCCATCCGTTTTGTCACCAATGCCCAAAATACTACCCACCACTGTGACTGTCGCCAAACCCACTGGCTCCAGGTCATCTATAAGTCTATGCTAGGTAAAGCCCCGCCTCATCTCAGCTCACTGGTCACCATAGCAACAGCCACCCGTAGCATGCGCTCCAGCAGGTATATTTCACTGATCACCCCCAAAGCCAACACTTCCTTTGGCCGCCTTTCATTCCAGTTCTCTGCTGCCAATGACTGGAACGAATTGCAAAAATCACTGAAGTTGAAGTCTTATGTCTCCCTCACTAACTTTAAGCATCAGCTGTCAGAGCAGCTTACCGATCACTGTACCTGTACAGAGTCTATCTGTAAATAGCACACCCAACTACCTCATCCCCATATTGTTACTTGCTCTTTTGTACTGCAGTATCTCTACTTGCACATCATCATCTGCACATCTATCACTCCAGTGTTAATGCTAAATTGTAATTATTTTGCCGCCATGGCCTATTTATTGCCTTACCTCCCTACTCTTCTACATTTTCACAGATTTCATATCGTGTTATTGACTGTAAGTTTGTTTATCCCATGTGTAACTCTGTGTTGTTGTTTTTGTAGCACTGCTTTGCTTTCTCTTGGCCAGGTCTCAGTTGTAAATGAGAACTTGTTCTCAACTGGCCTACCTGGTTAAATAAAGGTGAAAAAAATACTTAAAAAAAAAGATGTACTGCTGTAATAATGAGGATGGAAGTGTGGTGCTGTTGCCTGTTGGTGACTTTGATGACTACTCTGAGGCTCTCAGAAAAGCAACCCCCCAGCTGATTGTTGCCAGACAAACCAAATTTGCTGAAGTACACTAGAATGAACAGAACCATTGAATTCCCCATAACTGAGTGCTTCATTGAAATACAGTGGGCTTGTTCGGCATTGTAGCCGATAGTGCAGGCAACTGCCGACTGACTGATCTTGCAGCATAAATAACTATTCCTTATTATTTGTAGATCAGTCAGTCAGTCACAATTTACCCATGATACATTATGTTTTTGATCCTCTCGAACATGGCTAGTGATTGGGCTTCTTCAACGTTGCAGAGGACAGTGCAGGAGACTGCCGATTGACTGACTGATCTACAAAGAACTTTGCATCATAAATAACTACTCATTATGATTTGTAGATCAGTCAGTCAGTCACAATTTACCCATGATACATTAAGGTTTTGATACTCTTGCACACAGGCCATTGGGCTCGTTTGACTGGTAAGGCGAAAGCAACTGACTGTAGATGAAAGTTGAGGAGTGAAGCCGGGGGAGATGCAGCTGCGACAGCCAAAAGTCAGACACTGATGTGGTTTTCCAACAGTCGATGCAACATCAAATCAACTTTGACTTGTCACATACGCTGAATACAACAGGTGTAGACCTTACTGTGAAATACTTACCTACAAGCCCTTAACCAACATTGCAGTTTCAAGAAAAATAAGAGTTAAGAAAATATTTACGCAATAAACTAAAGTAAAAAAATGAACACAATAAAATAACAATAACGAGGCTATATGCAGGGTCAATGTACATGACAGCAGTGGTAATTGAGGTTATAGGTACATGTGGGTACGGGTAAAGTGACTATGAATAGATAATAAACAGCGAGTAGTCTGGGTAGCCATTTGATGAACTGTTCAGCAGTCTTATGGCTTGGGATTAAAAGCTGTTAAGGGAGCCTTATGGATCTAGACTTGGCGCTCCGGTACCACTTGCAATGCGGTATTGAAGAGAACAGTCTATGACTAGGGTGGCTGAAGTCTGACGATTTTTAGGGCCATCCTCTGACACTGCCTGGTATAGAGGTCCTGGATGGCAGGAAGCTTGGCCCCAGTGATGTACTGGGCTGTACGCACTACCCACTGTAGCGCCTTGAGGTCGGTTGTCGAGCAGTTGCCATACCAGCCGGTGATGCAACCAGTCAGGATGCTGTCGATGGTGCAGCTGTATAACTTTTTGGGGATCTGAGGCATTGTTCCCATTGTTTATAAAAGTTTTTCTTTATTATGTCAAAATAAAACATGTCGCCAACACCCATATCACACAATCATAAACTGAAAATATACATGTGTACATTGTACAATCAATTGGTGGGAAAGACTGTATACATACATGAAAAGCAAAGTTGGTACCATGGTTCACACTCTAATGATCGGTTGACAATAGAACCTCCCACAATGCAGGTAGTGGCTGCAGGATGAAGTTGGTGAAGAGCAACTGCAGAAACTGGCAGTCAAAACTTGATGACCTTTGATCACATTATTTTTGTAAAGTTCCTGCAGTGGACATGTAGTTGCAAGTCGAAAAAAAATGTATCCCCATAATGCAGCACGGTTTGAATGGGTTATGTGCCCATTCGCTTACATTTGTTTGCAGGAAGTAATATCTTTATTGTTTCATGCCAACGGCGTGTCAATGTTTGTATTCTATGTATCTTCGTCATAATAAGAATCTATCAAAGTCATCACATTTCTCATGGAGACAGTGGGGTTATGAAAAAGCTGGCCGACACACATCTAGCCATATGCGTTGAGGGCCAGTACTGTGCTACAACGACCTGGGCAGACAGAAGGAAAATATTGACCCTACCGCATAGTTTTCAGTTTACTTTTAACTCTAGAAACTAAAGAAACACCCACTTTCTGTTGAACTGACGTGTTGAAGCGCCTGTGTAGTGGTGACGTGTCTCTAAAGTGCTTTCTTTCCAAGCGCAGAGCTTTTTGCCCGTAGTCAGAACGAAAACTGGAGAGACCCACTGTCTGACACAGGGACCATACACTAAGAACGTAACGCTTGGGACATCATCATGGGCAGTGAGTATCCCCTAGAATGAAGTAGCTAGCTAAAGGACGATTTCACATAAACAGGAAACATTTGAATCAGATGCAAGCAATGAGAATTGTCTATGGTTGGATCTATTTATGGAGGCCATTTTCATTGTAACGTTAGCTAGCTAGCAAGCATTTAGCTAGCTAACATTTAGTTTGACGACGAGTACTCCGTGTTTAAACATATTTTGAACTCCTGTCTTCAACAACAATGACTGCAATGAAATGGTTAACTTTGTTATTTGTGAAGAAACTAACGGTTAGACTAACGTTAGCTAGCTAATTAAGGTTAACTAATTTAGCTCGCTAACGTTAGCTGTCAGTGTCAGTTGATAGCTAGTTAACTAGCTACTTGCTAACATTACATTAGCTAGCTAGCTAACAGCTGTACATATTTGTTAGTTACTTCGTATTATTAAATGCCCAGTCAGCTACATTGATAACTTTTTAATATCTACCATTGTTACATGATCATTGATATCTCAGAGCTCGGTAACTTTGCAGGTTTATCTTGCAGGGGTTATGCTAACATAGCTAGCTAAACTTGAAGCAGACAACCAGACTAGTGATGACGACGCACAGCTAACAGTCAGTGTTTGCCCCATAAGTAGCTCCATGTCATAAGCAGCAAATTCTAACTGAAACCCTTTAGCTGGTATGCAAAATGTTTAATTTAACTATTTTGATAGTGCGATCTGTTTTCATAGTGAATTCGCTCATATCCAATGATGCAAACCTCCAGTTATGCATGTATCGCTATGCCACGTCCCCCTATAAATAGGTTCACTGCCCTTGATTGATGTTTATTATGGGGAACCAATAACATCCCTCCCTTTGTCTGTTTTTTAGTCAAATTCCTGGAGGTAATAAAGCCCTTCTGCGCTGTATTACCTGAAATCCAGAAACCCGAAAGAAAGGTACAGTATTTACTTCATGACAAGAATCGTTTTACTTTAAACTTTATTACCTCTGTATGTGTTATGTTGTTAATGATGTCATTTTGCTTCCATGTCTCGCTGTAATTGTTGTTCAACAGATCCAGTTCAGAGAGAAGGTACTATGGACAGCCATCACTCTCTTCATTTTCCTTGTGTGCTGCCAGGTAAACATCTGCCTTTTTGTTCACACAATATTTTCTAGCATGTTAAACGAGTAGAATTAAATAAATTAAAACCTCAAACCTGAATGTCTGTCACGTCTATCATCCAGATTCCCCTGTTTGGCATCATGTCATCAGACTCAGCAGATCCCTTCTACTGGATGAGAGTGATTCTGGCCTCCAACAGAGGTGGGTTGTCACTATTGCAGTGTAGAGACATCAAATTAGAGTAACAGGTGAATAAATGAATTGATAAGTCAATCAAGGGACATATCAACTAATTAGTAACTGAGTGTGGGAATTGATGGTGTTTAATGAATGTTGAGTTGATCAATTGGAGGGATTTATCTCCGCCTTGAATGGGTGAATGGTGTTATTTATGAATGAATGGCTGAACATCTCTATGGCTCTGCTCTCCTGTTAACGTCCCCTGGGTCTCTCCCTCAAGGTACCCTGATGGAGCTGGGTATCTCTCCGATCGTCACCTCAGGCCTCATCATGCAGCTCCTGGCTGGGGCTAAGATCATCGAGGTGGGAGACACACCCAAAGACAGGGCCCTCTTCAATGGAGCACAGAAATGTAAGATCACAAGCCCCACTTCCTGTTCCTAGTTTGAGTATCTTTGACTTGATTCTATCAAGCACAAGCATTACTGTGAATGAAGCCATAGATTCTTTAACCCCTTGCCATCTCCTACAGTGTTTGGTATGATCATCACCATTGGTCAGGCCATCGTGTATGTGATGACTGGCATGTATGGAGACCCCTCCGATATGGGCGCTGGGATCTGTCTTCTCATCATCATCCAGGTGGGCCCTCCTCCCCACCCCTCTGAGTCATATTCTTATCCCTACTCTTTATCTCCCCTATCAGATCCAGGCTTGGTCCTAATATAGAGCAAGGTTCACATCATATTCTTGAATCAATCCAACCCTCTCAGATTACTTCATGGAATGTAGGAAGAATAGGTATATTTAAAAGAAGTCAAATAGGGCTCCAGTGCGAGTGGTTTGTCTCTGTCTTTCTAACCCATCTGTCTCCCCCTCTAGCTGTTTGTGGCCGGTCTGATCGTGCTGCTGCTGGATGAGCTGCTGCAGAAGGGTTATGGTCTGGGTTCTGGTATCTCTTTGTTCATCGCCACCAACATCTGTGAGACCATCGTCTGGAAGGCCTTTAGCCCCACCACCGTCAACACTGGCAGAGGTATGGGGCATTGAAACTGATGTGCCATGTCTGGGTGTACATTTAGGACAGACTTACTAATTTCCAAGTAGTAATTTCATATAAGACCAACTAGGGCTCCTATAGATCCAGACTTGGCCTTGAAACGCCCCAGGAGTATGGCCAGGTGGTCTCTAGATGTGAGGCTGATGTTTGAGTATCTTGTCTTGTGTTCAGGCACAGAGTTTGAGGGGGCTATCATTGCTCTCTTCCACCTGCTGGCCACACGGACAGACAAGGTGCGCGCCCTGAGAGAGGCCTTCTACCGCCAGAACCTGCCCAACCTCATGAACCTCCTCGCCACTGTCTTCGTCTTTGGTGTAGTCATATACTTCCAGGTCAGTAACGCAGTTCATTGTCTGTCCTAAAAACCAGTTAAAGGAGTTGAACACATTTGTTGTCAGATAATTAGTTACTCAAAAAACAACACAATGTGGTAGTTTTTTTTCTTCACCTTTTTAGTAATGTCCATTTAGACTTAATAAATGTATACTGTATCTCACCATGTCCGTCTCTTCCTCCCATCTCTCCACAGGGCTTCAGAGTGGATCTGCCCATCAAGTCTGCCCGTTACCGTGGCCAGTACAACACTTATCCCATTAAGCTCTTCTACACCTCCAACATTCCCATCATCCTCCAGTCTGCCCTCGTGTCCAACCTGTACGTGATCTCTCAGATGCTCTCCACACGATTCAGTGGTAACTTCCTGGTTAACCTGCTGGGCACCTGGTCAGTAAGTACACACCCTTTAAAAAAAAAAAAACTTTTTATCCCTGCTCTACCATATCTGAACTACCATGTCTAAACTAAATTTAACTACATTTGACATGTTTGTCACATGAACATTTCCAGCGGCACAGACTGTATGAGATGACCAAACGTGTGTGTTTGTAGGATACGTCGTCTGGTGGTCCAGCCCGTGCCTACCCAGTGGGTGGGCTCTGTTACTACTTCTCTCCCCCGGAGTCATTTGGCTCGGTCCTAGATGACCCCATCCATGCTGCCATCTACATCTGCTTCATGCTGGGCTCCTGTGCCTTCTTCTCCAAGACCTGGATCGAGGTGTCCGGCTCATCTGCCAAAGATGTAAGTCCTGCTACCACATGTGCTGTACATTTGTTAGACTATGTATTCATCAACTAATTATATTTAATTCAAATTACTCAAGCTGTTTTGATGTAGAAATCTTTTTAACTAAACATTTCCAGGGCTTTTGTGGGCAGCGTGTGTCAGTGGACCTGTAGAGATTATGTAAACATAGTGTGTTTTGTCTCCCAGGTGGCTAAGCAGCTAAAGGAGCAACAGATGGTTATGAGGGGACACAGAGAGACCTCCATGGTCCATGAACTCAACAGGTGAACAATCTCAGCCATCTCTCTAACCTTTAGCCATAACAATCCACATCATCATAGCTTTACCAGGGTTTAATATTACACTATTCCAAACTTTCTTCAGGTAATGATTGGTGCATTACTACTCTGTGTATTCAAGGTACATCCCCACAGCAGCTGCCTTTGGTGGTCTCTGTATCGGTGGCCTTTCTGTCATGGCAGACTTCCTGGGTGCTATTGGCTCGGGAACGGGTATCCTGCTGGCCGTCACCATCATCTACCAGTACTTTGAAATCTTTGTCAAGGAGCAGAGTGAAATGGGCAGCATGGGAGCCCTGCTCTTCTAGACAGACACCTGGCTGCCAACACCTGTGACGAAACAACCCTCTTAATGCACATGGACAGATCAGACCAAGTCCCACCAAATCTCCATCTCTAATTATTATTCCCATAATTTATGTCCATTTAGATTTTTAAAATCTGCATAATTAATCTGTCTCATTTCCCGGGTGCTTTCTGGCATCTCCCCCTGACATGGCCTATAGAAGGTTCAGCTCGAACAGAATGGTTTGTGTAGCAAAGTGGTGGCACTGACTACATCCTGACATTCACAACCCTTGGCCTGCTCCCCCTTTGAGTCATAACACATAGATCAATCTCTCAACTCAGTTTGCTTGATGCCTGGGACTGGTTAGCCTTCTCAGAGTCATCTGGAGTGTTTCATATCTGTATAAAATGGTCTGATCCACAGGGGGGGGAGTGTTCCTTTTCAGACTGAGAGAAGAGCTCTGTGGCTCATGTATGCAATCATGTGTGCTACACTGGGATGAGGGCAGTCCCTCTCTTACTGGACTTCTTTCATACAACCCAACACAGTATACAGTATACACAGTATATACATTAATTTCCATCATCTCTATTACCCGGAGGATATAGATGGGTACGAGTGTACAGTATACCTTCACAGCTGGGCTCTTTGGTACAATCTTTATCTGGGGTGTTGACCTGATGGCCACTCATTTCACTGAGTAGCAAAGGAAGTTTTGGACCAGGCTCAGAACTATTTAGAACATAACCATGTTTGTCTGCCAGACGTGACTGTTTTAAAGCGGTGATCCAATATAGGATCAGGTAGAGTGTAGGGCTCTGTGTGGTCCAGCTTTGTCAAAAAGTGTGCAGCAGTGGAAGAGTTTATCAAGTGAACCACTCAGCAGAAGGGCCTTAATGTTGAAACTGGACGTGCGTTTAGGGAGAGGTAATCGTATATATGCCACGTTCATACCTGTTGCCCACGTTGTTGGGTAAGATTGGGTGAGGAAAGATTTATTTTGTGTGTTTTTGTCTGCTTTGAGCATGACTGTATTAAAAACACTTTCACATGTTGTGGATTTTGGTTTTCTGTATATATGCCATGCATTGAATCCATCAACAGTGTAAAATACTTTTTTTTAATATGTAAAAAAAAAAAAAAAAATAGTATGCTGTTCCGAACAAATGTTTTCCGGGGGAAAAAAAAGATCTTTCTCAATAAAAACTCATTTTAGGGAAAAGTTGTTTTTTCTTTGTGAAGATTACACTAACAACTTGAATTATTGTCTGTATAAATCCATCACAACACACTTAGAGCGAAGTAGCTTTGTGTCACATGATGAAAATAACTTTCCAACATCTAGAAGTGTAAACTCATGGGCTATGGTGTAAACCAACGTTTTGTATCTAGCTACTTCAGTCAAGTTTATTGTCCCCCACGATGAAATCGGGGAGGGGACTGTGGATCTCTGCCCCTTAAAGCCGATTTATGCTTGGTGTTGAGGCTCCGAGGTGTAACCGATGTGAAATTGGCTAGCTTGTTAGCGGGGTGCGCGCTAATAGCGTTTCAATCGGTCGACGTCACTCGCTCTGAGACCTTCCTTGCTCTGCAAGAGCCGCAGCTTTTGTGGACAGATGGGTAACGATGCTTCGAGGGTGGCTGTTGTCTGCGTGCAGAGGGTCCCTGTTTCGAGCCCAGGTAGGGGCGAGGAAAGGGATGGAAGCAAAACTGTTACAGAGGGTGTGACACAATTGCTGAGGTTGCGGAGGCCAAATCGAGCTCCGTACACCTCCCAAATATGTTATTAACGAGGGTTCTGAATATCTCCGCATTGACATGATTGGTTGACGTTAGGTGGAGGCGGAAGGTTCTTTATAAACACAAACCCACTTCCTTAACAGCTCTGCTCCACGAAACGTATTAAGTATGCCCTGACTTCTGCAGAGGCCGTATGACAGCATGTTAAGTCATACCTGTACATTAAAGCCGATCTATGCTTGATATGGCCATGTGGCCCGAAGATTCTGTATGGAGGGTTGTGACCGCATCGCCGTGCGTCTCCCAAATGTTTTAACAATGCGGAGGGCTCCATATAGCTCTGCATTGACATGATCGGTTAACAATTTATGGCCATTAAAAGCCAATGTATGGTAATTCAAGCATCGCATTTGCCATACAGTATTTACTGCAATGTGGCCTCTACATAAGGCAGGGCATTCATACTTCTATTGCACTTCGAGAAGCAGAGCTGTTGTGAAGGACGTTTTCAAGGAAGTGTGTTTGTGTTTATACAGGACGCACTGCCCCCACCTACCGTCAACCAATCATGTCAGTGCGGAGCTATATGGAGCCCTACACATTGTTACAATGTGTGAGGCGCACGGTGATGTGGTAGAGCTTGATTTGGCCTCTGTTAGCTGGACCATATTGCATCGAGCTTAAATCGGCCTTAGTTACACGCGTATGTTAACGCCGTATTAACGTTAGCGGACTTTTCTTAGCGGATTTACAATCATCGCGAATCGAATTAGGGGCGTTTCAGGCCCGACGTGAACATAATTGTACACTCGCAAACTCCATTAGAAACGAGGGCTAAGGGGCTTAAGTTGCAAACTTCCCTTGCTTGGCTAATCATTTGGACTGACGACAAATATGGCTGCGGCGATTCCCCCAAGGGCATATGACGAGGGTGTGTCTTTTAAGTGTTTGGACTGCAACCTATTCCCTAAGAATTTATGTCAGGAACTAAGAGGGGCAGCTAAAATGGGTCCTTCGTTCTTACGTCCTCAGATGCACTGACACAAAAAAACGTGGGTTATGTGAACGATGAAGTAGTTGTGAAACAGCTAGCTAGCTATACAATACCAAATTATTCTCCTTTTGTAATTGATAAAGTAGTATAACATCAGTCGGGAAACTCGGCACCGCAGGGACACCTTGAAGGGCACAACACGTCAGTAGACACCACACCGAAGAAATGTCCTCAGTCAAGGAGGAAGGTAACGTTACGTGCTGTGTGAATGAATGACCGCTTCTCTTCAAACTGGTTAGATGCAGTAGTTAGCTAGCTTACGTTGCTCGATCATTGTATTTTATAATTATGATTATACTTAGAACGAGGCATTGTTTTCTCTCCAATGCTTGTAGAACCAGGTTCAGCCAGAGAGAGATTTTCTAAATCTATGTCGCTGATTTCAGACATGGTGTGTGTGTTTCAGTACAAGTAGACGGACTGCTCTCGGTGTGATAACTTATGAATGGGTGATTCTACAACTACGGGCACTTCTATGTCCTCGGGTCAATTTGGGGGATTTTATAAAAATAAAACAAATATTTGTATGTTAAGTTCACACTGTAATCACCGCATACTTTTTTAAACACCTCTCTATCTTGAGCTACTTTTCAGATGCATTTTATACCTCAATTTGTCAGACCCTTGTCCCTGACCCAGACTTTTAAACTTCTACTATGTTTTTATATGAGAACATTAATAATTACACATTTATATAATGTCATGTAATAGAGTCAATTAAATAAAATCTATATCAATATTTGTGAGAATGCCCTTTATATTGTTGTTTTTTTACACCTTTTGGAGTGGTGTCATTTCCACCACTAAGGACAAAATACCTAATTTAATAAAGTTTTTTTTAATAGAATGTTACTTTGGTTACCAAGGAAACAGTGACACTGAAGCACATGGCTGCAGTGGACAGTTGTTCCATATGTGATGTCCAGAAGTTGAAGAAAAATCGAGAAAAATGTATGTTTTATGTATTTAGTATAAACTATATGCTAGCTGTAATACTAACCAAAACATGCTAAGCAGTCTGTCAATTTTCTTCAGAAACTGTAGAAGTGTCATTTCCATCACAAACTTAAGTGTGGTGGAAATGACAGAGCATGGTAGAAATGACACATCCATTATCTTGTTTTTACTTGTTTTTTTTCTTTAGGTTTATTTAATAATGTTTGAAATTAATTTAATCTAAAAAATGCTCCAAGGTGTGCACAAGTTGAAAACTAAGTAGTGTTTGTCTTTATTCTTAGAAGATACCACATAAAACAGCACAGAGGTCACAGACCAAATAGAAACAAAATAGAAAATGATTATATACGATACCAGGAACATCTGCAAAAAGTCAGGGAGAGATACTGGAAGAAAAGGGAGAAGTGAAGTCTCACTCTGAGCTTACAAAGCAAGAACAAATAAACAAGAGAAGGCAATGAAAATGCAACCAACGGAATAGAAGACAGACTTTAAAGAGAACAGTTGCAATGGAGACCTACTTATCAGGCAACACACCTCAGTCACCAGATGACTTGCAGCCAGAACATGAGGCTAACATACCTGCCCCTAACTTGCCTGCCGCTGATGCAGACCCTGATACCCCTTCCTCATCGTCTGCAACAGGAATGAGAAGTCGATTACTTGCTGGAAGGAAAAAGGTTGGAAGGGGTCGCTCAAAAGCATACAGAGATCTTAGTATGACAAACGTCAAACTTGATAATGCTTTACGGAAAGCTGAGAAATACAAAAAAAAAGGCATGATCGACTGATGAACAAAATGGAGAGACAAGATTCCCCAAAGACAAAACAGCAAATTAAGGGACCTCCGAAGAACTTGAAGGATTTTATTGTTTCAAAATGCCATCATTGCAGAGTTAAAACAAAAGTATAAAAGAAATGTCCAGTGCCAAGGACAAACAAGTTGCTTCAAAGTATGGCTTGGTCGAAGCCACAAACAGAGAATTTGGATTTTTAGCAAAAGCAATGAGGGCAATTTGAAAACAGGCCATCCAAGTCTTCAATACTCCAGGAAAAATCAGTGGAACAGAATTAGCACTGCCACAGAAGAGAAAATCACTAGATTCTATGAACGTGATGACAACAGCAGAGCAACAGGGAAAAGGACCCACTAACGAGGAACAAGAACAAAAAGCAGAAAGCGCTTCTTGAATAGCACAATTCAGAACCTTTATCAGAAGTTTAAGATAGAATATTCAGAAATTCAAATTTCCCACTGTGAATTCTGCGAAATATGTCCTTTTTGGGTTGTCAAGCCAGCAGTTCAAGATAGGGACACATGCCTCTGCAAAACCCACGCCAACCTTAAGTTCATGGCTGACAAACTACAGCATCACAAAGGGATCAGCTGCAGCAACATTGAGAAAGTTATTGAGTATTTGTGCTGAGAGAACCTGAAGAAAGAGTGCATGTATAGAGAGTGCTCCCTTTGTCAAGCAAAAGAACTTGAAACATCTGACTTTGATGCTGGTGAGCAGACTTGGTGGTTTGAGTGGGAACCAAGCTGAAGGGAAATACAGAGGGGCACATGGCGAAGGTCACGGTACATTTGACAGTAAAAGAAAAGGTATGTGGCACACTCTAGATCCTATTGGAGGACTTCTTCAAAATGGATGTTTAATGACGTGATGGAAATTACATTTTGTCTGTGAGAAAATTACAAAAATATATACATTCCTGAATAGTATAATCACAACCATTATCAGATATAGTTTCTAGACGAATCAAAGACAAGTACAATACTGGTAAAATGGTGTTTGAATAAGTTTTAATTTCTGAAAGTTTACACAGCTAAAGTCCCCTAAATTGCAGAATCACCTGAAATATAAATTGGCTGGCCATTCATTTACATCACATTTGACTGTGTATAAGTGTATTTGATTGGACATATTAGGGTTGACTAACTCCAGTCCACAATCCACTTCATGCCACTTGAGTCAGCGGAGACTTTTCTCACTGATATCTGCCTGTCCTCTCCACACCAGGTAAGGACCGTGTCATCTTTGTGACTAAGGAGGAACATGAAGCACCGAGCAACGCTGAGCTGGTGGAGGAGGATCCTGATGACCCCTATGAAGAACGAGGTGAGTAGAGAGAAGTAGTGCTTCTCAATTAGATTACATTAGGCCCAGATTAGCTCAATTGCTAACTAGATTGACATGAGGACATGCCCCATGCCTTACATGTTTTCATGGGTTTGTTGTGACATTGGCCAGACTTGCTGCCCTCTGTGATAACCAGTAACCTAATAGAGTTGCACTCCTTTCTGGTATAATTAGTATCTGTTTCCCTTTTTCTCTGTCTCCTCCCAAGGTCTGATCCTGCCCAATGGGGAGATCAACTGGAACTGCCCCTGTCTGGGAGGGATGGCCAGCGGTCCCTGTGGAGCATCGTTTAAGGAGGCCTTCTCCTGTTTCCACTACAGCAAGGAGGAGGTGAAGGGCTCAGAGTGCCTGGAGCAATTCAGGGGCATGCAGGAGTGTATGCAGAGATACCCAGAACTCTACCCCCAGGAGGATGACAAGGAGACCCAGGGAGGGCCATCTGAAACGGATCCTTCCAAACAAGACTCTGCCCCTGAACCAACCCCTACACCTGCGGCCCCTGTCCAAGACTCTAGTCCTTCCACCGCCCCTGCTGACACCCCACCACCTTCAAACAGCTCAGCCTCAGGATAAGCATGATTCACGACAAGCCCTTTCTATGGATGTGTTAAGGTGATCCTTTTTGTATCAATTATTTAAACTGATAAATGAAAGTGTTGACTATTCCCCCCCACTCTAACCCAGATTGGGTTTTCCCTCATAGAATATAAGATACTTGTAGAGGGAGGAGGGTAAGGAAAAAGATGGGGTAACTTCACTCTAGGTGTGTGTATATTTCTTTCTTTGTGCTCCTTCGGGAAAAAAACAAGACCATGTGCTGTGCTATCCTTTGCCATTACTAGTGTTCTGTTTTTGTATTGATTGTTCTCTTTACTATAAAGTCCCATTAGTAATTGCTTTTTGTATTTTAAAAATGTAATTTCTACTTTATTTTTCCATTTGTCTTTTATTTAATTCACACCTGTTTTTTTTATTTTCTAATTTTCTCAGATTCTGTGGGTGCCTTGCAAAAGTATTCAGACCCCTTGGACTTCTTCACATTTTGTTGTGTTGCGAAGAGATTAAAATTGATTTAATTATTTTTTTTGTCAAATCTACAAAAAAGACAAAGTTGAATAGAAATTAAAACAACAAAAATATAGTTGCTGCATAAGTATTCAGCTCCATGAGTCAATACATGTTAGAAACACCTTTAGCAGTGAAACCAGCTGTGAGTCTTCTTGGGTAAGTCTATAAGAGCTTTACACACCTGGATTGTGCAATATTTGCCCAATTATTATTTTAAAAATTCTTCAAGCTCTGTCAAGATGTTGGGGACCATGGCTAGACTCTCAAGCAGAAAACAAAGTCTCGCCATAGATTTTCAAGCCGATTTAAGCCAAAACTAACTTGGCCACTCAGGAACATTCACTGTCCTCTTGGTAGATTTGGCCTTGTGTTGTAGGTTATTTTCCGGCTGAAATGTGAAGTCCTCTGCTAGTCTCTGGTGTAAAGCAGACTGAAGCAGGTTTTCCTCTAGTTTGTTGCCTGTGCTTAGCTCCACCCCCTTCATTTTTATCCAGAAAAACTCTATTTGCCGATGTCAAGCATACCCATTCCATGATGTAGCCACCACAATGCTTGAACATAAGGAGGCAGTTACTCATTATTGTGTTATGTTGGGGTCAAATCCAACACAAGGCTTGAACATAAGGAGGCAGTTACTCATTATTGTGTTATGTTGGGGTCAAATCCAACACAAGGCTTGAACATAAGGAGGCAGTTACTCATTATTGTGTTATGTTGGGGTCAAATCCAACACAAGGCTTGAACATAAGGAGGCAGTTACTCATTATTGTGTTATGTTGGGGTCAAATCCAACACAAGGCTTGAACATAAGGAGGCAGTTACTCATTATTGTGTTATGTTGGGGTCAAATCCAACACAAGGCTTGAACATAAGGAGGCAGTTACTCATTATTGTGTTATGTTGGGGTCAAATCCAACACAAGGCTTGAACATAAGGAGGCAGTTACTCATTATTGTGTTATGTTGGGGTCAAATCCAACACAAGGCTTGAACATAAGGAGGCAGTTACTCATTATTGTGTTATGTTGGGGTCAAATCCAACACAAGGCTTGAACATAAGGAGGCAGTTACTCATTATTGTGTTATGTTGGGGTCAAATCCAACACAAGGCTTGAACATAAGGAGGCAGTTACTCATTATTGTGTTATGTTGGGGTCAAATCCAACACAAGGCTTGAACATAAGGAGGCAGTTACTCATTATTGTGTTATGTTGGGGTCAAATCCAACACAAGGCTTGAACATAAGGAGGCAGTTACTCATTATTGTGTTATGTTGGGGTCAAATCCAACACAAGGCTTTGCATTTTGGCCATGAAGTGTATTCCTTTGCTGTTTTTTTGTTTGTTGCAATATTCATTTTGTGCCTTGTTGCACACAGGATGCAAGTTTTGTATATTTGTATTCTTTTCACAGACATTTAAGTCATTATTGTGGAGTGACTACAATGGTGATCCAACCTCAGTTTTCAACCATCAGACATTGCACTCTAGCTGTTTTAAAATCACCAATGGCCTCATCAAATCAAGTGTATTTATATAGCCCTACTTACATCAGCTGAAATATCAAAGTGCTGTACAGAAACCCAGCCTAAAACCCCAAACAGCAAGCAATGCAGGTGTAGCAGCACGGTGGCTAGGAAAAGCTCCCTAGAAAAGCCGAAACCTAGCGAGAAACCAGGCTATGAGGGGTGGCCTGTCCTCTTCTGGCTGGGCTGGGTGGAGATTATAACAGAGCATGGCCAATATGTTCAAATGTTCATAAATGACCAGCATGGTCAAATAATAATAATCACACTAGTTGTCGAGGGTGCAACAAGTCAGCACCTCAGGAGTAAATGTCAGTTGGCTTTTCATAGCCGATCATTAAGAGTACCTTCACCGCTCCTGCTGTCTCTAGAGAGTTGAAAAAAGCAGGTCTGGGACAGGTAGCATGTCCGGTGAACAGGTCAGGGTTCCATAGCCACACGCAGAACAGTTGAAACTGGAGCAGCAGCACGGTCAGGTGGACTGGGGACAGCAAGGGGTCATCATGCCAGGTAGTCCTGAGGCATGGTCCTAGGGCTCAGGTCCTCCGAGAGAGAGAAGGAAAGAGAGCATACTTAATTTCACACAGGACACGGGATAAGACAGGAGAAATACTCCAGATATAACAGACTGACCCTAGCCCCCCGACACAAACTACTGCAGCATAAATACAGGAGGGGTCAGGAGACACTGTGGCCCCATCCGATGATAGGACAGGGCCAAACGGACAGGGCCAAACAGGCAGGATATAACCCCACCCAAAGCACAGCCCCCACACCACTAGAGGGATAACTTCAACCACCAACTTACCATCCTGAGACAAGGCCGACTATAGCCCACAAAGATTTCCTCCACGGCACAACCCAAGGGGGGACGCCAACCCAGACAGGAAGACCACATCAGCGACTCAACCCACTCAAGTGACACACCCCTACTAGGGACGGCATGGAAGAGCACCAGTAAGCCAGTGACTCAGCCCCTGTAATATGGTTAGAGGCAGAGAATCCCAGTGGAGAGAGAGCAAGGTCGGTTCGTTGCTCCAGAGCCTTTCCCTTCACCTTCACACTCCTGGGCCGGACTACACTCAATCATATGACCTACTGAAGAGATGAGTCTTCAGTAAAGACTTAAAGGTTGAGACCGAGTCGGCATCTCTCACATGGGTAGGCAGACCATTCCATAAAAAATGGAGCTCTATAGGAGAAAGCCCTGCTTCCAGCTGTTTGCTTAGAAATTCTATGGACAATTAGGAGGCCTGCGACAGAGGAGTGTGGGGCATTGGTGAGGAGTAGGAACAGGGCATTTAGAGTACTGAAAAGGACACATAACTTCCAACATCTGATTTGGTATAAGCAGGCCCAGGCTCTGGTCCGTCAGGCAAAGAGGTCATGTTGGCATTGGTTCTGTGACACCATTGGGAGAAGTGGGGGATGATTAAGAGGATGAGTGGGGTCAGAAGGGAGTGAGATTATCCAGTGTTGACGAGTGGGGAGGATGTGGCAGTAACAGATGAGAAGAAGGCAGAGATAATGGCCAAAGCGTTTGTCCAAGTGCATATATCGGCAAATTTGTCAGAGGAGAGAGAGAGAATGAAAAAGGAGCATCCTGGAGTGCTAGATAGGAGGGAGGATGTAAATGATGCATAATTTATCATGGCAGAGGTGAAACGGGCAATAGGTAAGGCTGGGTTAACTTCACCTGGGAAAGATGAGGTGATGAGGCACTGGATAAGGTATTGGGGTTGTACAACAGTGTGGGAGGAGGGCAAACTATCAGGCAGTTGGAAGGAGACAGTAGTGGTACCAATTCGGAAGCCAGGGAAGGACCCAACGAGGCCAACAAGCTATTGGCCAATAGCCTTAACATCAAATGTATGTAAGATTATGGAGCGTATGATAACGGAGAGGCTAACTTACTTCCTGTAAAGCAGGGGGTTAGTATCGCCAGATCAGAGTGGATTCAGGAAGGGTAGGGGAACAATGTGATCAGCTTAGAAGCAGGGGTCAGGTAGTCTCAGGTGAACAAGGAGACTGTTGTAGCTGTATTTTTTGATGTGGAGAAGGCATACGATATGATGTGGAAGGAGGGGTTGTTAATCAAGCTTGATATTATGAGGGTAGGAGGAAGAACATACAACTGGATAAAGGATTTCTTGTTTGGAAGGTCTATCCAGGTGAGGGTGGGGAAATCTCTCAGGAAGCTACATGGTGGATAATGGTAAACCACAGGGGAGTGTGATTAGTCTTCTGTTGTTCTCAATCATGATCAATGATGTTTACTCTCAGGTACAGCTGGATTTTGGGAGGTCGTTATTTGCAGATGATGGGGCCTTATGGAAGAGAGGAAGAAATGTTCCATACATAGTAAGAAAGGTACAGGAAGCAATTGATGAGGTAGAGTGGTGGGCATTAATGTGGGGATTCAGGTTCTCTGCAGAGAAAACTCAGACAGTGTTCTTTACCAGGAGGAAGGTGGGAGATGAGGTATGCTTGAGGTTATATGGGAGAAACTTGGAGAGGGTGGGGGGGCTTCAGGTTCCTTGGGGTATACTTTGATACTAGAATGACCTGGGCAGAACACATTGAGAGAGTGGTGGGAAATGTAAGAAGATACCAAATGTGATGCGCTGTCTGACAGGGAAGGAGTGGGGGGCTGGGCGTGCCTCATTGAAGACCATATATGTTGCATTGATCCAATCTGTAATAGATCATGGAAGAATAGCGTATGGTTCGGCAGCCCGGACATCATTGGAAAGGCTAGATGTCATACAGGGACAAGGACTCTATGTAGTGGGGCGTTTCGGACGTCTGCAGTGGCTGCACTACAGGTGATGGGGGACATGCCATTGCAGATTAGGAGACAGCAGCTGGCAATTAATTATCAGGTCAACCTACAGGGACATGGGGTATCTCATCCTGCAAAAGGGATTTTAGAGGCATGCTGGGAACATGAGCAAAGACAGAACACAAGCTTTGTGTGGGTAATAACCAGACGAAGGAGATGGGACTGTATGGAGGGGAGTTTAGTCCAACGGTAGCTATTCCTGTGAATCCACCATGGCTACTCCCGTCTCCAGTAGTAGTTCTAGAAGTGTTGGAGAGACTACAGGAAGATAGGGAGGGTGTTGATCCATCTGATTTGTTTAAGAAAAGTCTTGATACTGTGTATCAGGATTTTGCCATTTACACAGATGGTTCAAAAGATCCAAGGACAGGATGTACTAGGTCAGCATTTGTAGTGCAGGAATGTGGGGTGGCAGTCAGGAAACGTATTACAGATCACATGGTGGAGATGATGGCCATACTGTTGGCCTTGCAGTGGGTGGAGGAAGTTAAGCCAGAAAGAGTAGTTATTTGCTCTGATTCATGTGCAGTGCTAAGGAGTCTCCAGTCCTTTATATCACGTAGCAGACAAGACCTGCTTTATGAGGTGCTACAAACACATTGGAAGGAGTAAACAAATATAATAGTATACAGATAATATTTACATGGGTCCCAGCTCATGTGGGAGTGGAGGGGAACGAGGCAGTTGATGTACTGGCTAAACAAGCACTAAGTAGTGGGGATATTGATGCGGTAGTTTCAATGAGTAAGGCAGAGGCAAAAAGCATGATATGGACAGTGATGGTGGAGAAATGGCAGGAGCAGTGAAATAGAGATACTAAGGGTAGGCATTTTTTTAAAGTACAGAGGAAAGTTGGGGAGGTGAGATCGGCAGGAAGGGACAGAAGAGAGGAGGCTGTATTTCCAAGATTAAGGGTGGGACACAGCCAGTTGAATAAGACCTTACATGTGATAGGAAAGAATCCAACAGGAAAATGTGAGAATTGCCAGGAAACAAACACTGGACAGTATTGTTTGTTCACTTTCACTTACTTAGCTAGAATACAGCTAACTAGTTCAGCCTACTCAAACACCTGTCTCAAACAGCTGGCTATGGCTATCCAACACTGGAACTCTTCCAATTCAAGGTAAGCTTTTGGTTTTATTCATTTATTGCCACCGGGGCCTACCGGTGTAACTTCTAAACTGCTTGCTTCTGACTGTACACTGTAGTGAATGATTGTTTACTAAAGCGTTAGTTGTAGTAGCTACAGTATGTTGACTATGACGTTAATATGGTGACAACGATGTAGGCTGTGTGTAGCGTTTAGCAGTAATGATATGAAGGTTTGGCTTGGAAAGGTTTTCAAATCAAATCCAATTTTATTTGTCACATACACATGGTTAGCAGATGTTAATGCGCGTGTAGCAAAATTCTTGTGCATTTCTCTTGACTTTTTTAGCCTGGTCACAGACAGCTGGTGTGTTGTGTACTGAAGTCCACAAGCAAAGAGAAAAGGTGAGAGGAGGAGAGCGAGTAGAGATGAGAAGGATTTATACAACGATCACTGCTATCATGCTGTTTGTATGTGGCTGCTATAAAAGTGAACTGTGTTTGCGTGTGATCAGAGGTGTATTCATTCTGCCGATTCTGTTGAAAAACGTTTCGTAAACAGAAGCAAACTGAACTAAACGGGGATAAACATACCTGAATTTGTCTAATAGAAATTATTGTTTGTAACTGTTGGACTAATGATTACAACCTAGATCAGCTAGTTGCAGGCAAGAGTGTGCAAGGCGGTATTGAATGTGTCAATGTCTGTCTCCTTGATTGCTCAAATTTCTCTCAACCTGTGCACCTACATTGTGAACTTTAATTCATAGGCTAGATTGTAGAAAACTCATGATGGGTATCGGGAAAATTTGAGTATCATGTAGTAGCCTAAACCTATCGATGTTATATTGAGCTGGGTGAACGTAATATGAATGACAGTCATCCACTATGCTGTAATAGAAATAAGGCCATGCTCGTAAAGAAAATTATTGTCCTCCCTCATCTTAAACGGCACCGACCTCCACTGATTGACATAGTTGAGCTGTGAGTTGTTGTGGATTCTGACTGAGGTGTGTTTCCAGTGCTTTTGAAATAAATGTGACTGAATCAGCTTGATCTGAAGTGAATAATGATATTATAATAAATTGTTTAAATTGTTGTGAGACATTTTAAATGTGTAACGGTTTTCTTGAGTCGAAGGAGAGGCGGACCAAAACGCAGCATGGTTATTATTCATGGTTCTTTAATAAAGAAACAATACATGACTAACAAAACAAGAAATGTGAAAAACCAAAACAGCCCTATCTGGTGCAAACACAGAGACAGGAACAATCACCCACAAAACCCAACACCAAACAGGCTACCTAAATATGGTTCCCAATCAGAGACAATGACTAACACCTGCCTCTGATTGAAAACCATATCAGGCCAAACACAGAAACAGACCAACTAGACACACAACATAGAATGCCCACTCAGATCACACCCTGACAAAACGACACATAGAAACATACAAAGCAAACTATGGTCAGGGTGTGACAAAATGAACCCTTGTATCTATTGTGAACAGCAGTATGTGGTTGCTGTTAGAGTTAAGGTGAGTTGGCGCTCTTAGACAGTTACAAGATACTTTGTTGAAGTTTGATTTTCCCAATCCTACTCTAAAATAATATGGAAACCATACAGCAAAGAGATGTCACAGTTCGAAAATGTAATGTAACAAAACCTGCATCTGAGTGCCTAGTTCTGAGATCCATAGTTGTTACTTAAACCAATCTCACAATAACTTCATTGTGTAGGGAACACTACTTCAGAACCAGGTCACAGCATTACATGACAACAAACCTAGAATAGCAAAAATGTACATAGGCACGAGTCACAGTCATCTAAACACAATCTATATTTGAACCATGAGTTCTGTATCAGCAGTGTGTGACTGTGAACTGTCTACTTTTATAGAAAGAAACCTGTCAGTTCTGAACATATGTACATGAAAACATTTGACCATTACATTTTTTTTTGGGGGGGGGGGTGGTTGAATGACTCATTTATTTATTTTTATTTTTTTATTTGCATCCCAGACATAATTGCCTCCCACCCTTATGAATTCTCAATCAACCTATTTCTGGTTAATACATAGTCATTATTAGAGATGCTTCCATTGTATTTTGCTGATTAAGGGGGGTGGCAGGTAGCATAGTGGTTAGAATGTTGTGCCAGTAAACGAAAGGTTGCTGGATCGAATCCCAGAACTGACAAGGTAAAAATCTGTCGTTCTACCCCTGAACAAGGCAGTTAACCCACTGTTCCCCAGTAGGCAGGCATTGTAAATAAGAACTTGTTCTTAACTGACTTGCCTAGTTATGGTCCAAAAAAATTCTGTAAGGTTCATGTAAAAAAATATATATATATATTTAACAAGGTAGGCAAGTTGAGAACAAGTTCTCATTTACAATTGCGACCTGGCCAAGATAAAGCAAAGCAGTTTGACACATACAACAACACAGAGTTACACATGGAGTAAAACAAACATACAGTCAATAATACAGTAGAAAAATAAGTCTATATACGATGTGAGCAAATTAGATGAGATAAGGGAGGTAAAGGCAAAAAAAAGGCCATGGTGGCGAAGTAAATACATTATAACAAGTAAAACACTGGAATGGTAGATTTGCGGTGAAAGAATGTGCGAAGTAGAAATAGAAATAATGGGGTGCAAAGGAGCTAAATAAATAAATACAGTAGGGGAAGAGGTAGTTGTTTGGGCTAAGTTATAGATGAGCTATGTACAGGTGTAGTTATCTGTGAGCTGCTCTGACAGATGGTGCTTAAAGCTAGTGAGGGAGATAAGTGTTTCCAGTTTCAGAGTTTTTTGTAGTTTGTTCCAGTCATTGGCAGCAGAGAACTGGAAGGAGAGGCGGCCAAAGGAAGAATTGGTTTTGGGGGTGACCAGAGAGATATACCTGCTGGAGCGCGTGCTACAGGTGGGTGCTGCTATGGTGACCAGCGAGCTGAGATAAGGGGGGACTTTACCTAGCAGGGTCTTGTAGATGACCTGGAGCCAGTGGGTTTGGCGACGAGTATGAAGCGAGGGCCAGTCAACTAGAGCGTACAGGTCGCAGTGGTGGGTAGTATATGGGACTTTGGTGACAAAACGGATGGCACTGTGATAGACTGCATCCAATTTATTGAGTAGGTTATTGGGGGCTATTTTGTAAATGACATCACCGAAGTCGAGGATCGGTAGGATGGTCAGTTTTTTTAGGGTATGTTTGGCAGCATGAGTGAAGGATGCTTTGTTGCGAAATAGGAAGCCGATTCTAGATTTAACTTTGGATTGGAGATGTTTGATGTGAGTCTGGAAGGAGAGTTTACAGTCTAACCAGACACCTAGGTATTTGTAGTTGTCCACATATTCTAAGTCAGAACTGTCCAGAGTAGTGATGCTGGACGGGCGGGCGGGCAGGTGCAGGCAGTGATCGGTTGATGCGCATGCATTTGGTTTTACTTGTATTTAAGAGCAGTTGGAGGCCATGGAAGGAGAGTTGTATGGCATTGAAACTTGTCTGGAGGGTTGTTAACACAGTGTCCAAAGAAGGGCCAGAAGTATACAGAATGGTGTCGTTTGCGTAGAGGTGGATCAGAGACTCACCAGCAGCAAGAGCGACATCATTGATGTATACAGAGAAGAGAGTTGGCCCAAGAATTGAACCCTGTGGCACCCTCATAGAGACTACCAGAGGCCCGGACAACAGGCCCTCTGATTTGATACACTGAACTCTATCAGCGAAGTAGTTGGTGAACCAGGCGAGGCAATCATTTGGGAAACCAAGGCTATCGAGTGTGCCAATGAGGATGTGGTGATTGACGAAAGCCGAAAGCCTTGGCCATGCCAATGAATACGGCTGCACAGTATTGTTTCTTATCGATGGCGGTTAAGATATTGTTTAGGACCTTGAGCGTGGCTGAGGTGCACCCATGACCAGCTCTGAAACCAGATTGCATAGCGGAGAATGTGCGGTGGGATTCGAAATGGTCGGTAATCTGTTTGTTAACTAGGTTTTCAAAGACCTTAGAAAGGCAGGGTAGGATAGATATAGGTCTGTAGCAGTTTGGGTCAAGAGTGTCCCCCCCTTTGAAGAGGGGGATGACCGCAGCTGGGCCTGGGCCTGTTCATGGGCTTGTTCTGAGATGCGTACAGTATGTGTGTTTTTCTGAGTTACATGTTTTAGCGGAGAGGTCAGAGGTCAGTGCCAGTTTGCGTCCCAAATGGAACCTGGTTCCCTAAGTAGTGCAGACCCAGTAATTGTCGACTGAAGGTGTGTGCCACATCATATTCACTAGAATATCAATTATTACCCTTCTCTGGTTCTGCCCTGCTATTGGTGCGGTGAGGAGGGGGAAAAGGCCAGATAGCCATGAGAGTGCCTAGAGAAGGGTGACCCTCAACGCTGGTAGCTGTCCGACAATCTATGTCACATTTACTCTGATAAAGAGTGGACAGCAGTGAGCTACAGAGCTGCATGCCCATTTTCACTGTGATCCTGACATTGTGTGTCTCTATGGGTTTGTCCCATAGAGACACACAAGTCCCCCACAGTAGACAGGATGTTGAACCTGGAGGAGCTGTGTAGGAGCCTGCCCCTGGACCCAATGACACCCAACCAGGGCTGGGACCCCAATGAGCCACACGCACCTGTCAGGAATCACAACCTCACTCCAGAGGAGGAGAGGGTAAGTACACAGACATACTGTCACGTCTATGGAATGCAGACCCATGTCAACGAGCATAGACATCACACTCAGGGTGATCTACTCAGGGTGATCTACTCACCTGTAGATTTTTCAATACTTATCGGTTTATCTTTGAGTGGAACCATAATGCTTTTAATGTGGTATTTTAGGAGTAACTAAACTAGAGGCATATCCCATTTATAGCCAAGGAATTATCTTATTGAGGCCAGTGTCATAAACTTCATAATCTTTTTTTTATCTCATCCAGAGAATTGTCAGTTTAGGTGTCAAATCATGCCCATCTTTGTATTCCTCAGTGAGAGTGAATCTTTAAATTGAAAAAGGATGAGTGAAGATTACAGGATGAGTGAAGATTATTAGCTTGTGGGTTGATTCCAATTATTGTTGGAGAAAATTGGGGACACTGAACATAATAACACACAGTGCATGTGATTCATTTGATCCAATCTATTGAGAGTCAATGATGTGTTGACGCACGGTTCACATTATGTAATGCTCAGCACAATGGCATTTTTTGGGCTTTAGGGTAGGAGACAGTGTTGGTTCACCCCCTCAGAACCTTCAATCAGCTTCACTACCGTTTGCCAGAACTGGGAGAAAATGACACTGTCAAAGATTAAGAGAGATACGAGTGAGTGCTTTCATGGCTAGAGAGGGGGAGCAAAACACAAAGGACCAGAAAGTTAGCAAAAGAGAGGATGCAAAAGAAAAAGAGGGTCAATGTCCTTGAGTTATTTCAAAACAATTACGCCACATTCTGACCTCCTGTCTCACCCCCTCCTTTCGTCCTCCTCTCTAGCTGGCCCTGAGGAGTGACCTGCGCTTCTGAGTTTACCCGGGAGCTCAGGCTGTATGGACACATCAACATGTACTGCTTCTGCCTCCTAATACACATTAGGTACTTATTAATATCTAAAACACCACTCCCCATCTGTAGTAATCTCTCTCTCGATTCCATGATAAGGTCCCCTTGATCTGTGTGTGTGTGTGTGTGTGTGTGTGTGTGTCCTCAGGGCCTACCCTATAGATCAGTATCCCTGTCGTACACGCCAAGCTGCCTCCATCATGCTCATCATCATGGATAACCTGGACCCTGTAGTTGCCCAGGTAACCACCACTCTCACATACTGTACATGGCATACAACAGTTCACTTCTCATTTCTGATTTAACTAAAACAATGTATTAATCCACCTAAATCACTCTGTCTATTGTTGCTTTATCATCTTCCTCTGCTCTGCTCTCCAGTTTCCCCAGGAGCTGGTTACCTATGTGGGGAATGGACAGGTTTTCTGTAACTGGGCCCAGGTAAGGACAGAGCACGTGAGTATGATGGTATTACAGTATGTAGATATCTGTGTGCAATAATGTGTGTGTAATTTGACTTGTACTGTGTGGAAACACATTCATTGCTATATACAGTATCTTTGTGTATGTGTAGTTCCGTCTGGTGATGCACTACCTGAGTGAGATGACATTGTCACCAATGGCATGGTAACCACACATCCCTCCCTCCGTCTATCCTCCCTACTCTACAGCATTTCAATTAGATGCTGTTTTTCCGTTACCATCTAGGTTTTCCCATTTTGATTTGGAATAGTCCATGGCACCATGATTAGTCCTAACAGTCAACAGTAGAGGGCACTAGCCCCTTTGTAAACTCACATTGAAATTGTCTTAAAGGGAGACTGGGATTTTGGCAATGGAGCCATCTATCTACTTCCTCAGAGGTAGATGAACTCGTGGATATAATATTTTTGTCTCTGCGTGTAGTTTGAAGGAAGTTGCTAACTGGCGTTAGCGCAATTGATAAATAGCGTTAGCGGAATGACTGTAAGTCTATGGTAACTGCTAGCATGCTAGTAGACACCATGGACTTCCAGCCATTGTGCTAATGCTAATCAGAATTGGCTCACAAAACTACATCTAACTTCCTTGCAGAGACATAAAAATGGTATCCATGAGTTGATCTGACTCTGGAGAAGTAGTTTAATGGGCTTCATTGCCAAAATCCTGAATTAAACAATTTACCTGTTTCTCTTTCTTCTCCCTTCCCCTCTCTCTCTCTCTCTCCCTACCTCTGTAGCTGACAGTGCTGAATGCAGGTCTGATGAACTGAGGGGCCGGGTTTTGGTGACGTCAGAGCTGGGGGGGTGGGCATGAGCGGGGCACAGGCCAAGACTGCTGTCATCGCTGGCTGTGTGGGGGTCATTGTTGGGAAGGGGCCGTAAGTAATCATGTCACTGTTAATCTACACAATTATTTTTCAAACTATGTACACTCCTAATGGAAATACAATTACACCAGAGTTTACATTTACATAAAACACTGGCGACACACTGGTGTGGGGCTAAGTCTACATGGATATGAAGAACAAAAAAGACCATGAATGAGTTGGAGACCCCTGGTCTGGTTACGGTTAAGGTTGAGGGGGTTTCTCTCTAAACGTTGGTCTCCCCCTCCTCTCCACCAGCCTCTGTAGACATGTAGCTGCCATCAATAAGCTGTCTGAGGCAGGGATGTTCTTCTGGGACTATGGCGACACCTTCCTCCTGGAGACCCAGAGAGAAGGTGAGTCCTACAGTTCAACCATCACCACCAAACTGAGTAGATATAAGTCATTGACACAGGGTCAGACATTATTTCACCCTCCTAATGGTTAAGGTTTGGATTGAGGGTAGGGTAATCCAAGATCTGTGGTTAATGCCAAGGAGCAATTTCTAGATCCACATACACATGCTGAAGAGTAGGCTGATCACAGCATGTCTAGTGATATCAGCAGAGTCCTCTCCAGTTTGATAACCTCTAGGTTTGTGTTCGTCTCCTTTTCTTCAGGAGCGGAGGTAGAGAAGGAGGGAGGTGGAGTGACTGAGTTCCACCACCCGTCCTACGTCCAAAACATCATGGGGTAAGTGATAGGGTGAGGGGATAGCTCAAGACAGATATAACAAAACGGATGGCACTGTGATAGACATCCAGTTTGCTGAGTAGAGTATTGAAAGCTATTTTGTAGATGACGTCGCCAAAGTCGAGGATCAGTAGGATAAGTCAGTTTTACCAGGGTAAGTTTGGCGGCGTGAGTGAAGGAGGCTTTGTTGCGAAATAGAAAGCCGATTGCTCTTAAATGACAGATTTGAAGAATATCCACTTTGTTTGATCAGATTTGTTCAATGTGTGCCAAAGATGGCGCTGAAGAACATGGCTGACGTTTTACATTCTCCCAACCAATTGTGCTATTTTGTTAGGGTTTTTTTGCATTTTTTTCCCCACATACCTGATGATAACTAACAACTGCAAGCAGACTGGTCCTTGCAGTATCGGTTAGCTGCTCAGATAGCTGATGTTTAAAGTTAGTGCCTTGTTAATTCACCAAAAGTATGTTAAAGTATATATTAGGATATCAATGTGTATGGCTAAACTATTCTTCATTGTGCCAGTTAATTGAAATTAAACATCGCCAAATGCATCTGTTTAATTAGCCCTAAATGTGCAATAAAAAGTATTGTGCCTATAGCTTATTTATTGAAACGCGGGGCACTATGCTGATAAACCTATTCTTTACCATGGTATAGCCCTATTCGGACGGGTATTGCTAGAGATGTTGGGGTTGTCATTATTATCCAAGCATGTGCGTTATTCCAGAGGACAATTCACACACGATATTTTTTTTCCAAACTGCCCTTTGTAATTCCTAAACGTTTTAAAATATAATTTACTTTTACGACAGAAGCCTGGAGGGTTTTATTGTAGGCATGAAGATATTTCAACGTCATAGGCTATACTGATAACTCGTGCTTGACTGCCAAATGTATAGATGTTCTCATAATATTTAAATTGATCAAGTGTGATCATAATCATTATTTTAGCGATCCATGGTTGACGACCTTCCTAATAACAATGCACCCCTTCCGGCTTGATTTGAGCTGCTGAACCCTATTTGCACCTGAGATGCATTTATGGATGAGAAAGTTAACTTTGCATTTTCACGGGGTTTAGCGGGGATGCCCTGCTTTGCGATCTATTGCCTAGGACAGAGCACTCCAACCCTGTTATTGGAGAACTACCACCCTGTGGGTTCACATCAACCTTAATCTAGCGCACTTGATTCAATAATTAGCTGGTTAGTTACAACTCGGGTTGGAGTGAAAATGTACAGGAAGGTAACTCTCCAGGAACAAGGTTGGAGAGCCCTGACCTAGGACATCAACAGCCAGCCACCCCGCATCATCCCATGTGATCGTCAAGGCTGCATACAGCAGAAATATCACTGAAATATTCTAGTTCCAACAAATCACCTTCTAGTTGATGACCAAATAGGCTACATAATGCTCATGCCAGTCCTCTTGAACCCACATGTAGTCTAGTAGGACTCTGCAATAATGAGGTGGTGTGTACACGTGTGCGCATCAATTTCAGCTTGTTTTCGGAGTCTTCGACTCCAACCACAGGAGTCGACTCCTTTTGACTCCAACAACAGGAGTCGACTCCTTTTGACTCCAACAACAGGAGTCGGGGTCGACTCCAAAAATCCCGGAGTCCATTACTTTGACCCCCACCCGTTTCCATGGCAATTCCATTGTTGGTCGAGTTCAACTGACATCTTTACCGCATCTACAGTATGGAGTGGCCCCTGCGAAAGCAACAAACGGTTCCATGGTTACCATGCGTAAACACGCACGAGTGGATCAAGAACCAGCGCTACTCCCCAAGAGTAGACCGCCATGACAAGTCGAATGCTGAAAACAGAACTGGTGTCGCTACTTCTCAATTTACAATAGGAATACATTATATACAATATAAATCCAAAACTGTTTCATTTGACTAGGTCTATAATCGTAGCACCCAAAAATGGATGATTTGGAGATAGAGGAACAACTGGCGCGGATTAAAAAGAGAGATTTATTGCAGACATATTTCTACAAAATGGCAAGCAGAGTGTTCGGTCCCGCTAAAACACGGGACAGGGTTTTCATCGCGCCACCGATGCCCAAACGGCCCGTTTGCACGTCTAAGCCTGAAAGCCAAGTGCTGACAAAATGCCGATATGGGTCAGTGGCGGCCATTGTGCCAGGAACAGGGGACAGAGTCAGTGGTGCTCCAATTACAGTGATGCCTTTGGAAGTTAATGACACGAAGCACCAAGACTGGGTTAACCAAAGGAGGTCTTTTCGTCGACAGTTCGATAGTCTCGGTGACTTGTCGAAGTGGGTTAACAGCAAGCCGACGGTGACCGAGCTGGAGATGTTGGTTGTGGAAAGAGAGAAAAAGAAGCAGAGAACTCCCTCACCTGTCCTGGGTTTTACTTTGACACCCCCTGAGGCTCTTAAGGTAACACCAGTGAGCAAAATTATGTTGAAAAAATGTATTGTAGAAAATTATGTTGAAAAAAATGTATTGTAGACATTTCCAGGCGTTGAAATCAGGTTCATTTTCGGTTCTAAATTAAAGTTGAATAGACCTTTAAAATGTAATTTTTTTTTGTTTCTATGGCCAAATTTCAACTATACTTTCGTTCACTTATATATAGAAAGCATTATCACATGATGTTTTATTCTAATTGGAGCCAACTGAAGATTGCATTATGGAATATTTATTATTCCTCCCATTGTGTTTTTCAAAAAGCATTAGAAGTGTCAAGTTTTCAGACCAACAAAAAAACAACAATAGAACACAAACTACAATAACACTCTTTTACAGTCTTGCTAAGACTGTGATATGTGGTTGTTTATCTGCCTTAATTGAATGCACTGGCGGTAAGTACTCTGACTAAGAGCATCTGCTAAAAGACCAAAATGTAAATGTAAAAAATAAAGACTTGCAAAGCATGCAGGGTATTATTATAATGACATCCGCCCCCAAACAAGACCACATTTAGTTTTTTCTGACCGGACCAAATCATAGACATCTACGTGTTAATGAAGTTAAGTTTAATGATGTATAATGGCGCCGGAGGGGATGGCTTCAGTTTTAACTGCTCCTAACCAACTGTGCTATTTGTTAGTTTTTTCACAATATTTGTCAATTATTTTATATATAATGTTGCTGCTACCTTCTCTTATGACCGGAAATAGCTTCTGGATATCAGAACAACGATTACTCACCTCGAACTAGACAGAGTGTTTCTTTAATGAGTCCGATGCAGAAGATGTTTTGGTTCCCCGAGACCAGGCCCAAATCCCTGTCATTCGCGTGAAGAAAATAAGGAAATACAGGGGGCGGAGATTGGGGTGCCTTGTGAGAATTCATCGCTGAGTGGGTAACCCGCCTCTACCATCTGTTCTATTGGCCAACGTCCAATCACTGGAAAATAAACTTGATGATGTCCTTTCAAGATTATCCTACCAACAGGACATTAAAAACGGTAGTATTTTATGTTTCGCCGAGTCGTGGCTGAACGACTATATGGATAATATAGAGCTGGCTGGGTTTTCCGTGCATCATCAGGACAGAAGCCTTTGTGTTCAACCTCTCCCTGACCGAGTCTGTAATACCTACGTGTTTCAAGCAGACCCCCATAGTCCCTGTGCCCAAGAAAGTGAAGGTAAACTGGCTAAATAACTACTGCCCCGTAGCACTCGCGTCGGTAGCCATGAAGTGCTTTGAAAGGCTGGTCATGACTCACATCAACACCATCATCCCGGAAACCCTAGACCCACTCCAATTCACATACCGGCCCAACAGATCCACAGATGACGCAATCTCAATCGCACTCCACATTGACTTTTCCCCACATGGACAAAAGCAACACCTATGTGAGAATGCTGATCATTGACTACAGCTCAGCGTTCATCATCATAGTGCCCACAAAGCTCATCCTTAAGCTAAGGATCCTGGGACCCAACACCTCCCTCTGCAACTGGATCCTGTACTTCCTGACGGGCCACCCCAGGTGGTAAGGGTAGGCAACAACACATTTGCCATGCTGATCCTCAACACTGGGGCCCCTCAGCGGTGCGTGCTTACTCCCCTCCTGTACTCCCTGTTCACCCACGACTACATGGCCAAGCAAGACTCCAACACCATCATTAAGTTTGCTGACTACACAACAGCGGTAGGCCGGATCACCGACAGCGATGAGACAGTATATATGGAGGAGGTCAGAGACCTGGCAGTGTGGTGCCAGAACAACAACCTCTCCTTCAACATGAGCAAGACAAAGGAGCTGATCTGGACTACAGGAAAAGGAGGGCCGAACAGGCCACCATTAACATCGACGGGGCTGTAGTGGAGCGGGTTGAGAATTTCTAGTCCCTTGGTGTCCACATCACTAACAAACTATCATGGTCCAAACACACCAAGACAGTGAAGAGGGCACGACAACACCTTTTTCCCCCCAGGAGAAAAGATTTTGCATGGGTCCCCAGATCCTCAAAAAGTTGAACAGCTGCAGCATCGACAGCATCCTGACCAGTTCAATCACCGCCTGGTATGGCAACTGCTTGGCATCCGACCGTAAGGCGCACCACTGGGGCCAAGCTTCCTTCCATCCAGGACCTACTGTATATATTAGGCGATGTCAGAGGAAGGCCCAAAAAATTGTCATAGACTCCAGTCACCCAAGTCATAGACTGTTCTCTCTGCTACCGCACGGCAAGCGGTACCGGATTGCCAAGTCTAGGTCCAAAAGGCTCCTTAACCACTTCTACTGCCAAGCCATAAGACTGCTAAAGTGGCCACTCGGACAATCTACATTGACAACCACTCCCCTCCTTTGTTTTTACGCCGCTACTCGCTCGCTGTTTATTATCTATGCATAGTCACTTTACCCCTACCTACGGTACATGTACAAATTACCATGACTAACCTGTACCCCCGCACATTGACTCGGTAATGGTACCCCTTGTATATATTGTTATTTTGTGTTAGTTTTTATTTTATTTTTGACTTTAGTAAATACTTTATTCACTATTTCTTGAGCTGCATTGTTGGTTAAGGGCTTGTAAGTAAACATTTCACGTTAAGGTCTACACCTGTTGTATTTGGAGCATGTGACAAATAAAATGTGATTTTATTTTATTTACGTTAAGTAAGTTAAGTTTTTACAGCACAGTACAGTAGAGCATATCAGAGTTTAGTTCACTATGGTAGAGTAGAATAGAGTTCAGTACAATATAGTTCTTTACACTGTACTCTACTGTCCTCTACTGTAATCTACTATGCTGTATTCTACTGTACTGAACTATATGTTCACTGGGAAATCATCAATGAGTGATGCCTACATGGCTGATAGACCCCATTATGTTACTTGTCTTAATCACCTTTCTCTGTCCCTTCTCCAGGCCAGAACACGTGCCAGCCCGACCCGTCCTTCTCGGCGGGCTAATGTGCCTCGCACACACACAGCCCGGTCCCAACTGCGCGAGGTAAAGGAGGTAAGGAGGTACCTCCGCACTCACAAGCTCCGACCCTCTGAACTGGCTAAGAGGCTTGACAAACATGGCACGGGACGCATCAGTCGGAATGACCTCCGAGCTGTGTTTGAGAAGGTAGTGATCCTATAAATAATATAATGACATGGCAATCCGTGTGAGTGTAGGCCTATGTGTGTGTTTATTGATATTGATGCATCTCCATCAGGAGGGCCTCCCTGTGGTGCCAGAGCATCTGGATGACCTGGTGTCCACTCTTAGCGGCATGGAAGGGGACACAGTGACAGTGAAGGACTTGGCGGAGGGCATCAAGGCCTGGAGCCTAGAGAGGGAGAAGGAGGAGAGTACCAGCTGGGGCCGCAGGGGCCTGACAGAGAGAGGAGAGCTAGAGCTGGAGAAAGGATGCAACAGGGAAATAGAGAGAGTGAGGTGCAGGGAGCAGCGGTCTCCGAGCATCCTAGGTTAGTAAAGATGGAGACATGATCCTCTCAGCTCATCACCCAATCAGCATTGTGTAGCATTGTTAAGTTGTATGATGTGACTAAATGGATACAAATGCAGTGCTAGAAAGACCTCCCATTGCCTTGTCTCCTCTCCCCTCCCCTCCCTCCTATCCCCTCTTCTCCTCTCAGCACGGAGGCCAGTGTGGAGCCGTGGTCTTAAGCGTGGGTCGGGGAGGCATGGTGCCCAGCTCCTGCCCCTCCCCAGTCCTGAGCTGTGCCTGCAGACTCCCCTGTCTCTAGAGGAGCAGCAGGAGCAGGCCCTTATCCAGCAGCACCGCCGCAACAGGAACAAGGTGAGGGCAGGACCAACACAATCAAATCCTACAGGCAGGACACCTCCTGTCCAGAGACAACTGTCATTACAGTTGGGCCGGGCGGCGGCGTAACCTAGTGGTTAGAGCGTTGGACTAGTAACCGAAAGGTTGCAAGTTCAAATCCCCGAGCTGACAAGGTCTGTTGTTCTGCCTCTGAACAAGGCAGTTAACCCACTGTTCCTAGGTTGTCATTGAAAAAAATAATTTGTTCTTAACCAACTTGCCTAGTTAAATTAAATAAATAAAGGTAAACAGAGCATCTCTCTGTTTCTCATTCTCTGACTCTAACCTGGTCTGTAGGAGGGCATGCAGGATGAGGAGGTGCTGGCCATCATGAGGACAGTGTGTACAGGGAACACCACCCAGGACGCCCACTCCCACCCCTCCTCTCTGGGAGGAGACACGGCCCGAGCGTTGGACAAGTTCAGGAGACAGTGTCTGGGGGAGTACCTGGACTCACTGGACCAGTGTCACACACAGGGGGTCGCAGTCAACCAGGCCACACTGGAGAGAGGTGAGACCCATAGAAAAACACACATACAGCAAATATGACAAACACAGTACACCCACGCACATAGCCACAGGAGGTGTGCAGGATGGGGGTAATCACATTTGCATGGTGGCATACAGTTGAGCAGACACGTTTTTAGGATTTACACACTTGGGTTAACATTTTTTAGCAGGGTTTGGAAAACAAATGGACCATGCAATTCTACGTCATTTACATGATAGACATTAGCACAAATTGGCCAAAATAATACTTTGTTTCATTATTATTATTATTTTATTGAAGTCGGAAGTTTACATACACCTTAGCCAAATACATTTAAACTCAGTTTTTCACAATTCCTGACATTTAATTATATAAAAAATTCCCTGTTAGGATCACCACTTTTATTTTAAGAATGTGAAATGTCAGAATAAAAGTAGAGAATTGTTTATTTCAGCTTTTATTTCTTTCATCACATTCCCAGTGGGTCAGAAGTTTACATACACCCAATTAGTATTTGGTAGCATTGCCTTTAAATTGTTTAACTTGGGTCAAACGTTTCGGGAAGCCTTCCACAAGTTTCCCACAATATATTGGGTGAATTTTGGCCCATTCCCTCTGACAGAGCTGGTGTAAATGAGTCAGGTTTGTAGGCCTCCTTGCTCGCACATGCCTTTTCAGTTATGCCCACAAATGTTCTATATGATTGAGGTCAGGGCTTTGTGATGGCCACTCCAATATCTTGACTTTGTTGTCCTTTGCGTCATTGTCCATTTGGAAGACCTATTTGCGACCAAGCTTTAACTTCCTGACTGATGTCTTGAGATGTTGCTTCAATATATCCACATCATTTTCCTACCTCATGGCGCCATCTATTTTGTGAAGTGCACCAGTCCCTCCCCCACAACATGATGCTGCCACCCCCGTGCTGCACGGTTGGGATGGTGTTCTTCGGCTTGCAAGCGTCCCCCTTTTTCCTCCAAACATAACAATGGTCATTATGGCTAAACAGTTCTATTTTTGTTTCATCAGACCGGAGGACATTTCTCCAAAAAGTATGACCTCTGTGCCCGTGTGCAGTTGCAAACCGTAGTCTGGCTTTTTTATGCCGGTTTTGGAGCAGTGGCTTCTTCCTTGCTGAGCTGCCTTTCAGGTTATGTCGATATAGGACTCGTTTTACTGTGGATATAGATACCTTTGTACCGGTTTCCTCCAGCATCTTCACAAGGTCCTTTGCTGTTGTTCTGGGATTGATTTGCACTTTTCGCACCAAAGTATGTTCATCTCTAGGAGACAGAACCCATCTCCTTCCTGAGCGGTAGTTTGGTCCCATGGTGTTTATACTTGCATACTATTGTTTGTACAGATTAAGGGGGTACCTTCAGGCATTTGGAAATTGCTCCCAAGGATGAACCAAACTTGTGGAGGTTTCTTTTGATTTTGCCATGATGTCAAGCAAAGAGGCACGGAGTTTGAAGGTAGGCCTTGAAATACATCCACAGGTACACCTCCAATTGACTCAACTGATGTCAATTAGCCTATCAGAAGCTTCTTAAGCCATGACATAATTTTCTGGAATTTTCCAAGCTGTTTAAAGGTACAGTCAACTTAGTGTATGTAAACTTCTGACCCACTGGAATTGTGATACAGTGAATTCTAAGTGAAATAATCTGTCTGTAAACAATTGTTGGAAAAATGACTTGTGTCATGCACAAAGTAGATGTCCTAAACGACTTGCCAAAACTATAGTTTGTTAACAAGATATTTGTGGAGTGGTTGAAAAACGAGTATTAATGACTCCAACTTACAAGTGTACAAGTGTATGTAAACGTCTGACTTCAACTGAATCTAAACCCGTTCTTTAAATATGCAAAACGTGTTTTGTTTCATTCTGTAGAGAAATTTAGGTTGGCTAAATTAAGTTGGCTAAATTAAATTAAGTGATCTGTCTTTTTAATTATGTGCTCAGTATTTATTTTAAGATAGGTACTGTATAAGTAGACCTTTTGTTAAATACATATAATTAGTCTATTGCTGTCATTTGTTGGGTAAGTTAGGCACTAGCCTTTCTTGGTAATTGCTGCAATATAGCCTGTTCAAAACTTTTGTGAAGGTTTAAGCCCAGTTCCAAGTGTTTTGCTTCATTCTGTTGACCCATTTTCTTTGGGCAAATTAAGTTCCAACTGTAATGTTGTGTTTGCTGCGATTTCATATCCTTCTCGTATTTTAATATAAACAATGGTTTGACTAACTTTATGATATTACCCTAATAAATTTGAGGAACTTTTGTGAAGGTTCGGTGTGGGGCTATTAGCGTATACTGCAGCCTATGATATGAAGGTAGAGCACACCCGCTTTCCAACTGACTCCGACAGTTGAACTTGAGGTGACAAATAATGTTTAGGCCTACCAGAGTTACTCCTACAATCTAACAATATAATGCTTGTCTTTATAAAAAAAGATTCTGATTGAAAATGTATGAATTCATCTCCTTCTGTATGCCTATATCTGTATAGCAGACGCAGTAGCCCATCTGACAAGGATAAAGAAATGCATGTTGGTGTCGTAGCATGCAGCTGGCATATCTCTCTCTGGGGCTAGGCCTAAGCTGGGTTCTCTTCCTTTATATTCATTTTGTAAATATGAATATCATACAGTAGACACCTAAGCATAGCAGTCCATTTAAATGTTGAGCTCGATGTGATTTAGTCCTCCAACCGCTAGAGTGTCCGAAGTTAGGGGGTGTCCGAAGTTGGGGGGAAATTAGCTATACAGGCCTATGCATGCAATGCCCTGATGCATTTATTGCTCAAATCTCTGACAGCTGAACCGTGAGGTGGACAATTATTTGTTTTCGGAAAGTAAAAACAATATAACAATAGGCTATAAAGTTTTGCATATGCTACACAAGGAATAGTGTTTTTGTAATTTGTTATAGGCTGTTTTTAAGGAATGTAAACGTGGCTCATTTGGCCAATATCCCTGGTTTATTGATGGTGCTGGCTGCGTGGGTGGACTCACTAATGGGTTACGCACCCAATGCATATGGATGACCAGTACATTTCTCAAATGTCAGATGATAAATAAAAATCTTCCCAGTCACTTGTCCAGAGCCAAATTTTCCTAACAAAAACCCTGATATATATAGCATACACTGAGTGTACAAAACATTACGAACACCTGCTCTCCATGACAGACTGATCGGGTGAAAGCTAGAATCCCTTATTGATGTCACTTGTTAAATCCACTTCAATTAGTGTAGATAAAGGGGAGACAGGTTAAAGAGGGATTTTTAAGCCTTGAGACAATTGAGACATGGGTAAAAAAAATATATATATATATATTTTAAAAAAAACATTGCTTAGTTTTTTACGTTCAACAGTTTCCGTGTGTATCAAGCAGAGGCTGGTGGGAAGGAGATATAGGAGGACAGGCTCATTGTAATGGCTGAATGGAATGAATGGACAAGAGTCAAACGTGGTTTCCATATGTTTGATTTGTTTCATAAAGTTCCATTGATTCCATTCCAGCCATTACATTGAGCCCATCCTCCTATAGCTCTTCACACCAGCCTCCTCTGGTGTCAAGAATGGTCCATCACCCGAAAGGACATTCAGCAAACTTGACACAACTGTGGGAAGCATTGGTGTCAACACGGGCCAGCATCCGTGTGGAACGCTTTTGACACCTAGAGTCAATACCCTCACAAATTGAGGCTGTTCTGAGGGCAACTCAATATTAGGAAGGTGTTCCTAATGTTTGGTATACTCAGTGTATAGTATAGGCTACAAAATACATTTTCCAGTGACACTGACTCACCCAATGATGAAGATGAAGCATAGAGTACTCACCGGTGATGTGCTCATGCGGCAGGGTAGCCTAGTGGTTAGTGTTGGACTAGTAACCGGAAGGTTGCAAGTTCAAATCCCCGAGCTGATAGGGGAAAATCTGTCATTCTGCCCCTGAACAGGCAGTTAACCCACTGTTCCTAGGCCGTCATTGAAAATAAGAATTTGTTCTTAACTGACTTGCCTAGTTAAATAAAGGTAAAAAAATATATATATATATTTGAAGATAAGCTACTTTGAAAATCAGTGCAGTTCACTCAGAATTGCTCCAAAGTTGTCGAGAATTATTTTTTGCTTCTACAGACAGATTAGTCTTCTCTTTTTAAACTGACAGCCGCAACCATAGAAATATAACCAATAGATGGCAGTTCCCATTCAAGTCAGGACTGGCAGCCAATGCTAGTGTAGCCATGAGTTTAACAGTCAAAGTGCCAGGATTAGAGGTTCCAAAATCCTTCTATGGATTATCCTGTATCTATGGCCACAATGCAACAAGCTGTTCTATATTTGCCGCGCATGCTGCCCTAATTGCGGCTTTCCCGACTAAGTGTTTGTGATAAAACTTAATCCACAGCAATTTGTTTTAGAAGCTATTGATCCTCTGTAGATAAATGATGCTCTCTGGTGTAGTATTTTGAATTGCTTAATTTATGTCTGTTCGGGCAGGAGTAATATAATTTTTTGGGGAAATTGTTTTTTTATTGCCTAATTTTGGCAAAATTATTTATATTTATCAGGGGGTGCTGCAGCACCCACAGCACCCCAAATACCTTGAGGCAGGCATTAGGTAAATATATCCCTTTGACTTTACATACAAAAACAATTCCAGATGATGTTGACACCTTTTCTATTCTAATCACATGACCTTATGTGACAAGTACCCTTCATTACTGATGAATAGCACTTTAAAGCACCTTGATTGTAGGTGTGTGTCCTGCTCCTCCTCAGTTCTGCTGCATCCAGGGGACCATGTCCTAAAGGGTCCAGAGAGTCTCTTGCTGAGGCAGGCAGGAACCAATCCCATGCCGGGGTGTGGGGGCCGTCTGAGGACCTGGATCGGTTACAGCAGCAGTACCCCGCGGGGGGGCGAGGAGAAGGAGGAAGAGGAGCATGGCCTGGAGGAAGAGGCCGCTCTACACAAAGTCTGCAAGGATACGTGAGTATCTATGTCATCAACCGCAGATAGATGATCAAATTGACCACACAGTGACAGTCAAATCAAGCAGAGAATAGTGATTTAAGTTTGTTTTATATCACATGCAGTTCTGACAGTGAGGGAGAAGTCTACAGCTCTGACATTCCCTGTGGCCTTTGTACCCCTCCCATAGATCTGTACGTCGGGGACCCAAGATGATGACCCTGTCCACAGGTCGAGCTGAGGTAGGACACAAGACAGAGTGCAGGCTGACCAGGGAGGAGTATACCCACATGACCAGGTGAGGAGGAAGTGACATAAGTGTTATTATAGTAAGCAGCCACACTCTTAGAAAAAAAGGTGCTAAGTGGAACCATACAGCATTCTTCGGTTTGTCCCCACAGGGTAACCCTTTTTTGTGCTGGGTAGAACCCTTTGCAGAGGGGTACTGCTGCTGTAACCGATCCAGGTCCTCAGACAGTCTCCACACCCCTCAATGTATATGGTTCTACCAAAAAACATTTTATCATCTAAAGGTTCTTCCTAGAATCGTCTATGAAGGGTTTTACTGAGAACCCTTTTATCTTTGGAGGGTTCTTCCTAGAACTCTCTATGAACGGTTCCACCAGCCTTATTAGCCTTTTAAAATAAAATTATTTTTGACAATATATTCCATATATCATAAGGCATTTTTTTGAGGGCTTAGTTATACCCTAACACAGTGGTGTTAGGAATCTCTTGGTTTACAGGCCACATCAGGCCTGCAAGTCACATTGTCACATTATGTCACATTAGTCACATTATGAAGTCACATTATGCATTATATAGTGTGTATGTTCTGTTTGTTTGGAGCAGCAACATGAGGGAGCCGTCCAGCCGTAGAGCCGACCCTAACGCGTTCTGGACTGGTCAGGACAACCATGTGAGACTCTACCTGCCCAGAGTGGGCCTGTCTCCTGAGGGGGTCCTCTTTGAACACATCATCCGCTCTCCCGCCCCAAGCCCCGGCAGCTGGCCTGTCAACGACAGGGGCTACTTCACCTCTGGAGACATAGATGGACACAAGGCCTACACCCTGTAGAGCACTTTACGCCATGCTCCAGATACAATATTGTACTTTCATGTGGGAGTTCAAAGACTTTTTGCTGTTAGATTATGGTTACAGTCTTATCCAAGGGTCTCCTCTTCATTTCACAAGGCTATTTTTAATTGAGATTATTTTGTCTTTGAAGCTAATAAAGACTATAATATAAAGTGAATGTCCAGTCAGAGGAGTATCCTTTTAGGTGAGTAGTTTTAATGACGATCTCTCAAGACTGTCCCGAAGAAAACCCACATACTGCTTTATGGCATACAGTCACATTGTCGTGCACACTATGACATCTCCCCTTTTAAAGGGATACTTCAAGGTAGTTTTGTGAGCCACTGATAACTAGCGTTAGTTTTTTTGGGGTTGTGTCCCTCTCTCTACCTTCTTTCTCTCTCTTCTATTTTATTTTCAACGGACTAGGGTACAGTGCTAGTAACAGTGGCTTGACCGCAATTGGTGCTGTTGCCCTAGTTCACGGACCCCTCTGACACCCGAAGGACTAGGGAAGAAGGAAAGGTAAAAGTGGCTTGACCGCAGCCCAACCTGACTCCCCAGTCCACAGACCACCCTGACACCTGAAAGATTGGGGGCGAAGGAAAAGTAACAGGGGCTTGACCGCGGCCTGACCTGACTACCCAGTTGACGGACTACCCCAGACCCCCCATGCATCCAGAACTAGCATCAGACCAGCTGTCTGAGGAGGAGACGACGGACTGCAGGCCTCGAGGCGAGTAAAAGCGCTGCCATGGCTAGCCTTTACTCCCTCTACCCCCTGGCCTGCAGCCCTCCTCCCCTGCTTATTTTTTTCCATCTGCCCTCCTCAGGCCACCACCATCCAGACTAGGACCAGCCGACCGCCAACCATCTGGAGCAGTTTTACTAGGAGACCCCAGACCAGATGCAGAAAACACCACGACAACCAGGGCGTGGAGGAAGGAACCCCTTTAAAGATACCAACCTACGCCTGGAGCGAGTAGACTACAGGGGAGTGCCTCCATTGACCTTCGGGTCACAGACTTCCAGGTGTGTCTACTCGCTCTAAGATTGTCCTTCCTCACCTTGCAGGACCAGAGTAGACCAATGACCAGAACAGACATCATCAAGACCAGAACCAAGTTCCGTTAAGACCAGACCCAACAGCAGTGGACGGAGTCCAACACCTCTCCAGTACCATCACGCTGGGGAATAACAGGGGCTCCGTCAACTACTATGGCATGCCCAAACTGCAGGAAATGTGGCCAACTGGGCCATCTAGCTGTAGCCTGCACAGCCATCATCTGCAGAATCTTTAAAGGGATACCATCCCACCTCCACACGACCCTGCAACCTGTGCGGGAAAGGGGGCTATTTCTTCAGCACCTGCCACAGTTCCTATGCTGGGAAGGCAAGGGCCAACGGCACCAACCCCAAACCCACTGCCCCTGACCCCCTTACTGCCCCTGTCTCCTCCAGCCTGCTCCTTAGTGACCGAGCATCCAGACTTGCTGCCGCATCGCTCCTCCTCCAGCACCAGCCCAGGCCGATGGACATACTACCCCCACAATAACCATTGCACAAGGTAGCTACTCTACCTGCTTCATTCATGACGATATAACCATCTGGAAAAAGCTAGATTGCTAGTCAAGTTGCTAGTTAGCTAAGTTAACTTATATTAACCAGTACTACAAAATACAGCTAAGCTTTTAAAATGTTAGCTGTTACCTTCAGGCTTGATAGTTGGTTAAAAAGAAAAACCCTTGAAGGGAAGGCGATTTTCGTTATTTGTTAGCTAGATAGCTAGGCTAACTTACCAGTTAGCTTTTATCCCCCTATCAAATCTAGCTAGCTAGCTATCCCCACTGGCTGCTGGCCAAATAAGCTAACGTTCTTGATTCTAGTTACCAAGATAAATAAAACATCTACAATTAGCTACCAACAGAGTTTATCTATATTATTCGTACCCGTCTTTTTACCATGACAAACAGATGCTGACATTAAGACCGCACTCAACAAGCTGTATAAAGCCATAAGCAAACAAGAAAATGCTTATCCAGAAGTGGCGCTCCTAGTGGCTGGGGACTTTAATACATGCAAACTTAAATCTGTTTTCACCTCATTTCTACCAGCATGTCACATATGCAACCAGAGGAAAAAGAACTCTAGACCACCTTTACTCCACACATAGATGCATACAACGCTCTCCCTTGCCCTCCATTTGGCAAGTCTGACCATAATTCCATCCTACTGATTCCTGCTTACATCAAAAACTAAAGCAGGAAGTATCAGTGACTCGCTCAATACAGAAGTGGTCAGATGACGCGGATGCTACGCTACATGACTGTTTTGCTAGCACAGACTGGAATATATTCCGGGATTCATCCAATGGCTTTGAGGAGTACACCACCTCAGTCACCGGCTTCATCAATAAGTGCATCGACGACGTCGTCCCCACGATGACCGTGCGTGCATATCGTAACCAGAAGCCATGGATTACAGGCAACATCTGCACCGAGCTAAAGGCTAGAGCTGCCTCTTTCAAGGAGCGGGACACTAATCCGGATGCTTATAAGAAATCCCGCTATGCCCTCAGGCGTACCTTCAAACAGGCAAAGAGTCAATACAGGGATAAGATTGAATCCTACTACATTGGCTCTGACTCTCGTTGGATGTGGGAGGGCTTGCAAACTATTACGTGCATGCATGAGAGCACAAGCTGTTCCAGACGACTGTGTGATCACGCTTTCCGTAACCGATGTGAGCAAGACATTCAAACAGGTCAACATTCACAAGGCCGCGTGGCCAGACGGATTACCAGGACGTGTACTCAGAGCATGCGCGGACTAACTGCCAAGTGTCTTCACTGACATTTTCAACCTCTCCCTGACCGAGTCTGTAATGTAATACCTGCATGTTTCAAGCAGACCACCATAGTCCTTGTGCCCAAGAAAGCAAAGATAACGTGCCTAAATAACTACCTCCCTGTAGCACTCACGTCTGTAGCCATGATGTGCTTTGAAAGGCTTGTCATGGCACAACATCATCATCCTGGAAACCCTAGACCCTCTCCAATTCACATACCGGCCCAACAGATCCACAGAGGGCACAATCTCAAGCGCACTCCACACTGCCCTTTCCACTGGACAAAAGGAACACCTATGTGAGAATATTGCTCATTGACTACAGCTCAGCGTTTAACACCATTATGCCCACAAAGCTCATCACTAAGCTAAGGACCCTGGGACTAAACACCTCCCTCTACAACTGGATCCTGGACTTCCTGAGGGGCCGCCCCCAGGTGGTAAGGGTAGGCAACAACACATCTGCCACGCTGATCCTCAACACTGGGGCCCCTCAGCGGTTTGTGCTTAGTCCCTACCTGTACTCCCTGTTCACCCATGACTACGTAGCCAAGCACGACTCCAACACCATCATTAAGTTTGCTGACGACACAACATTGGTAGGCCTGATCACCGACAACGATGAGACAGCATATAGGGAGGAGGTCAGAGACCTGGCAGTTTGGTGCTAGGATAACAACCTCTCCCTCAACGTGAGCAAGACAAAGGAGCTGATCGTGGGTTACAGGAAAAGGAGGGCCGAACAGGCCCCCATTAACATCGACGGAGCTGTTCTGGAGCTGGTCGAGAGTTTCAACTTCCTTGGTATCCACATCACCAACAAACAATCATGGTCCAAACACACCAAGACGGTACTGAAGAGGGCATAGGTCAGGAGAATTAAAAATATTTGCCATGTGTCCCCAGATCCTCAAAGTTATACAGCTGCACAATCAAGAGCATCCTGACCGGTTACATCATCGCCTGGTATGGCAACTATAGAGGGTAGTGCGTACGGCCCAATACATCACTGGGGCCAAGCTTTCTGCCATCCAGGACCTACAGTGCCTTGCAAAGTATTCATCCCTTTTTCATTTTTCCTATTTTGCAAACCTGTAATTTAACTGGATTTTTATTTGGATTTCATGTCATGGACATACACAAAATAGTCCAAATTGGTGAAGTGAAATGAAAAAAATAACTTGTTTCAAAAACATATAAAACTGAAAAGTGCTGGGTGCATATGTATTCACCCCCTTTGCTATGAAGCCCCTAAATAAGATCTGGTGCAACCAATTACCTTCAGAAATCACATAATTGGTTAAGTAAAGTCCACCTGTGTGCAATCTAAGTGTCACATGATCTCAGTATATATACAGCTGTTCTGAAAGGCCCCAGAGTCTGCAATGTCAAAAAGCAAGGGGCACCACCAAGCAAGCAACACCATGAAGACCAAGGAGATCTCCAAACAGGTCAGGGACAAATTTGTGGAGAAGTACAGATCAGGGTTGGGTTATAAAAAATATCAGAAACTTTCAACATCCCACGTTGCACAATTAAACCCATTATTCAAAAATGGAACCACAATGGCACCACAAAAAACCAGCCAAGAGATTAGGCCCACCAAAACTCACGGACCAGGCAAGAAGGGCATCAATCAGCATTAGTCAGCAACAAAGAGCAAAGATAACCCTGAAGGAGCTGCAAAGCTCCACAGCAGAGATTGGAGTATCTGTCCATTGGACCACTCTAAGCCATACACTCCACAGAGCTGGGTTTTATGGAAGAGGTGCCAGAAAAAAAGCCATTACTTGAAGAGAAAAATAAGCAAACACATTTGGTGTTCGCCAAAAGGCATGTGGGAGACTCCCCAAACATATGGAAGAAGATATTCTGGTCAGATGAGACAAAAATGTAGCTTTTTGTCCATGAAGGAAAACGCAAACCTGGCGCAAACCCAACACCTCTCATCACCCCGAGAAAACCATGTTTTTCCTCGGCAGGGACTGGGAAACTGGTCAGAATTGAAGGAATGATGGATGGTGCTAAATACAGGGAAATTCTTGAGGGAAACCTGTTTCAGTCTTCCAGAGATTTGAGACTGGGACGGAGGTTCATCTTCCAGCAGGACAATGACCCTAAGCATACTGCTAAAACACCATGGTGGTTTAAGGGGAAACATTTAAATGTATTGGAATGGCCTAATCAAAGCCCAGACCTCAATCCAATTGAGAATCTGTGGTATGAGTTAAAGATTGCTGTACACCAGCAGAACCCATCCAACTTGAAGGAGCTGGAGTAGTTTTGCCTTGAAGAAAGGGCAAAAATCCCAGTAGCTAGATGTGCAAAGCTTATAGAGACATACACCAAGAGACTTGTACCTGTAATTGTTGCAAAAGGTGGCTCTACAAAGGATCGAATTTGGGGGGGGTGAATAGTTATGCACACTCAGGTTCAGTTTTTTTGTCTGATTTCTTGTTTGTTTCCCAATAAAAAAATTTGTGCAGAGGAATACCAAAATTATCATTTATAATTTTTATATTAAATTACTATTTATTATTAAATTATAGCTAGAGTCTGAAAGAATAATATGGATGTATTGTTTGTCAAGTTATTGAGCATCATAAGCATCAGAAATTGTCCTTATTTAACGTATTAAGATCTTGATATGGACCTCAGTCAAGAGCATATGCATTGTATGTGCAGAGAAAATATACTATGTAAGCCTACTGACAGTATTTATCATCATATAGAGAAAATATTTTCAAATAGATAGATATGGACTTGCATATTTTATTATTTTCTCTATTTGAGTTGACGACATGCTCAATAATTTGATAAACAATAAATCCATATTCTTTCAGACTAGCTATAATTTAATATAAAAATTATAATGATAATGTTAAAACCCCACACAAAAGTAGCCTAGCAACAAGAATGACATTTTCTGCGGTGTAAGTCAATATCCGGCCATATCATGTATGATATCTGGAGGGAATCCAAAAATGATTGGGGCATGAAAGAAAAATATGGATTTCATGTTTGTCTGAAAACTCAGAAATGCATCATATCATCCTGATTTTCAGCATATCAAGATCCTTATACCTCAGCCAAGAGAAGCATATCTGGAATCAATATGGCTTACTAAATATGAATGTGCTGAGAAAATACAGATATGCGATTTATACAATCAGTATTTGTCAACTTGAAGAGAAAGAATAGCATGTCACCTAGAATAGCATGTCATTCAGAAAGTATTCAGACCCCTTGACCCCTTGATTCAGACCCCTTGCCAAAGAGTTCAATCTTGGTTTCGTCAGACCATAGAATCTTGCTTCTCATGGTCTGAGAGTCTTTTTAGGTGCCTTTTGGCAAACTCCAAGCAGGCAGTCATGTGCCTTTTCCTGAGGAATGCCTTTCGTCTGGCCACTCTACCATAAAGGCCTGTTTGGTGGAGTGCTGCAGAGATGGGAGAACCTTCCAGAAGGACAACCATCTCCACAGAGGAACTGTCAAGAGTGACCATCAGGTTCTCGGTTACATCCCTGACCAAGGCCCTTCTTCCCCGATTGCTCAGTTTGGCCGAATGGCCAGCTCTAGGAAGAGTCTTGGTGGTTCCAAACTTCGGAGCTCCAAGAGCAATTCCTTCGACCTCATGGCTTGGTGTTTGCTCTGAGATGCACTGTCAATTGTTGGACCTTATATAGGCAGGTGTGTGCCTTTCCAAAACATGTCCAATCAATTGAATTCACAACAGATGGACTCTAATCAAGTTGTAGAAACATCTCAAGGATGAGCAATGGAAACAGGATGAACCTGAGCTCAATGTTGAGTCTCATAGCAAAGGGTCTGAATACTTATGTAAATAAGGTATTTGATTTGATTTTTATAAATTTGCCAACATTTCTAAAAACATGTTTTTGCTTTGTCATTATGGGGTATTGTGTGTAGATTGGATGTTTTATTTGTTTAATCCATTTTAGAATAACATAACATGTGGAATGGACAATATCTCAGGATATTGAATGATTCCACATCCGGCCATAGGAACATTATGTATAAAAGACATCTGGATTCAGAATTTGTCTGATGCAGGGGTGGGCAACTCCTTGAAGGCCTTATTTCCTCCATCCCTAGCAAACACATCTGATTAATCCAATTGCATTCTAAACTGAATATCATGATTAGGTGATTATTGGAGTCAGGTGTGTTGGCTGGGGCAAAACTGTGACACCAATCAGGCCCTCGAGGACTGGAATTGCCCACCCCTGCTCTAACGGCTTGACCGCATTTGTAGTAAGTACCCTGTACCTCGATCATTCTGTACATAGTAGGACCCCAAGCATCCTGAATCTTGTTCCTACCCTTAGGTTTGTGGCGTAAGTAAACCAGTTGGCCTACATCAATGGGTGGATGGTACACTTTGTCTTTGTGTAGTTCAACTGTCTGCTGTTCAAACGCTCCTGGTGAACAACCAGCCAGTCGTGTTTTTTGTCGAGCACCTGCTCTTGACCTAAAAAAAGAATCAACAGGAAGGTGTGGTTGGACCCCAAAAAGCTGGTAGTACGGCGAGTACCCAGTGGTGGAATGGGGCGTCACATTGTAGGCATCCACCAACTCTGGTAACTGCTCAGGCCAACATAGCTTTTTTCTGGAGGCAGTGTGCCCTGGAGATCATGGAGCATTCTATTAAACCCCTCGCACTGAGCGGTCCCCATAGGGTGATGGGGCGTCACATTGTAGGCATCCACCAACTCTGGTAACTGCTCAGGCCAACATAGCTTTTTTTGGAGGCAGTGTGCCCTGGAGATCATGGAGCATTCTATTAAACCCCTCGCACTGAGCGGTCCTCATAGGGTGATGGGGGGTCATGCAGGTTTTCTTGACTCCATAAAGCTTATACAACTCGGCGATGACTTCACTCTCAAAGATTTTCCCTGGTCAGAGTGCAATCTCTCAGGGACACCATACTTCATGAACCACTCCTTGAAAAGGACCTTGACTGTAGTATCTGCTTTCTGGTCATGAGTAGGGAACGCCTGTGTGAACTTAGTGAAAACATTCATTACCACCAAAACATTCTCACAGCCATCAGATGCAAATTCAAGGATGGTGAAGTCCACAACTTGAAGCTAGGAAGGGTTTCATTGGTGCATTTTTTGGGGCTGTGGCTTTTTTGACAGAATACATCTCTGGCATTTCTTCACCCACTGCTTAAACATCTTCATACATCCCAACTCCCATCTCTGTCTCAGGAGGTTCTGTGTGTGTTCTATCCCTTGGTGTCCCATGCAATCATGTACACTTTCAAGTACTGGTTCTTTCAAGCAAGCTGGCAACAGTAGCTGGTGACATTCACCTACATGGGCGTCCTCAATCACACGGTACAACAACCTGTTTTACTCGATGCCACTACTTCAGCATGCTTAGTTAATAACTGGCTTAGTTAATCCTGACCTCTCCTTGTGAGTAGGGTTTATCTGTCTGTCCCAAAACTTTCTGAACCCGCTGAGTGTAGGCTCTGTGTCCTGAAACTTGCGTAACTCATACTTTAGAGTAACCAGGAAGTGTTGGTGTGTTACCCTGAGACTCACTATCAACTTCTGAGGCACAAATCTGTCTGATCTTACTACACTTGGCTCTTGCTGTCAGTAAGTCTGGTTCCATAGCTGTCCCCTGTCGAATGACATTGCAAATGGCCACACAATCATCATACTCAGCATCATCATTACCATGCAAATGGCTGCCTAGAGAGGGAATCTGCAGCTGCATTGCAGCATCCCGGGTGGTACTTGACCTCAGTCAAACACTGCTAACTGAGCCATCCATCTTTGCTCAATGGCACCTAACTTGGCTGTAGAAAAGCTGTCTGTTATCACAGTGAACTTAGAGCCCAAAAGAGCCCCTAGAAATGTCTCTGAAACAACTGTAGTTACAGTCATTCTTTTCAGCATTGCTGAGCCTCCTGCTGGAGTATGCTATTACTCTCTTCCTATCTCCTTGCTGCTGGTAGAGAACAGCACCTAATCCTAGGCCACTTGAATATTTCTCTACAATGAAAGTATGAGTAAAATCAGCATAACCTAACACAGGAGCAGTGGTAAGTTTCTCTTTCAACAGCTCGAAAGCAGCTGTTTCGCTTTTTCAGGGCTATCTTTTATGAGGAAAGCATTGACTAGGTCATGGAGAGGGCCAGCTAGTTTGGAAAAACCCTCAATGAACCTCCTGTAGGAGCTACAGAAGCCAAGAAACAACCTCAGATCTTTGAGTGTACTGGGGACTTGCCACGGTTTTACAGAGGTGATCTTCTCTGGCTCTGTCCCAATTCCCTCTGCTGAAATCTGATGCCCAAGGAAACCTAATTCTTGCTGGAGGAAATGCCACTTCTCAAGCTTCACTTTCAACCCTGTATCTTTCAGTCGCTCCAGAACTGTCTCAAGTCTCTCCAAGTGGTCCTTGAATATCTGAGAGAACACGAGTATGTCATCCAAGTATACTAACATTATCTGAAAGACTAGGTCACTCATAGTAACTTGCATGAGTGGTTGAAACATTGCAGGACCATTAAAACCCACCTAAGATACTCCCATAAGCCAACATAAGTTGTAAATGCAGTCATGTGTCTGTCACTTGCACTGCAACCAGATGATAACCACTTGCAAGATCAGAGGTCGAAAAAAACTTTGCACCATGAAGGGCATCAAAACTTTTATCAATGCGAGGCAAAATAAATGCGTCACGTCTGTTTTTTGCGTTCAGTCGCCTATAGTCAACACATTGATGAAGACTCCCATCACTCTTATGGACAAAGACCAAAGGGGAAGCGTATGAGCTAGAGCTCGCCTGGGTGACACCCTTCTTCAGAAGCTTGATTATGTGCTCCTTAACCTCTTTACACTGCGTAGGACAAATGCGGCGGTAGGGCTGTGTTACTGGTCTGTCATTGACCAAATAAATATATGCTTAACTTCATCAGTGTAACCCAGGTCCTCATCCTAGAAAGCAAACACATCTGAGCAACTGTCCAAAAAAGCAGCTAACCGGCTTGTTCTTCCTTTGTTCCACCAATGTGTAGGCTGTCCAGTATCAAATTAATGTCACCGTCAGATGTCTGACCATCTTTTCTGTCAACAGTCACCTCACATTGATCACTGTGAACACACTCAAGCTGAGTCAGAATGCCAAGTCGGGTCCTGGGGTTCAACCACACATCCTCCTGAGATAAATTTTGTTGAACTGGAAACACATGACTCTGACTCCACAAGTGTGGGAATGACCACGAGACCACTTGGCAATGGTATTTTATTTGGCTCCAAACAGCATCCAGGTGCTGTCTCCCGAAAGAGTTAAGTCCACTTGCATAGACTGTGTCCACGGGAAAACACAGGTACATTTACAGAATCCCTACCAGCCACACGCACAGCTGAATGAAATCACATTTACAGTATGTACTTGCTGAAAGGCTTCTCTCCAATCAGAATCCAACTCTCCACCTAGAGTTGTGTCAAACTTAGCATGAGAGTTGTCTGCGTCTGCTGATGATGTTCATTCCAAGGAGACCCGGTACTGTAGTCTGTGACTACCGAGGCTCTTTGACTATCAGGAAGTCACACCCAATTAAGGTGGCCCCATGGTCTCTACGTCTAACTCAAGGTAACCTAGGTAAGGGATGTCCAACCCGTTAGCTGCAGTTATCTTAAGCAATCCTGTTGTAGAAAGCATGTCTTCATCTTGCCCTAATAGGTGTTATCTGAAGAATGACTCAGTGATAGTGATGACGCGGCTTCCAGTATCCAGCAAACAGTTTGCAGCAACCTCCCACCACGACAACAAGTACTTTTGGGTAGGCCTACAGATTTTCCCCAAATTACCCAGTTCTTGACAACCAAGGATGGTAGGTTTCCTGCACACCAGCAGCTTGTGTGGTAGTGGACTATTTTACTGACATGCTCTTCTTATTGCACTGCTTAACAATGTGTCCCACACCTTTACACTTGAAGCAAATGGGCTGACCGTCATCAGTAAACTTCGGTTTGGAGTTTCACACCTGTGTCATTACCAGTCTTCTCCTTGTTTAGTGCAAGACCCCGGACTGCATTTGTTAGTTCCCCAATGGCTTTACTCTGCTCGGCCACCACTTTAAGAACATCTTCCAAAGAGACAGCTGGTTTCTCCTGTACATCAATGGCAGAACACTGAGAATCCCTCCCTGTCTTGTCACACCACTTTCCTACTCTTGACAACCTTAGTGTTACAGGGCTGGTCCTCCAGTGACCAGGTGATGGCTTCCTCACGTACATCAAACAGAGTAGACTGATGCTTCTTCCTGACTAACTTCCGTAGCTCTCTCTTGAGAGCAGGATCTATGACGCCCTTCATGCACTGGTTTCTGACAGTTTGATCAACTTTATCCTTGGGAATAGTTTTGTACTGAAACAAGAACAAGACGCTAAGTATCTGCGAGAGTGGCGGCCATAGAATGTGTGTAACAGATGAGCTGCACTGGGCTTCTCTGTATAAGCCCCCCTTAGATACGAGAACAGGTCACTGGGCTGCATTGACTCCCTACCCATGCATAACCACACTTCCTCTAAGGCTGACCCCCTCAACAGAGACAGTATGAAATCTAGCGGCAATAGTTGCCATTGCTTCGTCATGTTTCCTATTTAGCTCTGCAATCTGTGACTGTAAGTCAACTACAGGGTTACCCTCACCACCAGGGGCGGCATCACCATTACCTACTGTTTCTGACATTGTGAAAAGTTTCTACTCGAACAGTTCAAGGATATACTATAGAGTAGAAACAGTCTCTGAAAGTTGCTGAATGGATGCAGATGATGGCAGATGGTCATCTGCGATGATCTACACTGGTTCACATAGTCCTCTGGATCCCGGCAGTCTGGTTACTGGAGTTACACAGAAACCCAAAGTAGGCCTCACTGCCCATTCTCAGATCCCCTGGCACCGTCCCTCGTCAGATCGCTCTCTCCCTGTATCACTCTTCACCACTACCGTAATTATGCACTTCAAAATCCCACTCCTGGTACCAAAATGTGTAGCCTGACGGAAGTAAACAGCACAGGACATAAACTAATTTGTGGTTGTTTATTCTGTCAAAACTTACATTTTAAAATAGGATAATGTAGGATGGAAAAAGTAACCATAAAGTAAAGTTCGGTCTAAATCACAATCAAGTGAAATAAATATGTTAGTAAAGTGCATAAAAAAACTATCTGAGTACAGTGAGTAAAAAGTGAAACGCATAAACAGTAGTGGCTCTGCTTTCTATATAAAACAAAATAAAATACAAAGACCACACAGTTCAGTTAGACATTTGAAATGTTAGGAATTATATTCTGACTACAAGATGTCCATAAACAAAATAACATGCATGAAAAACAAATATAAAAGAAGTCATAAAAAATATGAATACTTACAAACACACTGTCCACGTGATGCCCTAACCTTACATGGAACAGTAGGTCCTCATCTCACTCATATAGCACTGGGGGAAATGGCATATGCAGTGGTGTAAAGTGCTTAAGTAAAAATACTTGAAAGTACTACTTAAGTAGTTTTTTGGGGTATCTGTGCTTTATGTTTGACAACATTTACTTTTACTTCACTACATTCCTACAGAAAATTATGTACTTTTTACTCCATACATTTTCCCTCACACCCAAAAGTACTCGTTACATTTTGAATTCTTGGCAGGACAAGAAAATGGTCTAATTGTAACGGCGTTCTTCGTTTGTTGAAAGAGAGGACCGAAATGCAGCGTGGTGGTTACTCATGTTCTTTAATGAATGAATGACGATACATGAAATAACTAAATGAATACGAAAACAACAAACGGAACGTGAAACCTAATACAGCCTATCTGGTGAACACTACACAAAGACAGGAACAATCACCCACAAACACACAGTGAAACCCAGGCTACCTAAGTATGATTCTCAATCAGAGACAACTAATGACACCTGCCTCTGATTGAGAACCATACTAGGCCGAAAACATAGAAATGCCCCACAACATAGAAAAACAAACAGACTGCCCACCCAACTCACGCCCTGACCATACTAAATAAATACAACACAAAGGAAATAGAGGTCAGAACGTGACACTAATTCACACACATCAAGAGAACATCCCTGGTCATCCCTACTGCCTCTGATCTGGCAGACTCACTAAACACATGCTTTGTTTGCAAATTATGTCAGAGTGTTGGAGCATGCCCCTGGCTATCTGTACATTTAAAAAACAAGAAAATGGTGCAGTCTGGTTTGCTTAATATAAGGAATTTTAAATGATGTATATGTTTACTTGAACTTTTGATACTTAAGTGTATATTTTAGCAATTACATTTACTTTTGATACTTAGGTATATTTAAAACCAAATACATTTAGACTTTTACTCAAGTATGACATTACTGGGTGACTTTTACTTCAAGTATGACCACATGCACTCATTATTTATGCATCTCTTAAAGGGACAGTGCCATCTAGTGGATATAAATTAATACAGCTACGTGCTTTTACCACCTGGCTACATAGAACAAAAACACAAGAAATAAAATGTGAAATAAGAAGAGCACAAGATGTAAGTAAGTTAACTACATACAGGGTCAGTTCCAAAACCATATTTACAATGTGCAAGGATACTGGAGTGATAGAGGCAGATATGTAAAGTGCCTTCAGAAAGTATTCACACCGCTTGACTTTTTTCAAATTTGTGTTGTGTTAGCTTGAATTTAAAATTGATTACGTTGAAAAGTTTTGTCACTGGCCTGCACACAATACCCCATAATTTCAAAGTAGAATTATGTTGTTGTTGTTTTTAAACAAATTCAGAAAAAATTAAAAGCTGAAATGTCTTAAGTCAATAAGTATTCAACCCCTTTGTTATGTAAAACCTATATAAGTATATAAATTTGCTTAACAAGTCACATAAGTTGCATGGACTTACTCTGTGTGCAATATTATTTTTTAACATGGTTTTTGAATCACTACCTCATCTCTGTACCCCACACACAATTACCTGTAAGGTCCCTCAGTCAAGCAGTGAATTTCAAACACAGATTCAACCACAAAGACCAGAGAGGTTTTCCAATGGCTCAAAAAGAAGAGCACCTATTGGTAGTTGGGTAAAAATGAAAATAACAGACATTGAATATCCCTTTGAGCATGATGAAGTTATTAATTACACTTTGGATGGTGTAACAATACACCCAGTCACTACAAAGATACAGACTTCCTTCCTAACTCAGTTGCCGGAGAGGAAGGAGACTGCTCAATAATTTCACTATGATGTCAATGGTGACTTTAAAACAGTTACAGAGTTGAATGATTGTGATAGGAGAATACTGAGGATGGATCAACAACATTGTAGTTACTCCACAATACTAACCTAATTGATAGAGTGGAAAGAATGAAGCCTGTACAGGATGAAAAATATTCCAAAACATGCATCCTGTTTGCAACAAGGCATTAAAGTAGTAATGCAAAAAATGTGGCAAAGCAATTCACTTTTTGTCCTGAATACAAAGCGTTATGTTTGGGGCAAATCCAATCCAACACATTACTGAGTACTACTCTTCATATTTTCAATCATAGTGGTGGCTGCATCATGTTATGTGTATACTTGTAATTGTTATGAACTGGGCACTTTTTCAGGATAGAAAATGTACAGAATGTAGCTAAGCACAGGAAAAATACTTGAGGAAAACCTGGTTCCAACTGCTTTTTCCACCAGACACTGGGAGATTAATTCACCTTACTGCAGGACAATTACCTAAAACACAAGGCCAAATCTGGAGTTGCTTACCAAGACGAGTGAATGTTCCTGAGTGGCCGAGTTAGAGTTTTGACTAAAATCTACTTGAAAATCTATGGCACGACTTGAAAATGGGTGTCTAGCAATGATCAACAACTAATTTGACAGATCTTGAAGAATTATTTTAATAATAATGGCCAAATGTTGCACAATCCAGGTATGGAAAGCTCTTAGACTTACCCAGAAAGACACAGCTGTAAACGCTGCCAAAGGTGCTTCTACAAAGTTATTGACTCACGGGTGTGAATACATATCAAAATAAGATATTTCTGTATTTAATTTTCGATAGATTAGCTAAAATGTCTAAAAACACATTGTCACTTTGTCCTAATGTGGTATTGTATGCATATGGGTGAGAAAAAATACGAAATATTTTTTTGAATTCAGGCTGTAACACAACAAAATGTGGAGTAAGTCAAGGGGTGTGAATACAGTCTCAAGGCACTGTATAGGGAGGGATAAGGTGACTAAGCATCAAGATATACAGTGCCTTCGGAAAGAATTCAGACCTCTTGACTTTTTCCACAGTTTGTTATGTTACAGCCTTATTCTAACATGGATTTGTTTTACATCCTCAGCAATATAAACACAATACCCCATAATGACAAAGCGAAAACTATATTTAATACAAATAAAACACAGATATCTTATTTCCAATGGTATTCAGACCCTTTGCTATAAGAATCTAAATTGAGCTCAGGTGTATCATGTTTCCATTGATCACCCTTTAAATGTTTCTACAACTTCATTGGATCCACCTGTGGTAAAATTAAACTGATTGGGCATGATTTGGAAAGGCACACACACCTGTAGATATAAGGTCCCACAGTTGACAGTGCATGTCAGAGGTCGAAGGAATTGTCCATTGAGCTCCGAGACAGGATTGTGTCGAGGCACAGATCTGGGGAAGGCTACCAAAAAATGGCTGCAGCATTGAAGGTCCCCAAGAACACAGTGGCCTCCATCATTCTTAAATGGAAGAAGTTTGGAACCACCAAGACTCTTCCTTGAGTTGGCCGCCCAGTCAAACTGAGAAATCGGGGAGAAGGGCCTTGCTCAGGGAGGTGACCAAGTACCCGATAGACACTCTGACAAAGCTCCAGAGTTCCTCTGTGGAGATGGGAATATTTTCCAGAAGGACAACCATTTATGCAGCACTCCACCAATCAGGCCTTTATGGAAGAGTGGCCAGATGAAAGCCACTCCTCAGTAAAAAGGCACATGACAGCCCGCCTGGAGTTTGCCAAAAGATACCTAAAAGACTCACAGACCATGAGAAACAAGATTGCTGATGAAGCCTGAATGCCAGCGTAATGTCTGGAGGAAACCTGGCACCATCCCTACGATGGTGGTGGTAGCAGCATCTAGTTGTGATGTTAGCATGTAAAAAAAAAAAAAATGGGGCAAAAAATAAATAAATTGGGATTCATGCCAGCAAAGCCACTACACAACACTAAACAATAGATTAATTACACTATAAAGGTGGCAAACAGTACCCACAAACTGTTAGGGCCTACATAAAGCTGTCCCAACAGCAAAGCTTTCTTTTCAGCACCATTGAGTGAATCCTTACCACTGCTACACCTGGCTATCAGTAGATCCTTGTCTGGCAGCGAAGCTGTTCATTCAGCCTCATTTACTGCCTTTAAAAAAAAAACATTGCTGATATGGCTGACTTGCTTGAACAAATGTGGTTTCTACAGACAATTGAGATGTACAAACTGTGGCATAAGGGGACAACGAGCAGATGAGAGGCAATCCTTAATTTCGATTAAGACATTAATGAGGAGCTAGGGCGGACGTAATATATAACTATATAACTATTTGTTCAGCACTTTTTTTTGTTTTGTCTTGTTTTTCAATCAACCAACTAAACACATTCCACATTCACAGATGTGACAGGCTTAAAAAAAGTTTTTAAAAAGAAGTTAAAATATATAATAATAATACATTTTAAAAAAATACAATTAAAATAAAAGTTTAAGAAAAATAATAAACGTTTTTCTTTTTTTGGTGTGTATATATATATATATATATATATATATATGGGGAAGTGCCTTGCGAAAGTATTCGGCCCCCTTGAACTTTGCGACCTTTTGCCACATTTCAGGCTTCAGACATAAAGATATAAAACTGTATTTTTTTGTGAAGAATCAACAACAAGTGGGACACAATCATGAAGTGGAACGACATTTATTGGATATTTCAAACTTTTTTAACAAATCAAAAACTGAAAAATTGGGCGTGCAAAATTATTCAGCCCCCTTAAGTTAATACTTTGTAGCGCCACCTTTTGCTGCGATTACAGCTGTAAGTCGCTTGGGGTATGTCTCTATCAGTTTTGCACATCGAGAGTGAAAATTTTTCCCATTCCTCCTTGCAAAACAGCTCGAGCTCAGTGAGGTTGGATGGAGAGCATTTGTGAACAGCAGTTTTCAGTTCTTTCCACAGATTCTCGATTGGATTCAGGTCTGGACTTTGACTTGGCCATTCTAACACCTGGATATGTTTATTTTTGAACCATTCCATTGTGGATTTTGCTTTATGTTTTAGATCATTGTCTTTTTGGAAGACAAATCTCCGTCCCAGTCTCAGGTCTTTTGCAGACTCCATCAGGTTTTCTTCCAGAATGGTCCTGTATTTGGCTCCATCCATCTTCCCATCAATTTTAACCATCTTCCCTGTCCCTGCTGAAGAAAAGCAGGCCCAAACCATGATGCTGCCACCACCATGTTTGACAGTGGGGATGGTGTGTTCAGCTGTGTTGCTTTTACGCCAAACATAACGTTTTGCATTGTTGCCAAAAAGTTCAATTTTGGTTTCATCTGACCAGAGCACCTTCTTCCACATGTTTGGTGTGTCTCCCAGGTGGCTTGTGGCAAACTTTAAATGACACTTTTTATGGATATCTTTAAGAAATGGCTTTCTTCTTGCCACTCTTCCATAAAGGCCAGATTTGTGCAATATACGACTGATTGTTGTCCTATGGACAGAGTCTCCCCCCTCAGCTGTAGATCTCTGCAGTTCATCCAGAGTGATCATGGGCCTCTTGGCTGCATCTCTGATCAGTCTTCTCCTTGTATGAGCTGAAAGTTTAGAGGGACGGCCAGGTCTTGGTAGATTTGCAGTGGTCTGATACTCCTTCCATTTCAATATCATCGCTTGCACAGTGCTCCTTGGGATGTTTAAAGCTTGGGAAATCTTTTTGTATCCAAATCCGGCTTTAAACTTCTTCACAACAGTATCTCGGACCTGCCTGGTGTGTTCCTTGTTCTTCATGATGCTCTCTGCGCTTTTAACGGACCTCTGAGACTATCACAGTGCAGGTGCATTTATACGGAGACTTGATTACACACAGGTGGATTGTATTTATCATCATTAGTCATTTAGGTCAACATTGGATCATTCAGAGATCCTCGCTGAACTTCTGGAGAGAGTTTTCTGCACTGAAAGTAAAGGGGCTGAATAATTTTGCACGCCCAATTTTTCAGTTTTTGATTTGTTAAAATAGTTTGAAATATCCAATAAATGTCTTTCCACTTCATGATTGTGTCCCACTTGTTGATTCTTCACAAAAAAATACAGTTTTATATCTTTATGTTTGAAGCCTGAAATGTGGCAAAAGGTCGCAAAGTTCAAGGGGGCCGAATACTTTCGCAAGGCACTGTATATATATATATATATATATACATACATACATGCATACATACATACATACATACATACACACACATACGTACACATATACATACATACATTCACACCCATACACACACACATATCCTACATACCTACACGTACTCACAAATGTAAAAAAATAACACAAAAAAAAACATATATAAAACTTGCAGCAGCACTATGAAGGTTCTTATCAGCTATTTCTAGCCTTCGCTGAGACGACGAGCCAATCATTCGTTTTTAGGTTTTACAGCACCTTACACAACATGTATCTGTACATTTCCCTAGTCACCCCGTTCCCTCTGTCCAGTTTGAAATATAGTTGAATAGTGGAGACCAGAGTCTATCAAACTTGGGCTGTCTCTTGTGGAGGTCATAAGTGAGCTTTTCAAGAGGAAGAAAGTCAACAATCTGGTCAATCCACATTTGAAATGTAGGAGGGGCATTAGAGTCCCACAATAGAATAATACATTTCTTAGCTAAATATGTAATAGTCATAAGCAAATTTTCTCTGTCAGGATCAAGAACAAAGTCCTGCTGGGCATTAAGAAGATAGATACACGGGGTCATATCAAACTGTACATTTAGTATTTTCTGTGCAGCAGAAAATCTGCCAGAATCTGGCAATCTCTCTACAGCTCCAAAATACATGCATATAGGTTCCACTTTCAGAGGTATATCTTTTACAGTTAGGAGACATATCTGTTTTCATTCTATGGTATTTCAAAGGAGTGTAATAACATTTGTACAAAAATGTGTAATTAGATTCTTTCATTTTTACATTAGTAGAGGTGCAGTATACCCTGTTGCAAACCTCCGCCCATAGTTCATCACTGATAGTCAGACCTAGGTCCTTTTCCCAAATAATTTTCAAAGGAGTAAAGGAGGAGCCTCCTTTCTCAGAAAGGAGTCTATAGATGTAAAGATGTATAGATGTATAGATTTAGCCTTTAATGGATTGTGCTGTGACAAGAAGGGTTTCAACTTCATTTAACTGAGTTCTAAACCTCCTCTTGGAGGTAAATGAGGAAATTACATGTCTAATTTGAAGATATTTTTGGCACATTGAATTCACTGCAGAGCTCTTGAGATTTCAGTGTAGTGGTTTTCTGATGAAATAGGTCTGAAAAGGTCCTGATTCCTAGAGTATGCCAAAGATTAAAGTTGGCATCCCTCAGGGCTTTTGGCAAGTCTGGGTTGCCTACTATAGGCGAGTGAGAACATATTTGGGAGGAAATGCCCAGGTATTTCTTACAGTCCCTCCACGCTAGTAGGGTGCTGTAAATCACAAAAGGTTTTGGCTATGTTGCCCACTTCACTAAAGTTATTAATTAATATAATTGAGCTTAAGGGCAATGAACCACAGGTTTGGGCTTCTATCTGAATCCACGTTGACTCTTGTCTGTTTGTGATCCATGTTAGCATGTTGCGGATTTGGGCAGACCAGTAGTACAATTGAAGGGAGGGAAGAGCAAGACCACCCTTAGATTCAGGTTTCGATGGAGTGGAAAACTTGATCCTAGGTTTTTTATTGCCCCATAAAAAGTTGGTGATGCTTTGATTAGTTGTTTTGAAAAAGGAAACTGGGAGATAGCATGGGAGCATCTGAAATAAGTAGTTCAGTCTAGGGAGGACATTCATACGGATGACATTAATTCTTCCTACTAAGATAATTGGGAGGGAGATCCAGGTTTGGAGATCGTTCTTGATTCGATCCAGGAGTGGAAGATAATTCTCCTTGAAAAGGCTATTCAGATCTGGTGTTATGAAGATCCCGAGGTATTGAAACCCCTGTGTTTTCCATTGGAAAGGACATAGTGTCTTCATAGAGCTGGTGAGTGTAATATTGAGAGGGCGGACAGGGGATTTGTTCAAATTGATCGTATAACCTGAAAACTTGCCCTGCTGAGCAATTGTGTCTAAAATTAGAGGGAGGGATTTCTCAGGGTTGGAGATATGTAGAGCAAGACATCATCCGCGTAAAGCGAAATCTTGTGCTGCAGGCCGCCTGCAGAAACATCCATAATACTTGGATTGCTCCTCATCAGCTCTGCCAGAGGCTCCGCCCCCAACAAGTAGAGCAGGGGGGACAGCGAGCACCTTTGTCTTGTGCCCCGTTTCAGAGGGAATCTGTCAGAGTTCAGTCCATTAGTAGTCACCATGGCATTCGGATGAGAGTATAGTGATTTGATCCATTTAATAAAATTTGGGCCCATATTGAACTTTTCTAAGACTGAAAACAGAAAGCTCCACTCCATCCTGTCATGCCTTGTCAGCATCCAGTGAAGCCAGCAGGACATGGGTCTTCTGTGCGTTTACTTGATCAATAAATCAAAAAGACGGCAAATGTTATCAGAAGAGTATCTGTCTCTAATAAATCCAGTTTGGTCCACTTTTATTATTTTGGGAAGAAGAGTGTTTAGTCTTTTGGCAAGCAATTTGGTAATTATTTTATAGTCGAAATCCAACAAGCTTATGGGCTGGAAGGACGAGCAGGATAGGGGGTCCTTGTCCTTTTTGAGCAACACTGTAATGCGAGCTGTGTGCATTGAGTCTGGGAGAACTCCTTTTTTGCAAAAATCCTCCAGCATTGGCATGAAGATAGGGCTGAGCTGGGGCCAAAAAGCTTTGTAGAACTCTCTGGGGAATCCATCTGGGCCTGGGGACTTATTAGGTGGCATGGAGGTAATTGCCTCCAGGATCTCCTCAGGAGTGAAGGATGAGTTGAGATCTTGGTCGGTCTCTGATAGTTTAGGTAGCGAGATTCCCTCTAGGAAAGAATGGAGTTCTGCCTCTGTGTGTTTTCTCTCAGAGGTACAGTGGGGCAAAAAAGTATTTAGTCAGCCACCAATTGTGCAAGTTAAAAAGATGAGAGAGGCCTGTAATTTTCATCATAGGTACACTTCAACTATGACAGACAAAATGAGAGAAAAAAAAATCCAGAAAATCACATTGTAGGATTTTTTAATGAAGTTATTTGCAAGTTATGGTGGAAAATAAGTATTTGGTCAATAACAAAAGTTTATCTCAATACTTTGTTATATACCCTTTGTTGGCAATGACAGAGGTCAAACGTTTTCTGTAAGTCTTCACAAGGTTTTCACACACTGTTGCTGGTATTTTGGCCCATTCCTCCATGCAGATCTCCTCTAGAGCAGTGATGTTTTGGGGCTGTTGCTGGGCAACAAGGACTTTCAACTCCCTCCAAAGATTTTCTATGGGGTTGAGATCTGAGAGACTGGCTAGGCCACTCCAGGACCTTGAAATGCTTCTTACGAAGCCACTCCTTCATTGCCCGGGCGGTGTGTTTGGGATCATTGTCATGCTGAAAGACCCAGCCACGTTTCATCTTCAATGCCCTTGCTGATGGTAGGCTTTGTTACTTTGGTCCCCGCTCTCTGCAGGTCATTCACTAGGTCCCCCCGTGTGGTTCTGGGATTTTTGCTCACCGTTCTTGTGATCATTTTGACCCCACGGGGTGAGTTCATGCGTGGAGCCCCAGATCGAGGGAGATTATCAGTGGTCTTGTATGTCTTCCATTTCCTAATAATTGCTCCCACAGTTGATTTCTTCAAACCAAGCTGCTTACCTATTGCAGATTCAGTCTTCGCAGCCTGGTGCAGGTCTACAGTTTCGTTTCTGGTGTCCTTTGACAGCTCTTTGTTCTTGGCCATAGTGGAGTTTGGAGTGTGACTGTTTGAGGTTGTGGACAGGTGTCTTTTATACTGATAACAAGTTCAAACAGGTGCCATTAATACAGGTAACGAGTGGAGGACAGAGGAGCCTCTTAAAGAAGAAGTTACAGGTCTGTGAGAGCCAGAAATCTTGCTTGTTTGTAGGTGACCAAATACTTATTTTCCACCATAATTTGCAAACAAATTCATTAAAAATCCTACAATGTGATTTTCTGGATTTTTTTTAAAATTTTGTCTGTCATAGTTGAAGTGTACCTATGATGAAAATGACAGGCCTCTCTCATCTTAAGTGGGAGAACTTGCACAATTGGTGGCTGACTAAATACTTTTTTGCCCCACTTTATATAGTTTGCAGTAAAAATCATGAAAAGTTAAATGTATATTTTTTGGGTCATATGTGACCTCGTCCTCTGCTGTTCGGATAGCCATGATTGTACGCTCTGACTGCTCCTTTTTTAATGGGTAAGCAAGCAATCTACTGGGCCTATTGCTATACTCATGGTATTTCTGTTAAGTAAAGAAAACTTTTTTTTTTATCTCCCGAGTATAGTCCAAATTCAGTTTGGCTTTGGCTGCCTTAAGATGACTCCAGGAGGTGCTGTCTGGGGATTGTTTATGTATTTTTTCACAGCATTCCAGCTCCCTCTCAAGATCTAGCCTGTGTGCCTCCATTGCTTTTTTCTTAGAGGAAGCATATGCAATTAGATGACCTCTTAGTGTGGCTTTAGCAGCGTCCCACATTGTGGCCGGAGAAACGGGAGAATCTTTGTTGTCTTGTGTGTAGTTGTCTATCCATGTAGTTACCAATGTATGGAAACGCTTCGTTTGATAGCATGGAGGTGTTGAATTTCCAGCTCTTTGACCTCGGGATGTTTTTGCAGAGGTCAAAGAGGAGGTGGACAAAGGCGTGATCTGAAAGTGCAATGGGTCCGATTGTACATGTGGCTGAATTTATGAAACTCTTTGGGATAAAAATGTAATCTATACGGGAGTAGGTTTTATGGACATTAGAGTAGTATGTATAGTCCATAGATGAGCTATTAGTCTCTCTCCAGATATCTATCAGTCCCATCTCTTTAGTAAGAGAGTTCAACATCTTTGCAGATCTAGGATTTGTGGTGGGGACTTGAGATTATTTGTCTAGGGTTGGGTTTGTCTAGGGTTGGGTTACAATTAAAATCTCCGGCCACCACGCCAAAGGAAACACAATGCTCATTGAACAGGGTTATCATTTTTGACATGAAGGCAGGAGTATCTGTGTTAGGGGCGTATATGTTTAAGATAGTAATTGGTTGACCATATAGTGACCCAGTTATCAAAATAAATCTCCCCTACCGATCAAATATGTTTTTGTCAATTATGAATGGAACATTTTTATGGATAAGTATGGTTGTGCCTTCACTGTTTGATTTGAAAGATGAGAAATACACCTGTCCCACCCAAGCTCTGTGGAGTTTGGCCTGTTCAGCATCACAGAGGTGTGTCTCTTGTAATAGCGCGATGTCTGCTTTTTCCTTTTTTAGAGCACATAGTATCTTTTTCCATTTTATTGCATGACCTAGACCATGGCAGTTCCATGTCAATAGATTTAAGGTACTAGTCATCGTCATCGAACAGTAATCGAACTTTGGTGCAAGTCATCGCTGGGTAAAAGTGGATAGTAGTTACAGCTGCGTTCACATAAAAGGAAAATAAATGGTGTACATAAAATAATAATCTCTGAACACCCCAGCCGAGTTCCCAAACAAGTCGACACATCCCGTTGGATCTATTACCCCCCCCGCTCAGTCTCAATTCTGTGTTCCAAAAAAAACGGGAACAGTTAGCAACGCACAACGTCTCGCCCTCCCCACCAAAGAAATGCCAAATCCTCTCCGCCCCGCATTGAGTAAATTACACAGTAGCCTGTTCAGCACTTTTGAAATGTACACCGACAGAATTCAGAACAAGGGCCATTCTTACAGTATTCTCCCTGTACACCAAGTCAAAACCGTAAGATAAATAAAGAGGGCATATAAGCAGACAATGAAAGCTGTTACAATAGTCGATGATTACATTTCTCTAAAACTATCCCAGCCCAGGATAAGACCCAGATGCAGACAGTTCGAAATAACAAACGTTTCTTTACAAAATGGGGGGAGCAGACAAACGACAGGTCCAGGGCAGGCAGAGGTCAGTAATCCACAGCAGAGTCCGAGAGGTACAAAACGGCAGGCAGGATCAGGGCAGTCAGAAAGGTCAAAAGTGGGAAAACTAGAAAATGGACTAGTAGGAAAACAGGAGTATGGGGGAAAATGCTGGTAGGCTTGGCGAGACAAGACGAACTGGCAACAAACAGAGAACACGGGTATAAATGAACCGGGGATAATGGGGAAGATGGGTGACACCTGGAGCGGGGTGGAGACAAGCACAAAGACAGGTGAAACAGATCATGGTGTGACAAAAACAGGCTATAGGCTACATGTGCACCACCAAGTCAGAATAGTAGACTAAATTATGTGGGGGAAAGGAACCAAATTATCCAGGGTAATTACACATGGATTACTAACAGCTTACTACACAACACTTAGTATTACTTTGTTAGCTACAGTATACAGTGGGGCAAAAAAGTATCTAGTCAGCCACCAATTGTGCAAGTTCTCCCACTTAAAAAGATGAGAGAGGCCTGTAATTTTCATCATAGGTACACTTCAACTATGACAGACAAAATGAGAAAAAAAATCCAGACAATCACATTGTAGAATTATTTATGAATTTATTTGCAAATTATGGTGGAAAATAAGTATTTGGTCACCTACAAACAAGCAAGATTTCTGGCTCTCACAGACCTGTAACGTCTTCTTTAAGAGGCTCCTCTGTCCTCCAAGGGCCAACCAACGAGAGCGTACAGGTCGCAATGGTGGGTAGTGTATGGGGCTTTGGTGACAAAACGGATGGCACTGTGATAGACTGCATCCAGTTTGTTGAGTAGAGTGTTGGAGGCTATTTTATAGATGACATCACAGAGGTCGAGGATAGGTAGGATGGTTAGTTTACCGAGGGTATGTTTAGTTTTACGAAGGAGAGTTTACAGTCTAACCAGACACCTAGGTATTTGTAGTTGTCAGAGCCGTCCAGCGTAGTGATGCTGGACGGGCGAGCAGGTGCGGGCAGTGATCGGTTGAATAGCATGCATTTAGTTTTACTTGCGTTTAAGAGCAGTTGGAGGCCACGGAAGGAGAGTTGTATGGCATTGAAGCTCTCCTGGAGGTTAGTTAACACAGTCTTTAAAGAGGGGCCAGAAGTATACAGAATGGTGTCGTCTGCGTAGAGGTGTATGAGAGAATCACCAGCAGCAAGAGCAACATCATTGATGTATGCAGAGAAGAGAGTCGGAGTTTGACAGAGTCGAAAGCCTTGGCCAGGTCGATGAAGACGGCTGCACAGTACTGTCTTTTATCGATGGCGGTTATGATATCGTTTAGGAACTTGAGCTTGGCTGAGGTGCACCCGTGACCAGCTCGGAAACCAGATTGCATAGCGCAGAAGGTACGGTGGGATTCGAAATGGTCGGTGATCTGTTTGTTCACTTGGCTTTTGAAGACTTTAGAAAGGCAGTGCAGGATGGGTTTAGTCTGTAACAGTTTGGGTCTAAGATGTCTCCCCCTTTGAAGAGGGGGTTGACCGTGGCTGCTTTCCAATTTTTAGGAATCTCAGATGATACGAAAGAGAGGTTGAACAGACTAGTATTAGGGTTTCAAACAACGGTGGCGGGTAATTTTAGGAAGAGAGGGTCTAGATTGTCTAGCCCAGCTGATTTGTAGTGATCCAGAGTTTGCAGCTCTTTCAGAACATCAGCTGTCTGGATTTGGGTGAATGAGAAGCGGGGAGGTGAGCTTGCCCCCCCGCTTCTCCTTGCTTTGCAATGCTTGTAGTTAGCCACTGATTCCTTTCAAACCACTCATTGTTGAATTTGCGATTTCCAACTTGTTGTGTAATGTTTATGGCCGATGTGCACCAATACGTTTTATCTATAATTGAAAAGGATTTGCCAGAAGATGATGAATGCTAGCTTGCTAGCTAAGATTTTGAAAGTATGATGTTGGCATGATCAGTCCAATCAAAGCTACATAGCTATAACGTGATTTGATGTAATATTAACTGTGGCCAATTACCTTGAGCCTTCTTGGATGGACACTTCTAATATAACTCTATGGCAGCGCCCAAGGGACTTGAATGTTCGAGCTCTACCTGTAGATTTTGTGGTGAAGTAGTGTCCCCATGAGTGACAGAACACTGAGCCAATCACGGCGCAACTAGAGAACCTTACCAACCCCTACGCTCCGTATATTCCGCTGGCTGCCCTACCACCATAGAAAGCATTGAGCTTGGCTGAAACACCTGCATTTTGGAGATACCTTACTCAAGAATGCAAGAAAGAGATCATGTTTGTATGTGGCTTTTTTTTGCAAGCACACCCAATAAGTCAGAAGTATGCCCGAAAGATTTAAAGTGAGGACTCTTGCGTCGCCCAATTAATTAAAAGTTGACACTATTTCCCCTTTCATCTGTGCCTGGTGTTAGCTAGTTACCGGCTAACTAGATCTTCAGCCAGCATGAAACAAAAGGGGGGAAGGGTGCTTCCAATCTCTGACCCAGTTGTCATGTCAACACATATGTCAGTGCTCCTGTGAACTGCATTACAAGACAAATGTCCAACGGGAGATAAATAAAATTGACATACAGTTGAAGTCGGAAGTTTACATACACCTTAACCAAATACATTTAAACTCCATTTTTCACAGTTCCTGACATTTAATCCTAGTAAAAATTCCCTGTCTTAGGTCAGTTAGAATCACCACTTTTTTTAAGAATGTGAAATGTCAGAATAATAGTAGAGAGAATGATTTATTTCAGCTAATATTTCTTTCATCACATTCCAGTGGGTCAGAATTGAACATACACTCAATTAGTATTTGGTAGCATTGCCTTTACATTTTTTTACTTCCACAAGCTTCCCACAATAAGTTGGGTGAATTTTGGCCCATGCCTCCTGACAGAGCTGGTGTAACCGAGTCAGGTGTGTAGGCCTCCTTGCTCGCACACACTTTTTCAGTTCTGCCCATAAATTGTCTTTAGGATTGAGGTCAGGGCTTTGTGATGGCCACTCCAATATCTTGACTTTGTTGTCCTTAAGCCATTCTGCCACAACTTTGGAAGTATGCTGGGGGTCATTGTCCATTTGGAAAACCCATTTGCGTCCAAGCTTTAACTTTCTGACGGATGTCTTGAGATGTTGCTTCAATATATCTAAATAATTTTCCTACCTTATGATGCCATCTATTTTGTGAAGTGCCCCAGTCCCTCCTGCAGCAAAGAACCCCTTACAACATGATGCTGCCACCCCCGTGCTTCACGGTTGGGAAGGTGTTCTTCGGCTTGCAAGCCTCCGCCCTTTTCCTCCAAACAATACTATGGTCATTATGGCTAAACAGTTCTATTTTTGTTTCATCAGACCAGAGGACATTTCTCCAAAACGTATGATCTTTGTCTCCATGTGCAGTTGCAAACCGTAGTCTGGCTTTTTTAATGGTGGTTTTGGAGCAGTAGCTTCTTCCTTGCTGAGCGGCCTTTCAAGTTATGTTGATATAGGACTCTTTTTACTGTGGATATAGATACTTTTGTACCTGTTTCCTCCAGCATCTTCACAAGGTCCTTTGCTGTTGTTCTGGGATTGATTTGCACATTTCGAACCAAATCTCATCATCTCTAGGAGACAGAACGCGTCTCCTTCCTGAGCGGTATGACGGCTGCGTGGTCCCATGGTGTTTATACTTGCGTACTATTGTTTGTACAGATTAATGGGGTACCTTCAGGCATTTGGAAATTGCTCCCAAGGATGAACCAGACTTGTGGAGGTCTACATTTTTTCCTGAGGTCTTGGCTGATTTCTTTTGATTTTCCCATGATGTCAAGCAAAGATGCGCTGAGTTTGAAAGTAAGCCTTGAAATACATCCACAGGTACACCTCCAATTGACTCAAATTATGTCAATTAGCCTATCAGAAGCTTCTAATGCCATGACATAATTTTATGGAATTTTCCAAGCTGTTTAAAGGCACAGTCAACTTAGTGTATGTAAACGTCTGACCCACTGGAATTGTGATACAGTGAAATATAAGTGAAGTAATCTGTCTGTAAACAATTGCTTACAAACCTTTCTGTTTTTCTAAAAACCTGTTTCAGTTTGTCTTTATGGGGTATTGTATGTAGATTAGAGGTCGACAGATTCTGATTTTTCAACACCGATACCGATTATTGGAGGACAAAAAAAGCCGATACCGATTAATCGGCTGATTATTGAAATGTATTTGTAATAATGACAATTACAAATAATACTGAATGAACACTTATTTTAACTTAAAATAATACATCAATAAAATCAATTTAGCCTCAAATAAATAATGAAACATGTTCAATTTGGTATAAATAATGCAAAAACAAAGTGTTGGAGAATAAATTAAAAGTGCAATATGTGCCATGTAAGAAAGCTAACGTTTAAGTTCCTTGCTCAGAACAGGAGAACATATGAAAGCTGGTGGTTCCTTTTAACATGAGTCTTCAATATTCCCAGTTAAGAAGTTTTAGGTCGTAGTTCTTATAGGAATTATAGGACTATTTCTCTCCATACCATTTGTTTTTCATATACCTTTGACTATTGGATGTTCTTATAGGCACTTTATTATTGCCAGTGTAACAGTATAGCTTCCGTACCTCTCCTCGCTCCTACCTAGGCTCGAACCAGGAACACAACAAATACAGCCACCCTCGAAGCAGCGTTACCCATGCAGAGCAAGGGGAACAACTACTCCAAGTCTCAGAGCGAGTGACGTTTGAAACACTATTAGCGTGCACCCCGCTAACTAGCTATCCATTTCACATCACATCGTTACACCAGCCTAATCTCGGGAGTTGATGAGCTCTGCTGTTTATGACTTCAAGCCTCTGGCAAAACGCACAAAAGTGCTGTTTGAATGAATGCTTATGAGCCTGCTGGTGCCTACCCTCGCTCAGACAGACTACTCTATCAAATCATAGACTTAATTAAAACATAATAACACACAGAAATGCGAGCCTTAGATCATTAATATGGTTGAATCCGGAAACGATCATCTCGAAAACAAGACGTTTATTCTTTCAGTGAAATACGGAACCGTTCCGTATTTTATCTAACGGGTGGCATCCCTAAGTCTAAATATTCTTGTTACATTGCACAACCTTCAATGTTATGTCATAATTACGTAAAATTCTGGAAAATTAGTTCGCAATGAGCCAGGCGGCCCAAACTGTTGCATATACCCTGACTCTGCATGCAATGAACACAAGAGAAGTGACACAATTTCACCTGGTTAATATTGCCTGCTAACCTGGATTTATTTGAGCTAAATATGCAGGTTTAAAAATATATACTTCTGTGTATTGATTTTAAGAAAGGCATTGGTGTTTCTGGTTAAGTACACATTGGAGCAACGACAATCCTTTTTCGCGAATGCACACTGCATCGATTATATGCTACGCAGGACACGCGTAGTTATAACTAGCGATTATGAATGATTAAGTTTAATGCTAGCTAGCAACTTACCTTGGCTTCTTACTGCATTCGCGTAACAGGCGGGCTCCTCGTGAGGCAGGAGGTTAGAGCGTTGGACTAGTTAACCGTAAGGTTGCAAGATTGAATCCCTGAGCTGACAAGGTAAAAATCTGTCATTCTGCCCCTGAACAAGGCAGTTAACCCACCATTCCTAGGCCGTCATTGAAAATAAGAATGTGTTCTTAACTGACTTGCCTAGATAAATAAAGATTAAATAAAGGTGTAAAAAAAAAAAAAAAAAAAAAAAAAAAAAAAAATCGGCGTCCAAAATTACCGATTTCCGATTGTTATGAAAACTTGAAATCAGCCCTAATTAAATCGGCCATTCTGATTAATTGGTCGACCTCTAGTGTAGATTGCTGAGGATTTTTTGTTATTTAATCAGTTTTAGAATAAGGCTGTAACGTAACAAAATGTGGAAAAAGGAGAGGGGTCTAAATACTCTCCGAATGCACTGTATACATTTGGTATTTGGTATTTTTATTAGAATCCCCATTAGCTGTTACAAAAACAGCAGCCACTCTTAATGGGGTCCACACAAAACATGAAACATAATACAGAACATTATTAGACAAGAACAGCTCAAGGACAGAACTACATACATTTTTAAAAGGGCACATGTGGCCTACATATCAATGTATACACACACTATCTAGGTCAAATAGGAGAGAGGCGTTGTGCCGTGAGGTGTTGCTTTATCTGTTTTTTGAAACCAAGTTTGCTGTTTATTTGAGCAATATGAGATGGAAGGATGTTCCATGCAATAAGGGCTCTATATAATACTGTATATTTTCTTGAATTTGTTCTGGATTTGGGGACTATGAGAAGACCCCTGGTGGCATGTCTGGTGGGATAAGTGTGTGTGTCAGAGCTGTGTGTAAGTTGATTATGCAACCAATTTGGGATTTTCAACACATTAATGTTTCTTATAAGAAGAAGTGATGCAGTCAGTCTCTCCTCAACTCTTAGCCAAGAGAGACTGGCATGCATAGTATTTATATCATCCCTCTGATTACAATGAAGAGCAGAACGTGCCGCTCTGTTTTGGGCCAGCTGCAGCTTAACTAGGTCTTTCCTCGCCGCACTGGACCACACGACTGGACATTAATAAAGATTAGTCAAAACTAGAACCTGCAGAACTTGCTTTTTGGAGGTTGGTGTCAAAAAAATATAGATATTGATAGATATAAAAGTAAAACTAGGCCCTCAAAATAAGACCTTATGAAATACGTATGATATTGTGTTCAATAATATATATATATATATATATATATATATAACTTTAACATATTTATTGATAAGTCCATTGCACAGAATATTTCTGGTAACTCTGCAATTCACTCGAAAGGCAAGGCACTCTTTGGAAATATCTGAATAAGGTTTAACACTAAGCAGTGTGTTAATTTAACACTGGTTCCAGTGTGTATATGGTCCCACTCTTTCAGTGTTGATATAACACTGGAGAATGTGCTGTGAGATGTGTGCCTCTCACGAATTTCTGAGACCATGTAATATAGAGTAAATGTCCAGTCAGAGGTGTATCTTTTTAGATGAGTAGTTTTTAATGAACGTCTCTCAATAATTTCCTGAAGATAAAGCAGTACATTATGTCATGCAGTTACAATGTCTAATACCACAAAGACTACTTCTGTGACTGACCAGCATTTTTAGTCCTATTCAACTTTTTGTTAAAACAAAAATCTTTGCCACATCCTACACACTGGTTGAATCAACGCTGTTTCAAAAGTACTTTGAACCAATGTGGAATAGGGCTCCCGAGTGGTTTAGTGGTCTAAGGCACTGCATCTCAGTGCTAAAGGTGTCATACATACCCTGTTAAATTCCAGGCTGTGTCACAACTGGCTGTGATTGGGAGTCCCATAGGGAGGTGCACAATTGGCCCAGCGTCAATAGAATTTGTTCTTAACTGACTTGCCTAGTTAAAATGGGCAATGAATTTATGTTTGTGCCCAGTGGGATGCCCTACTGGCCGCCCGTCTTTGCGTGTGGCGGCTCCTTTAAGAGTTGAGGGCCGTGTGAATAAACTTGAGCCGTGCTGCGCTGACGTAAGGGGAGTTGAAGAGTTTTGTGTAGCCCCAGATAAGGGCACAGGAGAGGAAAATAACGGAGAGGAAAATAACGGGAAGAATAATAACTTAGAGGATAGGGAACTAGACCGAGGACTGTTATCTTTTTAAAAATTTGGCCGCTGATTTTACAGGAAATGTAATGCGCATTTTGGTCAATTCCTACTAAACTGGACATCAGGTACAAATGTATTTGCTGTTGCACATTTAACGTTACCTGTGTTCCATTTATTTTAATACAAACTCAAATTTAGCATAATTGATTGTTAACTATACCACAAATTAGAATGTTCTTTTAGAGTGAAGTTCAAAATGCTTCATATAACTAACTATTCTAGATATGCAATGCAAAAACGTCTTATTCGGTCAATGTGCCAATATTATTATAGGGTAGCTATTCCTCGAAAGAAATAAGCCTACTGTGGAATAATTCGCCTATTTTTGCTAGATAATTGAAAGTAAAATCGAGAAAGGAATCTGAAAAATTGCCATTTCGTCTCGGAGCTGGGGGGAGAAAGGGAACGTGAGGCTGCTGCTGGACATTGGACGGGGAGGGGACACCACTGCATCTCTCTCTCTCTCTGTCTGTTTCCGTGGAGAGCAGGGGGGTGGGATTGAACCGCAAGAAACACATCATGCAACACAATGGTAACGGAGAAGAGAGGCAGTCAGCCAACCAATCCGAGCCTCAGCTCCAGGGGACGCCGAGTGGAAGCATTCTACACATCCCAGGCAGGGACACCCTTAGCGACCCCACACTCTTCCAACTGCCTGCCCAGTCAAAACTGGAGTTCAAACGCAACGCAGTCACAGAGGACTACAAAATAACAACTCAAGTACTAGGACTGGGTATCAGTGGGAAGGTGATGGAATGCTACTGCAAGAAGACAGGGGAGAAGTGTGCCCTGAAGGTAGTGTGTGTGTGTGTGTGTGTGTGTTCCATTTCACTTGCTTTGTTAATGTAAAAATATGTTTCACATGCCAATAAAGCACCTTGAATTTAATTTGAGCAAGAGAGCGAGAGAGACCATCAGTCACCAGACCCAAGTGGCACCAAGTATTTGAGGTCTTGCGTGCTTTCTTTTCTTATCCTCTGATGTAAATTAAAGGGAACTTGAGGATGTATTTACAATAGTGATGATAAGAGGGAGAATAGTCATCAATTATTCACTACTCCTCCATCTTAGACAGTCGTTTCCTAGATCTCTCATCCTTCTTTGCGGTTTGATACCAGGGGCGACAGGTAGCCTAGCAGTTAAGAGCATTGGGATAGTAACCAAAAGGTTGCTGGATCAAATAATCTGCCGTTCTGCCCATGAGCAAAGCAGTTAACCAACCCCCCTACAACAGCGGCTCCCTGCGCACCGATGACATGGATGTTGATTAAGGCAGCCCCTCGCACATTTTGGCATTCAGTTTTACAGCTCACTTTCCCCAATGGGATCACTCCTTCATTTGGAATGACTTAATTTGTCTGATGTGGGGTGGGGTGTTGTATGAAGGAGGACATATATCCACATTATAATGCTAAAAACTGATTGACATATTGACATATTTTGGCATGGTTACAGTATACAGCATGCATCTGGTGTGCAGAGGTTACAGAGGTTGTCACTTACTGTCACATTCTGTCCCACTTCTTCCCTCTGCTACATTTACTGTATCAACAAACAAGAGGATATAGAGAGTCAGAGAGAGAGTGTGTTTCTTTGACTGGTGCTTGTTCCTCTTGTAAAGAGGTCCACTTAAGCACTAATAACACCAATAGATAACTGTCTCTCTGTGAGCCAGGTTTGGGGAGGAGCCACCAGCGGTAAAAGTGCAGCGCTTTAAGCTAACTCGACTCCTGTCCAGACAGACAGTGGATGAGTCTGGGAAGAGATAGTGATGTACTGTGTGGGACCGTGTCTTACACAGAGGGTAGGTTGTTAGTGCCAGTAGTCATTGTCATGTTGTATGGACAATGACATGCTCTGTCTGGACTGATTCTATGTTCCATCTAGAGAGGATCTACTCTGGTGTGCAGGCTTTTGTTCCAACCGAGCTCTCACATACCTGATTCAACTCAAATCTGGTGTGTGTTCGTGCTGGGCTGGAACAAAAGCCTGCACAGAATGCAACCCACCTGGACCAGATGTTCCCCATCCCTTTCCTTAAGTTATGCCTTGGCATGTGCTCTAAGTTCTATCTATCCTTTCTGGACATAGGGGGATCTGTGGTCACCCACTGGGTACAGACGGGTTAAATCAACGTTGTTTCCACGTCATTTTAATGAAATGACGTTGAACCAATGCGGAATAGACATTGAATTGACATCTGTGCCCAGTGGGGAATGTTTTTCTTCTGTTCTTTGAAGTCCAACCACTGGAATAGTGAGCAACTTGGAAACAGTGCTAGGTCAACAGGTTATGCAAATTCAAAACCAGAATAATGGGTCACCAGAAGTATTCTTGAGAAAACAATAACAGAAAGCCTATGGATATGTTTTCAATGGAACAGTCTCAACCTCCAAAATAGGTCCATATTCTTTTTGTCCAGGTAGACTAAAGATAGATCAATGAAATGTGTTGAGTATGATCAGTTGTATACATTCTTTCATAAGTGTGCTCTTCAAGTATTTGTGGACAATGTTTTCAGCAGAGTATTAGGTTACTCCTCTATAAACAGTTTAATCTCAACCTGCCCTCTCCTCCCTGTCCCACCATGCACTGCATCCTGTCACAGACAGAAGATAAGCTAGTTTATCTGGCTGTGGTGTCTGGGGATCCCTCCCACCCTTACATCCAATCACATTGCAAGGTTGTTATTACTGGTACACTTTGAAGGCAGAGTTTGAATGCACTAATAAAAGGCAGCATTCATTTTAAAAGCTCTAGAGGGAATCGTCCTGGCAAGCAAATTAATATGAATGAAGGGTCCAGATTTTATTTGTAATGATAGATTCACTTACGTGAGAATATGAAGAGACTCTGTGTGTGTGCGTGAGAGAGAGAGAAAGTATCAAAGATAGGTGAGAGAGAGATGTGGGACTAAGATTCAGGGATTTTAACCTGATTAAGGCTGTTATTATACCCTTGATCAATTCCTCCAAGACCTGTGAGTGGTTATAGACAACATGGACACATGCACTCAAAAACACACTCACACAGGATAGACAGTACCAGTCAAAACATTTGGACACACCTACTTATTCCAGGGTTTCTTTATTTTGTACTATTTTCTACATTATAGAATAATAGTGAAGATATCAAACTTATGAAATAACACATATGGAATCATGTAGTAACCAAAAAAGTGTTAAGCAAACAAATCCACATTTATTTTATTTTTGAGATTCTTCAAAGTAGCCACCCTCTGCCTTGATGACAGCTTTGCACACTCTTGGCATTCTCTCAACCAGCTTCATGAGCAATGCTTTTCCAACAGTCTTGAAGGAGTTCCCAAATATGCTGAGAACTTGTTGGCTGCTTTTCCTTCACACTGCAGTCCAACTCATCCCAAACCATCTCAATTGGGTTGAGGTCGGGGGATTGTGGAGGCCAGGTCATCTAATGCAGTACTCCATCACTCTCCTTCTTGGTCAACTAGTCCTTACACAGCCTGGGAGGTGTGTTGGGTCATTGTCCTGTTGAGAAACAAATGATAGTCCCACTAAGCGCAAACCAGATGGGATGGCGTATCGCTGCAGAATACTGTGGCAGCCATGCTGGTTAAGTGTGCCTTGAATTCTGAATAAATCACTGACAGTGCCACTAGCAAAGCACCCCCACACCATCACACCTCCTCCTCCATGCTTCACGGTGGGAACCACACGTGGAGATCATCCGTTCACCTACTCTGTGTCCTCACAAAGACACGGCTGTTGGAACCAAAAATCTCAAATTTGGTCTCATCAGACCAAATGACAGATTTCCACCGGTCCAATGTCCATTGCTCGTGTTTCTTGTCCCAAGCAAGTGTCTTCTTATTATTGGTGTCCTTTAGTAGTGGTTTCTTTGCAGCAATTCGACCATGAAGGCCTGATTCACGCAGTCTCCTCTGAACAGTTGTCTGTAACTTGAACTCTGAATCATTTAGTTGGGCTGCAATCTGAGGCTGGTAACTCTAATGACCTTATCCTCTGCAGCAAAGGTAAATCTGGGTCTTCCTTTCCTCTGGCGGTCCTCATGAGAGCCAGTTTCATCATAGCGCTTGATGCTTTTTGTAAATGCACTTGAAGAAACTTTCAAAGTTCTTGAAATGTTCCGTATTCACTGGCCTTCATGTCTTAAGGTAATGATGGACTGTTGTTTCTCTTTGCTTATTTTAGCTGTTCTTGCCATAATATAGACTTGGTCTTTACCAAATAGCTATCTTCTGTATACCGACCCTACCTTGTCACAGCAAGATATTTTGATTTGTTTAACACTTTTTTGGATACTACATGATTCCATATGTGTTATTTCATAGTTTTGACGTCTTCACTATTATTCTATAATGTGGAAAATATTTAAAAATTAAGAAAAACCCTGGAATGAGTAGGTGTGTCCAAAATTTTGACTGATACTGTACATGTTGCATAGATGCCTACGTTCCACTACAGATGCATGCTGCATCCATCATCATACCTAGTCATAGTAAATGTCCTTCCGAAACATGCCCATTGTTCTCTCTCTTCGTCTCTGTTTCTATACCCACCCTTCTTCTCTGTGGGGGCAGATTCTGTATGATTGTCCTAAGGCGCGGCGGGAGGTAGAGCTGCATTGGAGAGTGTCGGGGGGCCCATACATCGTTCACATCCTCAGCCTTTATGAGAACATGCACCAGGGGAAGAAATGCCTGCTTATCATCATGGAGTGGTGAGGACCATAGAGACTACATAGACCAGAATGCATTTGTGTAATGAATCCTCTTAGCTTTTCTAGCATGTCAGACTTTAAAATTTAATTTAATTAAAAAAAAATTCCTGGTTAGGTCACGTGGTCAGGAAAAACTCCTGGCCAAATGAAAGTTGACATAAACATCAAATATGTCCCAGTTCTCTTTCTTGGTCATTATGCTTAGAATTAGTTGATTGGGCTCAGTAATTGCCTGGTAATTACTAAGGGACAAGGCTGTTCTTGTTTAATTGATGGCTTTGTTCTCTTGTTGAGAAGCTCTGATCTGTCTCTCGTGTTGTTGTTCCTGGCTCAGTATGGAAGGAGGGGAGCTGTTCAGTCACATTCAGGCCAGAGGGGACCAGGCGTTCACAGAGAGAGGTGAGTTATGATGGGGAACTGTGTTGTATTATTTACAGTGCTCAATTATTTACAGTGACCCTATAGCTGTGCGCATTTTGTTAATCAGATTCATGTCATGGCTTTTAATCAGAGGCTGCGGAGATCATGAGGGACATAGGCACGGCCATCGAGTACCTCCACCACATGGACATAGCTCACAGAGATGTCAAGGTGGGACTCTACTCCTAGACACACATTTACATCATTTTATTTTTCACCTGACACTCGCTGACAGGCATGTATTTACCTCTGGTGGTTTTAGTGATGTACTTATTGCTTTCTTTTTTACACCTCCCTCCCTCCCTCCACACACACACACACAACAGCCTGAAAATCTGCTGTACACCACCAAGGAGACCAATTGCGTTCTGAAACTAACTGACTTTGGCTTTGCCAAGGAGACCACCCTCCACAACTCCCTCCAGACACCCTGTTACACCCCCTACTATGTTGGTGAGTGTTGGGTCTGTTACACCAGTAGTGGTGTAGTATACTATCCGGATGTGAATGGTGTGTAGGCTATAAAGTATTATGGTTGACTTTTACCCATCATATTGTCCCTGTCTGTCTGCCTGACTGGTTGTCTCTTGGTGTCTTGGTCTCTGTCTCAATGTCTGTCTATCAGCCCCCGAGGTGCTTGGTCCAGAGAAGTATGACAAGTCGTGTGACATGTGGTCTCTGGGCGTGATCATGTACATCCTGTGAGTACCTAGTGTGTCTGTGTGCTATAAGTGTGTCAGTGAGTGTGTCTGTAAGTGTGTCTGTTTGTGTGTGAGAATCAAGTCACAGGCCTCTCATTCACTCTCACTCCCCCTACTGTTCACCCCTGGGCCTCATTTACACCCTCATTTCTCTCTACTACCTCTCTTTTAACACTAAGCTTCTCATGGTCCACTTGCTTTCCCCCTCTCCTTATCTCCCTCCTTGTATATAGTATGAATGACTGTTCAATGAGTGTCCAGTTGGAGTGCATACAGTAGCTGTAGTTGCTCTATTCTCATGTTGAAGAGTGTGCTGTGTCCCCAGGCTATGTGGGTTCCCTCCATTCTACTCTAACACTGGCCAGGCAATCTCTCCAGGGATGAAGCAGAGGATCAGGATGGGCCAGTACAAGTTCCCCAACCCTGAGTGGGCGGAAGTGTCTGAGGAAGGTCAGACTAGAGACAGAAAACTGGGGGTGGTCTATAGTAGAGGGAGATGCTTCACTGCAAGACAAACTATGTTCTGCTAAGTTCCAAATATTTGACAGATTTTTCTACGGTTGTGATTTGTAGGTCCTTTGATAAGCATCTTGACTAGTTTACCTGATCATGTTTTATTTACTATGCTTGTTGACCTATGACCTTTACCTCTGTAGCCAAACAGCTGATCAACCAGCTGCTGAAGACAGACCCTAACGAGAGGATGACCATCGGGCACTTCATGAACCACCCTTGGATCAATGTGAGTATTACTACTGCATGTCTGAGTGCTGTGGATAATATGACTCTCATTTACACTGTGTGTGTGTGTGTGTGTTGACATTACAGCAGTCGATGGTGGTCCCTCCGACTCCTCTGCACACGTCCCGTGTTCTGACAGAGGACAGAGAACTGTGGGACGATGTCAAGGTGAGACTAGAGAACTGTAAAATACGGACACTGTGGTAATAAGAAAAACTGCATATCAATGGGCCAATTTAATCTAAAACTAAGAAGCCATTAGGGGGTGGTAAACACTATATTTACAAGACCCACACTGCACCTTCAGAAAGTATTCACACCCCTTGACTTTTTCCACATTTTGTGTTAAACTGAATTTTAAATGGGTTACATTTCGATTTTGTGTCACTGCATACACACAATACCTCCTAATTTCAAAGTGGATTTAATGTTTAGACATTTTTACAAATTCATTTAAAATGAAAATAACTACTCAAGCCTTTATGGCAAGCCTAAATATGCTCAGGAATAAACAAGTCACAAAACAAGTTGCATGGACTCACTCTGTGTGCAATAATAGTGTTTAACATCGTTTTAGAATGACTCGTCTCTGTACTCCACACATACAATTATCTGTAATGTCCCTCAGTCGAGCAGTCAATTTTAAACACAGATTTAACCACAAAGACCAGAGTGGTTTTCCAATGTCTCGCAAATATGGTCACCTATTGGTAGATGGGTAAAAAAAACTAACAATGAATATCCCTTCGAGCATGGTGAATTTATTAATTAAACTTTGGATGGTGTATCAATACACCCAGTCACTACAAAGAGGCATCCTTCCTAACTCAGTTGCCAGAGAGTCAGGCAGAGTTTTATGGCTGTGATAGAAAACTTAGGATGGATCAACAACATTGTAGTTACTCCACAATACTAACCTAAATGACGGAGTGAAAAGAAAGCCTGTACAAATATTCCAAAACATGCATCCGGTTTGGAATAAGGCACGAAAGTAAAACTGCAACAAATGTGGCAAAGAAATTAACTTTATGTTCTGAATACAACGTTTTATGTTTGGAGCAAATCCAACACAACACTGATTACCACTTCATATTTTCAAGCATGAGGTTGACTGCATCATGGTATGGGTATGCTTGTCATCGGCAAAGGACTAGGATGAAAATAAATGAAAACGGAGCAAAGCACAGGCTAAATCCTAGAGGAAAACCTGGGTCAGTCTGCTGGGAGACAAATTCATCTTACAACAGGACAATAACCTAAAACACAAGGCCAAATATACACTGGAGTTGCTTACCAAGACGACATTGAATGTTCCTGAGTGGCCTAGTTACAGTGGACTTAAAATCGTCTTGAAAATGGCTGTCTAGCAATGATCAACAACCAACTTGACAGAGCTTGAATCATTTTTAAAAGAATGTGCAAATATTGTACAATCCAGGTGTTCAAACCTCTTAAAGCTGTAATCGTTACCAAAGGTGATTCTAACATGACTCCGGGATGTGAATACTTATGTACAGTAAATTAGATATTTCTGTATTTAACTTTCAATAAATTTGCAAAGATTTCTAAAAACATGTTTTCACTGTCATTACCGTATCTGGTATTGTGTTTGGAAGGGTGAAAAAAATATTTAATTTGAATTCAGGCTGTAACACAAAATGTGGAATAAGTCAAAGGGTATGCATCATTTCTGAAAGCACTGTATCTGTACTGTCTGCCTACAGGAAGAGATGACCAGTGCCCTGGCCACCATGCGTGTAGACTATGACCAGGTGAAGATCAAAGACCTGGACACGTCCAACAACCCGCTGCTCAATAAGAGACGCAATAGACCTGGTGCTGGGCAGGCTGAGGGAGAGGGGGGAGGAGGGGGAGGTGGTGGGGGAGGAGGGGGTGAAGGAGTAGTCGGAGCAATGGTTTGTAACAGCCAGTGAGAGTTTGAGGAGGGGGTGTTATATTAAGGACATTATTTGGACCAATATTCACCAGGGCCCTGATCACAAGTTGTTTCTGGAATTAATCAGATCTTGTGGTCAGGAAAACTATTCTCGTTATTGGTCAAAATAAGTGTTTAATTGGACCACACCAAGATTGAGATGGCAGCAATTTGCCCTCTGTTGGTAGTAATCAGAAAGATAAGGCTTTTCTCTGTCCTTTACTTGTTCTGTCACCAGCTCATACGAGATTCCAGCTCAGTTAATCAGACTGATCTATAATATAATTGCTTTTGTTTTGTAGATGTCATGTTTATTTACTGCTATTATTTTCATGAAATAAATGTTTGTTTCTAAGGAAGTTTGTGTTACTTTGTTTGGGTCTGAATGTGTCATGTATGAAGATGTGGTCTCACATGGAGTACAGTACCTCCCCTTCCTCATGCACATTTCTGTATGTGTATGCATGACTGTTTAAGTGACTGATGCGTGTGAGAGAGAAAAACTGTTGTATTTTGTAGTTAATTTGAAATGACCAACTTTTCAAATACTTGAAGTAGTCGAATATAGAGAATCAATTAAAAGGTAACTATTTCCTTTGATATTCAAATACAGGTCTCAGAAAAGTTAAAAAAATAAAAAATAAACTTTTTTTGATGAAGAACCAAAAACTAGAAGTTAGTTTAGTCTAAATATAATTAGCACATGGTTTGGAGGGCTTTCAGATAGGAATCTTAATAGCCTAGAATTAAATACTTAATGATTGAATTTTTTTTTTTTTACATGATGAACATTAACATTTACCAATCAAAAGAATGAAAGTAATACAAATATCAAGCTAAACAGACTGTTTAGTTTCCAGAATTTTTTTACATCATGCATTACATCACTCTTTACATCACCGTCATAGCCTATGGTTCTTCACCGATCATTTTAGATCTTGGTTAATCATTTAAGATGGCAATTGATGAACATCAGGGTCTCAAATGTTTTGTCAGTCATTGAGCAACAGCGAGGCCTGAACATTCTTCCAGCGATCTAACTAATTGATTAGATTAGTTTAGAAAAATGTATGTTATTTATCTTTGTGTAGTATAAGATTAATCAATGTACATGCAAACATAGCTATTAAACATAGCTATTAAAAGAATTCTAAAAAATAAACCTGCAATACAGCATGCTGGGAAATATGATGGGCATGGTTTTGGTTCAAAGGGATATGTATGAGTTTCAGGCCCCTGTATATTAGGGAAAACTAGGCCCTCAAAATAAGGCCTTGTGAAATACGTATGGTATTATCCTAAATAAAAGTGATGTTACGTTTGATACTGGAGCTCTGAGGCATGCTTCGAAATTGCTAAGCAGCTTACTTCGAAGCAGTGTACCGATTCATGTATCAGAAGTACGTAAACAATGACGGCCAAAGCTTTGTTTGATCACATGCTTTTTCAAACCATGTATTGCAAAATCCCACTAAATCACCGTAGTTCCGGTGCTTTCTTACAGTGCCTTGTGAAAGTATTCGGCCCCCTTGAACTTTGTGACCTTTTGCCACATTTCAGGCTTCAAACATAAAGATATAAAACTGTATTTTTTTGTGAAGAATCAACAACAAGTGGGACACAATCATGAAGTGGAACGACATTTATTGGATATTTCAAACCTTTTTAACAAATCAAAAACTGAAAAATTGGGCGTGCAAAATTATTCAGCCCCCTTAAGTTAATATTTTGTAGAGCCACCTTTTGCTGCGATTACAGCTGTATGTCGCTTGGGGTGTCTCTATCAGTTTTGCACATCGAGAGACTGACATTTTTTCCCATTCCTCCTTGCAAAACAGCTCGAACTCAGTGAGGTTGGATGGAGAGCATTTGTGAACAGCAGTTTTCAGTTCTTTCCACAGATTCTCGATTGGATTCAGGTCTGGACTTTGACTTGGCCATTCTAACACCTGGATATGTTTCTTTTTGAACCATTCCATTGTGGATTTTGCTTTATGTTTTGGATCATTGTCTTGTTGGAAGACAAATCTCCGTCCCAGTCTCAGGTCTTTTGCAGACTCCATCAGGTTTTCTTCCAGAATGGTCCTGTATTTGGCTCCATCCATCTTCCCATCAATTTTAACCATCTTCCCTGTCCCTGCTGAAGAAAAGCAGACCCAAACCATGATGCTGCCACCACCATGTTTGACAGTGGGGATGGTGTGTTCAGGGTGATGAGCTGTGTTGCTTTTACGCCAAACATAACGTTTTGCATTGTTGCCAAAAAGTTCAATTTTGGTTTCATCTGACCAGAGCACCTTCTTCCACATGTTTGGTGTGTCTCCCAGGTGGCTTGTGGCAAACTTTAAACAACACTTTTTATGGATATCTTTAAGAAATGGCTTTCTTGCCACTCTTCCATAAAGGCCAGATTTGTGCAATATACGACTGATTGTTGTCCTATGGACAGAGTCTCCCACCTCAGCTGTAGATCTCTGCAGTTCATCCAGAGTGATCATGGGCCTCTTGGCTGCATCTCTGATCAGTCTTCTCCTTGTATGAGCTGAAAGTTTAGAGGGACGGCCAGGTCTTGGTAGATTTGCAGTGGTCTGATACTCCTTCCATTTCAATATTATCGCTTGCACAGTGCTCCTTGGGATGTTTAAAGCTTGGGAAATCTTTTTGTATCCAAATCCGGCTTTAAACTTCTTCACAACAGTATCTCGGACCTGCCTGGTGTGTTCCTTGTTCTTCATGATGCTCTCTGCGCTTTTAACGGACCTCTGAGACTATCACAGTGCAGGTGCATTTATACGGAGACTTGATTACACACAGGTGGATTGTATTTATCATCATTAGTCATTTAGGCCAACATTGGATCATTCAGAGATCCTCACTGAACTTCTGGAGAGAGTTTGCTGCACTGAAAGTAAAGGGGCTGAATAATTTTGCACGCCCAATTTTTCAGTTTTTGATTTGTTAAAAAAGTTTGAAATATCCAATAAATGTCGTTCCACTTCATGATTGTGTCCCACTTGTTGTTGATTCTTCACAAAAAAATACAGTTTTATATCTTTCTGTTTGAAGCCTGAAATGTGGCAAAAGGTCGCAAAGTTAAAGAGGGCCGAATACTTTCGCAAGGCACTGTATATTCCAAGCTGCTTTCAAACATGACCTCCACTGGACACTGTAGTTACAAATCTAGTTAGGATTTTGTAGCAAATGTTTCATTAGGTCGAGTAGGGAACATTCAGGGACGTAAGGGCATGGAAGACATAGAAGACACCATTTGTTTTGAAACCACACTTTTTTCACAGTTGAAATAATTTATTTAGTATTGAATAAGTTTGTCTTAAGCAACCTAAATAAATCCACAGATTATGTTTTTGAAAAAATAGTCAACTTGAAGGCAAACATGTGAACCTGCTATTCCAGTTGATTGAGGGCTACTACAGCCAACAACTTACTGCTGCGGCAGTAAAAAATTAAATATATACACAGTTGAAGTCGGAAGTTTACATACACCTTAACCAAACACATTTAAACTCAGTATCACAATTCCTGACATTTAATCCTAGTACAAATTCCCTGTTTTAGGTCAGTTAGGATCACCACTTTATTTTAAGAATGTGAAATGTCAGAGTAATAGTAGAGAGAATTATTTATTTCAGCTTATATTTCTTTCATCACATTCCCAGTGAGTCAGAAGTTTACATACACTCAATTTGTATTTGGTAGCATTGCCTTTAAATTGTTTAACTTGGGTCAAATGTTTTGGGTAGCCTTCCACCAGCTTCCCACAATAAGTGGTCCATTCATTTGGTCCATTCCTTCTGACAGAGCTGGTGTAACCGAGTCAGGTTTGTAGGCCTCCTTGCTCACACACACTTTTTCAGTTCTGCCCACAAATGTTCTATGGGACTGAGGTCAGGGCTTTGTGATGGCCACTCCAATGTCTTGACTTTGTTGTCCTTAAGCCATTCTGCCACAACTTTGGAAGTATGCTTGGGGTCATTGTCCATTTGGAAAACCCATTTGCGTCCAAGCTTTAACTTTCTGACGGATGTCTTGAGATGTTGCTTCAATATATCCACATAATTTTCCTACCCCATGATGCCATCTATTTTGTGAAGTGCACCAGCCCCTCCTGCAGCAAAGCACCCCCACTACATGATGCTGCCAGTCCCGTGCGTCATGGTTGGGATGGTGTTCTTAAGCTTGCAAGCCTCCCCCTTTTTCCTCCAAACATAATGGTCATTATGGCCAAACTGTTCTATTTTTGTTTCATCAGACCAGAGGACATTTCTCCAAAAAGTATGATCTTTGTCCTCATGTGCAGTTGCAAACCATAGTCTGGCTTTATGGCGGTTTTGGAGCAGTGGCTTCTTCCTTGCTAAGTGGCCTTTCAAGTTATGTCGATATAGGACTAGTGTACCTGTTTCCTCCAGCATCATCACAAGGTCCTTCGCTGTTCTTCTGGGATTGAGTTGCACTTTTCCGAAGTACGTTCATCTCTAGGAGACAGAACGAGTCTCCTTCCTGAGTGGTATGACGGCTGCGTGGTCCCATGGTGTTTATACTTGCGTACTATTGTTTGTACAGATGAATGTGGTACCTTCAGCCGTTTGTAATGGCATTTATGCGACGATAGTCCGTACATAGTCCGTACATAAGCGGGACTTACCGTCAGGCTTAGGAAGGAGAATACACAGGGAACTCCAAGAGCTGTTACTGGGTTTTGCCATTTCATTCTGTAATAAATAAGCTACCTCACTTTTCATTACATCCCTTTTCTTAGCGTTAACCCGGTACGGTTGCTGACGTATACGAGCAGTGTTCCCCACATCCACGTCATGTTCCAAGATGAACGTGTGACTTGGAACATCCTGAAACACATTGAGAACTATTTATTAATAGGATAAGATCAATAGTTTGATCATTATCCAAATGTTCCATTTGAGAGGGTAACTTTTTCAGCATGGAGATGGCAGGCTGGACCAGCTTACCCGAGGAGCTGTCTGGAGAGTCACGCATATAATATGCTTTCAGCATGTTAACATGACACACACCTGAAGAACGCCTACGAACCGGGGTCTTCATCACATAATTGGTGTCACAGTTTCTTTTCCACAAGATTTGGCCCAGAAAAACGTGCCAAAGGGCGCAGTGGTCTAGGGTACTGCATCTCTGTGCCACCAGAAACTATGGGTTCGCGTCCAGGCTATGTCGCAGCCAGCCGCGATCGGGAGGTCCGTGGGGCGACGCACAATTGGCATAGAATCGTCCGGGTTAGGGAGGGTTTGGCCGGTAGAGATATCATTGTCTCATCGCGCACTAGCAACTCCTGTGGCGGGCCGGGCGCAGTGCACGCTAACCAGGTCGCCAGGTGCACTGTGTTTCCTCCGACACATTTTTGCAGCTGGCTTCCGGGTTGGATGTGCAGCTGTGTTAAGCAGTGCGGCTTGGTTGGGCTGTGTTTCGGAGGACGCATGGCTTTCGACCTTCGTCTCTCCCGAGCCTGTACGGGAGTTGTAGCGATGAGACAAGATAGTAACTACTAACAATTGGATACCATGAAATTGTGGAGAAAATGGGGTATAATAATAAAATGTAAAAAAAAATAAAAAATACGTTCCAACAGATGAGCCAGGGATGGGAACCAAAACCAAAACTTGATCCCCTTGTGCAAAAGAATGGCCAACATGTACATCTTTGTCATGTAATTTCATGTGTTTGAGACGAAGAGAGAGACTTTTGTGCCAACGCACATGCAGCGCTCAGTCTCTCCCGCATCTTTTCTGACATAATCCAACACATTTTTAGGGGCGCTACTGGGTGTAGGAGATAGTTTTGAAGGAGCACATCCTTTTAGCGGACCCCATGGGGTGTGTTCAAACACAAGGTCAGCAGGGCTGAAGCATAACGACTCTTGTATTGTTTCCCTGATAGCAAATAAGACAAAGGGCACCCCCCCATCCCAATCGGTACTGGTATCCATGCAATACTTGCGTAGAGTCGACTTAAGCGTCTGATGCCAGCATTCAAGGGCCCATGGAGACCTGACGGGAAATACACAGTCTTTAACACATTTGAGAACAGTTTTGACATAAATGTTGTTCCTTGATCAGTTTGGATTACTTTAGGGAGTCAAAACATAGAAGAACTTCGCTAGTGCCTTCACCACAGTCTTAGCCGTTATAGTATGGAGAGGGATAGCCTCTGGGTATCGAGTAGCACAGCACATTGTTAGTTAGAACTGGTTACCCGACCTAGTTTTTGGCAACAGACCTTCACAATCAATTATCACTCATTCAAATGGTTCCCCCACCACAGGAATCGGGCAGAGTGGCGCACAAGAAACTGTTTGAGTCGCTTTCCCAGTGAGTTGACATACATGACATGTTTTACAAAATTGGACAATGTCAGACTTCAAACCTGGCCAGAAAAAAAATTATGAAGGACTTCGTGATCCCCAAATGTCTGGACCACACCTGGTCATGGAGGAGTGACAGCCCCTGCTATCAGAACGGTGTAGGAACAACCACTTGAACCACTTCACTCCAGTTACTGACTGTTATGAGCTGCCCATTTACGCATCAAAACTCCTGCTTCCATAAAGTAGGCGGTCTCCCTAGTTTTAGCTTCCTCAATGGAAATTACCGAAGCAAAACACTTGCACTGGTGTCTCCCTTTTGACATTCAATCACCTTCTCGGGGGTGACAGACAAAAGAATGTAACGTAATTGGGGCGCGATTTTGCGTTCCCATGCCTTAGTTGTTTTTACGGGGGTAAAAACCGTCAGCCTTGCAGAAGGAATACTAGATGCATTGTCTGCTACCTCAACATTCTCAAAACTGGAACTACACAATTCCACCACATCTCCCAGCTTGCGAGATTGTGCCCTCGTTAACACAAGCAGGAAAAACATGGGAAAATGCTTGAACCAATTTATCATCTGCAGTTTTGATTTCTGGGTTGTCTACTACTTCTAACACAGGAGTTACGTTACCACCAGCGATATTGTTCCCTAGTAGCAATGGGACTCCTTTAACAGGCAGTGTTGACACTACACCAACACGGAAACGTCCTAATACCAAGTCTGACACTAAGTGGACCCAGTGTAATGGTACAGGTATGTTTCTTTTGTCTCTATACATGCGAGCAACAATAGGTTTCAGGGGACCGGGTAAAAGCGTCAGTAATGATTACTGACTGCACAGTCCTGGTGTCTTGTAAGATTTGATCTGCTTGTTCTTCAGTTAAGGAAACAACCAGCAGAGATAAAACAGCATAGATAGGATCCGGTTTCCCAAATGCTGAATCATTAACTCGGTTCGAAGGACGAGCCAAAGACGGTAATAAACCCACGCTTTTTAACTTAGGGGATGGTGACAGGGATTGTTTCGGTTTATTTAGCAAAACTGTGCAGTCCGCAATCACGTGACCCTTTTGGTGACATCATGCGAAGGCTAGGGTCGTTGTAGAAAAAACAACAACCCGAACGAGGCACCTTAGGCTTTCAAAATGAGGCACACCAGTTTACTCATCTGCCAACACTGCTGCCTGGGCCAATGTCGCCACTTTCTGTTCATTTCAATGAACTACTACTCTCAGGCAGGTTGCTTTTAAAATACTCCAACAGCATCAACTTCCAAAGGTGTTAGCGTAACGGGCCGAACACCAGCGATTGAACAGATTTTTTGTCCCTAGCAAACTCAAAAGTACAGTGAGAGGGTTTGTGGTTCCTGAAGCGCTGCCTTTAAGCTTCAGGCACCAACTCATAAGCCCGCAACACGGTTGTTTTAACTATATCGTACTGTAAACTTGTCTTCCAGGGAGAAAGCGGGTACTACTTCCTGGGCTTTTCCAGACAATTTACATTGCAACAGGAGCGGCCAAACCTCGAGTGGCCACATGCTCAAAGCAGAGAAATTGGAATCAACTTCCGAAATGGAAGGACTAACGCAATATTTTTACTCACTTCAAAGTAGGCTTGATGATGGGTAGGTTGTGGAGTTGTCGGATCCTCACCTCCTTGTCGGCTTATATGGCCATTTTCCTAATTTCTAAATCAAACTCCAGCTGGATAAACACGCTCTTTATATTTTAGCTCCATTTCCAAACAGGCCAGCACCACCTTTAGCCTAGCGGTCCCGTCTGAACAACCCGAAGCAGAAGATAAAGGGTTGAATCGGGGCAATGTAGAAGGGGTACGAGCAACCCCTTCCTCCGCCTTGGCATCGGAAGGTCTATCCGCCTCCCTCATATTTCAACAAGAAAATTCATTTTCTCACTAAACCCCCCCTGACTAGCACCAACAGCTCAGCTTTTAGCTTTTCGGGCTTCCTCAGGGACAAAGAGTCCATAATAATCAGCTATAGCGCAAAGGTCTACTTTACAAAACCCCACCAACCGAGGGAGCTTCAATAAAATGGGAGATGGCTGAGGCAGTCATGGTACACAGCAGCCTAGTGAACACATGTAAATTAAGTCACCCAAACTCACAACCAAACCTCAGTCTCCAATCACAGAGATCAGAGCAGCGGGGTCCTGTGGATTTAATAATCCCGGATGAGCCCCCCATTATGTTACATACGCCCCCTGGGTGAAGGGAACGCAACACCCTGCTACAACTCAACTCCCCGTGGAGTGAAAAAGGTATGTGATTGTAGGTACAGGGGAAGGACAACAGAGACAGAATTTTTTTTACCATTTACAGTGAATTTATTATTCCTAACACAGAAATGTGGGGAAAAGGGGCTGGACAGAACCAAAGAAAATAAAGTAAAAGTTAAATAGTCCCCTCTCCTACCTACCCACTACTTACCTAATATTTTAGCACCTCCTGGCGAGCTAACCAAAATACAGGGGGTGGTCCGCCCAGGTCTTGCCTAGTGTGCATAGACAGTAAATACTACAGCTTATGTATGCCCGCAGGCCTCTTGCCTAAACACTCCAAAGGTGCATTCCCCTTCCCCCCCAGGAACAAATAAAACAGAATAATTACTAACTGAAAGTGAACAATTTCAATAATCAAAAACATTAGGCCCTATTGGCATACACACACAGGAGTAGCAGCTACAAAATACTTCAACAAAACTTTCACAGACTAACAACCAACACAGGACATCAAAGAAGCTCTCTCCTCCTGACCAAGGATCACTGGCTTTTATCCAGCTGTAGAAGGAATTGATAATTGAAGACAGGTGTTTCCCCTGACGAGAGGGAGGGTTCAGAGCGCCAATCATCGATGGGGCCGACCAATCAGCTGCTTGAAGAATACAAGATTCCATTTCCTGAAATACACACACATATACATACAAACCCACAACAACACAGAAACTGGGGAACGTAACATAGTTTTCTTATGTCTTACCAGTCACCATGAGCTTGCATGTTCCTTAAAAAACAATAGGCTTTGTTGTAAAGGGTGTGGATGTTTTTCTTTTGTAAATTACTGATGACTCATTTTAACCACACTTAATTCTCTAATCTCTTTCTCCTTTAATATACCAGAGAGCTGAGTTGCTATGGGAACAGGAACTGTATGTTCCATTTTGTTACTCTGCATCTGCCCCTACTGCCACACCTTCCCTGCAAATGTAAGTGACATGCTCCAAGTTCTCCCCTTATCAAACACAATCCTATAAGCCTGTTTCAACCCTGATGGTCAAAGCAACAAAACTGTTTATGGAACAGCTTTTAGGGGAATATTAACCATTCCGCTATTAAAAAGGCTTTGGCCAATAGCATGGCTCTGAAAACATATTTGTTCTGGTCCTTGATGGCATCCCACACTGGCTGTGTGTGTTTGTGCAGGACTGCCAGGTGAGCCTGAACTTTGCAGCTGAGGCAGAGAGGTTCTGTGCAGCCTTGGAGAGACAGATCCAACAAGCCCCAGATTTGAAAAGCAACACACACACACGTCACATCACATTTACAATATAATTAGTTCTCTCAGCTTCAGGCAGGCCAGTCCTCTTCTCTTTCTCCCCTCATCTCCTCTTCCCCGATCTCGCTGTCTCACTTGCTGTCTCTCTTCCTCTCCCTCTCTTTCTCAAACAGAGCTAGTGGGCAGACTCAGCTGCACCGTACTGACAGTGTGGACTCTGCCTCAGGCTGTTTGTGTGAACAGGAACAGAGCAGATCTGGGATCAGCACTCCATATCCAGATGTGTCAGAACGAGAAATATATAGGCCAACATCAGCACACTGGAGCTCAGACAGACCCAGATAATTCACTATTAGATACATTTTATGATGCTGCATTAGAATGGAAGAAAATATAAATGGCTGTCTGACTGATTTAATCTTGTCTCTTCTCCAGACAGTAGTCCCAGGTGGGAGTGGGCCCAGAGCAAGGCCTCAGTGTGAGTACAGCACCTGCACCACTATTGTGGTGATACTTATGATTATTATGATACTGCATTATGATCACATTTATATCTCTGTTATATCACAGTTATCAATGTTATTGTATTGTAACATCCTCATCTGTGTGCAGTCTAGTGAGCTGGACCCTGCTCTGAGGAAGCTGCTCAGGAAGGCGGGGCTAAACGAGGAGGATATGAAGGACAGACACACCCTCCTCCTAGAGGGGCACACCCTGAGATGATCAGAAAGAGCTTTCGATCAGTGAGAGAATATGACTGTGGCATGTCAATGACAGTTGTAGACCATTTCCAATACATGGTGAATTTGATGTGTGGTTAGTACAATGGTGTCTGTGTGCACGTATGATAGGTGGGCTCACCTTCTGCTGTAGTCTGAACTAATCTGTATCTCTCTCTATTTCATCTCATCCACAGTCTGTGACGCAGTGGTGACCTGTCATTCAGGGCAGAGCCCCACCTGTTAAGCTTTTTGTTGCCTGTTTTTCATGTTATTTTGGCATTAATACATGTCACACATGTTTACAAACAATGTAAAATAATCATTAAGTTAATAAAGCTACAAACAAACTTGGTCTCTTTTTTGCTTTCTTGTGTAAAGCAGCTCCAAAATGCAGGTGTTTCAGCCTGGCTCTGTGCTTTCTGTGATGGTGGGGCAACCAGCGGAAAATATAGAGCTTAGGGGTTGGTTATGTTCTCTAGTTGCGCCGTGATTGGCTCACTCATGGGGACACGTCACCGCAAAAATCTACGAGTAGAGCTCAAATTCAAGCCCCTTGGGTGCTGCTATAGAGTTACATTAGAAGTGCCCATCCAAGAAGGCTCAAGGTCATTGGCCACAGATAAAATGATGTCAAATCACATATCTACAGTAGCTTTGATTGGACTGATCATGTCAACATCATACTTTCAAAATCTTAGCTAGCAGTCACCATCATGAATCAAGTCAACAATATACTGGACAATTATTTCCAATCCGTGCCACATGAAGAGAAATTATACGTAAAACGTATCGGTGCTCTTCGACCATTGGACATAAACCTTACACTAGTCGGAAATCGCAAATTCAACAATGAAGGGTTTGCAAGGAATCAGAGGCTAACTGCAAGCATTACAAAGCAATCACTAGCCTGCTATTCAGTGGAGTGGGTGTGTGGTCCAAGTCTGGGTTTAAGGGTCTCTTTTCCAAGCTTAAAAGGACAAACATTACAACATTGACCATGCCGTTAATGCAGCATGATGTCTGCTGCGCTCAAATCAACTGGGAACTGAGAAATCTCAGACTTCAGTGAGTTCAAAACAACTGGTTTCTCTGGGAAAAAACTAGCTCCGACTGGGAAAATACGTTTTGAACGGTCATCCAACTCGGAATTGCAAGTCAGGAACTCAGGCCTCTTTCTAGAGCTCCGACCTGAAGATCACTGACATCATGATTCAACCTTATTTTTTTATGAGTTCCCAGCTATCTCAAAAGCACCATAAATCCAGAGAATGCCAGACTTTGATGACAACATTTGCAGAGGAAGGACTGCCGCACCACCTTCCAGTTCAAGTGAGCACAGCACAAGGTCCAAAAAAGGTATTGTATGTTGCTGCATAAATTATCTAATATGCCAGGAGATATATATACTGTAGCTAAGAAAGTAATACTAAGTATGTTGTGTAGTAAGCTTTTAGTAGCCCATGTGCCTCAACCTAATAATTTGGTCCCTTTTCCCTTCATAATTTCACCTACTGTTCTGACTTGGTGGTGCACATGCAGCATTTGTAAGAGCTTTCAATGTCTGCTTATATGCTCCCTTTATTAATCATATGGTTCTGACTTGGTGTACAGGGAGAATACTGTAAGAATGGCCCATGTTCTGAATTCTGTCACTGTACATTTCAAAAGTGCCGAACAAAGTTATATTGACTACGTCCGTACTAGCTCATTCATTAATGTCTTAATTGAAATTACGGATTGCCTCTTATTTTGGGCTCCCGAGTATCGCAGATGTCTAAGGCACTGCATCTCAGTGCAAGAGGCGTCACTACAGTCCCTGGTACGAATCCAGGCTGTATCACATCCGGCAGTGATTGGGAGTCCCATAGGGCGGCGCACAATTGACCCAGCGTTGTCCGGGTTTGGCCGGGGTAGCCCTCATAGTAAATAAGAATTTGTTAAGACTTGCCTAGTTAAAGGTTAAATAAAATAAATATATAAATACGAATTATCTGCTCGTTGTCACCCTACGCCATACTTTGTACATCTCAATTCTCAGTAGAAACCACATTTGTATGCCTCCCTAGTGGCGCAGCGGTCTAAGGCACTGTATTGCTACAGACCCGGGTTCGAACCTGGGCGTATCGCAGCCTGGGAGACCCATGAGGCGGCGCACAATCCAGGTTAGGGGAGGATTTGGCCGGCCGGATGGCTCTTTTACGGGAGTTGCAGTGATGGGACAAGACTGTAATTACCAATTGGATATCATGAAATTGGGGAGAAAAAAAGCTGTTAAAAAAACACATTTGTTTAAGCAGGTCAGCCATATCAGCTGTTTTTTTTAAATGGCAGTAAATGAGGTTGAATGAACTGATTCGCTGCCAGACAAGGCTCTGCTGATAGCCAGGTGTAGCGGTGGTAAGGTGTTGGGACTCTGCTGTTGGGACAGTTTTATGTAGGCCCTAACAGTTTGTGGGCACCGTTTCTCACCGCTATAGTGCAATTAATATATTGTTTAGTGTTGTGACTTTGCTGGCATGCATCCCCCCCAAAATTGAGGGAGTTTGCCCCACCAAGATTTACATGCTAAAATCGCCACTGGTTTTGTCAGGTCAGTCATGTTCTGCAACTCATCATTATGTCTGTCCTCTCTGCAGGGCTGGATTCTTGCAGTGGGGTGCAGCTGTAGAGATCCCAGCTGAGAGGAGAAATATCTTGCATTCACAAGCATTCTCTTCTTTTTAATGAATTCTGCTTTTGAAAAAAGTTTGCATCATTATTCATTCTAAGATGTATTGTGGAAGTACTGATATTTTATTGAAGATTGCAATGCACAATCAAGCCCTTTCTAAGAAATTAAATATGTGAAATCCTTTCCATTGAACTATGACTAAAATGTCCTATGAATTGTGTGAATGTGTGTGAGAAAGAGAGAGATGTTATGAGTTTATGAACGTTCTCATTCTTGCTGACCTCATCACAACTCAACACAACACAAGTGGTGACCCCTGATCTTATTGCCACATAGGCTGTCATCTTTTGATTAATGTGAACCCAACCATATTTAAACAAAACAATGAAATATGTATTTTCAAAGATTAGTCATTACAGCTAGTGAAAAACTCAATTCAGCTAGTGCTCACATAACCCCGTGCCTGTTGTAGCGCATCTGCGCTGTCTGAAATCCTCTCCGTCCTGTTGGAGAGGACTTGCATGCCTCTCCAAACGTGACTCCATTCATTGCCATCAAGCACCGCGGAGAGACGCACACAACGAAACAACGCTGGCAACGAGCAGCTCTCCTTCAAACCTGGACTATGAGGGGTTCCTGCCGACCACGAGCCACGCAAGACTGGACAGGTAGGGTTTCAACACCGATGGAGTTGTAACATGTATAATTTCATGATGGATGCGATGAGGGAGTTTTAACGAGGACATACTGCCTAGTGCGCCGGCTAGCTAGCGCGCGGCGGAGGAAGTAAACAAGGTTGTCATGTAGGCTAGGTCTACTTACAACAACAGAACCATATCGACTCTTCAAATAATAATAAAGCGATGTCAACCGATTTTCTTTTTTTAGAAGCAATAGACGAATATTGTCAGCGTTTGCAAAGACCGCTGTTCATAGTGCCCCTCTAGAAGAATCGCAATCTGTCTAGCTAGTGAACCGTCAACTGTCAGTGACTATTGGTTGGTTAGTCAATGTTAGTACATGTTGCGTTTGTATTAGTGGAATCGTGGTGATGACAGCTGTTAGTCAAAATGTATCTTGCTAACGTTAGCTAGTCTATTTCATTATTAAATATGCGTTTAAATATTGTGCAATAAATGCTATGTGAGAGGCAATGTTTTGGGAAATTAAATACATTGCGCATATTTGATCCACAAATAGCCTATCACGCAGTTCCCTGAATAAGGAAGTTTCTGATGACTCCACCAACAGAGGAGAAGAGAATCATGCTACATTAAATCTTGCTCCTACTACATCGATTCGCCCAAGTTCAATATTAACGAAACATGGAAATGATGAAACACCTACCTTGTGCCTATGTTGCATGCTTTTCTTTGTTTGCTGAAATCCATATTTTTTTAATGAACAAATACAACCTCTGAGTGTTTGCTCAGCGCAAATGTGCATGTGCCGATTGAATCTCAACAAGGAAACAGTCAGTGGTTGTATTTGATTAACGTTTATTGAAAAGTATGGATTTTAGCAAAGAAAGCCACACAACTACAGAGGACAAACATCGGTACAAGGTAGGCGTTTCATTTAAACATTTGTTTAAAGTATTGACCTTGTCGAACCGATGTGGTTGGAGCTAGATTACACAAAACTTGGTCTCTGCGCCACTCCGTTTTTTAAATATATATATATATATATATATATATATATATATATATATATTTTTTTTTTACCTTTATTTAACTAGGCAAGTCGGTTAAGAACAAATTATTATTTACAAGACGGCCTACCCCGGCCAAACCCTAACGACGCTGGGCCAATTGTGCGCCGCCCTGTCCTTCACCATGGAGTGGTTTAGTTTGCTAAGCCCTGAACTGACATCTGCAGGACTGGAGAAGTGGGGTGTGTGAATGTGTACCATAATAGTGTTTATGTAGGGGAGGCTTTACCCTTGGGAACGTGTTATCTAATCTAAGTTCTTTAAAATGGTATTTACACGTGGCCTTGTATTTTAAAGCCCAATCCTTGTCATAGAATGCTATGATTCTCAGGCCTATATATTGAACCATGTGTCACCATAAACCTCCTGTCAGATGCAAGCATTTAATTGCTGAGTACTGCACATAGCCTAACCCATTCATAGATGCCTTGACGAGAGTATCTTCTGGCAGGGAGAGTTTTGTTAAGAGCCCGGTTTTGGAAACAAATGGAATGTATATTTCCAGTCATTGAGAAATAATCATAAAAAAAGGGTTAAATTACTACACCTTATTAGGGCTAGGGTTCCCACACAGCCATATTCCCCATGTTACAGCATTTACTTGCGTAAAACAGAGGCGTACCTGTGCTAATTAGCTATCTGTTTCTCCGAAGAACTGTGTGCAAATAGAAGACGGCCACAAACGTGTTATAAAAAATATATTGTCGGCTGCAACTGTAAAACCTCTTAAAACAGTGTACACTAAGTGTGTATTTTGCATTCGTGAAATAATTTTGATGTGATAAGGGCTTTATGTTTCTATAACGGTAACGCAATTGAGAATCGATTCACGTTTAGATGGAGTTTTTGGTTGTTTTGGCTGTCAGAGCCAATTGGCCTCTCAACAGAACACGTACGGTCCTTGGACTATAAGGAGTAACGTTAGGTTCCTTTGGGCTTCGTGTATCCCAATAATGGACTGACTTCTGTTATGTGGGATTCTGAAAGCCTTGGTGAACTGTAGTCTGTCTGTGGCATGAGAGAAAACAGCATTCTTTGTTAATACTTTTACAGCTACAGACTCAGTTTAATTTACTGACACTGTTAGAAGAGCCATATCAGGTCTGTTTCTTCCATATGTGGGACTGTCAGATTTCACTTCCAGAAGGCTTGGCTGTTTCTCTATGAACAAACAATCTGTTGTCCCATATCAAGGGCGCAGCATGAACATGACCATCAATTTCAGACTGGACACATGCTATATGTAGGCTAGAGTGTGAGTGCACAAGCTGCTTTTTCACTGAGTGTCCAACAATGGTAAAAAGCATTACAATGTTGGCAGTTGAATAGGTAAACTTTCTTCTGCTGTTGTCTGACTACACAGTATACCATTTCTATCTCCATATTTAAACAGCTGATGCTGTATGTTATCCCATGACTCAGTCATTATGACACTGCACTATTATGCAAGACCCCTGTTCTGGCATCAAAACAAGCTCAGACCTTCCATTAACCAGATTGGCGCACATTCAACAAATCTGATCTAACAAAGTGGATATTTGTCAAATCCGCCATGATTTATGTATTGTAACAGGTGCAGAACGTTGTTATTTAAGTCTGATTTAGATATAGTTGGCTGTTTTTCGCTACATAACATGTAGAAGTTGTCCCTTTTCAGGTTGAGAAGAAGTGACTGCTAAATGCTAACTCCCGTTCGTATAAGCTGGTCAGTAATTTTTAACTGTAATGCAGTTTATTGGTAACAATGACATGAACATGTGTTGGGGTTGACATCCATACAAGCATTATACTCAGATTTTTATCTCAACATAGTGTGAAATACACATAAACAATGAAATGTGTAGGAAATGCAAAATCAGTGGGATCTCGCATTTTGTAACACACAGTTTGAAAAGGCATGTGATCAAACAAAGCTTTGGATGTCATTGATGACGTACCTCTGATAAAGTGACACGCACACTGCTTCGAAGTTAGCCCCTTAGCGATTTCTGCGCATGCCTTGGAGCTCCAGTATCAAACGTAACATCACTACTAGGAAGTGTATATAGTTTACGCCAATGGTGTTGTGCAATAACACCTTGAATAGTATTTTTAACTCTAGGAAGTGTATATAGTTTACACCAAAGGTGTTATGCAATAACAACCAGCCAGAAGAGGACTGGCCACCCCACATAGCCTGGTTCCTCTCTAGGTTTCTTCCTAGGTTTTGGCCTTTCTAGGGAGTTTTTCCTAGCCACCGTGCTTCTACACCTGCATTGCTTGCTGTTTGGGGTTTTAGGCTGGGTTTCTGTACAGCACTTTGAGATATCAGCTGATGTACGAAGGGCTATATAAATACATTTGATTTGATTTGTATAGTATTTTTAACTCCAGGAAGTGTGTATAGTTTGCACCAACGGTGTTATGTAATAACACCTCATATAGTATTTTGAACCAACACATAAAGGTCCTTATCACTTGACAAGATCACTCAGTGTTAGGTTATGGACATTACAATAGTATTTCTAAATCCTTATTGTCACATGCCGTTATGTAAGCAAGTTATATACTTCAGCACTAGTAGTGGTCTTTTTTCATTTTAATTTACATAACCATAGACCACTTAAACTGGTACCACACTTCCACTCACGGGTAGCCAAACATTTGTCCCCATCAAGCCACACCCCCAATATAATTTCCCAGTGTCCCTTGCCTTTTCAATTGAATTGTAGAGTTACCACCCATGACTGTATGTGTTAGTGACAGTGACTTGATTGTTAAATTCGTTCTGTTTCAGTCCTGTGCAATTCACCAAGTGAGTTCCTACTGTAAACGAATGTTATCATTAAAATAAAACTGTTGACCAATACATTGTTATCACTTACTTTGATGGAAGAGTTTTACCTTGACACAGTGGTGCTAGGAACATCATGGTTTACAGGCCACATCAGGCCTGCAGGGCACATTCGGCTGGTTTGCCAAGCGATGTGTAATTCCAATTGGAATCCATCCAGAGTTAGGACATCCAACTGTTGGAACTTTTCATCAGCAACCTACATTCAGAATGACTGACATTGATAAAGGAGACTACCTAAACCATTTAAACTGGATCAATAAGGTGCAATAAATGTAACTAGCTGATTGGATTAGTTTAGAAATCATTCTGTTATTTATGCTTGTGTAGCATGAGATTAATCAATCAATCAATGTACATGCGAATACACAGATATTAAAAACAATCCCAAAAAATCACTCTTTCACACACAACAGTGGTTATTATTAACGACAACATTGCGGTACTTTTACACCACTGAGTGTTCATTTAAACCCTGAATCGACACTAGAAATGTTACACTGAAAAATCAACACTCGGTAACACTGGCCAATTTGCTGTGTAGCCATGAAATGCTTTGAAAGGCTGGTCATGGCTCACATCAAAACCATCATCCCAGACACCCTGGATCATGTTTCTACAACCAATCAAGTTGTAGAAACATCTCAAGGATGATCAATTGAGTTCAATTTTGAGTCTTATAGCAAAGGGTCTGGATACTTATGTAAATAAGGCATTTCTGTTTTTTATTTTTGCCAACATTCCTAAAAATCTGTTTTCACTTAGTCTTTATCGGGTATTGTGTATAGATGATATTTTATAATTGAATCAATTATAAAATAAGGCTGTAACTTATGTGGAAAAAGTAAAGATGTCTGAATACTTTCCGAAGGCACTGTATGTGAAAATGTTGTTCATTGACTACAGCTCAGCGTTCAACACCATAGTACCCTCCAAGCTCATCACTAAGCTTAGGACCCTGGGGCTGAACTCCTCCCTCTGCAACTGGATCTTGATGGGCCGCCCCCAGCTGGTGAGGGTAGGCTACAACACATCCGCCACACTGACCCTCAACATGGAAGCCCCCAGGGGTGCGTGCTAAGTCCCCTCTACTCCATGTTCACCCATGACTGCTGAGCACGACTCCAGCACCATCATTAAGTTTGCTAAAGTTGACACGACGGTGGTAGGCATGATCAATGGCAATGAGACCGCCTATAGGGAGGAGGTCAGTGACTTGGCAGTGTGGTGCCAGGACAAAAACCTTTACATCAATATCAACAACAACAAAAAATAAACTGACTACAGGAAACAGAGGGCCAAGCACACCCCTATCCACATCGACAGGGCTTTAGAGGAGCGGATCTGCTTGGCATCCGACTGCAAGACACTGCAGAGGGTAGTACATCAGGACCCTGAACAGCTTCAAGCCATAAGATTGCTAAATACCTATCCGGACCATCTGCATTGACCTCCCCTTTGCAGTAACTCTTTTTACTCATCACATACGGTGCTGCTACTGCTTTTTATCTATCCTGTTGCCAACTGACTTTACCCTTACCCATATGTACATATCTACCTCAATAACATTGTACCCATGCACATCGACTCGGTACTGGTGCCCCGTGTATATAGCCAAGTTATTAATCATTGTGTATTTATTCCCTGTGTCAATATCTTTCTATTTTTCTCTCTGCATTTTTTTCGAAGGGCCCATAAGTAAGCATGTCACTGTTAGTCTACACCTGTTGTTTACGAAACATGTGACAATTTTATTTTATTTGACCTGATCACTTGACCTGAAGTGGGCCACGTTTAGGTTCTAAACTTTGTGTAACGTTGCAGATAGAAATGCCATGAATACAGCCGACATGGTTCCTTGTTTGTTTTACATTAGGCTACATAGCGTATTTCTGTTGGAACTTTCCTAAACATTGTGTCCTGCTAAAAGCTCCCCCCCTGAGAATTCTAGGGCCCAGGCCATATGGGCAGAAAAAATCTCCTGGCTCTACTTATGACCCAATGTAAATTCTTTATATGATGGTGAAGTGCCCTTCACAGTGGTGTTTGAAATCACAAAACGCTAAAGAGAAGTACAGACATAATAGAAAGCAGATTAGTGACCACAAGCAGCAACTAGACCACAAAGAGAGAGGAAATCTAGTTGTAAACCATTTGCTATTTCGACATCAGTCAATTAGAGAATGTTTTCGACATTGACATAGTTTTTAGACATTGTGGGCCACCACATTGTTCTCACCGATCTCAGATGTAGAGCCAAAGAACCATCTGAATGTCTCAGACACTAAATAGCCTAGCTACTGAGGTCAGAGTGAAAGAGAGGCTATTTACCCCCTCATCCCATTGTTTTTTAGGTTATGTCAGTGTGTGTTAGAAACAGGTGGACCCCTAATCATTTATGTCAGGTATAGACAGAAGGGGGTGTTTTGGAGATCTGTGCTGTGCCCAAGACTGTCATAGGGACAGGACAGGACTGGTAGGATCAGGCCAGTGTGTGTTCCACTGTGACAGTATGCCACAGGGTTTTTTATCTAGAGCAAGCAGCAATAAGATTGGTCACTGAAATGCACCAGCCTGACCACCCTCTCTACAAGGTATTCTACACAGAGAAGGGAGTCCTGCGAAACCAGGAACAACTGTCCAGTGTCGACGCAAGGACAAATACGCTGACAAATTCTACCATAGCCAATGCCATCAGACTTTTTAATAACAAAATGTCACTTTGTAAACTGTTCTTCTAAGCTAGGACCTATTTTAATTGAATGTAGTATATTTAAGTATTGTCTAAATGTGACTGTGCATTCTGCATATTCAGTCTGCAAGCATGAATGATATAAATGAAATCAAACCTCTACGCCAACAACCCCCTTCTACTTCCACCCTTATCTTCATTCTCTGCCTAATAAATCCTCAAAAGTACCTTTTTTTTCTCACACCTTCTGCTCTCTCTGCCTCTCTCTCTCTCCCTCACTCTATCTACGCTGCCTCTCCATCTGCCTCCCTCTATGCTGCCTATATCTCTCCTCTGCCTCTATCTGTGTGAAAGTTCAACCCCACGCTCTCAATCCCATTAAAGGCTCCAGGGAGAGATTTATCTGTGTGTGCTACTGTGTGTCTGTGTGCATGCTCATCTGTCTAGGGAAGAGTGGGATAAGTTGAGACATTTTTTTTACATTCAGCATCACTATGTCAAGGGAAAGATCTCTAAATATATTTTAGGATGTTGTGTATCCCTGGAAATAATCAGAATTGATGTAAACGACAGTTTTGTAAAACCATTCCAGGTGAAGCTGGTTGAGTGCGCCAGATGTGTGCAAAGCTATCATTAAGGCAAATGGTGGCTACTTTGAATAATCTCAAATATAAAACATATTTTGATTGAACACCTTTTGGTTACTACATGATTCCATACATGTTATTTAATAGTTTTGATGTCTTCACTGTTATTCTACAATGTAGAAAATAGTAAAAATAAAGAAAAACCCTTAAATAAGTAGGTGTCCAAACTTTTGACTGTTACTGTAGATCTCTCTGTTAAATATCAAATCACCTTTTGCCAAGATCATTTGCACATACTAGAACTTTACCTGGCAATGTGGTGCTGCTAGTAACAAACAACATTTAGAGACTGACAGCTAGAGTTTAAACAAAGTTTGCTTACATACATACATACATACAACTCTACCTAGTTGTAAGAGGATGAGCAGTGGATATACAAATATACAGTGGGTTTACAGTTGATATACTGTAAAATTGCACATCCACTGTATCAGTCTGAATATATCTAAATGCAGAGTTATCACAATAACTTACCCTTCCATTTCTTGACCAGTTGCCTGGGACAGTGATGTTGTTTCGATGTGCCAATTCGTAGGCAAGAGTTCTGCATTTGAGACTACTAAACCCATAAAACTGGTCCACGAGATTCTTGATGTTTAGCAAGCTCAGACTCTGTCATCAGATAAGACCTCGTGCTCCTCTGCTACTCTCTCATAGCCTCTCTTTCGCACAGATACATGTTCATTTTATTTTTTGTCAACGTACCTCTTCAGTGTCATTCAGTCTATTTTTGTCATCCCTTGCTGCTGCTCAAATGGACTTTTGCTCACTTTCTTGGCTGCACTATCTTGAGTTCATATACATGACGTATTGACAAAAATACTATGCATATTATGCATGAAACGGACAAAATGTTAACATAATTTGTATGGGGTATGGTGGCCATTGGCTCAATTTACCCCAAGGCAAACATTTTGACTATAAATAAAACTATAATATTGTCCCACAGAGCTACAAGGGTGTACTTTCATGCTAGGTTTAGGACCTCATATTGTAGCTTATAAACACCCCAACTGATGTGTAAAACAATCTACTTTGGTTTAGATACAGACATCATAAAACCTATAACACAAACTGAATTTGATTTTGTGAAAGTCAGTTTGCTGGACTTAACTTGCTTACCACTTTTTCCATGTGGTTTATTCCTTCAAAGACTCCATGAAATGATTATCTTCCTAAATATTTGCTCACATGATTAATTTTGTGTATTGTTTCCTAGAAACAAGGTGTGTCTCAACTTACTCCACTCTCTCCTATGTTGCCTGTGTGCATGCTCATGTTCATGAATCCATGTTTGTCTGTAGGTCCATCCAGCTGAGAATGTCTTGGCTTCCTAAAAGCCATAGCCTACACTACAATATAAACATAGGACAAATGCCAGAGGGGGCTTGCATTGAATGTGTTTTTATTACAAACGCAACATATTATTCTATAAGCCTTTGTCATTGATGAAATAGAAAATGAAATAGGCCTATCGTTGATACTAGTCGAATGATAGACGGACCATGAAGTCATTCTTTGGACTGCTCCGTTGATTTAACTGATTACAGGGTGTGCACCAGCATGAAACAATATTAGTTAGGTCAGAGAGAGGCTGATGCCATTGTTTGTATATGTGTGTGTTTTGGTTTGTGTTAAGGCTCGCAAAGCAGAGCTGCGTTTTATTGTTAGGGCCCAGGAAAAACTCCTGATCCTACTGCAGAGCTGTGTCAAAGTGGAGCATAGAACCAACCATTGCAATGAATTGAAGCCTGATTTATGCTAGTATCTCCCGCTATAAATTGTCGTTGCACTGTCAGCCCATCCCCTGATCCCATTGTAGCTGGAGGAGAGTTGATGAGGTGGGTGGTGGTTGTTGTAACAGAGTAATAAGTCACGGATATTTCACAAGGACCAGGAAGGGCTTTAAAGGCGGTGTCTGTTCTGTCTGTGGGGTGGCTGGATCATTTCTAAAAGCTTGAACTGTAGCCAGTAACTTTCCATTGCTGTCTGTGTTGATGCAGGCCACTGTGCATGATAAATACAGAGTTCCCTTGATCATCACAGATTATTTTTTTACTTTGTTGCTAAAATTAGATAATCGCGTCCTGGTTCCTGCTTGTGACTGTTTCTCTCTTACATTAGGCCTGGTATGTGATTATTCCCGAATTACCTTTTGATCTGTCTGGTTTGGCAACTCTGGTAGTAGCACACTTTTGACTGTACCCAGAGGACAGCTTTGGTATTGCAGTTTAACTGATGTCCAGCCCAGAAAGACAATTCCCATAAACGGCCCCATAGGGCTCCAACGTTCTGTGGCCCTCTTCCTGTGGTTATGGTTCTGAAACTGATAAGCCACTTTTAGCATACACATTTCAACAACACGATGGTTGTGGTTCCAAACATTGAATAGGTACTTTTAAAAAATTTTAAATCTCTTTTTAAGGTCCAGTGCAGTCAAAAATGTGATTTTCCTGTGTTTATATATATTTCCACACTATGAGGTTGGAATAATGCCGTTAAATTGTTAAAATGGTGATAATGTCCTTTTGGTGTAAGAGCTGTTTGAAAAGACTGCCTGAAATTTCAGCCTGTTTTGGTGGGTGGGAGTTTTGGCCTTACATGGTGACATCTCCATGCGGTAAATTAGTTAAAAGACCAATAAGAAAGAGTTCTAAACCTCTTTGCCAATAAAAGCTCATTTTCAGTTTTCCTCTCCCCACTCCCAGACAGTCCTAGCTAAATTATGTTTGTTGATGTACTTTTACCCTTTTATCTCCCCAATTTCATGATATCCAATTGGTAGTTAGTCTTGTCCCATCGCTGCAACCCCCCTACGGACTCTGGAGAGGCGACGGTTGAGAGCAATGTGTCCTCCGAAACACAACCCTGCCAAGCCGCACTGCTTCTTGACATACTACTCGCTTAACCCGGATGCCAGCCGCCCCAATGTGTCTGAGGAAACACCGTCCAGCTGGCGACCGATGTCCGCTTGCAGGCGCCCGGCCCGCCACAAGGAGTCGCTAGAGTGCAATTGGACAAGAAAATCCCGGCCGGCCAAACTCTGCCCTAACGCGGACGACGCTGGGCCAATTGTGCGCCGCATCATGGGTTTCCTGGTCACAGCCCGGATTTGAACTCAGGTCTGTAGTGATGCAGTGCCTTAGACCGCTGCGGTCCAGTGCCTTAGACCGCTGCGCCACTCGGGAGCCTAGCTAATTTCTTGCTTGAGAAACTGCTCTTGGCTAAGAAGCTATTTTTATTTGTTTCATTTTGGCCATTTTTTTTATATATTTTTTTTCTCCCTAATTTCGTGGTGTCAAATGGGTCGCTGCAACTCCCGTAGGGACTTAGAGGGACCCAATGTTCCCTCTAAGTTGTGCGGGTGCACAGCTCATCCAGGACTGCCGTGTAGAAGAAATACCAGCCTGCGCAGATGCACGAGATTGAACTTCAATCAATTTTACTCAAGTTTGACCCATTAATTTACACTATCAATGGTTTCTTCTACTGTGAGAATTGTTTGAATCAATGCAATCCATAACAAATATAACTATGCAATAATCAGTCTGTGATTTTCTTTTAGGCTGATCGCATTGGAGAATTCAATTGCAATGACAGGCTTGAGTGATCTCGAGAAGATACACTTGTTTTGAGACCAAAGCCTCATGTTGCCAAGTGTGCACATTTGTTCATGTTATTTTCTAGTTAGTGAGTTAATAGCCCAATTATAGCTAATTACCCTCAGCAACCCCTTTATTTGTCAAGTTTTCATCCAATATGTTGTGAATACAATATTGTTGATGATGACAGTAATGTGAGGTCAGAGAGCTTGTCAGCATGATGGAATGCCCCTTTTGACCAGGAGTGCACAAAGGCTTGGAAGAGGAATCAACCTTTAGACCAGGAAATGTGAGGCGAGAACTACATGTTTTAAATGTTTGAAACTCTGAACCTCAACAGGAGATGAAGAAATAAACTCCCCTTCCAGAGACATGAAGAGCTGCAGCTCATGTCCATCGTGGTCCGAATCCTGAATACAAAAACAAGATATTCCTCCTTGTTTTGGTATCAGTTTCAACCATTTAAAACATGTAGTTCTCGCCTCACGTTTCCTGGTCTAAAGGTTGATTCCTCTTCCAAGCCTTTATGCACTCCTGGTCAAAAGGGGCGTTCCGTCATGCTGACAAACTCTCTGACCTCACTCGGGCGTGGCTACAGGATATGGATGTGCAAAAGGATATGATTAGAAGTTCTCATGACACCTAAAATAGCATTCCTATCTTACCAACAATACTTTCATCATTTACAATATTGTATTCGCAACATATTGGATGAAAACTTGCTCATGGACTAATAGACATATACATCATTGACATGCACACACAGAAAGAAGTCAGCTCTGACAAATCCAGCTCAGAGAGGCTGAGCTCCATTGGCAGCAGATTTTAATTTAGAATGGAAAATGAATGTGTTTTATGCAACAAATGTCAGTATCACAAATGTATATCGCATCTAACGAAATCACACCAATTCGTTCCTCTAATCAAACCGAATCGTTTCAAACTAAAATATAGTTTTTGGACCGGAGCCCATTTTTATCTAGATATGTATTAAATTGTCTTGTCTTACCAATGTATTAGAAATACATAAACACAATAATATTGAAATAGACCCCTGCCAACTACTAATATTTAAATGTAGTTTAGCGGAAAGGATTTGCCTTCTATAAATTTGATTTGTTTTGTAAGTTTAAGAAATATTGCCTAGTGCCTTGTCATTTTGTTACCAAAAACCCACATCTTTTAAGATATTTTCTAATATCTCTCCCTCATGAGGAGGGGTGATAATGAAAGTTCACAGAAGTAACAAGAAAAGGTAGACCTATCACTTGTTTTTACTGATAACAATTTTGATTTATTAAGTGATTTAAAAACCATAATTCTATAACCAAATCGGTAATGGAAGGACTGAGAAATCACTAACAGAATGACTGCGATTGGCTACAATAGGAAATCATAGTAGGCATAGTTGTCACCTGCTACTGTTTTCCCTTCCACTGGCATACTGTTATGGTCAACTCATAATGTTTTCTTTCTCATTCTGTCATCTGGTGGTCAAAGAAAGAGTGTGAAACCAGTCTGGACAACCCCTCCCTCTCTTCCCCATCTTCACAATTTAACTGACAACTACCCATGAGCCCCTTCTCTTTCCATTCACTGTAACCAGCATCCTCAACCACTGAGCACCAACCGAAAGCAAACATCCATAGGCGATGAGAAAGAGATTACATTACATTTCACCCTGGCCTTGATTTCAAAATCCACAGATGTCGTTTTTTTTTTCCAGACTGGCCTTGATTTGGTCCAAACATAGACTTCTATGATTGGTTCAGATTTGGACCGGACCAAATCTGAACCAATTATAGACGGCTATAAGCACAGTACAGCACAGTACAGCAGAGTTCAGTTCAGTACAGAGTACAGTAAAGCTCACTAGAGCAGAGTCCAGTATTGTACTGTACTGATTTTTAAGAGTTTTGGGGAGATGTGAACGTCATCTTGTTACCAAATGTTGCATCTGTGCTGTTCTATATCGTGGAGCTCTGCCCCATAGTGGTTTGTGCCGCTGCCTAGGCAGCGAATAGCCTGAGTGAAAATTATGCACACACCTGCAGCCAATAGTAGAACAGGTGTCCCTATATAAGGGGACACTTCCCCCTCAATCAGCCTCCCATCATCTTCAGCGACAGGACTGGTCTGAAGAAGCCCAGAAGAGGAGAAATCTCAGGACGAACCCACCGTCGATATCCTGTTCTCGATGTCGTTGGCTGTCTTTAACGGCTATGAAGGAGACCAACGAAACCGCCCTATTGAACGCCTCCATCTCTGACTGCGGTCTCATCGGAACCACCGTTGAAGATGCAGGGGTGCATTTCTGGATGCTTGAGGAGGAGGAGAAGAAGCAGCTGTCTAGACACCTGCCACTTGCAGGAGGGTCTAGAGCAGCTTCAAAGGCACCCCCTCGCTCCACCGTCTCCAGTAGACCTGGGTCTACGGCCAGACGGAGAGCCCGCCAAGCAGCTGCACCTGGTGTACCAAGAGCGGGCCCCTCCAGCAGCACCAGAGAAGACAGCGGCTCAACCAACGAGAGGTTTTAATTTCGTCGCCCTGGCAGCTGAGAGGCAGTCAGAAGAGACGATGACTATGACGGGACGAAGGGGAGAAGACCTTTGAGAACACAGCACTTCTTGTGACAGCGCCCACTGTTCATTCCCCACCCCTGCAAAGGGATGGAGGAGCCAATGTGTCCTTTTGTTAAAACCTCTTGAAGCTAGGGAGCACTATTTTTATGTTTGGAAAAATAACGTTCCCAAAGTAAATGGCCTATTTCTCTGGACCAGATGCTAGAATATGCATATAATTGACAGATTAGGATAGAAAACTCTATAAAGATTCCAAAACGGTCAAAATATTGTCTGTGAGTATAACAGAACTGATATTGCAGGCGAAACCCTGAGAAAAATCAAACCAGGAAGTATCCTCTATTTAGAAAACTCCATGTTCCATAGCCTCCCATTGCTCCATTTAAAGGGATATCAACCAGATTATTTTTCCTATCGCTTCCTCAAGGTGTGAACAGTCTTCAGACATAGTTTCAGGCTTTTATTTTGAAAAATTAGCCAGAACGATAACATCGCGTCAAGTTTTGAGTTTTGCTCGCGCAACAGAATTTGGACAGCTGTTGTTTTTCCCTCTCCTACTGTGAAAGACATTTGCGGTTGATATATTATCGATTTATATATTTTTAAAACAACCTGAGCATTGATTATAAAAAACGTTTTACATGTTTCTGTGGACATTACGGATATTATTTGGAATTTGTCTGCGTTGTCGTGACCGCTCTTTCCTGTGGATTTATGAACATAATGCGCCAAACAAACGGCGGTATTTTGGATATAAAAATAATTTATGGAACAAAAGGAACATTTGTTGTGTAAATGGGAGTATCGTGAGTGAAAACATCCGAAGATCATCAAAGGTAAACTATTAATTTGATTGCTTTTCTGATTTTCGTGACCAAGCTTCCTGATGCTAAGTGTACTTAATGTTTTGTCATGCGATCGATAAATTTACACAAACGCTTGGATTGCTTTCGCTGTAAAGTATAATTTCAAAATCTGAGATGACAGGTAGATTAACAAAAAACTAACCTGTGTTTTGCAATATTGCACTTGTGATTTCATGAATATTAATATTTTTAGTAATATTATTTGACTGAGGCGCTATGTTATTCAGTGGTTGCTGATGACAATTATCCCGCTTAAGGAATGGGTAGCGTCAAGAAGTTTAATTAAGAGTGTGTTCCATTTGACTTTGTCACATGAGAACCTCTTCCATAACAAAACTGAGACCGCTCAAGTTCCTTCTCTCTCTATCTTCCTCTCACCACTCTGCGTGTAGCACAGCCCACTATGAGTGCGTAGTTGAGCACACACAGAAGGACGTTGTGAGCTGATTGTCCTCGCAGTGGCAGACCATGTGTAACAACACCTGCACAGGATCGGTACATCCGAACATCACACCTGCAGGACAGTTACAGGATGGCAACAACAACTGCCCGAGTTACACCAAGAACGCACAATCCCTCCATCAGTGCTCAGACTGTCCGCAATAGGCTGCGAGAGGCTGGACTGAGGGCTTGTAGGCCTGTTGTAAGACAGGTCATCACCAGACATCACCGGCAACAACGTAGCCTATGGGCACAAACCCACCATCGCTGGACCAGACAGGACTGGAAAAAAGTGCTCTTCACTGACGAGTCACGGTTTTGTCTCACCAGGGTTGATGGTTGGATTCACATTTATCGTCGAAGGAATGAGCGTTACACCAAGGCCTGTACTCTGGTGCGGGATCGATTTGGAGGTGGAGGGTCCGTCATGGTCTGGGGTGGTGTGTCACAGCATCATCGGACTGAGCTTGTTGTCATTGCAGGCAATTTCAATGCAGTGCATTACAGGAAAGACATCCTCCTCCCTCATGTGGTACCCTTCCTGCAGGCTCATCCTGACATGACACTCCAGCATGACAATGCCACCAGCCTTACTGCTCGTTCTGTGCGTGATTTTCTGCAAGACAGGAATGTCAGTGTTCATAGCCAGCGAAGAGCCCGAATCTCAATCCCATTGAGCACATCTGGGACCTGTTGGGTTGGATCAAAGGGTGAGGGCTCGGGCCATTCCCCCCAGAAAGGTCTGAGAACTTGCCGGTTGCTGTGGTGGAGATTGGGGTAACATCTCACAGCAAGAACTGGCAAATCTGGTGCAGTCCATGAGGAGGAGATGCACTGCAGTACTTAATGCTGCTGGTGGCCACACCAGATACTGACTGTTACTTTTGACCCCCCCCCCCCTTTGTTCAGGGACACATTATTACATTTCTGTTAGTCACATGTCTGGGGAACTTGTTCAGTTGTTGAATCTTGTTATGTTCATACAAATATTTACACGTTATGTTTGCTGAAAATAAACGCAGTTGACAGTGAGAGGATGTTTCTTTTTTTGCTGAGTTTATAAGCATAGAGATTAAGGACGCATACTTTCATGTGCCGATACATCAGCGTCACAGGAAATTTCTGCGTTTCGCCTTTTCAAGGGGTGGCGTACGAGTATGCGAGGATGCCATTTGGCTACGGCCTGGCTTCTCGCACCTTTTCCAAATGCATGGAGGAGGCATTGTAACCATTGCGTCGTCAAGGGAGAAGGCTATTAGCCTACCTAGACAACCTAGTGGTTCTGGCTCCATCAACAGAGCTGGTAATGGCACACACGACACAGACAGTAATTCATCTCATACGTTCGCTGTGAATTGGGAAAGTTCGGTGGAGGAGAGACTTCACGCTTGTGCCCGGTGCGCGCCTTGCCGTGCGCTGCACATAACACGCTGATGATTTGGTCATCGCCTGAGCTGTTTGTGTGTCACGGTGCTAGTACACTGGGTAGACCACTTTCGAAACAGCGACTGTCATTGGCTTTGTGAAGGCATTGAGACGGCTTATGAGGCAGCTGGGCGACCAATACCTCAAGGCGTAAGAGCCCACTCCACTCATGGAGTAGTGGCGTCTACGGCCCTTTTCAGAGGAACTGGGGTAGAGGATATTTGTGCAGCGGTGTTGTGGTCGTCACTAACTCCTTTTATCTGATTCTACCTGTTGGACATGTCGACTAACTCTTTAGCTCGTTCTGTACTCAGCGTGGCCGAAAAGATGCGGGACTATTGTGTTGGGTTCCCATTAGGTCCGTTCTTTTTGGCAAAGAGAGGCATGTGCGACATGACCTCTGTTTGACTTTGTCAGTACAGTAGGGAATGTCTAGTCCATATTCGATTATCTGCCCCATGAATCATTGGCTTTGCCTGTGGATTGAGTGTGGTGGGTTACACTGAGAAATCAGTGAGTATGTCTTCTAAGTTGGTTCAGCCTCTACTCAGCTTTGCTGAGGTGAAGGCTAGAATTAAGGTGGGAAAAGCAGAACAAATGGACAGGGTTTCCATCAGGTCTGCTTTTTCCTATTAGAATGACTACATGACATGACTCCTGGCTGGGGATGTGGCACAGTAGAGTCATGTGTTGTATCCTGCTCACAGGTCTATGACTGTGTTTGGGCGGAAGGATTAGGGGAAATAGTTTCTGTAACTGGTGTTACAGTACTATTAGACCAATCTTTAGTATTGACAGTTTTGAGCTCATCTATCTGGTGGTACAGATTAGTATGACTCATATTCTGTTTGTCTGCGCACTAGTCATTGGTTATGCCTTTTAGACTGCGTAGGGTGGATTAGACTGAGGACCCAGTACATTATGACGCAGTCTGTTTTCACAGTGTGTTACTGTTGCAGCCATTGTTGGGCCCAACCTTTCTTTAAGTGGGAAGTGTTAGGCTCGGCAGGGAGTACATTTTGGACCGTTTCGCTCCGACATAAACCACTAGGAGCAGAGCTCCCCTATGGGACGGAGCTCCACAATATAGAACGATAGTTACCGGAGTTGTAACTCCAGTTCTATGAGTGGAGCGGAGCCCCATAGGACTTAAGGCCCTGCCGACCCCCAGTCTCGCTGAAGTTAATTTTTTGGAAGGCTGATTGAGGGGAAGCGTCCCCTTATATAGGGACACCTGTACTCCTATTGGCTGCAGGTGTGTGCATAATTTTCTCTCATGCTATTTGCTGCCTAGGCAGCGGGGGCTCTGCTCCACCCATAGAACTGGAGTTACAACTCCTGTAACTGGGGAGGCTGGTAACCAAAAGGTTGCTAGATCGAATCCCCGAGCTGACAAGGTAAAAATCAGACATTCTGCCTCTGAACAAGGCAGTTAACCCACTGTTCCTAGGCCGTCATTGAAAATGAGAATTTGTTCTTAACTGACTTGCCTAGTTAAATAAAGGTTAAAATAAAATGTTTTAAAAACTATCGTTCTTCAACACACATTAGATTATAAAACCAGGTGCCTAGGACTTGTTAAAGTAATATGAAGAGCCTCTGTTGTTCTATCCCTATTCTGAATGACATTGGATGCAGCATATTACTGCAGGTCCTATTAGTGGTCTATTAGAGTACAGTGCATTTGGAAAGTATTCAGACCCCTTCTCTTATTCTAAAATTGATTAAATAAATAAAAATGATCAGCAATCTACACACATTACCCCATAATGACAAAGCAAAAACAGGTTTTTGGAAATGTTTGCTAATTTATAAAAAATAAAACTTGTTTATGTAAGTATTCAGAGCCTTTGCTGTGAGACTCTAAAATGAGCTCAGGTGCATTCTGTTTCCATTGATCACCCTTGAGATGTTTCTACAACTTGATTGGAGTCCACCTGTGGTAAATTCAGAGTTCCTCCAGAGTTCCTCTGTGGAGAAGGGAGAACCTTCCAGAAGGATAACCATCTCTGCAGCACTCAACCAATCAGACCTTTATGGTAGAGTGGCCAGATGGAAGCCACTCCTCAGTAAAAGGCACATGACATCCTGCTTAGAGTTTGTCAAAATGCACTTAAAGGATTCTCCGACCATGAGAAACAAGATTCTCTGGTCTGATGAAACCAAGATTGAACTCTTTGGCTTAAATGCCAAGCATCACGTCTGGAGGAAACCTGGCAGCGTGGTGGCAGCATCATGCTGTGGGGATGTTTTTCACTGGCAGGGACTAGGAGACTAGTCAGGATTGAGGGAAAGATAAATGGAGTACAGAGATCCTTGATGAAAATCTGCTCCAGAGCGCTAAGGGCCTCAGACAGGGGCGAAGGTTCACCTTCCAACAGGACAATGACCCTAAGCACACCCTAAGCACACAAGACAACGCAGGGGTGGCTTCAGGACAAGTCCTTGAGTGGCCCAGCCAGAGCCCGGACTTCAACCACACCGAACATCTCTGGAGAGACCTGAAAATAGCTGTGCAGCGATGCTCCCCATCCAACCTGACTGAGCTTGAGAGGATCTACAGAGAAGAATGGGAGAAACTCTCCAAATTCAGGTGTGTCAAGCTGGTAGCATCATACCCAAGAAGACTCGTGGCTGTAATTGCTGCCAAAGGTGCTTCAACAAAGTACTGAGTAAAGGGTATGAATACTTATGTAAGTGTGATATTTCCAGGGGGGGGAGGGGTTATATTCATTTCTAAAAACCTGTTTTGCTTTGTCATTATGGAGTATTGTGTGTTGATTTGAAGGGAAAAAACGTTCATAAATGTTAGAATACGGCTGTAAGGGTTTTTCTTTATTTTTACTATTTTCTACATTGTAGAATAATAGTGAAGACATCAAAACTATGAAATAACACATATGGAATCATGTAGTAATCAAAGGGTTAAACAAAATATATTTTAGCCACCATTTGCCTCGATGACAGCTTTGCACACTCTTGGCATTCTCACAACCAGCTGCACCTGGAATGCTTTTCCAACAGTCTTGAAGGAGTTCCCACATATGCTGAGTACTAGCTGGCTGCTTTTCCTTAACTCTACGGTCCGACTTATCCCAAACCATCTCAATTTGGTTGAGGTTGGGGGATTGTGAAGGCCAGGTCATTTGATGCAGAACTCCATCACTCTCCGTCTTGGTAAAATAGCCCTTACACAGCCTGGAGGTGTGTTGGGTCATTGACCTGTTGAAAAATAAATGATAGTCCCACTAAGCCCAAACCAGATGGGATGGTGTATCGCTTGCAGAATGCTGTGGTAGCCATGTTGGTTAAGTGTGCCTTGATTTCTAAATAGATCAGACTGTCACCAGCAAAGCCGCCCCCCACACCATAACACCTCCTCCTCCATGCTTTACGGTGTGAAATATATATATGCGGCGATCATCCGTTCACTCACACCGCGTCTCACAAAGACATGGCAGTTGGAACCAAAAATCTCAAAGTTGGACTCATCAGACCAAAGGACAAATTTCCACCGGGCTAATGTCCATTGCTCGTGTTTCTTGGCCAAAGCAAGTGTCTTCTTCCTATTGGTGTCCTTTTAGTAGTGGTTTCTTTGCAGCAATTTGACCATGAAGGCCTTATTACACAGTCTGAACAGTTGATGTTGAGATGTGTCTGTTACTTGAACTCTGTGAAGCATTTATCTGAGGCTGGTAACTCTGGGTCTTCCATTCCTGTGGCGGTCCTCATGAGAGACAGTTTCATCATAGCGCTTGATGGTTTTTGCGACTGAACATAAGAAACTTTCAAAGTTCTTGAAATGTTCCGTATTGATTGACCTTAATTTCTTAGAGTAATGATGGGCTGTAGTTTCTCTTTGCTTATTTGAGCTGTTCTTGTCACAACACAACTGACTCAAACACATTAAGAAGGAAATAAATTCCACAAATTTAGTTTTAAGAAGGCACACCTGTTATGCATTCCAGGTGACAACCTCATGAAGCTGGTTGAAGGAATGACAAGTGTGCAAAGCTGTCATCAAGGAAAAGGGTGGCTAAATATAAAATATATTTTGATTTGTTTAACCTTTCTTGGTTACTACATGATTCCATATGTGTTATTTCATAGTTTTGATGTCTTCACTATTATTCTACAATGTAGATAATAGTAAACATATAAAAACCCTTGAATGAGTAGGTGTTCTAAAACGTTTGACCGGTAGTGTGTGTGTGTATATGTAGGTAGATATGATTGTATTATCTCCATTACTATGTTACTTGGTGTCAATGGGGGGATTGAGTGGGTACACAGCCCCTCCCAGTGTTTTTAGAAAGTCCACAGTTTTCCGCTAGGAAATGCCACAAGGGGGCGCTATGATCCCTCTACTCTGAAAGTGAGTACTGGCAATTTGGGAAAACTGTAGCTACAATATTGCAACATGATTCAATATTCTGTCCATTAGCAGAACTTTGTCAGCTCGGCCAATAAAACAACACATTGGTTAAAAGCTGTTTTTTATCTTATTGCTACAATTAAAAACACAGACCGACTGTCAATGGCATAATAAACGTGTTTTAATTCACTTTTAATCGATTCTGATTCAATGACAGTTTCTGATTAGGGAAACTCATAATCACCCAGTTTGTCCAGGAAGACAGTGGATAAAGCTGTCCGACTGCTGTAACTAACCTGTGAATCTATGCTATGAATCTGTATGATGTGTTGTTGCAAAATACAGTTATGTACTGTGTGTGGTATGTTTACCTTGGATTATTTTCATCCAGGTTATTTTGATGCAGAGGAAGGGAGTTTGTTCTGAACAGTTTGTTCGAATTGCTGAACATGAATGAATTGTACACCTCCCACTCTTTGACCACTGCGTTTATCTTCAGATCCCCATGCAGTGAACACGCCCTCCTAACCAATGTGTCAGCCCTATCATTGGACGATGCATTTTCCGTTTTCACCCGTGATTGGTTAAATTCACATGAACATTCACTGTCCATGTACGTTGCATGTGAACAGCAGAAGACGTATTTTTCGCAAACTAGCGTGTTATCTTAACCTTTCCCCTTCATTTCGCCGAGTGCGCCCCTCTTTTTAGCATAATGTGCTGTCAGATGCACTGTTCTATTATATTACGATACAGGCACAATAAAACAACACACTGGTTAGAAGCTGTGTTTATCCTATTGCTACAGTTCAAAGCACATACCGACTGTTAGTGGCATAATACACATTTTAATTAACTTTTAATCAACTCTGTTTCAATGACACTTTCTGTGTAGGGAAACGTATCACCAGTGGTGGAAAAAGTACCCAATTGTTGAGTAAAAGTAAATATACCTTCATAAAAAAAATGACTCGAGTGAAAGTCACCCAGTAAAATACTACTGGAGTAAAAGTATTTGGGTTCTATTTAACCAGACAAGTCAGTTAATAACAAATTCTTATTTACAATGACGGCTACCCCGGCCAAACCCTAAACCGGACGACGCTGAGCCAGTTGTGCGCCGCCCTATGGGACTCCCAATCACAGCCGGTTGTGATACAGCCTGGAATCGAACCATTGTCTGTAGTGATGCCTCTAGCACTGAGATGCAGTGCCTTAGACCCCTGCGCCACTCTGGAGTTTTACATGTACTTTTATGTATCAAAAGCAAATTGAATTGCTAAAATATACTTAAGTATCAAAAGTAAAAATCATCATCAAATTCCTTATATTAAACAAACCAGATGGCACTATTGTTACAGCTAGCCAGGGGCACACTCACACCTCATTTACAAACAAGCATTTGTCTTTGGTGAGTCTGCCAGATCAGAGGCAGTAGGGATGAGCAGGCATGTCCTCTTGATAAGTGCAAGAATTTAACAATTTTTCTGTCCAGCTAAGCATTTAAAATGTAACAAGTACTTTTAGGTGTCAGGGAAAATGTAAGGAGTAAAAAGCACATACTTTTACTTCACTACATTCCTAAATCAAATTAAAGGTTGTCAAAAATATAAACAGTAAAGTACAGATACCTGAAAAAACTATTTAAGTAGTACTTTAAAGTATTTTTTACTTAAGTACTTTACACTACCGCGTATCACCCCGTTTGGCCAGGTAGCTGACCGACTGCTGTTAACTAACGTGAACATATGCCATGAATTAGCATGATGTGTTGTGTTGTTTATCGTTAGATCCCATGCAGTGAACACGCCCACCTGACCAATGTGTCGGCCTTACCATTGGATGATGCATTTCCTCTTTTCACCTGTGATTGGTTAAATTCACATCAACATTCTCTGTCCATGTGCGTTGCATGCGAACAGCGGAAGACCCGTTTCTTATCCCTCCCCTACTTTAGTTTAGTGCGCCCCTCTTTTTGGGGCACTGTTCTATGATATTACGGTACAAGCACAGTTGTGTTGTTAAATTGTAGCATGCAGTAGCCATATTGTTAAAACGTGAACAATGCATTTTGAAGCATTTTAAAATCAAACGGGCTATGTATATTTTCTCCTAACTCTGACAGTATTTGGAGCATTAATAGTATTCCTATATAACATGGCATGTTATTATGTTAATGTTGCATTTAAGCCTAGGCCTGTAGACTAAAACAGGGAAGTCATTGACACTGGCATCCCTTTTCAAGTAAGCCCCATACAATAAAGTCAGACCTCACACACACACAGATGCTCTGAGTTAATGGTAGGTCATCTTCATAGAAACGTAAATAAACAGAAAATAGCCTAAATTACAACGTTTTGCTCAACTATTGAATGATAATAAAAGTAGCCTACACCATTTAATGCGCTCAGCGTAGTGACATTACGGTAATGATATACGTTTTATGTTCCTCAGCCAAAATGATATCATTCCCTCGCAGCTCTGTTGCTCAAACTAGCTGTCATTAAGTAGAATATCGCTTCTGTCGGGATGACTTCCAACGAATACCATATAATGGCAACATCACCCCGTGAGCTTACTCAGAACCCGCTGAAGAAAATATGGATGCCATGGAAAAACGGGCTCTTTGTACACATTTTACAAAGAAGGGGTAAGTTGCCTTGGAGAAACACCGGCTTGTGCCAACAGCACATGGGCGCAGCGGAAGGGTATGCTCGATTTGGCCAAATACTTTATATTTTAAACAAATGTAGATATGTTGTACTTCATCGAAGTTCGAGATACCCAGGTGTTCTACACAGTGGCGTTGCGCAGCATGACAAGGTCAGGATTTTCTTCAAGGGACTAGCCAAATATTGAATCCACTATTTCCATTTCAAAATGTTTATTCATGCCAATATTGCAATTACGCATAGGCTATGACTATATGAATTGCTAGAGAAATGGCCTATGATACCGAAAGGGTATGGAAGCGCTCAGAATTGAATTAGACCAGGCAGATGACACGCACATGACAACGCGCCTGTTGGCCCGTGATCGCACAACCGATCAACCCAACCATGCCGATGTAGAGTAAAACAAGGTTATTTTATTGTTTAACTAATCATGTTTAAATGGAAACTGAATGCTAAAACCAACATATCTAGTGGAAATTGCATATGTGGCATCGGTATTAGTCAAACACGTATTCCAATTGCAAAATTGACTAAATCGTGTAAGTAGGATAACTTTGGTCATAAAGTCAGTCTATTCCGAGTTTTGTGAGATGTGTGTAACTGAGGTTGTCACAATTTACATGAGGGTTGGTTTGGATTACAATCATGCACTTGCCCATTAAAGTGCCACAAATGTCCAAAACGCGTGTTCTACAATATTGGACCATTGGCTTTCATACTTCTCGATTTTCGAATTATCTGCGTGGCTCAATCAAAACTGTCAACACGTTCAAATGGACGCAGTGCAGTGGTTGGAAATTCTGGCTAGGTGCGCATTAGGGCTGTTAGTCCCGTGGATGGTGGTCTCAGAGCGCTACGAAGCTATGTCACAATGTGATGCCAGACTATAGCTAGCGTCTCTATCTGCGGACTCAGACCAAACATGTACACGTATGCAATGTTCTAGAATATTGGACCATTGGCATTCAATCTTTTAAAATTCTCAGCACAGCTCAGACAATTTCTCAAACTGTCAACATAATCAAATTAAGAGAGTACATGTACTGGAGACATGTTGGTTGGGCAGTGTAGCTAGTGTCACAGGGATGCCGGACTATGGCGTCCTAGCATCTGTGGACTATGATTTACGAGGGCGAATTGTCATGATTGATGGCTGATTACACTCTATCCACTCATAGCAGCAGGACCTGAGACAAACCTGCCCATTACGCAGTGCCTCTGATTTATTTACAGTACCAGTCAAAAGTTTGCACATCTACTCATTCAAGGGTTTTTCTTTATTTGACTATTTTCTACATTGTAGAATAATAGTGAATACATCAAAACTATGAAATAACACATGGAATCATGTAGTAACCAAAAAAGTGTTAAACAAATCAAAATATATTTTAGATTCTTTAAAGTAGCCACCCTTTGCCTTGATGACAGCTTTGCACACTTGGCATTGTCTCAACCAGCTTCACCTGGAATGCGTTTCCAACAGTCTTGAAGGAGTTTCCACATATGCTGCGCACTTGTTAGCTGCTTTTCCTTCAGTCTGCGCTCCAACTCATCCCAAACCATCTCAATTGGGTTGAGGTCGAGTGATTGTGGAGGCCAGGTAATCTAATGCAGCACTCATCACGCTCCTTCTTGGTCAAATACACAGCCTGGAGGTCTGTTGGATCATTGTCCTTTTGAAAAACAAATGATAGTCCCACTAAGCACAAACCAGATGGGATGGTGTATAACTGCAGAGTGCTGTGGTAGCCATGCTGGTTAAGTGTTCCTTGAATTCTAAATAAATCACTGACGGTGTCACCAGCAAAGCACCATCACACCACCTCCTCCATGCTTCACTGTGGGAAACACACATGCGGAGATCATCCATTCAACTATGCGTCTCACAAAGACACAGCGGTTAGAACCAAAAATCTCACATTTGGACTCATCAGACCAAAGGACAGATTTTCACCGGTCTAATGTCCATACTTGTGTTTCTTGGCCCAAGCAAGTCTCTTCTTCTTATTGGTGTCCTTTAGTAGTGGTTTCTTGCAGCAATCCAACCATGAATGCCTGATTTCACACAGTCTCCTCTGAACAGTTGATGTTGAGATGTGTCTGTTACTTGAACACTGTAAAGCATTTATTTGGGCTCCAATCTGAGGCTGGTAACTCTAACCAACTTATTCTCTGCAGCAGAGGTAACTCTGGGTCTTCCTTTCCGATGGCGGTCCTCATGAGAGCCAGTTTCATCACAGCAGAGGTAACTCTGGGTCTTCCTTTCCTGTGGCGGTCCTCATGAGAGCCAGTTTCATCATAGCGCTTGATGTTTTTTGCGACTGCACTGACATTTTCCGTATTGACTGACCTCGTCTTAACATAACGATGGACTGTCATTTGTCTTTGCTTGTTTGAGAGGTTCTTGCCATAATATGGACTTGGTCTTTTACCAAAATAGGCTGTCTTCTGTATACCACACCTACCTTGTCACAACGCAACTGATTGGCTCAAATGCATTAAGAAGGAAAGAAATTCCACAAATGAACTTTTAACAAGGCTCACCTGTTAATTGAAATGCATTCGAAGTGACTACTTCATTAAGCTATTTGAGAGAATGCCGAGAATGTGCAAAGCTGTCATCAAGGCAAAGGGTGGCTACTTTGAAGAATCTGAAATATATTTAGATTTGTTTAACACTTGTGTTTTTTTTTGGTGGTTATACAGCAAACCAGCAAAATACCAGTCTCAACAGTGAAGAGGCAACTATGAGATGCTGGCCTTCTAGGCAGAGTTCCTCTGTCCAGTGTCTGTGTTCTTTTGCCCATCTTAATCTTTTATTTTATTGGCCAGTCTGAGATATGGCTTTTTCTTTAACTCTGCCTAGAAGGCCAGCATCCCGGAGTCACCTCTTCACTGTTGACGTTGACTTCACTGTTGACGTTTTTCTTAATGAGCAGCAGAAAGCCCAGGCAAATTCTGTGAGTTCAGCCGCCCTTTAAACATAATTTGAGCAAATATATGCACAGTGAAGGCGACGTTGAACTTATGGAACGGACAGCACAGGAGCGCCTGTTTGTGTATTTGTTTGTTTGGTCCACCTGTCTATGTCCCAGCAGCATTGAGAAGGGACTGGTAAACGATCAATATGAGCCACTGTTATTGTTGCGCGGCAGAATAACAGGCAGCCAACCATCGTCAAAAGTCCAAAACAAACAGTTGGGGAAAACTTACTGATTCACTACAGAACTTCCATATGTCCCTTCACTGTGGATTCGGGTCCCAACAGGGGTTTCCCCAGACGGTTTTATGAAGAACATTTCCTTAGAGGGCATATTTCTTTAATTCATCTTTATTTTACCTGGTAAATTGACTAAGAACATATTCTCTTTTACAGCCATGACCTGGGGTAGAGTTACAGGGGGGAAGAGGGGATGAATGAGCCAATTGGAAGCTGGGATGGTGGCCATGATGGTATGAGGGCCAGATTGGGAATTCAGCCAGGACACCTGGGTTAACACCCCTACTTTTCCTATAAGTGTCATGGGATCTTTAGTGACCACAGGAAGTCCGGAAACCCGTTTAACGTCCCATTCGAAAGACGACACCCTACTTGGGGCAGTGTCCCTGTCACTACCCTGGGGCATTGGGATCTCCTTTGATCAGAGGGAAGAGTGCTCCCTAAAGGCCTTCCAACACCACTTTCAGCAGCATCTGATCTCCCATCCAAGGACTGACCAGGCGTAGCTTCAAAGGCAAGCCAGCAATGGGATTCAGGGTGGTATACTGCTGCATAACTGTGTTGCAGAAGATAGATGTTGTTTGTGTGGAGGGCAGTGTCATTTGTGTGTGGTAGGTAGGCAGCAGATGATTACTCTGCAGTCTTGGTTTGTCTCACCTCCTGTGGAACTCTGTCTACTTTTCGCTGAGTTAACCAAGGGTTCAGTCAGCCACTGCTTGGAATCTGTAATATTTTAGGTTTGACTTGTTCCGTGTCCTCACACTAAAAAAACACTGTTCTCCCTCTGACCTATTCCAGATGCTCCCTTGTGCTGAGCTCGACTCTCTCCCTCAGGTGCAACCGCTGAAGATTTCAGAGGTGGTTGTGCCCACTTTGGCTCGTTGGGTATTTGGCACAGTAATTGGAAAAATACTAGAACACAGAACCATGCCAGGCTTGGTGTGATTTCATAGGGCTAGTGGAGGGGATTACAATTGCTTGTTTACCAAGGAGGAGGGATAGCCTGTTAGCAGCCAGAGTTTGTAGTACAGTTGGCTACTTTTCCTCTGTTTAGAAGAGGGCCACAGGATGACTTTGTCAAACCAGGCCCGGTTTACCAAAAGCATCTTAAGGCTAAGTTCATCGTTTCAACATTCGTAGGAGCTCGTAATCTAATGCCTGCCTCAGACCACTCGTAGAAAAGCTAAGTACGTCATTAGATGCTTTTTTTGCCCTCAGCACTAGGAGCAAGCAGTTGGTCAGCGTTTTATGCTGTATCACTGTTTTTGAACTTTTGTTGATGGTTTCAATAAGGCTGTTTTGTAGTTGATCACTGTACGTTGGTTGTTCTAGGCTCATCGGATAGTATGCCTGTGTGCAGTCTGTGGATCCCTCTTAGCGTCAGGTCTATTTACCCTAGTATAATTACATCTGCAAATATGTGTCTCACAGCTTCACCAGCCTTTGCAAAGCCATAGTCTGTTTGACTTGCTCTCCGGTATGGGAGCAATTTATTAATTTATTTTTATTCCTAGATTCCCTCTGTCAACAACACAATTCATGCCTACTTCTCCTCTTTCCATTCTACATTCTCATTGTTCCTCAGTTGGTTCAGATATGCTAGGGGTTTTAATTCTCGTTGTGAATGCATGTATCTGTTTGTGTCTGCTTTACCTTCACTCAAATGATCACCCAAAGCTACTCCATCCAGTCTACGCATTAATTAACGTCTTGAGTTGTTCGATTCGTTTCTGCGTTAATGGGGCAAGGTCCCACTTGATTCAACAATAGACTGTACCTTCCACTGATATTCACAATGTCTGTGTTCATTCAACTTTCTGTCTCTCTCTTCCTATTTTTCTGTATCTCCTCTTTCTCTCTCAGTATGTATGACCAACTGTCCCACCCTCATTGTGACGGTGGGCCTCCCAGCGAGAGGGAAGACCTACATCTCCAAGAAGCTGACCCGCTATCTCAACTGGATTGGTGTGCCAACCAAAGGTACTAGGTCAAGCTTTTTCTCTCGGTCTCACACACACATAGACACATACACACAGGGAATAGGGTTTACCCTATAAACATGTTAATCTTGACTAAAAGTATCTGTGTTGTTTAGAGTTCAACGTGGGTCAGTACAGGAGGGAGTGTGTGAAGATCTACAAGTCTTTTGAGTTTTTCCGTCCAGACAATGAAGAGGGGCTGAAGATCAGGAGGTGAGGCTGGAGAAGGGCTGATGGATTGAAATGAGTTAGGCCTAACTCAACACTCTATTCCCTTATCCCTCATTACAGGCCAAAGTTACAGGGAATAGGCTCTTTGTTGGGCTCTACTAGGCAGATACTTCTTTCCACCCCCCCCCCCCTCTTTCAACTGTATCTATTTACATTAATATCCACAAAATACATTTTGACCCAGTTGCTTTATTTTAGCAAAGTTTCAATTCAGTTAATTATCATAGATCTGTACCTACATTGTCTCTTGAAGTAGTTTCTTGCCATCTTTCTGATTCTGTTGTGTTCGTGTCCACCCATAGGCAGTGTGCACTGACGGCGCTGAATGATGTGTGCCAGTACCTGACTGTGGAGGGAGGCCAGGTGGCGGTGAGTAGAGCAGATCAGGCCCACGGTGACTTGTTTGGTTCATGATCACAGTGTGAATGAGGATGTTGCTGAATAGTGGGAAAAGGGTGCACACGCCAATAGTTATTTCTTGCTTGGTAATTACATTTACTGAATGTATTTATGTACATTCGTTACATGTATTCAAATGCCAGGGCTGTCTTGAATGTTAAATTCAATATACAGGTATGTAATTAATCTAGCCTACTATGCAGAGAATAACTTGTGTTTTGGCATGTGCACCCTTGTTCCCACTATTGCTCTTCAGTCTACAAGACTTGTTTGGGTAAGTGCAGCAACTCCTATACATGTTCATGTTTTGCTTGATGCTGCCGGGACTCCTTACCTGAATGCAATGAGGATGTTGTGACTGACTGGAGTTTGATGTTCCTTACCTCAGGTGTTTGATGCCACTAACACCACCAGGGAGAGGAGATGGACCATCACCAGGTTTGCAGAGCAGAATGGCTTTAAGGTATGGAACCACAGGGCCAGGTGTTACTATCTGTAGTTATTGTCTATTCTTTGGCTTCACTACCTTTTCTTATAGTGTACAGTATATTTCACTGTAATGTATTTTATACTGAATCTTCATTTTCAACCTCCCAGGTGTTCTTTGTGGAGTCTGTGTGTGAAGACCCTGATGTCATTGCAGAGAACATAGCGGTGCGTGTCATCTCTGCTATCTTTCAGCACTGTTCGTGTGTCACTGGTTGTATAAAAGATCAGACATTATTAAGCATACTTGCTCATAAAATTCAAGACTTCTGCTTTAATAATTGATATTCCTGTGTGACAGGCCTCCTGATGAATAATTTGTACTATCTTTCTGTTGATATGCCCTGGCAAACATTCAGACACGCAAGATGGTTTTCCTCTTTTTCTCTCGACTCATTTCCTCTTACTGTCTGTATTTCCTCTTACTGTCTGTATTTCCTCTTACTGTCTGTATTTCCTCTTACTGTCTGTATTTCCTCTTACTGTCTGTATTTCCTCTTACTGTCTGTATTTCCTCTTACTGTCTGTATTTCATATCTGTCTGTGCAGCAAGTGAAGCTGGGTAGTCCTGACTACATAGACTGTAATACAGAGGAGGTCATCGAGGACTTCATGAAGAGAATCAAGTGCTACGAGAACTCTTACCAGCCACTGGATGAGCTTCTAGACAGGTGAGCACGCGCACACACACACTAGTGGTTTCAGAATACATTTTGACAAGATACTGGACAAGTGAGAATGCAAACACATACTCAGAATACACATGGACAAGGTCAGCAGTCTTAACCTCACACTGCTAATAGATCTGATAGTCACTCCTACTCCATCCCCCACCCCAGGGATCTGTCCTACATTAAGATCATGGACGTGGGCCGGAGATACCTGGTGAACAGGGTGCTGGACCACATCCAGAGCCGCATTGTCTACTACCTAATGAATATCCACATCACACCACGCTCCATCTACCTGTGTCGCCATGGAGAGAGTGACCTCAACGTCAAAGGACGCATCGGAGGAGACTCAGGCCTGTCTGGCAGGGGCAAGGAGGTTTGTTGGTTTGGCCGTCTGTCTTTCCGTAATAAAAATGTATATGCAACAATCTTTCTCTCCCTTTTCTGTTGGTCAGTTTGCAAAGTGTCTGGGGAAGTTTATCCAGGAGCAAAACATTAATAATCTGAAGGTGTGGACCAGTCAGATGAAGAGAACCATTCAGACAGCCGAGGCCGTGGCTGTCCCCTATGAGCAGTGGAAGGCTCTCAACGAGATCGATGCTGTAAGTCGTGTGTGTGTATGCAATTTTGGCCTAAAATATGAATTGAATGTGTCCTTTTAATTTCAATGTGATGTCTCCTAAGCCTGCTGTTAAACAACCTTTTAGTTTTTTGTTGCATGTGTGTTTAGACTTGGTGTTTTGTTTGTATTTATTCTTTCATAGTGTATCTACGATTATGCCAATGGGATTGGTGGTTCCCACTTCCCATGTATCCTAACCCTGCTGTTAAACAGCTTGTTTTACTTTGTTTCCCTCTCCTAGGGTGTGTGTGAAGAGATGACGTATGAGGAGATCCAGGTTAATTTCCCTGTGGAGTTTTCACTGAGAGACCAGGACAAATACCGCTACCGCTACCCTAAAGGAGAGGTGAGTCCATCACAGCACCAACACTGACTGACAAAGTGTGTGTGTTAACAGGCCTCTACTTGTCCCCTCAGTCCTATGAGGACCTGGTGCAGCGGTTGGAGCCAGTCATCATGGAGCTGGAGAGGCAGGAGAACGTCCTGGTCATCTGTCACCAGGCTGTCATGCGCTGCCTGCTCGCTTACTTCCTGGATAAGAGTGCAGGTACCATATATCTCTTAAAATACCCAACACACCCCAGTAGTACGGTTTAATTCCTACTATTCAATAACAAACTATAGGAGAGTGAGTGTTCTGCATGTGCTGTTCATCAGTCATGATCAGAGAAGCATTGGTATATGATTTTAGTAGCTCTAACTCAACTCAATTGAATCCATTTAGGCTTTTACAACATTGTTCTGTTTTTGTTCTTCAGAGGAGCTGCCTTACCTGAAGTGCCCTTTGCACACTGTATTGAAGCTGACCCCTGTGGCGTATGGTGAGTACACTATTATCAATAACTGCATGAAAGTATTAATAAACACAGCATAGTGGTTTCAATGAGATGCTTTTATTCCAGGGATGCAACTTTCACTGGGGACCTGCCCCCCCCTTCCCACACATTCTGAAATAGCATTTTTGTGTATGTCTCCCCCCCACAGTTGTATCATTACACTGTGATACAAAAAGTGGCATTGTGTGCTTTAGTGTTTTATATTTGTATAAAAGTTGCACCCCTGCTTTATTCCATGCATATTTACTCCCATGACATGTATTTATCCATTTGATTCGGAACACCTGGATCCTTTACACTGCACCTATATTTTATGTACCTTAGTAGTGTTGAACTGTGTATTAGACCCAGTGTACTGCTGCTGCTCTCTAGTGGTCTGACGAAGGAACATGTTTTGTTTTGTCTCCCATCCTGTCCATGTAGGATGTAAAGTAGAGTCTGTCTGGTTGAATGTGGAAGCTGTGAACACCCATAGGGACAGGCCAGAGGTAGGTACCCCAGACAGAAGCACTCTTTACTGGGCTTGCACTCTCAAAAGCCTTGATCACACTGCAGGCCTTAATGCTCAAATACGTTTTTTTTGTTTTTCAAATACAATTTGTACTACTGACTGTCCAAACAGCAAGTTACAAGTTACCAAATCGGATTTGTGTGTTTAGACAGCATTCATTTGCTGACAAGGCTACAGAAGTCATAGTAATGACTGGTGTGTAGGCAGATTGGTAGTGGTGCTCGTGCCTCCTATCACTGAGACGTTATGTAGCGTGCTAAGGTGACAACGATGCCTGCCATGGATGTTTGCTTTGAATGTTCAAAATCATAGTGTAACAACACTTTTAAAGCCTCAAGATAAGATGATCCAACTTTCAAAACCAGTCCTTTTTGGCTAGCCACAGCACTCAACTAGCTAGCTAGGTAGCTGTTTAACTTTCTAGCACATTCGCTCATTTTTATGTAAACAATTAGAAGCTAGTTTGCTACCACACGCAAGCAACAAGATATATAAAAATTTGTTCTTAGTGGACTTGCCTAGTTAAATAAAAAATGAAAAAATAAATATGACTAATAATAAACCACTTGAGGGCATAAATCTGATTTGACCGTTCAGACAGAAGTTGCATGGCCAGAAATCGGATTGTAACCGACGTCAAACCACCTAGGTATCCAATCTTATGTACTTTTTGGCTTCAGACTGCAGGAAAAAGGACAGATTTTCGAATCGGATATGCAAATAAGTAGGATTTGAGTCACTTCAAACTGCCAATGTGAACACAGCTAAACAGAGAGAAAAAGGTTCAATTAAACTAACCTTGTGTCCTAGTACTGACTGCTTTCTCTCTCTTTTCATTGTACAGAATGTAGACATTTCACGGATGCCGGAAGAAGCCCTGTTCACAGTCCCCGCCCACCAGTGATGAGTGACGGCGCACAAAGTTTAGATTCAATCAGTTCTTCCTTCACCTGCGATAACTGACAACTGCATAGCAGTTTCATTGCTTTTATTCATTGAATGTCGTAGGTGTAACGGCGTTAGAGCTGTCAAATCAGGAACTCCCGGCGTGATACCTATTGCGGACATTTCCATTTTATGTGACGAGTCGCATTAGTAATAATCCCATGCAGCCTTGTTACAAGTTCAAACACGGGAATGTGTTGTAATATACACCTCGATTAGGCTGATATATGAATCCTCATTATTTAGGTTAATGATGTTCAATTTGAGTGTCATTATTTCTATATAGCCTAGACTTTCTCGTTATGAACTTCTAACGTGAGTGGGACGGGTGTGGCTTGGTGACAATAACCGCACGAGCAGCCGCTCAGCTCTAAAGCAGTTCCACTTCCAGCACCTTCTAAACACCAGCTATGCAGGTGTTGGCTACCACTGGTTAATGCTTGATCTGATTGAATCCAGGCCCTAGACTCCAAAGTGCCAACGCTCACCATGGCTACTTCATCTACTCAATCAGAAATCAATGCAAATTGCTATTTTAAAAAATCCTTGCAGCGGGATTTGAAGAGTGCATCCGAATCTTTAATTTGACATATTTCAATCTACAGCGGCAATCAGCAGAGGAAACAATAACGAAGAGTGATCCCCGGTTTCGGTAAAAAGCTGAGGGATGGGCTGGAGAAATGTAACTATTCTCAAATTGGGATGACCATTCATGATATCAACATTGAGTTTTAACCATGTTTTGAGGCTATATAGTGTTTGTTTACATTTACTTTGGTTACAAACATTGGAGTAAAAGCTTAGATTTTGGGTTCTGATGGAGGCATTTATACATTTTATTCTTCAAGAATCATTCATTTATAAGTCCAAAAATGTAATTAGCGACTGCTGATTTCCCCTTTTTAAGGTTCTTAAAAAAAAACATCATTTTTTCATCTTGGTTCTTCACCTGATCTGTGTCTTTCCTTCTGTGCAAAATTGCCAGTGTAAAATTGCCTGTGTTTAGACAGGCATCCCAATCCTGATCTTTTTTCCACAAATTGGTATTTTGACCAATCATATCAGATCTTTCTCAGAGCTGATCTGATTGATCATAAACAATTTTGTGAAAAAAAATATCAGAATTAGGCTGCCTGTCTAAACGTCTAGAGAACTGGAATCCAGTTCAATGGTGATTCACCCCACTATCGGGGTATGTGTGCCTGTGAGTGTGTTTTGTATGTGTGTGAGTGAGTGTATTATGAACAATCTGATGTGAAACCTTTTTTATATACATGACATATGGCTTTTAATCAAATTGTAAAGTGTCTTGACACTGGCTGCGTTTACATAGGCAGCCCAGTTCTGAACTTTGTCCACTAATTGGCCTTTTAACCAATCAGATCAACTCTTTTGTCAATCATTTGGTAAAGATCAGAATTGGCAGCCTGTGGAAGCTAAATGTAATACTCCTTGTTCTTAGTATTTTAGTTTTTGTCCAACCATTTGTCTGTTAACAAGTGTTGTTTTTTTTAAAGCTGTTTTTTAGTTTGTGAATTTCCTATTAAACCAACTCTTGCGTTTACCCGCTGCAGAAGATGTGATATTTGGAATCGGACCCTAGGTGGGGACATAAATTGTAGGTAATATTTTTTTTTCAATATATATATATATATATATATGTCTGGTATAAAATCAGACATAAAGGTGGTTTTGCACATCTATTTTTTTCAATCAAGGTCCTCGTCATCTAGTTCAAATCTAAACTGATTTACTTTTTTTCATGTTGCATCAGTGAGCTGCTATATCTAGAATGTGTTTGGCTCTATTGCTCAATGTCTAAAATGCTGCTGTAGTTTAGCATCTGTAGTATCATGACAAATCAATTGAAATGACTACTAATATCTGTGTAAACACAAGTAACAATCACCATAATAATCAGGTGTCAGTAATGCTGTGAATGTCAATAAATCGCTCACTGGTTGTTTATCGTTTTCAGCAGGTTCACCATGTCTTGTTTGTCAACGTGCCAAGAATATGATGCATTCAATGTAAATATCTACATCATCCAAATGGAATAAAAAATGTTTAGTTAAATCTCTTGCTGTAGTCTTCTGCTAAAATAAATGTATCTTTGAAGTGTTTCATGTAGTTATAGTCAGAGCCATATTTATAGAGTCCTTACTCAAGCCTTGGCCTTAACTGTCCGGTGAAAGTCTCACTTTTAAAAGCACATCTTAACTCCTACCCAAATAGTGTTTTTGATTCATCCTATACTTGTATTTGTGGCCAAAGCATAAGTGAGAGAAACACTTCAAAAACCCCACCTCAAACTTGTATCTCATTCAGACGGTTTCAAAAATGCTTGCTATCCCCTCAGAGGATGCTGTCATGTTTTTGGCTTGAGCTGTATCATTTGTATTGTACATAACATTCAAACAGAAAACTGTTTTTTAAACAGGACCAAAGCAGCTGTTTTTATCTCAATATCAAAACAAATTGCGTAACAATTAAGTACCTCACTGTGATTGTTTTCAATTAAAATGGTTAAAAAAAAATATATATATATATATATATATATATATATAATTCTTAGCAAAGAGCATGTTCTCAAGCAACACGTACTGAACGGTCTGGAATTTGTCCGAGTGGAGAGGGGGGAAACCTGAAAATTAGCTGGTGTATGTATGTATGTAAAACTGCCGGCTTCAACTGTATTTTAAAGTAGCCACCCTTGGCCTTGACAGCTTTGCATACTCTTGGCATTCTCTCAACCAGCTTCATATGGAAGTCACCTGGAATGCAATTCGTTTTTGTTTTTTTACAATCGCTTACACATTAAAAGTGGTACTTGAGGCACACTCAGTGAAACCATAAACTCATGTACCTAATCTTAAAACCAAGTCTGCAAAATTGCAAGTACGTTATCTGCTTTACACTCAGTTTGCAATTTTAAAACACTTTCTACTAAACACAGTTCTCTACATTAGACACATCTTTTAAAACTAACATGTCCTGTGTTTCGTTTGGAAAACACTGCCATTCAAAATGCCACACTCATTTGCCGATTACCTACACCCAGTGCTCACGAGTGAAAACACTTATAGCTAATTTCTTCACTTCGAAATCAGAGCTTGAGCGCTATAAATAGACTTCAGGTTGGCTTTCTTGGTTTGGACAACAATGGAGGCAAATTTTGGAGAGAGTAAGAGGGGGACGAGGACAAAGAGGAGGCCTGTGGTGACATAAACGAGGGGGCATGACAGGGCTGGATACGCCACTCCAGACGCTACTTCCCCCGCTGTTTAGCCAGAGAGAACATCGCTTGTGATGTTGATGAGGTGCTGTGGCCAGACCCAAATAGGAGACAGGATGCACTCTAATTGTTTTTTTCTTTATAGTAACAAGCCTATTTGTTTATCTTGTACTGTATTTGTTTTGTCTGTTACTGTTCATCCCGAAATATGGATGAAAATACGTTTTGAGAAATAGATCAATGTTATTTTTTCCCCCCTTGCATTTATGTTTATAGTGTAAATATATACTGAATATGCATACATACTGTATATATTTGTGCACATGTACGTGTGCTATGATGAACTGCCGTGGACTCCACTGCACATTGAACATGCAAAAGACACAAGATGGTAGTGTTTTTACATTTTTCAAATCTGTGTGTAGTTGGCGTGTATAAGAGCGGATTTTATGGTTTGTGTGTAGAGTTTTGTTGCAAAAACACAATTTTGAGAAGAGTTCAAATTGTTTGGAATTAAGTGTTTGTTTTGCAAGAGATGTGACGTTTTGCATGTTGTGTGTGTTTTGGGGTTTTGTGTGTAGAGTCTAGAGAAAAGGAGCCATAGTTTCAGATGTCATGTGTAAGCAATTGTCAAAAACTGTAACAGGGGTGCCTTGTTAAAGTTTTTTTAATATATATAATACCATGCTATTGTTTGATGATAGTGCACAGCAACTGGTTTGACACATTCACCTCTGAGGCTAAATAATGTACTTACATTCAGTAATCTTGCTCTGATTTGTCATCCTGAGGGTCCCAGAGATAAAAATGTAATGTAGTTTTGTTGGAGTTGGAGCTGAGTTCTACGGTTTGACCCCACTTCTGTCTCTGGCTCCACACCCACCCCGCCCAGCCATCTAGATGTGTCTTTTCTGTGGGGAAGCTATTATTACCATAGCATTTTGTATGTTCTCTATAGTTATGTACTTCTAAATGTATAAATTGACTAATTTGGGCAAACTCCTGGCAGACTTGATGCAAAATGTTGTGTAGTCAGGTAATTCTTCACTGGATCAGTCTGAAACTTTGCACACACCTGCTGCCATCTTGTGGACAAATTCTAAATTACACCTAGGCTCCTATGTTAATGTATGGCCTTTCGCTTGCATTTCAAAGATGATGGAACAAACTTTTTTTTTTAAAAAGGTATGTTTTTTTTGTTTTGTATTATCTTTTACCAGATCTAATGTGTTATTCTCCTATATTAAATTCTAATTTCCAACAACTTCAAAGTGTTTCCTTTCAAATAGTATCAAGAATATGCATATCCTTGCGTCAGGTCCTGAGTTACAGGCAGTTAGATTTGGGTATGTCATTTTAGACGGGGGAAAAAGGGTCCGACCTGTAAGAGGTTTTAAAAGGTGCGATTTGTAGTTTTTTGTCATCTAACTCAAATAAATTTGAGTGTAGTCTGAAACAGGAGTGTGAAGGTGAACGGAAAGGCACTGGAGCAAAGAGCTGCCCTTGCTGTCTCTGCCTGGCCGGTTCCCCTCTCTCCACTGGGATTCTCTGCCTCAAACCCTATTACAGGGGCTGAGTCACTGGCTTACTGGTGCTCTTCCATGCCGTCCCTAGGAGGGGTGCGCCACTTGAGTGGGTTGAGTCTAATGTGATCTTCCTGTCCGGGTTGGCGCCCCCCCTCCCCCATGGTTTGTGCCGTGGGTGAGATCTTCGTGGGCTATACTCAAACTTATCTCAGGTTAGTAAGTTGGTGGTTGAAGATATCCCTCTAGTGGTGTGGGGGCTGTGCTTTGGCAAAATGGGTGGGGTTATATCCTGCTTGTTTGGCCCCGTACGGGGGTATCATCGGATGGGGCCAGTGTCTCCTGACCCCTCCTGTCTCAGCCTCCAGTATTTATTCTGCAATAGTTTGTGTCAGGGGGCTAGGGTCAGTCTGTTATATCTGGAGTATTTATCCTGTCTTATCTGGTGTCCTGTGTGAATTTAAGTTCTCTCAACTCTCTAGAGACAGCAGGAATGGTAGAGATACTCTGAATGATTGGCTAAGAAAAGCCAACTGACATTTACTCCTCTTGCACCCTCTACAACCACTGATTATTGTTATTTGACCCTGCTGGTCATCTATGAACATTTGAACATCTTGGCCATGAAATATGTTAATTAGCTAGCTAACATTGTTGTTTTTAGTAGATCAAGCTAACGTTTGTGTCATTAAAAAAACTAATATTGGCAGTCTATCCTATTTCTATGTATGTAGCTAGCTACCTAGATAACTTTACCGAGAATAGATTGTTAGCTTGATTAACAACAAGTGCTACACACTAGGGTTGAATATTTTCCTGGTATTTTACAAATGTTTCATCCTGAGAATAAATCCCTTTTCTCCCGGGTAACCCGGTATTTCCCTACAAAACCGGAAGTGTCATTCAAAAGCATTATAAAGCATATAAATATTTCTGGATTTGATTGTAGCTTTGATCAGCATGAAAATTATAACCTGGTGCTACCTGAATCTGACGAACCATATTAAATACATTTTATGAACCCTACATTAACATTTAGTGAGCTCAAGCCCAAAAAGGCTCACATGATTGTGCCGTTATCCAATACATGTGATATAGGCTACTGCATATTACGCACGACAGAAAAGCCCATAGATGTAGCAAGCTATATGCTCTCTTCAGTGTAGTGTTATGCTTTATGTAAAGAATCCAGAGACGAATATCACTTTGGTTGACTTTAATGAACACGGACCAACTTGCCCAATCCCCTTTTATATGACGTCATGAATATACTTGCACTATAATAAAATAGTTACAATACAACCCATTGGTTCAATAGATTAGACTAGCTCCAGTTGGCTAATCTTTGAGTGTAAACTGTATTACTATACCGTACTGGGTATTATATGGACTGGAATTACGCACATCATTCAAACCATAACAAAGCAGAAGAGAACATGCGATTCTGGTGCAGCACATGCAGCTTACACAGTTACAAGTAGGCCTATAGGCTAGCAAATTTGATTACATTTTAAAAATATAATAGGGCTTATTTGTATAATTAGTAGGCTGATGCATACAGTGGGGCAAAACATTATTTAGTCAGCCACCAATTGTGCAAGTTATCCCACTTAAAAAGATGAGAGGCCTGTAATTTTCATCATAGGTACACTTCAACTATGACAGACAAAATGAGAAAAAAAATCCAGAAAATCACATTGTAGGATTTTTTTATGAATGTATTTGCAAATTATGGTGGAAAATAAGTATTTGGTCAATAACAAAAGTTTATCTCAATACTTTGTTATATACCCTTTGTTGGCAATGACAGAGGTCAAACGTTTTCTGTAAGTCTTCACAAGGTTTTCACACACTGTTGCTGGTATTTTGGCCCATTCCTCCATGCAGATCTCCACTAGAGCAGTGATGTTTTGGGGCTGTTGCTAGGCAACACAGACTTTCAACTCCCTCCAAAGATTTTCTATGGGGTTGAGATCTGGAGACTGGATAGGCCAAATGCTTCTTACGAAGCCACTCCTTCGTTGCCCGGGCGGTGTGTTTGGGATCATTGTCATGCTGAAAGACCCAGCCACGTTTCATCTTCAATGCCCTTGCTGATGGAAGGAGGTTTTCACTCAAAATCTCACGATACATGGCCCCATTCATTCTTTCCTTTACACGGATCAGTCGTCCTGGTCCCTTTGCAGGAAAACAGCCCCAAAGCATGATGTTTCCACCCCCATGCTTCACAGTAGGTATGGTGTTCTTTGGATGCAACTCAGCATTCTTTGTTCTCCAAATACGACGAGTTGAGTTTTTACCAAAAAGTTATATTTTGGTTTCATCTGACCATATGGCATTCTCCCAATCTTCTTCTGGATCATCCAAATGCTCTCTAGCAAACTTCAGACGGGCCTGGATTAAGCAGGGGGACACGTCTGGCACTGCAGGATTTGAGTCCCTGGCGGCGTAGTGTGTTACTGATGGTAGGCTTTGTTACTTTGGTCCCAGCTCTCTGCAGGTCATTCACTAGGTCCCCCCGTGTGGTTCTGGGATTTTTGCTCACCGTTCTTGTGATCATTTTACCCCCACGGGGTGAGATCTTGCGTGGAGCCCCAGATCGAGGGAGATTATCAGTGGTCTTGTATGTCTTCCATTTCCTAATAATTGCTCCCACAGTTGATTTCTTCAAACCAAGCTGCTTACCTATTGCAGATGCAGTCTTCCCAGCCTGGTGCAGGTCTACAATTTAGTTTCTGGTGTCCTTTGACAGCTCTTTGGTCTTGGCCATAGTGGAGTTTGGAGTGTGACTGTTTGAGGTTGTGGACAGGTGTCTTTTATACTGATAACAAGTTCAAACAGGTGCCATTAATACAGGTAACAAGTGGAGGACAGTCTGTGAGAGCCAGAAATCTTGCTTGTTTGTAGGTGACCAAATACTTATTTTCCACCATAATTTGCAAATAAATTCATTAAAAATCCTACAATGTGGTTTTCAGGATTTTTTTCTTCTCATTTTGTCTGTCATAGTTGAAGTGTACCTATGATGAAAATTACAGGCCTCTCTCATCGTTTTAAGTGGGAGCACTTGCACAATTGGTGGCTGACTAAATACTTTTTTTGCACCACTGTAGGTGTGTGCCTTTCCAAATCATGTCCAATCAAATGAATTTACCACATGTGGACTCCAATCAAGTTGTAGAAAAATCTCAAGGATGATCAATGGAAACAGGATGCACCTGAGCTCAATTTTAAGTCTCATAGCAAAGGGTCTGAATACTTATTTAAATAAGGTATTCCTGTTTTTATATATATAAATATATATATATATATATACACATACACACACACACACACATTTGCTCAAATAAAAAAACAATTAAACTTGTTTTCACTTTGTCATTATGGGTTGTGTATAGGGTTGATGAGGATTTTTTTTTTTTTTAAATCCATTTTAGAAAAAGGCTGTAACGTAACAAAATATGGAAATAGGGAAGGGGTCTAAATATTTTCCGAATGCAATGTATATTATTTAGGCTATGGAAGGTATTTATGAATCTACCTACATAAAAAAAACAGGTTTGGAGAGCTTTCACACAAAGGGGCCGATTCTGACCCAAATTAAGTGTGTGTAAATGGAACTTAATTACTTTTTTTATGCACTTTTCTCTCTATGGGTATTCTGACCTTGAACTTAAAAATGGGCCCGATTCATACTTAGGAAATATGCCTTTCCTACGCACTCCTCAGTAGTTGGTATTCAGACTTACCTTAAGGGCTTTGCAGGCGTGGTTCCCTTGCACGCTGAATACATTTAACCGCTGAAAACCCTCCCACTTGCTGGCCAACAGAATTTCTTGTGCCATTTTCATTCAATAGGGTTTTCATTACATTTAACTAAAGCCATACCTTTAAATTTGGTGTAGCCTTAAATACAAATTTCTCGACAGACTCATTAGAATATATTATTTAGGGTTAGGAAAGTATTTATGAATAATAAAAAAACAGGTTTGGAGAGCCTTTACGCACTAAATATATTGGTGAATCAAAAATAGTGGTTTGATTCATCCTGAAAGTTGGCATATGCAATTGTTCAATCCATGAACTATTGGAAGGTAAGTACAATAGGGGTTGAACAGTAGCTAGTAGCTACCGAATGTCATTATCATACACAATATCAATTGTGTGAGGGATCCTGAGAGGATTCCTGTGAGTAGGCAGAGACTAATAGAGAGTGATGGGAAGAATATGTGCTTCAGTAAGGTAGGTTTCTTGGCATTCATAGCTATGGTTGTCAATTGTACTCCAGAACTCGATGGAAAGTCACATAAAATAGAGGTTGTGGTGGCAGCGGCAGATAAATACTTGGGACTGCAAGGTTTTACTGCAGAACAGTTGCAGGGGGTGTTGAGCCATAGTGTTCTGTCCTCACAGACTGTTGGTAGGGTAAAATCGTGGAATGGGGTGGTGTTTATTTTTTTTTAGAGGGCTAATAGTTGGCAGGATAATTTTTCCTTTTCCCCAATTTTACAATACTGTATCACAAAGATTAAAAATAATAATAATTTAAATGTAACCTCTATTTAACTAGGCAAGCCAGTTAAGAACACATTCTTATTTACAATGACAGCCAAACCCCTATGGGACTCCCAATCACGGCCAGTTGTGATACAGCCTGGAATCTAACCAGGGTCTGTAATGACACCTCTTACACTGAGATGCAGTGCCTTAGACCGCTTCGCATCTCGGGAGCCTAAATGTTGGTAGACAGTGAATAGCCTCACACTCCAGTACAGTAGGTGGCGGTGCATGCACCTTAAATTGGATGCGATCCGCCAACAATCCTAAAGAAGAGAAATTGTGCAAATGAATAAAGTTGTGATGCATGCTTTTCTGAAGGAAAAGTATTGGTGCACAGAGAAGGGAAACAATTATAGGGGGAAAAAAATGACAGCTGTAAAGAACTCGGATTATATATTTTTTTTTACTTCTAAAGCACGTCAGCCGTTATCTGATGGCAAACATCTAGTAGTGAATTGAATACCACACGTGACTGGCTCAACTGTTCTGGGGAACTATGGTAAGCTTCATAATGTTAAATAATGTGACAGGTGAAATGAAGAACGCAATCTGCTTTATTTCCTAATCTATTGCACAAATTGACTGCAGCACAGGAGGTTGGTGGCACCTTAATTGGGGAGGACGGACACGTGGTTATGGCTGGAGCAGAATAAATGGAAAGGTATCATCAAACACATTATGAGCAGACCCCCCCCTCAGCAGCAGGTATTAACTTAAATACATTTGAATATTTGTAGTTACGTTTTAAAAACCACGTTTGTCTTCGATTCCATTCCATTACAGCCATTATTATGAGCTGTCCTCCTCTCAGCAGCCTCCACTGGTGGAAAGTCCAGGCGTTTAATTAAAACCTTCTAGAAATCAGCAATGACGCTATACTGTCATGTGTGCATGGCTTCAGAAGCCTATAGGTTGGGTCTCAATTACATCCCTGCAAGTTATAAGAACAGCATTTCATTAACTTCACTGTGGAAAAGGTGATACGCTTCAGTTTGCTGCCAAATGACTGGTTTCACAACTCCAGTGATAAGGTCAAATGGATCTAAAAGATTGTCATTTACATTTCCAATCCCCTTATCCAGATTAAGTCATTTACCTAGCCCTTATCAATTTGTAAATTACAGGGCATGGAGAATGGTGTTATTTGTCAGAAAAAAGTAATGTTTTTCCACTTGGAACTGACAGGTTACTCGACCTTCATTGTTCCACACGCATAAAGGTGGTGGAATTCAAGTCAAAGTCAGAATAAGCATATCTGTAAACACACCTCCATTTCTGCAATCTCCATCCCAAACGAATACCTGGCTGGCACATGCATTTCCCCATGCTTAAGTTCAAAGTCAGAATGCGGTAAAAAAATTAAGTCCCATGTAGGAATTCCCCCCTATGTAAATAGTTAATGATTCATTAATAAAATAATGTAGTGTAATGTCTTTTTTCCGTAAATAACACACCAAAATGCAAACAAACAATAAAGGGGTTTATTCATCATCACTGCCAGCACTATTATTATCATCACAATAATTTCCATCAATGATAGGGTCTGCTCTGTGTGTATTAAGACAAGAATCAAGTGCACCAATTCATTTTTCCTCAGGTTTGAATGTTTGTTGTAACAAAAACATAGCAAAAAAATGGTGTGCATATAATATTTATATTAAAAAAAAAAGTAAAATAAAACTGTTTACATTATAAAAAAAAAAATCTGAATTTCCCTGTGCTCATTAATATTGATTAGGGTTTCATTTTAAGGACCCACCCTGATTTTAAAGCTTTGTTCTAAAAGCAGAAATTAAATGAGGCTGTGAATATTCATTATGTACAAACATCAATATTTTTGAGCACAGGGATACCTTAATGAAGGGCCACACCCCATTGGTCTGACGAGTCTTTACTTTTTTCGACTGCGATTGACTGGTCACACTTTTGCCCCTTCTCTCTCTGTCCTGTGATGCGCACCCTCCAAGAAACCATGTTGACAGTTGTGATCAGCGTAAGGAATGTTTGGGAATTTTCTTAGAACTGCGTAAGTCAAAAACATGGATGTCAGGTCAAATGAAAACTTCTAGGTGAAAAGACAGAAAGTAAAAGAGACAGACAGGACTCACGTTTTTGAGGAACTCCTCAGCGACGATACGGGCCCTGGCATTGACAGACAGCTTCATCTCACTGATCTCCTTGTCGATCTCTTCCATGAAATGGATGACGAAGTCCACCAGCTTGTGTTTGTACATCTGCTCTGTGTGGAAGTTGGTGATGAGGAAACTGATGTCATAGCCCTGCGGACAAATGAAGGAGAGGGGGAGAGATAAAGGAGGGGAATGATGAGTAAACACTGAGGCCGTTTTGCTCTTTGCACTGCCAATTGTTTTCTATATAAACATTTTATTTGAAAGTGTGAAAATATGACCGCTTGAGTTCTCTAAGAGGGGAACAAACATTATCATAATGTTTCAACTCAAACTGTTGGTTGCACCACCAGTCCCTCTCATTTCTCACCTCCACTGGTTTCCTCCTCAGGATGAAGAAGTTCTCTGCTCTCATCATCATGAAGCGCATGAACTTATGGCACAGGATCTTCTCAATCTCATCTGCCTTCAGGGACACAGCAAATCACACAGCAGTCAGACTTAGCACCCACCAATCACAGGCTACAGCTCTAAAAGCCAGCAATCATACACCAGGTAGTAAAAAACAACTAATCACAGTATACATTTCATGTCTATGACAAACCAGCAAACAATCATCCTCACATAACAGGGGGGAAAAGGGTACAGCTGAGCTTACATCTCTGCACTTCTGTTAGGGTAACGACAATGACGTTGAAAAATATCCCTAAATATGAATAAAGCATGAAAGTCACCTAAAATCACGCATGTCAACTGCACCGAAGGACAAGTTAAACACGTTGGAATAAGTAGTCTCACTGACCTGCTTGACAGCGATGCTGACTCGGACTGAGTTGATGGAGCCCTCGATAAGAACCTTCTCCTTGTCATTACGACTGATGATGACTGGCTGCAGCAGCAACTCTTTACTGCTCCTGAGGGGGATAACATACACATGATAGGTCAAACACACTCTCCTGAGGGGGATAACATACACATGATAGGTCAAACACACTATCCTGAGGGGGATAACATACACATGATAGGTCAAACACACTCTCCTGAGGGGGATAGCATACACATGCTAGGTCAAACACACTCTCCTGAGGGGGATAGCATACACATGCTAGGTCAAACACACTCTCCTGAGGGGGATAACATACACATGATAGGTCAAACACACTCTCCTGAGGGGGATAACATACACATGATAGGTCAAACACACTCTCCTGAGGGGGATAACATACACATGATAGGTCAAACACACTCTCCTGAGGGGGATAACATACACCTGCAAGGTCAAATACCCGAAAACACACACTATCCCGCACACAGACAGACACACAGGGACTCACCGGACCTCCACCTCTGGCTTGTTGTGGCGCTCCACCACCTGAGAGGAGAAGTTCTCCAGACAGAGGGCGGCCTGCAGCGTGGCACGCACAGCGTTGAGGTACGGGCGCAGAGTTGCTGTCTGAGGGAGAAAGAGAGGAAGAGGAGGAAAAAAAGTTAGAAGATGAGGGGATATCTCCCATACACTCCACCAAATACCCCTACCACGCTTTACTTAGCTACTATAACGAAGATGCCCTTTCCCTAAATCCTATTTTACATCCAAGAGGGGGAGTGAACTGGACCGCAGCCTCTGCCTCTCTTACCACCAAATACCACCTCACTCCACCCTACTATCCTCTAAAACTATTAGCTAAAAAAGGCCCTTACCCTTATTCCTACACCACCACCTCTCCTTACAAACTGAGGGCAAAAGTAGTCAGGCATGCAGGCCTAGACCTGCAGCTAAAATTCTTGGCATACTGTGTCTTCCATAGCAATGGCTCGTGGTTGGGCTGACAACACAGCTCAGCAGTGCGTATTTGATACTGCGGTTTCTAAAAGCTCAACACTGGTTTCACCATCCCAGAAACTCAAACACAGTCAGTAAAAATTCAAATAGGCCTAACAACCCAAATGCAAAACAATAATGTTGACTGTGGAACATGAGTGAAGTCACCATTAAATTGATACATCCAGGAGTCCCTCAAGTATATTGACCACATGAGTACAGTGCATTCGAAAAGTATTCAGAACCTCTTAATTTGATTTAACTAAGCAAGTTCCCCCTTGACTTTTTCCACATTTTGTTTGATTACAGCCTTATTCTAAAATAGATGAAATTGTTTCCCCTCCCTCAATCTACACATAACATAATGACAAGGCAAAAACAGGTTTTTAGAAATGTTTGCTATGTTTTACATTGAATAAAGCCTATAATAGATAAGGATGGTGTGTACACATTGGCTCTGGCCTAGGGCCAGTCGAGTGCACTGCCACTACATGCATTTTCAGAATGACAATATCTAGCTACTTCAATCCAGTCTGCATCTGATTTGGGCCGAGAAAACATTTGATTTGAAATGTTATTTGTCACATGTGACGCATACAACAGGTGTAGTAGACCTTACCTTGATCCTCACTCAGAAGTGAGTTTATTTGCAATTTTTCTTCTTTTTTTTAAGTAAGAAAATATTTGCAACCTTTTTTTTTTTTATAAACTAAAGTAACAATATAACAAGGTTATATACAGGGGGTACCGGTACTGAGTCAACGTGTAGGGGTACAGGTTAGTCGATGTAATTGAGGTAATATGTACATGTAGGTAGCGCTAAAGTGACTATGCATAGATAATAAACAGAGATTAGCAGCAGTGTAAAAAAGAGGGTCAATGCAAATAGTCTGGGTAGCCATTTGATTAACTGTTCAGCAGTCTTATGGCTTGCAGGGTAGAAGCTGTTAAGGAGCATTTTGGATGTAGACTTGGCGCTCCGGTACTGGGCTGTAACAGAGCAAACAGTCTATGACTTGGCTGGCTAGAGTCTTTGACAATTTTTAGGGCCTTCCTCTGACACCGCCATATATAGAGCTCCTGGATGACAAGAAGCTTGGCCCCAGTGAAGTACTGGGCTGTTCGCACTACTCTCTGTAGCACCTTGCGTCAGATGCCAAGCAGTTACCATACCAAGCGGTGATGCTCTCGATGGTGCAGCTGTAGAACTTTTTGAGAATCTGAGGACCCATGCCAAATCATTTCAGTCTCCTTAGGGGGAATAGGCGTTGTTGAGCCCTCTTCACGACTGTATTGGTGTTTTTGGACCATGACAGTTTGTTATTGATGTGGACACCAAGGAACTTGAAGCTCTCAAACCCGCTCCACTGCAGCCCCGTCGATGTAAATGGGGGCGGACATTTCAGTGGGCAAGTCTTACTGCAACCCTATGTGTGTGAAGTGCAATTAAGAGAAATCTAGAGACTTTGGACCTACCTACTGCAAAGCAAAATAATTCAGGCGAGATGCAAGTGCATAACTTATGGTGGTGAGGACAAATGAAAGCAAATGTTGAGACAGCATACCTCTTAAATACCTAGGCTGTCTGCTTGAGATTAGAGATCTCTGCTAACTAGTTAGCCTCTTCTACCAGCTTGTCTTTGAAAATATATCGATGTGGCATGGGGATCTTTACTCATGGCAATCATTTTTTGTATAAACCAGCTTGATAGATGACGTAAAATTACAGACGTGAGCTCCCTGCTTCACCATTACAGATAGCTAGCTAATAGTTACCCGAAAATGTATGTTTATATTTATGCATACATTTGAAAGGATACTTTAGTTTACAGTATTTGGCACTAACTTCCAAACTAACAAACTAACCTTGTATCTAGCTACATCACTGGCTAAAAACAGATTCTCCCTTTTGGGTGGGGATGCTAACTGACGTTAGCTAAGCTAGCTAGCCACCAAACCAAATCTAGCAATAAACATACACATTAACGCAAGCAAGGCTCGACATACTGCTCATCGTATGACTGATGTTGAAATAATGTCGAAATGTCTTTATTTTTATTGTAAAAATGATAGCTACATTCTCTTACCATTTCTCTGTATCCGCTGGGGGAAGACGGAAGTACACTTACCAAGGCTCTTCCGTGACCCTCTGCGCTCACTGGAACACACTATGTACAAAACTTCATAGGGGAGCCTATTTCGTTAAGACAAAGACTTTTCTATACAATTAATTGTTTGAATGTAGCAGACAAACATGTAATACTTGTATTTTATTTTAAAAAGTAATTGTTGGCGGTTTTCATTATTTGGTTACACAATTTCCCAATTTACATAGGATGAGAACATTTTGATAATATAATTCACAAGCAGCAAAATGTTCATACAAAATAGAATTCTGAATTATTTTGGGTTCTCTCATTCTTCATATGAGAACAGTACTCAATCTAGAAATGGTTAAACTGAATGATAAGGATTTTGTCTCATTATTCTTATCATTCTAAAACCTGTCTGACTGGTGTTTTCTTCCTTATAAGGTAAAAGGATCTCTCCACTATTTTGCCAATAGGGGGGAAATTTACGAAGGTCTGTTTCCATAATCTTAGTGGGTTTTATGGTACAATAATCTGATTCTGTATTATTAACGATTTAATTTTGTGATTCTAAAAGAGCTGCAGTGTGCAAGCTTCTGCTCCAGAGCCAGATTCTGTCCCATTAGATATTTGCATTTGTTGAGTGTGCAAGCCCCATGTGTAAATTGACTAAACTACATATGATCTTGAAAACGATTATACCGTTATACACTTAAAATTGCCCTGTTGTGTAATTAGCTCCTACACTCAAGCCGCCACTAAATGCATGTCATGTGAACTGACAACAGAAAGAGAATGAGAGACTCTGAAGATGCTGTGTAGTAATAGAAAGAAAAAAAAATAGAATGACAAATCAAATAAATATGTAGGCTACATGTATGCACTGCAGAGGCCCGTTGGAGGCTTGACAAGTTAAGAACATCAGAACATTGAAAAATATATATAAATTAATGTGTCTGCGTTAATGTTCATAAAACTCCACAGACCTGCTCTTGCACAGTGGAACCCAGAACGATATGTGACCCCTTGATTACAGCGACACCATTTTGCCGAGGACACCCAAACCAGAGTAGCCACCACAAAGCCCAAGAGCCTGACCCTTTCTGGAAGTTGCTGTAGCCCTGCTTGGGATATTTAGCCTATATTGGCTATTGGTTGAGACGCTAGCTTGGTAGGCTATGTCGGGGTAGGAAAATGGAAATTGGGCCAAGTTGGAGATAATGCATTTAGGTTATAGTTTCTAAAATAATATATATATTTTAGAGTTTGAGATGCATGAATACACCACACTAAAAGCTAGATTTGTATGGCTGTTTTAAAATGAATTGCCTGCACATTAACGATTTATGTTCACTACTTTATTAAATCTATGAAAATCAATTATAGACATTGATAGTCCACCGCTCTGTTTTATTTTATTCTGAAATAAGGTATATTGTAACCATGTGTTCAAGCTAATCAAATCAAAGTTTACTTAGCGCTGTCATTTTTGAACCAAGGGGTGCTCCAATCATTTACAAGAACACTTACCAAGATCCGTTGCCTACACCAAATTGTCCTACTCATCACAAACAGATCACTTCTCACAATGGTGCTCGTTTAGTAAAGTTAGATCAAAGCTTAATCAATGTCTTGCAAGATCACATAATTAGCATTTTATGTAACATAACCAAATATAATAGCGTAGCATAGCAGGCCTATGGGCTAATGTTAACGTTACACCTAACACCTATCCAGATTTTAGGATGGTTAGCTGTGTGGTTAAAAACTGAGCCACTAGGCAGGATATACACTTTCAATTAAACAAAATACAACAAAGATGAACAGTTCGTTAATACCATGTGCTCCAAATCACTCAAGTTCTTGCTGCGCCACAGAATTATGTCTGCTAATACAGGACAAGTAAGGGCCCAGTGCATTACATTTGTATTTTTGATGTAATTATTTTAATTAATCCCGATTTCAGGGGCGCTTTAGCATCCCCAGCACCCCTTCTTCCGCAGCTATGAGACCAACCAGAAAATATGGAGCTGAACAATATGGGGAGACACTCATTGAGATTTGTCTCATTGAAAAACAAATGAGTCCAACATGCATGATTAAATAAGATACTCCATAGTATTCGGATATTGGTCTATGTATAGTAAACAGACAGTGTAGGAAATTATCCTCACATTAAATAGAAATGTTTATCACAAAATGCAAAAAAGACCGTGTTAAGGTATTTATTTACAGAGATTAACAATCACTTCAATGCCACGTGTCCCGAAGAGACAATACAATGCTCATCAAATAGACCTAGTCTTTTAAACCATCAGTTTCTCAGAATTACAAATACCACTTTCGCAATGTTGTCAGCCACCTCGAAAAGAATGAAAAGCCACGACTAGGATTTCCTGGTCATATCCGTAAGGGGAAACCTTTGGGTAAAGGTAAAAACATATTGGTTACAATGTAACATTTTGTAGCAGGGCATCTCTCGGACTGACAAGTGACAACATAAAACTGGGGGCGTTGCCTGTTTTTCAAAGCAACACTACACTCATGGTCCCTCTGACAATACGCCACTGAGACAATCATTGCCTTGCAGAGAATAAACATAGAAAACAACTTTTAGCCTATAATAATCCGTTGATTATGCATTGTATGCCAGTGAAACCAACCATGGAAGGAAAAAAAACTACAAAAGATGTGTAAAAATAAAAATCTCAAATAAAGTTCTGTATTTGATAGCGACTAGGCTACTTCTTCCTCGGTGACTTGGCTGGTGGCTTGCTGGCCTTCTTCGGCTTCTTGTTCTTCTGTGCAGCGATCACCTTTTTGACACCCAGCTTCTTAATTTTAGCCGCGGGCTTCTTTGCATCTGGTGCCTTCTTCGGGCTGCTCTTCGCCTTTGGCTTGACGGTTGCCTTCTTGGTAGTCGATGCTTTGGCAGTTTTCGTGGTGGTCTTGGCTGGCTTGGACTGAGTCTTTTTCGGTACCTCTTTCGCGAACTTATCTTCATTGAGCTTGAAGGAACCGTTCGCCCCCATGCCCTTTACTTGGATCAGCGTGTTGTTGAGTACCAGCGCTCGGATAGAATACCGCAGGTAGGTTCGCCCATTCTGCTCATCAAACCAGCTTGCCTTCTTGGCTTCATTATAAATTTTTACCAAAGAGGAACCGCTTCGCTCATTCAACTTTTTGACAGCGTCTAGCACAAGAACACTGTATTTGCCAGGCTTATTCTTTTTTTTCTTATTTTTCTTTTTCTTGGCTGGTTTAGGCCCACTTGCCACTGGAGCCTCCTCCGCGTTTATAGTCACATCCACCTCGCTTTTCACCATGACGTTTACTTTCAAACCAAGGTGAAGTTCTGCAATGCACTGTTATCACCGTCGGGTTTGCTGTGAATGTGGGTGTGTGGTGGATTGGCTTGACTATATAACTACCAAACGGACGTGATTGGGAACAACAACACAGAGTGCGGAAATGGTATGTTGGAATATGTGCTTTTAGATTTTTGTTTGGTGGTGATTTTATCGTAATTGGACAGGTCATTATTTTATAACCAGCAACTTTTCTGAAGCCTAAGCGATGCATTATGTTCTGTATCGCGCTCACATCAGTCCATGTCGAAATCTCAAAGAAAACAGTGAATGAGCAGAGGGCACTCCACACACGCAGCTCCAAATAGGAGGGGGGCACCCACTTCAGGAGAAAAATACTTGAAAACGGTAAATTATTTGACAAAATACTACTTGCAAATCAACAGTGTAGAGTATGGCCATTCGAAATGGATCAATGATATGCCGATTAAATGGAATACCACTGCAACACAAAACGTTTAATTCATGTAAACTAACACAAACGCCCTCGCGTGGCAGCCTATTGACAAATCGAGATTTATTCCCTATCATGCGCGGCACCAATACTATTAAAAGGATCGGACCCTTTTTATTTTCCAATTTTCGTCTAAAATGACATACCCAAATCGAACTGCCTGTAGCTCAGGACCTGGAGCAAGGATATGCATATTCTTGATACCATTTGAAAGGAAACACCTTGAAGTTTGCGTAAATGTGAAATCAATGTAGGAGAAAAACACATGCGGTTTTTTTCCATCATTGTTGAAATGCAAGAGAAAGGCCATAATGTACTATTTCAGGTTAGGGGCAATTTAGATTTTGGCCACTAGATGGCAGTGTATGTGCAAATATTTAGACTGATTCAATGAACCATTTAATTTCTGTATAAAATGTTGTATTAAGACTGCCCAAATGTGCCTAATTGGTTTATTAATACATTTGTTCATAATTGTGCACCCTCAATCACATGGAATTCTTCCACTGTAATAGCTACTGTGAATTGGACAGCAAAGTTAGATTAACAAGAAGGTAAGCTTTCTGCCCATATCAGATATGTCTATGTCCTGGGAAATTTTCTTGTTACAACCTCATGCTAATCACATTAGCCTACGTTAGCTCAACTGTCCCTCGGGGGAGGGGGGACACCGATCCTGTAGAGGTTAATTGACCCTGATTATAATGTATCGGCATTCCTAACAAATCCAGTTAATGCACATAATTAGGAAAAATCATTTTAAAACGTGGTTCCAATCATACAACATGTAGAGTAGCATTAGGGAGAAAGTATTCATTAAATAACTATGAGCCTATAAGATACGGTAGGGATGACTGGGGATTTTAAAATAACTATAAAACAAGCTCTCTCACCTATTTTACTTCCCATTTGAATAAAAGTGGAGATTGCTAAGCAGTCTTCACAAGTTAATCAAATAAAACATGCTCCCTATATAAACACCATGTCATTCTATCCCATCAACCTTCGCATGCAACCACTCACCAACAGTTTTAAAACACATGGAAATAAATCAACCATAAACAATGTTTATATTCAACATTTTTATTATTACTTTTGAAATCCCAAGACTTACTTTCAACAAATTCATTGGCATAACACTGATTATTTTGTTAAGAGGGCAAATCCTTGGACTGTTTCTTTAATTGATAGGAAGCTCATCCCATTATGTTTCATCTCAACTTGTTTTTTTTTTATTTTTTAAAGACTGTCCCTATTATATCTACACACAATAGTTGCACACAATCAATTAAAGTAATATTAAGCACTCTTGCCATACTGAGCTACCAGCAGACAGAAAAACAGACAGGGAATACAGACATAAGTGGACAGATGTAAATAGGGACAGAGCTGTAATTATGGTTTTGAAACAAGATGGCTGACAAAGGACATACAGCACATAGTAGCAGTAGTTCTAGTAGTATTAAGTAGCAAATAGTATTATTATCTTATGAAGAAAGTTCTTGTCTTTCATTGTTTGTGTGATCAGCTTCTCTCGTCATTGCCTACGTATAAATATTTCCCCTGCAACATGAGGCTACTAAACCAACCAATGCACTCCAGTCCCTACAAAGGGCGTAGTTAGCCTTCTGTTTTCTATTTTTATAGCATCAACAGGCTTCCTAGGGGTAGTAGAGAAGTATGGTGGGAGTAGTATTGTTGTTTGTGGCTTGTTGTTGTTCTAGCCGACACTGCTCAAATCAGAGTTCAACGTTTAAATCCACCCCCCCCCCCCAAAAAAAAACAAAACAGTAAAACAACAAAGTGCAAAACAAGTATAAGCTTCTGATGGCTTAAACTTAGACAGCCAATAAGAACAAAAATAACTTCTAATTCAGCTGATTATTTGACAAGAGCTAGGTAGGCAATATAGAACTTCAAGTCAAAACTAATTCCTGATAAACAGAAAATACAGGATAAGAAGTATCAGGACAATGACACAAAGATATCATAATCATGTAAAAAAGCATCAGCCGTCACTTCTAGAGTTCCCCACTGCATTCTTAGGACATGGCTCCATCTGGTCCCCCCAATTTGAGAGGCCAAGAGGGGACACAGTTAGACAGGGTGGGTGGGCCAGGTTGTGGGTTCACTCATGATATGGATTCAGGAACAGGCAGGCAGGGATCTACAAATTCTTCTCTCGTGATCTTTGATCATTGGAATGTGTGTTAGGGGTGCATGTGAGGAGCAATATACTCATTGTGTGTGTAACTGGGAACTTAGTGTGATTATGGTGGGAGGGGGATGTGACATGGGTGCAGAGACCAGAGATGCAGTCTTTTCCCTAAAGGGGAGCAGGTGAAGAGAGAGAAGGGTTTTCCAGAAAGCCAGACAGAAGATAGTCCATGTTCCCTCTCAGCAGGTGCAGGCCTCTGCTGAAGTCTTTGCTCTGTCATTCCTGTCTAGCTTGATGGGCTCCGGGAATTCATTATACAGCTCCACCTCAGTTTCCTAATAAGAAGAAGAAGAAGAAACAAAAAGAGGGAATGAGGATGAGAAGATGGAGAAACCGGAATCTAAGTTTTGCTCTTCTACTTAAGTTCCCAACCGCCCAAAAAAGGTAAACACCAAAAACCCAAAACACCCATTCCCTCTCCTGGACACCCACCTGTTTGAGGGCGTTGCGTGCAATGGTCTGGAAGGCCTGCTCTACGTTGATGGCCTCCTTGGCACTGGTCTCAAAGTAGGGGATGTTGTTCTTACTCTGACACCATGCCTGAGCCCGCTTGGTCGTCACCTGGGTGTGGGTGGAAAGACATTCACAAACATCAGATGAGATCAATGAGGAGACCAGGGTTGGGCTCAATTCCAATGGAGGGCAGTCAATTCAGGAAGAAAACTGAAATTCCAATTCAATGATTGAAAAAGTGGCAACATTAATACTTTGAAACACATACATTAGATAATACCCTGCAACTAAGAAATTATTAATCATATGTATTAAAAACACCAGTGGAGATGACATTAGCAACAGTAGCATGAGGTCCTGTAACTTGAGATGTTTTAACACCTATAACAATCTGTCACCCACCTGTCTGTTCTCCAGGTCGATCTTGTTGCCTAGCACCACAAAGGGAAAGTTCTCGGGGTCTCTGGGACTGGCCTGGATCAGGAACTCGTCCCTCCAGCTGTCTAGAGTCTTGAAGGTGTTGGGGGCAGTTACGTCAAACACCAGCACACAACAGTCTGCCCCACGGTAGAACGCCACACCCAGAGACTGGAACCTCTCTTGCCCTGCCGTGTCCCAGATCTGACCATGAGGACAGGTGGAGGGAGCGACGAAAGGAAGAGGGAGGGAGGGAAACAGTGACAGAAGGCAAAAGGATTAACTATTGTTGGGCAACATATTTTCTGAACTAAGATCTTAAACTAATCCCACTCACTGTGTCATGTAATCAGCCATGTTTGGTTGCCACTTCATGAAGTTAGCATCAGTGCTACCAAAAGAGTACTTTATAAATCAACTTTTGATCAAATCACACCGATCACCCATTGGCGTGACAAGTTGTTTGCCTTTCCTCAGTATGTAATCACTATTACAATATTGTCGTTAATGAACTTTGGGTCGTCTTCATTTGGGCAATAGAAATTCAGTAAAGTTACTTTTTCTTGTGCCAGTTTTCCTGTTCCCTGTTATAAAAACGCCCATTTGGGCCTGTAGCCATTTCTGTAGACTTAAATGGAACTTTATCAATTAGACTTGATACTCCTCTGGATCTTGAGGAATAGGTGGAGGAGAATGTCAATCCATCGCAAGCTCACCCAGACCTTTCACTTTCGATTGCTGATAGGTGAGTTTCTTTAAAAAAAAAATTTAAAATGTTGGCGTTCTTTTTCAAATAATAAAATTCCTTTATTATTTTGGCTGGTTGCACAATTCCATTGACATTCCATGACACACATGTTAATGCATTCATATCTTAAATATTATCCACGACACATGATATTGAGATGAGTCTTTACATATTGACTCCATACATTGTGTTGAAACACTAGAAAACAGCTACAATGAAAATAGAACTTATAAATCCTCAGGCTTCTTAGTGGACATGTATTCAAGACATGAAAAATAAAACAAATCCCTCATGTTCCTTTTTCACTTCCTCCCCTTTGATGCTTCCTGCATGAATCTGTCCTGTTGCACAGGTGAAAGAGCAACCTTATTGGTGCATCCATTGTAGTCATTCCCCGTAATGCAAGTTAAATGGTCAGTGACTATGTCTCTATGAAATACAAAGAAAGTATATGTACAGTCTTGGCCAGACTTAAATGCGTTCTAGTCAACCACAAATGTCCAACTTTAAGTAAGGCGCGTTATGAAGAACAAAATTCATAATAATACAACTTATGATTCCATTGGTAAGTCCAATATAGACTCAGCGACCAGTTAATTAGGTACACCACCCAGTTCACGAAAATGGTTCACTCCTACAGACAGTGAGTCATGTGGCCGTAGCTTGCCATATAAAGCAGGCAAACAGGCATTGAGGCATTTAGTTACTGTTCGATTGAACATTAGCATGGGCAAAATGAATGACCTAAGCGACTTTGAGCATAGTATGATCGTCGGTGCCAGGCGCGCCGGTTCTAGTATCTCAAACGTCCTGCCTCCTGGGCTTTTCACGCACGACAGTGTCTAGGGTTTACCAAGAATGGTGCGACAAACAAAAAAATATCCAGTCAGTGGCAGTCCTGTGGGCTAAAACAGTTAGTTGACAAGAAGGAGAACGTCAAGAATCGTGCAAGCCAACAGGCGTGCCACAAACAGGCAAATAACAGGGCAGAACAACAGGTGTGCCGAAAGGCATCTTGGAACACACAACTCTCCGGTCCTTGTCACGGATGGGCTATTGCAGCAGATGACCACACATATCAATTAAAAACAAGTAGAAGCAGCTCCAGTGGGCATGCGATCACCAACAATAGACAATTGAGGAGTGAGAAAACGTTGCTTGGTCCGCCGAATCCCGGTTCCTGTTTTGTCATGCTGATGGCAGAGTCAGGATTTGGCCATGAGTCCATGGCCCCATCCTGCCTGGTGTCAACAGTACATGCTGGTGGTGGAGTAAAGGTGTGGGGAATGTTTTCCTGGCACACGTTAAGTCCCTTGATACCAACTGAGCAACGTTTCCACACCCCAGAGAATTCAGACTGTTCTGGATGCAAAGGGGGTCCGACCTGATACTAGATGGACGTATCTAATAAACTGGCCACATAACAGAGAAATTGATATATTCATTGAAAAATGTGTTAAGTGGTTAACATATCATCTCATGCAGATATCTATATATTGTTTAATCAAATACATAAATCAGTATGTGTAATCTCCGACAACTGGTCTGGGTTGCTGCGTGTTCAGCTTCCATACCCATTCTCAACAGCTGGAGACTGAGTGTAAATACTATGTCCATGCTAGTCAACTAGTATAATTAGTGTTTTTTAGGTAAATATAGTGATTATTATTAAGGAGTCCTGGCTGGTTCTACCTTCTGAGATACATGAGACACTTTTAAAAGCCAAGTGAAAGGAATAGGTTATTCCTCCCAGGGCCTAGAACAAGAGGAAAACATAAAAAGCACTTGCCATCACTGTGATAATTGAAAATAAAATTAATTTGACTATTTAGGCACCATTACAGTATAGTAAGCCATTTTTTCCCCCAACTTTCCAAATTATTCTCCAACTAAATAAATACAACACAGATACAGGCCCATACCCACTGGAGTAGTCGACAGTTCCGTTGTACTGAACACAACCACATGTGGGGAGCACTTGTTTTGACCCACCGGGGGACAGAACAGGCGGATCACTAAGAGCAGGGTGGTATCATGACTTGTAATATTAGATCAACATCAGTGCCCGAACCAAAGCGCGTGCGTCCATTTATTCATCTGATTTTCAGAATTTACCGGCTACATGTTCAGTTGACCTAGCTACATTTCTTGTACATTCCACTTTAGGATTCAGTTAATGAATACATTTCGGTATAACTGTCCAACAAAGAGCTCAAAATATTAATCGAAAAGGTGCATAATTGTGGGCTTTGCGCACGCACATAGCTGCTTGTTTTTATCCCTCTTTTATAAAAGACACGTAATGACAACATGTGTCCACTTTAATAACATTTTTCAATTCAAATATCAATTTCTCCATTATCATGCCTTAATTTCTTTGTCCCTATAGTTAAGGAACTTTGCGATGATACCCCTTGGTTTAGCTGCTTGTGTTCCCTCTCAGGCCGCTTGTTCGATGTGCTCGTCTGATTGTGGGAGCCTGTGTGAAGTTCTCCTGGCCCAGTATTTGTGGTATTAACTTTCAGGAATTCTTTCATTCTGGTTCAAATCAAATGTTTGTCACGTGCACCAAATACAACAGGTGTAGTAGACCTTACAGTGAAACGCTTACTTACAGGCTTTAACCAATAGTGCAAAAAAGGTATTAGGTGAACAATAGGTAAGTAAAGAAATAAAACAACAGTAAAAAGACAGGATATATACAGTAGCTAGGCTATAAAAGTAGCGAGGTTACATACAGACACTGGTTAGTCAGGCTGATTGAGGTAGTATGTAGATATGGTTAAAGTGACTATGCATATGATAAACAGAGAGGAGCAGCAGCGTAAAAAGAAGGGTTGGGGGGCACACAATGCAAATAGTCCAGGTAGCCATTTCAGGAGTCTTATGGCTTGGGGGTAAAAACTGTTGAGAAGCCTTTTTGTCCTAGACTTGGCACTCCAGTACCGCTTGCCATGCGGTAGTAGAGAGAACAGTCTATGACTGGGGTGGCTGGGGTCTATGACAATTTTTAGGGCCTTCCTCTGACACCGCCTGGTGTAGAGGTCCTGGATGGCAGGCAGCTTAGCCCCAGTGATGTATTGGGCCATACGCACTACCCTCTGTAGTGCCTTGCAGTCAGAGGCCGAGCAATTGCCGTACCAGGCAGTGATGCAACCAGTCAGGATGCTTTCGATGTTGCAGCTGTAGAACCTTTTGAGGATCTCAGGACCCATGCAAAATCTTTAGTTTCCTGAGGGGGAATAGGCTTTGTCGTGCCCTCTTCACAGCTGTCTTGGTGTGTTTGGACCATTCTATTTTGTTGATGTGGACACCGAGGAACTTGAAGCTCTCAACCTGCTCCACTACAGCCCCGTCGATGAGAATGGGGGCGTGCTCGTCCTCCTTTTCCTGCAGTCCACAATTATCTCCTTAGTCTTGGTTACGTTGAGGGATAGGTTGTTATTATGGCACCACCCAGCCAGGTCTATGACCTCCTCCCTATAGGCTGTCTCCTCGTTATCAGGCCTACCACTATTGTGTCGTCTGCAAACTTAATGATGGTGTTGGAGTCATGCCTGGCCATGCAGTCATGGGTGAACAGGGAGTACAGGAGGGGACTGAGCACACACTCCTGGGGAGCTCCAGTGTTGAGGATCAGTGTGGCAGATGTGTTGCTACTTACCCTCACCACCTGGGGGCAGCCCGTCAGGAAGTCCAGGATCCAGTTGCAGAGGGAGGTGTCTAGTCCCAGGATCCTTGGCTTAGTGATGAGCTTTGAGGGTACTATGGTGTAGAACGCTGAGCTGTAGTCAATGAATAGCATTCACATAAATGTTCCTTTTGTCCAGGTGGGAAAGGGCAGTGTGGAGCGCAATAGAGATTGCATCATCTGTGGATCTGTTTGGGTGGTATGCATATTGGAGTGGGTCTAGGGTTTCTGGGATAATGGTGTTGATGTGAGCCATTACCAACCTTTCAAAGCACTTCATGGCTACGGACGTGAGTGCTACGGGTCTGTAGTCATTTAGGCAAGTTGCCTTTATGTTCTTGGGCACAGGGACTATGGTGGTCTGCTTGAAACATGTTGGTATTACAGCTTTCGGGGAAATTTACAAAATTAACATTTGAACGGCAACTGAAGTCAATTTCAGTAAGCCCCGTAATTATGTATTTTTGTTCACACCTGGTTCTCTGGAGCTTTTCTCATGCAATTTTCTCCATGGTTAACCCGGTTTCGGCCTCCACCACGCATTTTCCCAGTATTTAAAAGGGTATTTTAGTAAAGAAAGGGAATGCCAAACAGATCACCTTACCTCACGGTCGCCATACTGGAATTCCAGGCCAAGACTTCTCCTGTCCTTATAATATTGTCAATTAATCTGTGTGCCTGTCTGGCACTTCTGATGTGTCTTCTCGGCCTGAAAATGTCTGTTGTGCTCCTATGTTATACTGTTAATATGGTGTCAGCCAGGCTGTGCGGTTTATATGGTGACGTTATTAATAGATATTGTCGCTATGATAGTGGTGCTGTGGCCATGTTTCTGTACCTGCATTGTGACGAGCCGATCGTCCACCATCACCTCCTTGGTCAGGAAGTCAGCTCCTATTGTAGCTTTGTACTGGTTACTGAACTTCCTATTCACATACTGGTTCATCAGGGAGGTCTTCCCAACTCTTGAGAGGGAGATAGAGATGAAGGGGGGGGGGGGGCAATCAGGGGAGAGAGGTGTTAAAGATAAATTAATAGCTGTTGTTCAACATGACTGCATTATTCCATCTATCTATTCAGTCCTAATGGTGAAAGAGAAACCATGACTGATGCCTCGAGACAAAATCAATAAGGAACAGAGAGAGACACCAGACACCAGTAAAACCCCATCAGAGGTGCCCCACACACTGTCCAGAGTTCTCCTCTGCAGTGCTGAGCATGCAGTGGCACAATGAGAATACAGCAGCATCAGATTACAGTGTGAAAGAGAGAGGGGGAGGAAAAGTGAAATAAAAAAAAGTCATAAATCAAATGGATACATACAGTGCCTTTAGAAAGTATTCACACCCCTTAACTTTTTCCACATTTTGTTGCATTACAGCCTGAATTGAAAAATGACACTTTCTTTAGTCACTGGCCTATACACAATACCCCATCATGTCAAAGTGGAATTATGTTTTTAGAAATGTTTACAAACTAATAAAAAATCCAAAGCTGAAATGTCTTGAGTCAATAAGTACTCAACCCCTTTGTTATGGCAAGCCTAAATACGTTCAGGAGTAAAAATGTACTTAATAAGTCACATAATAAGTTGCATTCTGACGACCTCATCTCTGTACCCCAGACAGACATGCAGATAACTGTAAGGTCCTTCAGCCAGGCAGTGAATTTCAAATACAGATTCAACCACAAAGACCAGGGAGGTTTTCCAATGCCTTGCAAAGAAGGGCACCTATTGGTAGATTAAAAAATATAAGCAGACACTGAATATCTCTTTGAGCATGGTGGAGTTATTAATAACAATTTGGATGGTGTATCAATCCCTATTACTAGCCTGTTCAACCTCTCTTTCGTGTCATCTGAGATTCCCAAAGATTGGAAAGCAGCTGCGGTCATCCCCCTTTTCAAAGGGGGGGGGGGGGGGCACTCTTGACCCAAACTGCTACAGACCTATATCTATCCTACCCTGCCTTTCTAAATGTCTTCGAAAAGCCAAGTCAACAAACAGATTACCGACCATTTCGAATCCACCATACCTTCTCCGCTATGCAATCTGGTTTCAGAGCTGGTCATGGGTGCACCTCAGCCACGCTCAAGGTCCTAAACAATATCTTAACCGCCATCGATAATAAACAATACTGTGCAGCCGTATTCATTGACCTGGCCAAGGCTTTCGACTCTGTCAATCACCACATCCTCATCTGCAGACTCGACAGCCTTGGTTTCTCAAATGATTGCCTCGCCTGATTCACCAACTACTTATCTGATAGAGTTCAGTGTGTCAAATCGGAGGGTCTGTTGTCCGGGCCTCTGGCAGTCTCTATGGGGGGACCACAGGGTTCAATTCTTGGACCGACTCTCTTCTCTGTATACATCAATGATGTCGCTCTTGCTGCTGGTGAGTCGATGATCCACCTCTACGCAGACGACACCATTCTGTATACTTCTGGCCCTTCTTTGGACACTGTGTTAACAACCCTCCAGGCGAGCTTCAATGAGATACAACTCTCCTCCGTGGCCTCCAATTGCTCTTGAATACAAGTAAAACTAAATGCATGCTCTTCAACCAATCGCTGCGTGCACCTGCCCGCCTGTCTAACATCACTACTCTGGAAGGCTCTGACTTAGAATATGTGGACAACTACAAATACCTAGGTGTCTGGTTAGACTGTAAACTCTCCTTCCAGACTCACATCAAACATCTCCAATCCAAAGTTAAATCTAGAATTGGCTTCCTATTTCACAACAAAGCATCCTTCACTCATGCTGCCAAACATACCCTTGTAAAACTGACCATCCTACCAATCCTCAACTTCGGCGATGTCATTTACAAAATAGCCTCCAATACCCTACTCAATCAATTGGATGCAGTCTATCACAGTGCCATCCGTTTTGTCACCAAAGCCCAATATACTACCCACCACTGCGACCTGTACGCTCGTTGGCTGGCCCTCGCTTCATACTCGTCGCCAAACCCACTGGCTCCAGGTCATCTACAAGACCCTGCTAGGTAAAGTCCCCCCTTATCTCAGCTCGCTGGTCATCATAGCAGCTCCCACCTGTAGCATGCGCTCCAACAGGTATATCTCTCTGGTCACCCCCAAAACCAATTCTTCCTTTGGCCGCCTCTCCTTCCAGTTCTCTGCTGCCAATGACTGGAACGAACTACAAACATCTGAAACAGGAAACACTTATCTCCCTCACAAGTTAAGCACCAGCTGTCAGAGCAGCTCACAGATTACTGCACCTGTACATAGCCCATCTATAAATTAGCCCAAACAACTACCTCTTTCCCTACTGTATTTATTTATTTAGCTCCTTTGCACCCCATTATTTATATCTCTACTGTGCACATTCTTCCACTGCAAATCTACCATTCCAGTGTTTTAATAAAAATATTGTATTTACGTTGCCACCATGGCCTTTTTTTTTGCCTTAACCTCCCTTCTCACCTCACCTGCTCACATTGTATATAGACTTATTTTTCCACTGTTTTATTGACTGTGTTTGTTTTACTCCATGTGTAACTCTGTTGTTGTATGTGTCGAACTGCTATGCTTCATCTTGGCCAGGTCGCAATTGTAAATGAGAACTTGTTCTCAACTTGCCTACCTGGTTAAATAAAGGTGAAATAAATAATAAATAAATATATATATTTAAATACACCCAGTCACTACAAAGATACAGGCGTCCTTCCTAACGCAGTTGCCGGAGAGGAAGGAAACCGCTCAGGGATTTCACCATGAGGACGATAGTGACTTTAAAACAGTTACAGAGTTTAATGACTGTGATAGGAGAAAACTGAGGATGGATGAACCATGTTATAGTTACTCCACAATACTAACCTAATTGGCAGAGTGAAAAGAAGGTTGCCTGTACAGATATTCCAAAACAGGCATCCTGTTTGCAACAAGGCACTAAAGTAATACTGTAAAAGAAATGTGGCAAAGCAATTAACCATATGTCCTGAATACAAAGTGATACATTTGGGGCAAATCTAATACAACACATTACCAAGTACCACTGTCTATATTTTCAAGCATAGTGGTGGCTGCATCATGTTATGGGTATGCTTGTAATCATTAAGGACTGGGGAGTTCAGGATCGAAAAATAAAACAGGATGGAGCTAAGCACAGGCAAAATCCTTGATAAAAACCTGGTTGTCTGCTTTCCAACAGACACTGGGAGACAAATTCACCTTTCAGCAGGACAATAGCCTAAAAACACAAGGCCACAGCTACACTGGAGTTGCTTACCAAGAAGACAGTGATTGTTCCTAATTGGTCGAGTTTCAGTTATGACTTAAATCTGCTTGAAAATCCATGGCAAGACCTGAAACTGCTTGTCTAGCAATGATCAACAACAATCTTGATAAGAATAAATGGGCAAATGCTGCAGAATCCAGGTGTGGACAGCTCTTAGGGACTTACCCAGAAAGACTCACAGATGTTATCGCTGCCAAAGGTGATTCTAACACTCAGGGGGTTGAATACTTATTTAATGAAGATAGAGGAAGAAAAATGCTTTTTGTGTAGATCGTTGACAAAACAAATAACAATTCAATCCATTTTAATCTCACTTTGTAACGCAACAAAATGTGGAAAAAGTTAAGGGGTGTGAATTAGGCTTGGGCGGTATACCAGGGCATTTGGAAATAGCCACGGGATGGTTTTTTCAATACCATTGTAACTATTTATTTGACCTTTTTCAATACATTTTAATATTTGTAGCTATTTAAGTAAATATCTGCAGTCAACTTGTGCAATCCGTTAGGAGATAAAGCAGATTACGTTCTTCATTTCCCCTGTCACATTATGAAGCTTACCATAGTTTCCCAGAACAGTTGGAAATAGCACAACAGGAGAAAGCGGGAGGAGCAGGTGAGTCCAGCTATGTATCGACAGGAGTCTAATTTTATATTGAAAGTCAGTGTTTTTTTGCTTCAACAGAGTGATCAGGCACGTGCAACTATACTGTACCTGAGAAAAGTAGCTAAACATCAGTCAGAGCGCAAAATTTGTCTGATGCCGAGAATAAATAACATTAAGAAGCATTTTACATCTGCGTTTATAGAATGCAGCAAGATTCTGCATTTAAAGCGACCCCTAATTTGAACTCTCTAGTTATCCAAGTAAGTGACTGAATTAATAAGGTGACTGGGCACCGTGTTGTGTCACTGTCTGCCGTGTTTGACAAGTTAAAGCCATTTGGATGAGTTATTTGTACAGCTGCCACCATCTTGATTTCCTTTAATTTTTTCTCCTCTACATTCTAGGCCCGTATTCTCCTCCAAGCAGAGCAAGCAGGCCAATTGCCCTTGCGGCTCCAGACTGCACACAGACACAGCGTTGTACACATGCTGCTCCAGAGTCAGTACTGTTCTTCCTCAGACAGGCAGGCGTCAAAACTTTGTTCATTTGTACAATTTCTCTCGTTCACATTCACTTGTAAAGGGCCAAACTCACCAAAAAGTACATTCAGTAGCTCCTACCTAAATATGCATAACTGAGCTGGATTGCCTGTCTTTGCCATTTGTTTATTTTTAGCTAACAGCCTCCATGGAAATGCAATATTACTTGTGCTAATTTTGTTAGCATTCTGGTAATAAAAACACCCAATGTTTTTTTGCGTTTTTTTGGTGACCCCTTGTGTACTAAACTAGTAATACCTTATATCCGGGATGAAAGGACAGCATGACGGTATGAAAATCTGGATACCGGCGAACCCTAGTGTGAATACTTTCTGAAGGCACTGTAGATGTGTGGGACAACCAACCAACAGCAGTCTGGTTGGACAGGAAGACTGTAGTAAGCTGTAGTTCTAATGAATCTGGCACACCCAAACTGCATTCTCTGATCAAACTAGAAGACTAAACACTGTGGTCAAACAGAAAGAGAACACCAATACTCAGGGGCTTACCCAGAATCCCCCAGGATGATGACTTTCAGGAGCACTTTCTTCCTGGATGTCATTCTGTCGAGTCTGAGGAAAGACCACACACACAAAAATCAGGGTTGTGTCCCAATAATCTCCCCTTCGTGTGTACTCATTCACTACTCCCTACCAATTTAAAAGCCTTTAATTGGTGTAGGCCTAGAGGGAGTTTCCTTTTAAATCCCTAAAGGTTAGTGAAAAAGCACATTTTCAGTATGATACTCCTGGGATACGTACCATAATGAAGAACGAATGTGGTGCCCCAGGGCAAAATTTGTTTGACACCACTGCCCTACCTAAAAACCAAAAGTCGTTATTGCAAGTATATTGACTTGATTTTTATCTAGATATCTTATATTCCAATAGTTTCAAACTGATCGTTGGGGTTGAAATCCATAGCTCTGCACAATGAGTGTATGACAATGCTATAATGTGTGTGATTTAGCAATCTGTGTGTAGAATCAGGGCTATTCCAATGAGCCAATCAGACATGAGCTCCATTCATTCCAGTCATGCGTTCCCTAAGCTACTGGCCAAGTCACGAGTAAGACATCATTAATTCGCTCTCTTAACACACACAGGAAGTGAGTCTGAGGACTAGATCATGTTTCCTGTTACAGAGGCTAGAGAATGACCCAACCATAAAACTCTACTCTTTCCCAATCACTTGCAGGGTGTCCATTCCCAGACTGTAGTTTTAATAAGTAATTGCAATTACACTTCAATACTACTGCCATACTCCCAACTTCTGAGGGCATACTCTCTCAATGGAGCCATAGAGAAGGCACACACCTGGTGCAGTGTCATTGGAGCGAACCATGTCCGCCCAGCCTAGTCCTATCATCATAAAAAAGCTACCCAAAGCTATACTGAAACAACGACATGAGTGACCCATTCAAATTCAGTGTATTTATCATGGGAAACAACAACGTAGCAGCCAGGCCAACAGTCAGCTTAATAGAGCCTGACCAACTTATCAGTTGACTGATATTATCGGCTGATATTAGCCTTTTACGAATGTATTTGTATCTGCATTTAATCCACCGAAAACACTCGGGGGGAAAAAATGCAGTTCTTCATTGTTGGTCCAGAAGAGAGCTCTATTTACATGGCTATTAGCCCATCTTTCCTTAGCATGCTACAGCAAGACTGGACACCATCGTCCAAAACAACGACACCAGTCAGAGAGAAGAGTGAACTAACTGTTACCGCTTCTACTGTGAGTGCTGAGTAGATAGAAGCTTGACAGCTCAATAAAGTGACAAAAATGCACACTGGCCTTATACTGTTATGTGAAGAGTTATGGTAGTGTGTTGGGTGTCAGGACAAACAATGGATGCTCTGCCCAAATATAAAGCAAATGCTGTGCTAAGAACGTTCAACTCTGTGGTAAGGTTAAAGGGATACTTTAGGATGATTGCCTTTTTATGTACTTCCCCAGAGTCAGATGAACTCCTGGATACCATTTGTATGTCTTGGTGTCCAGTATGAAGGAAGTTAGAGGTAGTTTCACGAGCCAATGCTAAAAAGCATTAGCGCAATGACTGGAAGTCTATGAGTATCTGCTAGCAGATACATCTTGGGATGTCCCTACCCCAGAATGTCGGCCCAGTTCCATCTCGCTCTATACTGCCGGCCACTGGGTTTCCTCTCCTCACCATGGTAAGGAGTGGAAATTCTAACTGGATGCTCCAGATTTAAACATATGGTGAAACAGCTGGCTGCTTGTCTTATCTGTGGTATGGCTGTGTTCACTCAGGATGCCAATTCTGATCTTTTCCCACTAATTGGTCTTTTGACCAATCACATCAGATTTTTTCACATCAAATATTTTTCAGAGATGATCTGATTGGTCAAAGGAACAATTAGTGAAAAACGATCAGAATTGGCTGCCTGTGTAGAAGCAGTCATATTTGCCTAGATTGTAATGGAACTATTGTAGATCCAACACTCCAACTGAAAATAACCAACATGTTTCTTGTAACACCCCAGTCATCGCCTTCTAATCTGCAACCCATGACACTATACTCTAGAAGTCGGAACACATGGGCTAAAGATTTTCCCAAGCTCAGGTAGCTGCCGAAAAGGAATTTGTTTTAAAATCGCCTCATTTGCATACGACATACCAAGTGCAACATATCTAACAAACAATGCGACACACACACTCCGTAAATCAGTTTCCTTTTACTCAGAATCCTAAAATAAGGGTGGCTCTTTTTGCTGTCTGACATGCACTAATGCAATGCACCCACCACCTGATTCACATACATGCAAGGACGGACACACTCCCGCACACAATCTATCCGTCTCTTTGACCCATCCCCTCTAGGCTCTCTTAAAACGACGTCCGATATAGTTATCCGTAAGGTACAGAACATCATACATTTGCGACTCGGTTGTTGCCGGACACGACGCCATGGTTCGACTTGTACACCGCGACCGTCCCCGACCTATTGCTAAATGAGTCTGCAAGAGAAGCCGCCCCACTGACGGTCACACATTTCTCACATTCCCCCTGTCGCGTCGGTAAACAAGCGCTTAGTAAGAAATAATGACCCTCATAAGTTGCTGTCATAGCTAGCTAATGTTACATCATATAACTTACCTTCAACTTCCAACACACCAGAACGCTGTTTTCCGACTTGCTGTCTCAGGACAGCCTATTTTTACTGGATTTGAATAAATGTCTCAGGCTAGCAAGCTAGCCAGATAAAATGTTAATGTTCAGACTTGGTGGCCGTTGCTTATCGCTCTGATATCCAGCTTCCCGATTAGTATTTTCAGACTCTCTCCACGGTAATTTAAATACAAATATCTAGCTATAGTTTCAGTTCCGATTTGGTTGGCTTGTACCTTTTGCTCTGGCTTCTTTCTCAGAGGTTCTTTCCTAGACTGATTTTTTTCCTCCCCTCTTTCACTTCCTCCAAAACAACTATTGCGTCATTGCTCTAAAACGTTTCACGCAACAAACAGGATACACCACGCCCACTTTAATAACTGCATCAGGGTTGCATCTTTAGCAAGGTTGCAAATACCTTGGCTTTGACTGTACCAAATATAGACAAAGACAGACGCAATGATGACATGTTTACTCCACGACTGCCCAGATGCAAATTAAATCCATTTTAGGAAGTTCTCCAAATTGCAATACCACATTTCATCTGATATAACATTCCAGTCTAAACAGCACCATGAGCAGTAGGAGATAAGCAGATAACAGCCAAAAATAAGTTTAGGGAAAAAACATTTTATTTTAGAAAAAAAAAAACAGCATACCTGGCATGACTGTCTATTCTCCAAAAAACATTGACCACGTTTTTGATGTTACGCAAAAGCAGACTGGCTCCAAACATACCACACATTTGCCAACTGTAGTCTTATCTCTATAGGCCATATCCTAATATCTGGTGATTATTTCATTTATTTGATGACGACAGATATTATGGGAAGTAAACCACTAGAGGGCAGTCTTCGTTCATTTCTGATAGAGGCTCTGATTACTTGCGAACTGGTCATGATGAGATGGCGTTATTGAGCAGGCCAAAAACAATCTCCCTTACGGATTTTCTTGTAGGCCTATTGAGACAACTGGATTAGTCATCATTACTATTTTGAGATGAACATCAGTTATCTTCATCACCACAGATGTTGAGGAGCTATCTATTCTCTGTTGTCTCTGTCTGTAACTGAATTATTTGTATAATGAATCTCATGTGTAAAATATATAGCTGCTCTATACTTCATCATCAAAGTGCTGTTGTGTTCGATATCACCCTGATATTTCCTGAGATCCAGGGCTGCCTGAAGCCATTCAGTCCTCCATTATTGTCTGTGCATTCAAAGAAGGGACGCTGGTACAGGACTAATGGACTGTTCGCCATTACTGACTGACAACACGTACTGGAATGTGGATGTGGCTGAATTGTGCCAATTGTTTGACAGTGAAAGGGCAAAGGCCAAATGGGAATGGTGGCCAGTCCACTGGAAGTGTCTTTGCCCCTTGGCTGTTGGCATTCTGTTAGAGTGTGTCCGTTTAGCACATCCTAATGAGTATGGATGACCCTAGTGTTTATGGAGGAATTCCTGACTTTTCTCCCCTTTTGAGTGTCTGTCTAGTCTTTATGACCTGGTAGGAACGTAGTTGATTAACACATATGCCAATAAACCAAAGGGATTGGGTGAGAAACGTGGGGGTATACAAGAGAGGGTAGTGTTTGAAAATATTTGTCTTCTTGGAGGAAAAACCATCACAAATATACACATTTTGTCACACAGACACACACTGACAGGAGAGAGTTAGAGGTGGGCACTGACAGTCAGAGGGAAAGCAAAAGAGGAATAGAGTGAGAGAAAGAGAGAGAGAGAAGAAGATAGTGAGAAAAGAAGAGAAGAAGGGGGAGGAACATGTGACTTGAGCATGAGAGGAGAGTAAAGAAAGGGAAAGTGATTGAGCTTGTTCTAGAGTTCAATCACTTTCCCTTTCTTTACTCTCCTCTCATGCTCAAGTCACATGTTCCTCCCCCTCCCCTCCTTCTCTCCTTTTCTTACTCTCTTCTTCTCTCTCTCTCTTTCCTTGCACTGGTGCATGTGTCCATGAACTGTGTGTGTGTGTGTGTGTGTGTGTGTGTGTGTGTGTGTGTGTGTGTGTGTGTGTGTGTGTGTGTGTGTGTGTGTGTGTGTGTGTGTGTGTGAGAGAGAGAGAGAGAGAGAGAGAGAGAGAGAGAGAGAGAGAGAGAGAGAGAAAAAAAAAGAGAGAGGGTACGGGTCAAAGAGATGAATAGATTGTGTGAAGGCGTGTGTCCATGCGTGCGTGTGTGTGAATCAGGGGGTGGGTGCATTAGTGCATGTCAGACAGCAAAGAGAGCCGCAGTTATCTAGGAATCTGAGTCAAAGGAACCTCACTAACAGAGACAGGGAGAGAGAGAGTGAGAGAGAGAGAGGGAGAGAGAAATAGGAAAGAGAGAAGTGGAGAGGATGAAAGAGGCATGCAGATAGAAAGACAGACAGAGAAGAAGAAGTTGAAGTTAACACAGAAATAGAAGAAGGTTATGGGAAAAGTGTGGAGGAACACCATCGAAGGCTTCAAACAAAGCATCAAGCGGAGCAGAAACCCATCAAGAACACCAAAAAATACTCAAAAGAAGAGCGTCACTAAAGACTTGTCGGCACCCAAGTCCAAGAGGCTGGCAAGGCAGAACAGCTTTAAGGTGAAAACCGGTGTCAGGGGGGACAGTAAAAGGAAGAACACAGAGGTGTAGTGTCTGAGAGACTGGATTCTGCCCCGAATTCTGCAGCTTTTCACATTCTTTTAGGAGTCTTCCCATGTTTCCATTAGGCTCTCTCGGCGTGCTCCCCCTGCTGTCCCTGTGTGTAGGGGCCATGTTGTCCCCCCCGGATGCACCTCCAGCCTGTCCCCACTGCAAGGACAGTCTGGTGGCCGCTCCACCTGCGAGGACAGGGTCAGGGGGGTGTGAGGGACGCCCCGGGATGGCAGGCTGCAGGGTGGCGGTCGTCCCCCTGGCTGCCTCTGACCCCCCTCTGAGGGTGGAACACAGACATGAAGCTCGACAGGTTCAGCCCGAGGTGAGTGACATCACGCACCAGGTCAATCTGAAGTCATTTCCTGTGCTTTTCCCAGTAGAATGAGTGAGGTATTGATATAACTGACTCCGGTATTGTACACGCCAAACAATGATAATTCTGAGCTGGGTGGCACAGAGGAAGGCCTGGACAATGTTTGTTCTGTAGGGGTGATTAGATACTGCCGGGTTAGAGTCTCTCAGTCTGACACGCCATGTGCCTCTGGTTTGACAGGGGGTAAAGTTTAAGCTGTTGAAAAAGTGACTATGGACATAACATCACTCAGCCAATTGAAATAGAATCGAGCCCAACTCTGTAGCATAGTGGTATAGATAGTGACTGGTGCCTTTAGCAATAGTGTTATGGTATATGGAGAGGGGGCAACAGGTCCCTACTGTCGGGATTAGGGGCACCACATGACAGACGCTTTCCAGGGATAACAATCAAAGAGGGAGTCAAATTAGGCCTGGGTTTATAAATGTCATCATCATATGGCTCTGCTGAGCCCATGCAATGACAGGTGTTCCACTGACATGGCTAGGAGTGATGGAAGTGTAACTGAGTGATTGAGTCTGTGGCAGTGATCTACTTTGCATCCCTTAGTGTCGGTTTGTGTGTGTGTGATATGACTGTCAATGATGGTGCGTGCTTGTGTGTGTGTGTGTTTGTGTGAGAGAGAGGGAGAGAGAGCAGTGTGACTATTGTGTATGTGTGTGATGTGAATGCTGCTGTATGTGTCTATCAATCCTGGTGTGTATAACATGCATATGTTATGACTGTAATGCTAAAGTGTTGTCTCTGCAGTCCAGGGATGTGTCGGAGCGTCTGGTCCAGTTGCAGCGCTGTATGAATTCCCTCCAGGAGCCAGGGGTCCCCAGGGGCCGTGTAGGCCAGGGAGGGGACACGCTGGGGGCCATTCTGGCTCTGATGGCTGCAGTACTGACAGAGTGTGACCTACACTGTCACAGTCAGGCCCTCAGGGCTATGGCCAGGCGACTGGGTGAGGAGCATGGCAAACACACACACACACTAGTGATGTGCAGTTTTGTGAACGATTCATTCTTTTTGAACAACTCTTTTTACTGACTCGAGAGTCATGATTAGTTTATCTGAGTGACTCATACATTTTTGTCTTCGTTTGACCTGCTGGCTGCAATGAGTCCTACTACAGCAGGATTAATACACACTACTCCGGCTCAGCGGCTCCCATTGAGATAGCGTCTGTAACAACATGGGCAGCGCCAGTGAGGCTACAACCCAAAGGAATGCCCACCAAGTATACTACTTTGACTACTTTAAAATGGCAGAAGCATGGTGGAAGCCTTCAATATGACAACTGTCTGTCATATATGTAAGAACCGACACTGGAGTAGAGAAGCAGGTACGGAGAGAGAACATTTAATATAGCACAGACATGGATCAGGACAGGACTAGCGTCAGAACAGGGTAACAAAACGACATACAACAATTAATGCTGAAGCGGGGAAGAGAGCTGGGGAACAGACAGATATAGGGGAGGTAATAACACAGATGATTGAGTCCAGGTGAGTCCAATGAATCGCTGATGCGTGTGACAAGGGAAGCAGGCGTGTGTAATTATGTTGGTAGGAGTGTGTAGTGCTGGGCAACCTGGCGCTCGGGGAGGGAGAGCGGGAGCAGGCATGACAATATGCGGGCAGGAAAATAGATCCTGAGAATAGAGAAGAAGAATATGTTTGGGCTGTTGCAGTTCTAACGTCATTGTGTTTATCACCCTCACTGCAGTCAAGCAAGGCATTTCACCAAGAGTTGTTTACATTGTAGTCCGGTTGAGGCTGCTATCAGACCTAATTTCAAATGTATCAACAAATAATCTTATTTGTATGTCTAGCAATCAACAAATGTACATTGTTTTAAGCTCATGTCTAAAAGTCTCAGTCACAAACAATGGCTCCAAAAAGCCCCTTATGGTGAACGATGTTTGAACGAGAGGCTTGTGGACTCATGACTTTCGAGTTTTCAGTTCATCGTTCGCCGGTGGGGGGTCCTGCGTGCTCTGGGCATTACTGATTCAAATGAACAAAAACACACACTGATCTTCTCTCTTTCTGTGTCCTCCTGTTCATTCTCTTGAGCTCTGCCCCCATAAACACTCACACCTGCACACAATGATGGTGTCTCTCCTATCTCTTAAGAGGACCACACAAACACTACACACAGACACAGACGCAGACGCACACGCGCGCACACACACACACACACACACACACACACACACACACACACACACACACACACACACACACACACACACACACACACACACACACACACACACACACACACACACACACACACACACACACACACACACACTAAACAGAGCCTTAGTAAGGCCTGCTCTGTGTCGGTCAGAGGTGAGTGCACAGGAATGCAAGGTTCTGTGTGGTATGAGTAGGGCAGACACTGGTATCTCACAACCACCATATAACTTCTACAGCAGTTTAGAAGGATGAGTCCTCGATCTCACACACAACTTCTTCTTTGTCGATGTGTTTAGAGGGGGCAGCGGTTGGGAGAGAGGGAGAGAAAGACCTTATACTACTGTTGAGGAGCATCACACAACACCCTCCAACAGGTGAGAGTGGTGTGTGTACTCTGTGTGTGTGTGTGTATGTGTGTGTGTACTCTGTATGTGTGTGTGTGTACTCTGTGTGTGTGCTCTCTGTGTGTGTGTACTCAGTGTGTACTCAGTGAGTGTATTCTGTGTGTTTACTCTGTGTTTACTCTGTGTGTGTACTCTGTGTGTGTGTGTACTGTTTGTGTACTCTGTGTGTGTGTACTCTGTGTGTGTGTGTACTCTGTTTGCGTGTGTGTATGTGTGTGTGTGTGTGCGTGTGCGTACAGAATATACAGCTGTAAGAGCGCGAGTGTGTGTTGCAGCGGTCCCCTCAGCGAGGCTGCATCCTCAGGACTGTGCTGAGATCTATCGTTTGGGGATCAAAGAGAACGGAATCTACACCATCCAGCCTGACCCACGCAGACCTGCAGTGGAGGTACCTCCTAATACTTACACACACTGAATGCAAACAACCTGTATACTGTATATGGGTTATGTCCCATCTGTATAGCTTGGAGGGGAACATACAGAGAGATAAAGAGTGTAAAATATAGTATGGAGCTTACAGATTAGAGTAGAAACTCTCTATGCGTTACGTCTCTCACTCCTCACCCCCTTTACTCCCTTTACTATTAGCAATGGTCAGGCAAACTTCATCATTATTCTCTGATGTAAATGTGACCGATGTCTGATGTCCAGGAGTTGTGACCTTTGCACCCTCCTGCCCTAGGCAGAGTGTGACATGGAGACAGCAGGTGGGGGGTGGACAGTGTTCCAGCGTCGGCGAGATGGCTCGGTGGACTTCAACCGGACGTGGCAGGAGTACCGCGAGGGTTTTGGTTCCCCACAGGGAGAATACTGGCTGGGGAACGCAGCGCTGCATGCTCTCACCAACACTGGTCAACACCTGCTGCGTATACAACTGGAGGACTGGCACCAGCAGAAACGCCAAGCCACCTACAACACTTTCAGAGTGGCAGCAGAGGCACAGAGGTAATGGAAACACACAAACACACACATACACCGATGAGCAAACAAGGATACACACAAATTAAATAGATTATTTGCCTCAAAATTAAAGTTTGAAAGTATTTGACAAACGACAACAAAAGTGGTATATTGTCGAGATCAGTTCAGGTTCCACGGCATCTGAATGGGAAGATAGGGACGGCCTGAAATCAGACGGGGACAATCTTTCCCATTCATTTGGGATTAAGGCATGTAGCTGGATCTACACAACAGGTGGAGTAGGACGTGGACTCGTTTTCACATTAGACCTCTTTTGAGGTCTGAAAACATCTGACAAACTTCGATTTTGGCATGAACATATCTCTTTAACATAGTAGTACATGGTGTTAATGCTGTCTGTCCTTCTCCCAGGTACCGTCTGACAGCACGGGAGTACTCTGGTGACGCGGGCAATGCCCTGAGCTACAGCAAACGCTACAACCACGACGGCCGAGCTTTCAGCACCAACGACCGTGACCACGATCGCTACACGTCAGGGAACTGTGCGGAGTACTATGGTGCAGGCTGGTGGTTCGACGCCTGCCTGGCGTCTAACCTGAATGGACTCTTCTACCGCGGGCGCTACAGCGGGCTGACTAATGGCATATACTGGGGCACCTGGTACATCCTGACAGACATTCACAGCGGAGAGCGCTACTCCTTTAAGAGTGTGGAGATGAAGACACGCCCACGCAACTTCTAATGAAGACTGACCTGGGAGCTAGTAGAAAAACAGACCCAAACAGAATCTTTTTTCAGGAGATGGCCATAAACAATAACTGGTAATGTTGTATAGTTATAGAAAGGTCTGGATCTCACCTTTCGGTAAAACATTTTTAATAAATTGCTGAGATATACTCACTTGTGAGAACACAAGCTCAATTACATAGTTCAAATATTATGAAAATATAAAAAATTATTATGAAATGATTTAGTATTTGAGAATATCACAGTGACATGAACCACAATTGTTGGGTACGCTAGACTGTTACTGTTCATATGCCGCCTCCCAGGCTGGGCTCTGTCACTCATAAGCAGAGCGAATCGATTCTTTGTCTGTATAGGCCAGAAAATGTGACATGTCACTCTCTATTCAAATGTGGGGTCTGATACCTGACACTTCAAGTCAGCTCCGTTGAGAGAGTGGTAGCGCAGAGTAGACAGATGGGGCTTTCTGACAATATAAGGTACAGGACCCTAATACCTTCACAGAACGCTTTGTACCCCAAAATCAGTTGGAACATGTCCTGAACCGCTCAAAGTCCCCTATATAGGGGACTTAACATCTTCAAATTAAAACATAGGCCTACTACACAATACTCTGAGCCATGGTACTGTATATGCAAATCTAGGGTGGGGAACATTAGCCTGGTCCCAATCTGTTTGTGCTGTCTTGCCAACTCCTATAGTCATGTCACTCCAAACAATATTAGCAAAACCACACAAACAGATCTGGGACCAGGCTAGGGAAACCCTAAACTGGCTGCAGAGTGTGTGAAGGTTATTGTTACTCAGCTAATGACTGGATGTTTGATTCACTGGATAATGTTGGGATAGTGAGCCATTAAATAAGTTTTTCCAGGTGTAAATATGGTGCTAAATGGAAAACTGGTCAGATGACTCTGTCCTTATCAAGTCAAATCAACATGGCCATTAAAGCAAGATTGTTCTTCAAAATGTTCAAATGTTCATAGATGACCAGCAGGGTCAAATAATAATCTCAGTGGTTGTAGAGGGTGTAAATGTCAGTTTGCTTTTCATAGCTGAGCATTTAGAGGTCGAGAGAGAGAGAGAGAGAGAGAGAGAGAGGGTTGAAAACTAGGTCCAGGACAAGGTAGCGTTTATGATTGAAGTATGTATTGAAATTGAATTACACCATTAACCAGCAGAATCTGTGACCCTAAAGGCTCCTCTAAAGGCTCCTCGCCCCTGCTTCTAAAGGCTCCTCGCCCCTGCTTCATTTGTATTATCCCTCATATACCATGCAGCATCTTTTTCTTTTGTGAGATTAAAACAACTGTAAAGTTTTCATATATATGTCATGCAAATCTTTCAACAAAAACGTAATGTAGAAATGTGCATTAACAATCATGCCTGTAGAGAAATTACTTTTGAAATAAATTGCTATGACTTCATTATTGTCTCTGAAAACAGTTTATAGGTGTTATTTTGGTGTTGTTGACTGTAAATGCCAGTTGAGTACAGTACTTGACCAAAGAGAACAAGCACCTCTTCATTTTTCACCTGTATTTCTAGGTGAACAAGGTGTATAGCTTCAATAAGAATCCAAAGCTACACTGTAAAACGTAGACATTCTGAGTTACAGGGTGGCTGCTTCTCCTGCCCCCCATCCCCTCTGACTGGTGCCAGCTTCACGCAGAAGGGGGTCAGTCATCAGTTGGGTGATACTCAGACCTTTCCAAACCATGGCCCGATAACATGATAATGTACTAATGTACAACAGAGAGGCAGCCGAAAGCCAACTCAGCACTCTTTACCCACAGGCCTCCAGGCCGCTGTGTTCTGACTCCAGCTGTGGGATTGCTCAGCCAAACCCTAACTGTGCTTCTTTTGAAATGATGCTATGACACTCAACAGAGAACAGCTCCGTTTTGGTACCACCCACACAGAACCTGTAACAGCTTTCACACTGTCCCACACCAAAATCCCACACAATCATGATGGGCATTAGGGGCACGGTGAAGCCTACCTTGGTAGCTCGCTCACTCTCTGGCACACAGAGTGAGAAAGACGCAAATGTACACACGCACACATACTGATCTCTGGCTGTCCTCTGAAGTTGGCGTCAGACGGGCGGCTCCTTCTCTGGCTGTGGTTCACAGAGCTTTTCTGGGAGTTTAGAGTGTGTGTGTGAGCACTGTCTGTGTGCAGGTGTGTGCAGGGTGTCTGCGGGGTGTAAGTGTGTGCGTTGGGGCTGGTGAAGCTATGTGGTAGTGGTGGGTGAGGGGGTGTGTAAACTGCTGTTCCCATTTTAGTAGCGTTCGCGACGAGCTGCCAGTCTGTCCAACAAGCTCTGAGTGGCTAATAATAACACCGGGGGGGGGGGGGGGGGGGGGGGGGGGCAAGGCTGATGTAGACAGATGGACAGAGAGCAGGCAGACTCCCAACCAGCCACAGTATTTCACACACACTACCCATGCACACACACCGACAAGCACAACCACATACCGCCTGCAGCAAAGCAAGCACACACGCTGTCCTCAGAATAGCAGATATGCAGTAAAGCTCAATAACTTGTACAACTGACCACACTGTACGTATGAATAAACACTACTTCCAGAAAAGCACACTCATTCATGCTCATGCACACATGCCCGCACGCACGCACACACACACACACACACACACACACACACACACACACACACACACACACACACACACACACACTCTCTCTTGAATGGGAGGTGAATGATGCGCTTGGCTTAATAAAAACAAGCCTTTATTAGAGATGAAAAGGCTTCAAGCTGGCTTCTCCCCTCACAGATGTAGTTTGATCATACCGCTTCAGTTATCATTATCTCTCTCTTACACACACACACACACACACACACACACACACACACACACACACACACACACACACACACACACACACACACACACACACACACACACACACACACACACAGAGAAATTGTCCCAGGCATTTCTAACACACTGGCCCATGTTTTCCCTTGAGGCCCTCCTTACCCTGCTGAAAAAAACAGCATAGACCTGGTTATGCTGGTCACCAGAGGTATGTGCACTGCCCTGCAGCTAGACCATGTTTGTCTGACCAGCATCAGACCAGCATAGACCAGTTTGAAATTTCTGTTGGTCAATGCAGTTTTCTTTCAGCAGGGTATTAGCCAAAGAATGACAATTTTGGGCAAAACCCTCAAGTAAGACAGAAAATGGACCAGGCCATCTGCCATTTGCCCTGACTGTCCTAAGACCAGTCCACCCTTCACACACACTTTCCTATAATGGCTCTTTTGTCATATCATTGACTGACATTTTGGTCTTTACTGTAACTTGATGTGGGATGAGAGACAATCTACCCCCTTGTGGTTGGATATATAAAGAGAGAACTGTTGATCACTGCAGCCAGGGTTGAGTTAGAAGGGTAAAAACCAAAGCAGGCATATTGTCCTTTATGTTGTGATGGTCAAACTGGTGGTCGACCTGCCCCCCCCCCCCCAAAAAAAAAATGTAATACGTGTTTGCGATGGAAAAAAGGCTTTCAGTGTAAACTTAAATCACTAAAACCAAATAGAAAGTATGTGGAAAAGATAATGGCTCTATATATTTTTCAATAATAGCCTAAAATCTTTGAGAACTTACAATCAACAAAATAAAAGCTAAACAATCAGACCCTCACTGGTTTTGTTATAATGTTTGAGAATAAGAATACAGCCTTAACCATGTCAAAATACTTTGAATTGTAGGAAATTAGCTTAAAAACCTCATTATTGAGGTTAATTATTAGTGCCAACAAACTCAGATCTGAACATCTTCAGTTAGGATCAAAACCTATGGCAAGTTCACTGTCACTGACACAATCAACAGCATATAACGTCAAAGTATCTGTAGTGTGATGGAGTTACAGTATTGTTGAAGGGCTATGTTTTGTGGGCCCGCAATCATTTTTTAGGCTCACAGAGTCAAGTTGAACATTTAGTTTATTTATTTTACCTTTATTTAACCAGGTAGGCAAGTTGAGAACAAGTTCTCATTTACAATTGCGACCTGGCCAAGATAAAGCAAAGCAGTTCGACAGATGGCAAAACTATGCCAGAACACATGGCTGTGGAACAGTGCAGAAGAAGATCGCTACATTGATGATTAAGAACACCATCACTCAGTAACTCCTCATACCTGTAAGCATCTCTCTTCCCCTATCCTCCCATCAGTCTTTTTGACATTGGAGGAACCGAGGGCCCAGGGCTGTGTCACCACAGTATCCTGACACAGTGTCTGGAGTTGGGTGATAGTGAGGGTGCTGGAGGGCGAGAGGGGCCCCAGCAGGCTGAGCTGCCCAAGGGCCGGAAGCCCAGCCTGGGCAGCGGTTAGCCAGCAACATCCCCCCTGAGAACCGCCATGCACCCCTGGGGGAAGTGACACACGTGACCCGTTCCATTTCAACAGCCCTGGAGCACAGAGTGCACAGTGTTTTTACGAACAACAACCTGCCTCACCTCACTTCGGCACTGGCACTAGATAGACATTGGGCAACAGTGAGCCTGAGAGTCAGCAGACAGGTGCTCTCACAACCCACTCTCCTCTGGTTCTGTGCCAACATTACCATGGCAACCTCAAAGCACTACTGGTGATGTTCAAGAGCGTTGTATGACCAAGATAGACTCAGTGTTACTCTTTTTCTGTTTTTCCCGTATTAGATACAACATTTTGGGAGCACATGGTAGAAGTCTACAATCAGTTGGCCTGTTTAGGTGTGTAAAGTCCAAATAGCGTAAAATAGAAAGACGGTTATGCAAAGAGATCCAACACAATGAAACTCATACGGACCCAAACAGGCCCAATCAAAGTGTGGGCCTGGATTTGGAGCATGACTATATCCAGCCTTCCTTTAGGGCCGTATCCTGACACACTCAGGAGGTCTGAACACACAAACCCCTAGAGCAGATCTCAGCACCAGATGGCAGCATTGCCTGAGGGTTGACGCTTGAAGTTGAGAGACGGTTCTGGAAAAAATAATCTCTTTCTGACCTGTACTAAAAAGTTCATCTGGGAACAAACTAGGCAAAAGCCTAAAAGATTCACAAGCGAACACACAGAGGCAATGTGCAGCTACGTGCAGAATCACAATGTGTGTAAGCGAGGTCTCCGTCACCAGACAATAGATATTGTGTTTTGTAGGAAAATAAATAGTACGGTAACATACAGTGCATACAGAAAACCCAAGTGTGTATAAGAAGCACATTGTGGCGGAGCAGAGCGGAGGGGGACAGGGGACGTGATCAGTGCCTCTCTATGGGAATAAGAGGCCATTCCCACTGCACTGGGATTTGACCTCATCATTACTCTACACTCTATGGTTCTCTGGCTGTATCATATATCCTACAGTGGAGGATCAGCTTAGCATGATGCCATTCTATAGCTATTGGACAGAGATATGAAGAGTATGTGGGGACAGGAGTCTCCAAATAATCTGTACGGTAGAGTGCAGTTCAACCACAACACACAGTGGGTCCTAATGTGATCTTTAGCAACTGTTGAAAGTATGTCAAATGTATGAATACTGAATAGCCATACGACAATGATATGACAATAGCTGAGGATGGCATTCCCAGATTCACTCCTGTAGGACTAGAGTTTAGACTTGAGCTAAGCTTCTGCTGACCTGAGTCATGCTTTACCTTATCTCAACACTTGGAGCGGCAGATCCTGGCCTAAGGGTCATTTGGGGCACATAGAGTGAGGGGATAGTAAGAGAGAGTTGTGACATGTGACTCAGTCTCTGGGCTGCTGGGCTAGGTCTCTGCCCTTAACTTCCCATGCTGAGGCATAAAGGCTTGGTGCTCAGGTATAGGGGCAGAAAAGGGATTGCAAGGAAACGATGAGATTGAAAAAGGGGATAAAGAGAAAAGAGAGCTCAGTAAGTGAGAAGCAGCAGTCTCTTACTTTTTCCCTTTATGATCTTTAACGTGTAAAGATCCCTACGAAGGGATGCACTCTGCAATGCACTCTGGACCGAATGTAAGGTGAGGTGAGTTAGTTTGGGGGGGGGGGGGAATGTGTGTGTCGGCGGTGGAGTGGGGGGGTTACTAAGGCGGTGGGGGGGTTAAGAGTCCGTTAGGGGCAACCCTCCCTGACCACCAGCCCACTGAGAGGGGACGGGATGTGTCTGCTAATAATACCGGGCCTGCGGCACACCAGAGAAAGACAGGGTTCCGTTTGAAACCGGATCCCACCAAAACAAGTGTATCCTGATGTGGTAAGGAGAGAGGTTAGGGGAGGGAGGGAAGGAGAAGATAGAGGGCGCCGTGTGGCTGGCCTAACTCTCCTTCTGTCTTCTGTTTCTAATGCTCTCTCTGTACTCACAGGTGGATTGAGTGGAAGAGAGGGGAGGTGTGGTGGAGGGACTTTTTTGTAATGGACGGTTTGTTGTGTAATTGGTTGGTAACCTCAAGCAACACCTTCTCAAATCCAATGTGTAGGCGTGCAGTGTATCTCCAACCACAAACTCCACACACGTACTGTATATGAAGACAACAGTAGATGCCGTAAATGTTGTGCACACTAATAGAGGGTGAAAGGAAGGAATTTAGGCTGCAGAATGTGCTGATTTGCTCTCCAATAATCCAGTGCTCAACTGTCATCTGTCACCTTTACAAGAGAGAGGAGGAGAGGGTAGGATGAGGATGAGGCAGAATCTAATCCTCATATCAAAGGGATGTCTCCCCTTAATAAAACTGCCCTGAAAGTCACAGACACATACACACAGAGTGTTAAGTTACGTTTATTAATTTGACCATTTAAAAAAACAAGCACACATAAAACTAGAAAAAGCCATACATGCACATGAGTGAAAGCATGGAGGATAACACACAATAAAGTCTGGGACTTATTTCCATTGTTAAAGCATGGAGGATAACACACAATAAAGTCTGGGACTTATTTCCATTGTTAAAGCATGGAGGATAACACAATAAAGTATGGGACTTATTTCCATTGTAAAAGCATGGAGGGTAACACACAATAAAGTCTGGGACTTATTTCCATTGTTAAAGCATGGAGGATAACACACAATAAAGTCTGGAACTTATTTCCATTGTTAAAGCATGGAGGATAACACACAATAAAGTCTGGGACTTATTTCCATTGTGGTCCTCTTGAGACAAGATGGCTAGGCAAGATCAAACACAGTTGAACATAGTATGACTGCGAGATAAGAAAACAAAGAAGAAGAACATCTATCTTATCATTGCAGTTACATCGTAGGGTACATTCATTTGGGCACAGAAGACATCAAACAGTTTTTTACTTTATTTTTAAAGCTGCCCAGAGAGGACACAGTTTTTATGGGCAGAGGCAACTCATTCCAATCTGAGGCTCCAGTACACAAGAAAGTACCTTTCCCAGCATTACTCCTGAACCTGTATAAGCACACATTAGCAACACCTGATCTGGTGCTGTGGTTGTGTGCATCCCTAACATGGTAAAAGTAACCAGTCAGATAACTGGGTGCAGAACCATAGATACTCCTGTAAACCAGACCCAGTCTAATCTGGGACACCCTATCCTCAACAGGCAGCCAGTTGAGTTCCTGAAAGCAGCTCCTGCCTATGTGAATACGTGGACTCACCTTCAATACTACCCTGATCAGCTTATTCTGGGCTATCTGGAGCTTCCCCTTCAGAAGCTTAGATAAGCCCCAAACCAGGAAGTTCAAGTGTAGTCAAAATGACATTGAATGAGGGCAGTGGCTAGCACTCTCATGAAGTCATTATCAAGCAGCTTGGACTTTCTAGCCAATACTTTAGTCCAGGAATGAACCTTCCCTAGCACTTTAGCAGTGGTGGGCCGTCAGGGCCAGCAAGGCCTTCTCTGCTGGCCTATTTAAAAAATATATATTTTCCCACAAATATGTATTAAATTATTCCCCAGAGTAAGAGTTATACTCTTCATTTCATAGCTTTCCTCTTGGTTGCACTGCTTCCAACCCCAGGTTGAGATTTGGAGGGCTGGTCTTTATGTTAGATATTTTATCCAATCATATTCAGCCATCATGTGTTGCCAGGGGTCTAAAATCTGCCCTCAGGCCTTCAGAATCAACAGTGTGGGCGCTTGTAGCTTAAAGTGAATGGAAATGAAAATGTAGGAAACTGAATTTGATAAACGAATTAATTTGCGTACTACTAAGCTGTTTTTTCAACCCACAATGGCGGAAGGAGGAGAAGATATCGATTTGGTCGAGGATATAATTATAACGCCATTCTCAAGACAAACTTTTCAAGAAAAGTTAGACATTGTCAGGAGAGGTCGCCCGACGCCGACGCTACAAAGCCTGTCACAGGCGGGAAAGGGGTTCGTTCGCCACTTTCAAAGTTCCAACTACGAGCGCTATCAATGGCTCACAGGCTCCGAGAAGTACACGTGAGTTGTCTAACCAAGGCAGCAACGAGACACCAAAGTACGGCTGGGCACTTACAAGCAATGGTGCTTTTGAAAACTTTTGGGGACACCCGAGTGGATCTACAGCTCAACGAACAAGTGTGCAGGGCAACGGAGCTGCACAATGAAAAGGTATTGTACTCTTCCCCTGCAATTCTCTGAATAAAAATGTCAATTTCAAGGTGACGCAACGCCTGGTTATACTGCGTTTCTGTCTAAATGTATAGTGTCTAGAGCCATGGCATCATAATGATGGTAATAAGAGGTGGATTAATTCGGGTGGGACTGTGTAGGACCTCACTGAAGGCACAGGCCCCAGGCCCACGGCACGCCACTGCACTTTAGTGACCATGCTCACACGCCGCAAGCTTCGTTCAAGGATGCATCCCAGGTAGCTAACAGAGATTTAAGTAGTCAGCATCTCACTCCCTAACTTCACTCTGATTTCAGAGGACCTACACAATTTAGGTCTGGACCCCAAAATAATTGCCTCAGTTTTATCAAAGTACAGAGATAGCGTATTACCTACAACCCATTTACTAATGTCAGGAAGCTCTGGGCTAAGTATTCGCTCCAACATAGTTTTACTTTTATGAGACACCAGAAGTGTAGAGTCATCCGCATAAAGGAAAAGACGGCAAGAACAAGTATCATATCGTTAATATACAGTAAAAACAGTAGAGGCACAAGCACGCTCCCCTGCAGAACACCACAACTTACTGGTTTTGCCTGAGACAGTGAACCATTAACCTCTACCACTTGCTCTTGACCTGTCAAGTAGTACTTTACCCAGCCTAGAGGGATACTGCTTAAACCCAGTGCCTCCAGTTTGGAGATTAGGAGACAGTGGTTAACTGTATCAAAGGCCTTCTGTAGTTTAACTAGTACCATTCCACACAGATTTCCCTCATCAATCTATTTCCTGATGAAGTCAGTCAAGTAAAGTATACACTCAGTCAACTTATTGTTGAGAGTTAGAATAGTAGAATACAGAAGGTGCAAGTTCAACATTTGGTTGTGCAACAGCAGTTTCTCTTGTTTTGCCAGTCACTGACAGTAACTCAATTAGCCATGTCAGCTAAAAAAACGTTGATTGGTAAGTTAGTCTAGCAAGTTATCTAAACTTGTAGTAATCATTGCCGAAAACAAATCGGGCATGCAGGGCACGTGCCCAGGGGTCCTGACCACCAGGGGGGCTCTATTCATTTTGTTAGTCACTCTCACTCAGATATCATTGACATGGCATAAGTCATAACAAAATGTGTAATTTTGCATGAAATTAGCCCCTGCAGAAATCGAATTAGCATAATAAAAAAATCCCCATCAAAATCTGTCTAAGCTAGAGAATCTGTTTTTTTTTGTATGGGCTGCGTCTCAATCCACCACATCTGCCAATGTCGACCTTTCCCTTCTGTGGTGGAAGGTGGCCGAGCTACAGCAGTGTTTGTCAGACCAGGAGAATCCCATAAATTGGTCTTCTCACAAACATTTCTGTAGCATCTGAACGGTTTGGCCCCTGTATGGAAAGGTGAGACTCTCGTGAACATGTACATATCAACTGTTTTGCTCTAGGACAATCCATGTCTCAATGTTTCAAGGCTTAAAAATCCTTCTTTAACCTGTCTCCTCCCCTTCAGATACACTGATTGAAGTACATTTAACAGGTGACAACAATAAGGGATCATAGCTTTCACCTGGATTCACCTGGTCAGTTTGTCATGGAAAGAGCAGGTGTTCCTAATGTTTTGTGCACTCAGTGTATATGGAAGTAGTTTAGTGCCCCCAAAAATATTTATTAACAATTGGTACATTTAATATATTTCCTGATCTTTCCTGATCTTTCCTGATCTTTCTTATATCTCTCAGACACTTTAAAACAAACTTCCTTTTGATTTATTTTTGGACTATCTGTTTTTCCATGTATGAATCTATTCAATGTTTGTTTTTTTTTGTTTTGTTTTTTTACCCCTTTTTCTCCCCAATTTCATGGTATCCAATTGTTTTAATAGCTACTATCTTGTCTCAGCGCTACAACTCCCATACGGGCTCGGGAGAGACAAAGGTTGAAAGTCATGCGTCCTCCGATACACAACCCAACCAAGCCGCACTGCTTCTTAACACAGCGCCATCCAACACCAATGTGTCGAAGGAAACACTGTGCACCTCCGACACATTGGTTAGCGCGCACTGCGCCCGGCCCGCCACAGGAGTCGCTGGTGCGCGATGAGACAAGGATTTCCCTACTGGGCCTCCCGGTCGCGGCCAGTTACAACAGAGCCTGGGTGCGAACCTGGTGGCATAGCTGGTGCTGCAGTACAGCGCCCTTAGCCACTGCGCCATCCAGGAGGCCCCAATCTCTTCAATGTTTAATCAAATAATTTCTGTATATATTTTTAAATACCTAAAGGGATCCTAAAATTCTAAACCAAATAGCTAAATGATCCTTTGTATGAACATCTTAAAACAATTCTGTATGTTAGCTTCGTAGACAATCATCCATAGGCCAATCAACACCACCATCTTCAGTGAAATTAGCCCCCTAGCCCCTCCCCTTGTCTTTCCCCACCACCCATGTCTGTGCAGGTGTGTGTGTTGGGGATGGACATAGAGAGAGGTGGAGGATGAAGGATCTGGTAAAGTAGCACAACAGCCAACTGTCTCCCTCAATTGCACCTGCAGGGCTGTGGTGAAAAGAAAACAGCCAGCCAGCCAGCCAGCCAGCCAGCCAGCCAGCCAGACAGACAGACAGACAGACAGACAGAGAGCACACGTGCACAGACACAAACACAAACGCAGACTGAGACTCACTGACTGACCGCTATCTAGAAGGAGGAGACAAGTGCATCAAAGCTGGGACCGAGAGACTTATAAACAGCTTCTATCTTCGGGCCATCAGACTAGCCGGCCTCCGCCCAGTGCCCTGCCCTGAACCTTAGTCACTGTTACAAGCCGGCTACCACCCGGTACTCTACCCTGCACCTTAGAGACTGCTTTGCTTTTCCCTATGTACAAACAGTGCAGTCGGAAAGTATTCAGGCCCCTCGACTTTTTCCACATGTTGTTACGTCACAGCCTTATTCTAAAATGTATTAAATGTTTTTTTTCTCAGCCATCTACACACAATACCCCATAATGATAAGGCAAAAACTGGTTTTTAGACATTTTTGAAAATTAATTAAAAGTAAAAAAAAACTGAAATACCTTATTTACATAAGTAGTCAGACCCTTTGCTATTAGATGTGAAATTGAGCTCAGGTGCATCCTGTTTCCATTGATCACCCTTAAGCTGTTTCTACAACTTGATTGGAGTCCACCTGCGGTAAATTAAATTGATTGGATGTTATTTGGAAAGGCCCACACCTGTCTATATAAGGTCCCAAAGCTGACAGTGCATGTCAGAGCAAAAAGCAAGTCTTGAAGTCGAAGAAATTGTCCATAGAGCTCCGAGACAGGATTGTTTTGAGGTACAGATCTGGGGAAGGGTACAAAAACATTTCTGCATCATTGAAGTTCCCCAAGAATACAGTGACCTCCATCATTTTAAAATGGAAAACGTTTAGAACCACCAAGACTGTTCTTAGAGTTGGCCACTCGGCCATACTGAGCAATCGGGGGAGAAGGGCCTTGATCAGGGAGGTAACCAAGCTCCACAGAGCTCTAGAGTTCCTCTGTGGAGATGGGAGAACCTTCCCGAAGGACAACCATCTCTGCAGCACTCCACCAATCAGGCCTTTATGGTAGAGCGGCCAGACAGAAGCCACTCCTCAGTAAATAGGCATATGACAGCCTGCTTGGGAGTTTGCCTAAAGGCACCTAAAGACTCTCAGACCATGAGAAACAAGATAATCTGGTCTGACTAACTCCCAAGAAAGCTAAGGTAAACTGAGCTAAATGACTATCGCCCCTTGGCACTCACTTCCGTCATCATGAAGTGCTTTGAGAGACTAGTCAAGGATCATATCACCTCCACCCTACCTGACACCCTAGACCCACTCCAATTTGCTTAAGGCCCCAATAGGTCCACAGACGACACAATCGCAATCACACTGCACACTGCCCTAACCCATCTGGACAAGAGGAATACCTATGTAATAATGCTGTTCATCGACTACAGCTCAGTATTTAACACCATAGTACCCTCCAAACTCGTCATTAAGCTCAAGACCCTGGGTCTCGACCCCACCCTGTGTAACTGGGTCCTGGACTTTTTGACGGGCCGCCCCCAGGTGGTGAGTGTAGGAAACAACATCTCCACCCCGCTGATCCTCAACACTGGGGCCCCACAAGGGTGCGTTCTCAGCCCTCTCCTGTACTCCCTGTTCACCCATGACTGCGTGGTCATGCACGCCTCCAACTCAATTATCAACTTTGCAGACGACACTACAGTGGTAGGCTTGATTACCAACAATGGCGAGACACCTACAGGGAGGAGGTGAGGGCCCTCGGAGTGTGGTGTTAGGAAAATAACCTCACACTCAAAATCAACAAAACAAAGGTGATGATCGTGGACTTCAGGAAACAGCAGAGGGAGCACCCCCCTATCCACATTGACGGGACAGTAGTGGAGAAGGTGGAAATGTTTAAGTTCCTCGGCGTACACATCATGGACAAACTGAAATGGTCCACCCACACAGACAATGTGGTGAAGAAGGCACAACAAGGCCAAAAAGATCATCAAGGACAACAACCACCCGAGCCCCTGCCTGTTTACCCCGCTATCATCCAGAAGGCGAGGTCAGTACAGGTGCATCAAAGCTGGGACCGAGACACTGAAAAACAGCTTCTATCTCAAGGCCTTCAGACTGTTAAACAGCCATCACTAACATTGAGTGGCTGCTGCCAACATACTGACTCAACTCCAGCCACTTTAATAATTAAAAACTGGATGTAATAAATGTATCACTAGTCACTTTAAACAATGCCACTTTGTATAATGTTTACATACCCTATATTACTCATCTCATGTGTATATACTGTACTCTATACCATATACTGCATCTTGCCTATGCCATTCGGCCTTCGCCACACTAAGCACACAGCCAAGACAACACAGGAGTGGCTTTGGGACAAGTCTCTGAATGTCCTTGAGTGGCCCGGCCAGAGCCCGGACTTGAACCTGATCGAACATCGCGGGAGAGACTTGAAAATAGCTGTGCAGAAACGCTCTCCATCTAACCTGACAGAGCATGAGAGGATCTGCAAAGAAGATTGGGAGAAACTCCCCAAATACAGGTCTGCCGAGCATGTAGTATCATACCAAAGAAGACTCAAGGCTGTAATTGCTGCCAAAGGTGCTTCAATAAAGTAATGAATAAAGGGTCTAAATACTTATGTAAATGTGTTATTTAAGTTTTTTGTTTATATATATGCAACAAAAAAATGTATAATGTTTTCGCTTTGTCATTATTGGATATTGTGTGTAGTTTTATGAGGGAGAAAAAACAATGTAATCAATTTTAGAATAAGGCTGTAAAGTCAAGGGGTCTGAATAATTTCCGAAGGCAACGTAGTTATTGAACACTGGTCACTGTTTTCCCCACTTTACACTGTATTCTAGTCATGGCTCATCCTATAAATCTTCCGCTGTACAGACCTTTTTCCATACATACAGTGCCTTGCGAAAGTATTCGGCCCCCTTGAACTTTGCGACCTTTTGCCACATTTCAGGCTTCAAACATAAAGATATAAAACTGTATTTTTTGTGAAGAATCAACAACAAGTGGGACACAATCATGAAGTGGAACGACATTTATTGGATATTTAAACTTTTTTAACAAATCAAAAACTGAAAAATTGGGCGTGCAAAATTATTCAGCCCCCTTAAGTTAATATTTTGTAGCGCCACCTTTTTCTGCGATTACAGCTGTAAGTCGCTTGGGGTATGTCTCTATCAGTTTTGCACATCGAGAGACTGAAATTTTTTCCCATTCCTCCTTGCAAAACAGCTCGAGCTCAGTGAGGTTGGATGGAGAGCATTTGTGAACGGCAGTTTTCAGTTCTTTCCACAGATTCTCGATTGGATTCAGGTCTGGACTTTGACTTGGCCATTCTAACACCTGGATATGTTTATTTTTGAACCATTCCATTGTAGATTTTGCTTTATGTTTTGGATCATTGTCTTGTTGGAAGACAAATCTCCGTCCCAGTCTCAGGTCTTTTGCAGACTCCATCAAGTTTTCTTCCAGAATGGTCCTGTATTTGGCTCCATCCATCTTCCCATCAATTTTAACCATCTTCCCTGTCCCTGCTGAAGAAAAGCAGGCCCAAACCATGATGCTGCCACCACCATGTTTGACAGTGGGGATGGTGTGTTCAGGGTGATGAGCTGTGTTGCTTTTACGCCAAACATAACGTTTTGCATTGTTGCCATAAAGTTCAATTTTGGTTTCATCTGACCAGAGCACCTTCTTCCACATGTTTGGTGTGTCTCCCAGGTGGCTTGTGGCAAACTTTAAACGACACTATTTATGGATATCTTTAAGAAATGGCTTTCTTCTTGCCACTCTTCCATAAAGGCCAGATTTGTGCAATATACGACTGATTGTTGTCCTATGGACAGAGTCTCCCACCTCAGCTGTAGATCTCTGCAGTTCATCCAGAGTGATCATGGGCCTCTTGGCTGCATCTCTGATCAGTCTTCTCCTTGTATGAGCTGAAAGTTTAGAGGGACGGCCAGGTCTTGGTAGATTTGCAGTGGTCTGATACTCCTTCCATTTCAATATTATCGCTTGCACAGTGCTCCTTGGGATGTTTAATAAAGCTTGGGAAATTTTTTTGTTGCTTTAAACTTCTTCACAACAGTATCTCGGACCTGCCTGGTGTGTTCCTTGTTCTTCATGATGCTCTCTGCGCTTTTAACGGACCTCTGAGACTATCACAGTGCAGGTGCATTTATACGGAGACTTGATTACACACAGGTGGATTGTATTTATCATCATTAGTCATTTAGGTCAACATTGGATCATTCAGAGATCCTCACTGAACTTCTGGAGAGAGTTTGCTGCACTGAAAGTAAAGGGGCTGAATAATTTTGCACGCCCAATTTTTCAGTTTTTGATTTGTTAAAAAAGTTTGAAATATCCAATAAATGTCATTCCACTTCATGATTGTGTCCCACTTGTTGTTGATTCTTCACAAAGAAATACAGTTTTATATCATTATGTTTGAAGCCTGAAATGTGGCAAAAGGTCGCAAAGTTCAAGGGGGCCGAATACTTTCGCAAGGCACTGTATACTGTCCATACTGCTAAATGGCCAAAACAAAAGTATATTTATTTTCTGAACTCTGACAATTATTTTTCTAAAATGTTTAAAAAAAAAATATTGTTACTTTTGGATTATGTGCCTATTGTTTTGTATTGCTGGGTATTATTACTGCACTGTTGGAGCTAGAAACACACATTTTTCTGTAGTGCGATAACATCTGCAAATCTGTGTATGCGAGCAATAAAATGTGATTGATTTGATTTTGACTGGCTAACTTCCAACAGAGGAGAGGATTCCGGTGTGGAGAGAGTGACATTTCACACACACACATACACACATACACACAGACAGATCCGCATCTTATTTACTCCCTGTCTGTTTGTATATAGAGTGGATGTGACAGGCAGGACCAGATGTTTCTGGTGAATCAGCTTAAAGCAGAGACAGCTCCTCAGAGTAGGATGATGTCTGCTGGGGATCTATGTCTCTCCATCAACCAGGATCTACAGACAAACCAGACATACAGATTAACAACATTACACACACACACAGACATACATACATAAATGCACAAAATATGAAGGTGTGTCTCTATCTTTCTCTCTCTCTCTCTCTCTCTCTCTCACTCTACCTGCTGTCTTTGCACCTTACTTATCAATGTATCCCTGCACAGAGGAAATGGGAACCCTGCTACATTAAGTATTTGGAACGAAGATGATGAGATATGGAAAATGTAGGTAAATATAGAGAGACAGAGACCGTGTGATCTCTCTCTTTCTCTCTCTCACTCTCTCTCTCTCTCAGCACTCCACACTACCGGTAAATGCTACCTTCATGGACTCTCCACACTTCCCGTCCAGACTCTGGGCTTCAAGTCTGGAACATTATTGCACTATGTTACACCCAATGGACACGTGCACCCAAACACACACATACACACAAACACACACATACACACACACATACGTGCGCGCTTAGCCCAGTCGTTGGTCTAACATGCCTGTTTTTTTGCTACACTAACACTGGTAGTGATAGCAACATGAACACAAGAGTTGCATAGAGGTCTGTGGTAACCAATCGGGGACGGACGGACGGACAGACGGACAGATGAAGGCAAACAGGCTGAGTTCAGTGTTTGGAATTCTCCAAGTCCCTAGATAGGACCTGTGAAAGCCAGTGTGATTGACCGGTTGTCAGCAACGAGGTGCTGTAAACGCTGTCTTCCTGTTGCACTCTGGGCAGGAAGTGAACTCCTGACCTCTAATGAATTAGCACAGCCACTTCTCAGGGCACCACACTGTTATGGGGAAAGGGAGATGGAGAAGGAGAAGGAGGGATAGAGATATTTAAATGTTAAATGAAAAGAGATAGTAGGTTGTATAGAGTGGAAGACGTGTAGTCCAAATGGTATTTATAAGCAGAAATGCAACTAAACAAAACATTTACTAAAATATCCCTGAATCCCTGACTGCAGAACTGTCTGGCCATTTCGTATATAGACAGTCCAATTTCATATAATTGAATCATTCCAAATAGCTTTCCTGTGATTTCGATTTTCAATATGGGAGAGGAGGATGGAAAGGGGAGATAGACAACCAGAGTGAGAAACAGAGAGAGGGGGGGAGTGAGAGAGTGAGAGTAAAGAGAGACGGAGGAGGGAGAATTTCCCCTGCTGTCACCTCTCTAACATTTTACAATAACAAACATGAGGTCCATAACCTGTGTCCCCAAGGGTCATGGACCACACTCCCCCTCCAGTCTCCCCCTCCCTCCCTCTCTCTCTCCCTCCCTCTCTGTAACGGTGTTCGTCTATAGGAGGAGAAGAAGCGGACCAAAGCGCAGCGTGGTGGTTACTCATGTTCTTTAATTAATGGAAACTGAACGATACATGAAATAACTTAACTCTACAAAAACAACAAACGGAACGTGAAAACCTATACAGCCTATCCTGTGAAAACAAACACAGTGACAGGAACAATCACCCAACTAACAAACAGTGAAACCCAGGCTACCTAAGTATGATTCTCAATCAGAGACAACTAATGACACCTGCCTCTGATTGAGAACCATACTAGGCCGAAAACATAGAACTGACCCAAAACATAGAAAAACGAACATAGACTGCCCACCCAACTCACGCCCTGACCATACTAAATAAATACAAAAAACAAAGGAAATAGAGGTCAGAACGTGACAGTACCCCCCCCCAAAGGTGCGGACTCCGGCCGCAAAACCTTGACCTATAGGGGAGGGTCTGGGTGGGCGTCTGTCCGCGGTGGCGGCTCTGGCGCGGGACGCGGACCCCACTTCGCCATTGTCTTAGTCCGCCGTATTGTCCGCCTCCGTGGCTTACTCCCCATGCCCACCCCTCTCAATGACCCCACTGGACAGAGGGGCTGCTTGGGACAGAGGGGCAGCTCGGGACAGAGGTGAAGCAGCAGCTCGGGACAGAGGGGCAGCTGCTCGGGACAGAGGGGCAGCTGCTCGGGACAGAGGGGCAGCTGCTCGGGACAGAGGGGCAGCTGCTCGGGACAGAGGGGCAGCTGCTCGGGACAGAGGGACAGCTGCTCGGGACAGAGGGACAGCTGCTCGGGACAGAGGGACAGCTGCTCGGGACAGAGGGGCAGCTGCTCCGGGCGGAGGGGCTCTAGCGGCCCCTGGCTGACTGGCGGCACTGGCGGCCCCTGGCTGACTGGCGGCACTGGCGGCCCCTGGCTGACTGGCGGCCCCTGGCTGACGGGCGGCACTGGCGGCCCCTGGTTGACTGGCGGCACTGGCGGCCCCTGGCTGACGGGCGGCACTGGCGGCCCCTGGCTGACGGGCGGCACTGGCGGCCCCTGGCTAACGGGCGGCATTGGCGGCTCCTGGCAGACGGGCGGCACTGGCGGCGCTGGGCAGACGGGCGGCACTGGCGGCGCTGGGCAGACGGGCGGCACTGGCGGCGCTGGGCAGACGGGCGGCGCTGGCGGCGCTGGGCAGACGGGCGGCGCTGGCGGCGTTGGGCAGACGGGCGGCGCTGGCGGCGCTGGGCAGACGGGCGGCGCTGGGCAGACGGGCGGCGCTGGGCAGACGGGAGGCTCCGGCAGAGGCGCCGGACAGGCGGGAGGCTCCGGCAGAGGCGCCGGACAGGCGGGAGGCTCCGGCAGAGGCGCCGGACAGGCGGGAGGCTCCGGCAGAGGCGCCGGACAGGCGGGAGGCTCCGGCAGAGGCGCCGGACAGGCGGGAGGCTCCGGCAGAGGCGCCGGACAGGCGGGAGGCTCCGGCCGAGGCGCCGGACAGGCGGGAGGCTCCGGCAGAGGCGCCGGACAGGCGGGAGGCTCCGGCAGCGGCGCCGGACAGGCGGGAGGCTCCGGCAGAGGCGCCGGACAGGCGGGAGGCTCCGGCAGAGGCGCCGGACAGACGGGAGACTCCGGCAGCGCTGGAGAGGAGGAAGGCTCTGGTAGCGCCGGAGAGGCGGGAGACTCCGGCAGCGCTGGAGAGGAGGAAGGCTCTGGACGGATGGGCCGGAGAGACAGCCTGGTACGGGGAGCTGCCACCGGAGGGCTGGGGTGTGGAGGTGGTGACGGATAGACCGGGCCGTGCAGGCGCACTGGAGCTCTTGAGCACCGAGCCTGCCCAACCTTACCCGGTTGAATGGTCCCGGTCGCCCTGCCAGTGCGGCGAGGTGGAATAGCCCGCACTGGGCTATGCAGGCGAACCGGGGACACCGTGCGCAAGGCTGGTGCCATGTAAGCCGGCCCAAGGAGACGCACTGGAGACCAGATGCGTAGAGCCGGCTTCATGGCACTTGGCTCGATGCCCACTCTAGCCCGGCCGATACGCGGAGCTGGAATGTACCGCACCGGGCTGTGCACCCGCACTGGGGACACCGTGCGCTCCACAGCATAACACGGTGCCTGCCCGGTCTCTCTAGCCCCCCGGTAACCACAGGAAGTTGGCTCAGGTCTCCTACCTGGCGTAGCCATACTCCCTGTTAGCCCCCCCCCAAGAAATTTTTGGGGCTGACTCCCGGGCTTCCATCCACGACGCCGCGCTGCCTCCTCATACCAGCGCCTCTCCGCTTTCGCCGCCTCCCGTTCTTCCTTGGGGCGGCGATACTCTCCTGGCTGAGCCCAAGGTCCTTTACCGTCTAGTTCGTCCTCCCATGTCCAATCCTCCTCGCGCTGCTCCTGCTGCTGCTTTCTCCTTTGCCCATTACCACACCGCTTGGTCCTGTTGTGGTGGGTGATTCTGTAACGGTGTTCGTCTATAGGAGGAGAAGAAGCGGACCAAAGCGCAGCGTGGTGGTTACTCATGTTCTTTAATTAATGGAAACTGAACGATACATGAAATAACTTAACTCTACAAAAACAACAAACGGAACGTGAAAACCTATACAGCCTATCCTGTGAAAACAAACACAGTGACAGGAACAATCACCCAACTAACAAACAGTGAAACCCAGGCTACCTAAGTATGATTCTCAATCAGAGACAACTAATGACACCTGCCTCTGATTGAGAACCATACTAGGCCGAAAACATAGAACTGACCCAAAACATAGAAAAACGAACATAGACTGCCCACCCAACTCACGCCCTGACCATACTAAATAAATACAAAAAACAAAGGAAATAGAGGTCAGAACGTGACACTCTCTCCCCCTCTCTCCGGCCCCAACAGGACGGCCAGAGAGAACTGTTTATTTTCTTCACCTTTAACACATCGAACTTAACTCTTCTACTGTTCTAACTCTTATACTGCTCTAACTTTTCTACTGCTCTAACTCTTCTACTGAAATACTAACCTAACTCTTCTACTGTTCTAACTCTTATACTGCTCTAACTTTTCTACTGCTCTAACTCTTCTACTGAAATACTAACCTAACTCTTCTACTGTTCTAACTCTTATACTGCTCTAACTCTTCTACTGTTCTAACTCTTCTACTGCTCTAACTCTTCTACTGTTCTAACTCTTCTACTGTTCTAACTCTTATACTGCTCTAACTCTTCTACTGGTCTAACTCTTCTACTGAAATACTAACCTAACTCTTCTACTGTTCTAACTCTTATACTGCTCTAACTCTTCTACTGTTCTAACTCTTCTACTGTTCTAACTCTTCTACTGCTCTAACTCTTATACTGCTCTAACTTTTCTACTGCTCTAACTCTTCTACTGAAATACTAACCTAACTCTTCTACTGTTCTAACTCTTATACTGCTCTAACTCTTCTACTGTTCTAACTCTTCTACTGCTCTAACTCTTCTACTGTTCTAACTCTTCTACTGTTCTAACTCTTCTACTGCTCTAACGCTTCTACTGCTCTAACTCTTCTACTGTTCTAACTCTTCTACTGCTCTAACTCTTCTACTGTTCTAACTCTTCTACTGTTCTAACTCTTCTACTGGTCTAACTCTTCTACTGGTCTAACTCTTCTACTGCTCTAACTCTTCTACTGTTCTAACTATTCTACTGGTCTAACTCTTCTACTGTTCTAACTCTTCTACTGGTCTAACTCTTCTACTGCTCTAACTCTTCTACTGGTCTAACTCTTCTACTGGTCTAACTCTTCTACTGCTCTAACTCTTCTACTGTTCTAACTCTTCTACTGCTCTAACGCTTCTACTGTTCTAACTCTTCTACTGGTCTAACTCTTCTACTGGTCTAACTCTTCTACTGCTCTAACTCTTCTACTGTTCTAACTCTTCTACTGTTCTAACTCTTATACTGCTCTAACTCTTCTACTGTTCTAACTCTTCGACTGCTCTAACCCTTCTACTGAAATACTAACCTAACTCTTCTACTGTTCTAACTCTTCTACTGTTCTAACTCTTCTGCTGTTCTAACTCTTCTACTGAAATGCTAACCTAACTCTTCTACTGTTCTAACTCTTCTACTGTTCTAACTCTTCTACTGTTCTAACTCTTCTACTGTTCTAACTCTTCTACTGTTCTAACTCTTCTACTGGTCTAACTCTTCTACTGCTCTAACTATTCTACTGGTCTAACTCTTCTACTGCTCTAACTCTTCTACTGTTCTAACTCTTCTACTGTTCTAACTCTTATACTGCTCTAACTCTTCTACTGTTCTAACTCTTCTACTGCTCTAACCCTTCTACTGAAATACTAACCTAACTCTTCTACTGTTCTAACTCTTCTACTGTTCTAACTCTTCTGCTGTTCTAACTCTTCTACTGAAATGCTAACCTAACTCTTCTACTGTTCTAACTCTTCTACTGTTCTAACTCTTCTACTGTTCTAACTCTTCTACTGTTCTAACTCTTCTACTGTTCTAACACTTCTACTGAAATACTAACCTAACTCTTCTACTGCTCGGCACAGAAATACCCTGAATGAACATTAGAGAGGGGGGTGGAGAGAGACAGAAAAGAGGACATAGACTTTTGAGCCTACTTTTTCTCCTCTACATCTCACTTCTGTTTTACAGTTTAAGGAGACCACTAGCAGGTGTGTCTCTCTCAGACAAGAGAGACCCTCTTCAAAGTGAAACTCCATGTTTCTCTGTATCATCATTGAGGGTGAGCAAACTGCTTTCTCCAACTTAACTGGTATGGTATTTTTCATAAAAGTGGCAAGAGTGGATGGTACTAAAGCAGTGCTAAATGCAGAAAATGTTGTGTTGGCCACGGCCTCGCCACTGGGTGTCACTGTCTGCCTGCTTATAACCACATCCCACTGCCTGGCGCTCATATTCTTTCAGCTAATAGACCATAATCATATAAACTGTAATAATGCATTGAGACTATTGAGATAACGGCACACTCCTTGGCGCGTGTTTGTGTTTGTTAAATATTTATTACATGCACTGAAGTCGTGAGAAGAGCTGCTTCGGTTCACTGTGATTATTTCAAAGGAACCAAACAAGGGTAGTTTTAATGATAGTAAAACAGGTTGACGGGAGGATGGGGGAAATAGAATGTGCACTATCACGAGGGGGGATAAACAGGGAGGGAAAAATACTCCAGGTTCAATGACTTTGTGTTTGACCTTTCCCGGAAGGAGGGCTAATCCCTGAATATAATAGACTCTGGCAAAGATATGGAAAATGGCTGTAGCATTATCAGTGTTGCCCGGGAGACGCCTGGAGATGCCTGGTTATTAAGCGCCGAGTTTGTGTATATTGGAAAAATACAGCTTTTTGTCATAACGTGTCACTCAGATATACATAATGTTCCAAGTGCGATAATAAGTGGATGCCTCTTTTTCATTCCCTGTGCCATGTGCCCTCACAGAGCCATCCACGCGTTTCGTTTTTCCGTCGTTGCCTGAAGAATGCAATTTGTCGAGAGGAATGAAAGGTGTACAAGTATGCTTAATTTTCGTATATGAAAGGATTTCACGAAAAATAATATTGTTATAGGTTACAGGATTGGCCCACTGGAACCTGCGTAAGCCTACGCTACATGTTTAGACATTACAGAAGCGTTTCAGGATAATGTGCACGTGCTTTACGAACATATAGGCTTAGAACATGCATTAGGGACAAAGTGCGTTTTAAATTAGAAATGAAACGAATTAATATATGACATAAAATTACTAATCAAATAGTCAAAATATGAGAGGTCGCACTTGGTGTCCCGAGTTTTGCATACAATATAATACCGTTGCTGATGTGTTGTTGCTGCCGTGTACAGATATATACATTCTCCTCAACTACTCCTTCTCCCGGGGTTCAGTCTCCTCCTGGGGTTCAGTCGTCTCAGGCTCAACACCATCACAATCTACTTTCCAGGCCTACGTGGAGTTTAACTTGTAGGGGATACATCCTAGGTCAGCTACAAACATAGTGTGAGGCTGGGCTGAACATAGATATGTATATTTCTAAAATAGCCCATTGGATATCAAAAAGCTCTGCTCTCAATTGTGTTAGTTCTGATATACTCTGCTTGTGGTCAGAAAATCGGTTTGATGGTTCGTTCCCTCATTTTTAGCCTATGTTCATGACTGCAGACAGTGGGGCAGCCGCGAACGTGGTTAGGTCAATTCGTATTCATTGGGCATGGGGTGGGCTTCGCTCAACAACAAAAAAACGAATCTTGGCCAGCTCATTATTGCAGAACGGCTAATTACTCAATTAATGGAAAGGTGATCACTGGCCACAAGAGTGCGCACATAGAGAAGGCGTGGGCGGCAGGCGTGGGGATCCTACACAGAAATGTAAATATCACAGCACATGATTGATTGGCTGTGATGCGGGGACGCCATATTATGCAAAAAAATCTATGAATGTTTATGGATTCTAGATTCTCCGATTGAAAAATAACAGACCTGTTGGGTTTCATGGTGAGTAACCTATATTCCCTAAATCATTCAAGTTCGTTATTCTGATATTAATAAGAACTCTGTCTGTTAAAAAAATATATTTATTAAGTAACAATAATAAGAAGCATATAGTACATGGAAGCATTAGGCTATAACAAAACACCCTTTAAGCTCCTAGAGTTTTTTTCAGGGGGTGGACTGTGAATCAACAACTGCCTAATCAACTTCCACACGACCGCTATTATCGAAAGAAATTAAACATCCGAATTCTAATCGAAAAGTTATTATAATTATTATAAGTATTTTACAATTGAGAGATTCTACGTGAGTAATTTTATGATTTTGTTAATTTTATTAGCATGTTAGCACAGGGATACTGAAAAGTCAACAATTCTCTCGCAGAGAAAAAACCGTCGCGATAATTATTCGATTTCTTTCATCCATGGGAGGAATTACTTGTGTTCCCTCTGAGACCGTTATCCAGTGAAATTCAACATAAAATAACTAGCTGGTGTGCGATACCACAACAAAGACCATGGATTGCAGATAGATTCTAAAGATAAAATATGTATCTCAAATGTAACAGAATATAATTGAGTTGAATTGAAATAAATAGGCTCTCCAAATACATTGAAGACAAAATCAATATATAAGCCTTTGCTTAAACTTATTTAACGAGCCGCATGGGCCACATGAAATATTTCCAGGGACCCAGTACCCCCTCCTCCGAACCCCCTCCCCACTATCTGTCTATCATTTGGAGAGATCTACTCGGGTAAATGATGCATTCGATGCATTGGATGTATTTGTTGTGCGAGTTTGAAAAGGCGGCGATAATCTGGATGAGGGAGATAAGAAATACCATTTATTCCGCGGCACTTTGGAGCCTATTTCCCGGGCCGATCAGCCTCATTCTCCCGACACCTTCAGCAGCTCGCTGATAACGATTAGGCTATTTATTATCTTCACAAAGAACAAAGATTAGCTAGCACCGTTGAAAAATTACCCCGGGATGGGTTATAATCAGAAGGAGGACCCGAGGATCCAACGAGCATATTCATACATTCACACACACACACACACACACACACACACACACACACACACACACAGCCTTGAAATCTCATCTTCTCCTTCCTATTAAACAAACATTGACTGCCCCTCACAATATATTGCATAAGGGATGTTTCCTACAATCCTGCATGCAGTTTGTTCCATTGCATCCGCTGCATGGAACAAACTGATGCGGCACATAACATTTATTGGATTTATTTGAATTGGATTATAACCAGGTATAATAATAATAATAATAATAATCTCAGACTCAAAATAGTAACAATTTAGAAAAACAATAATAACTATTGTGGGGGGGGGGGGGGGGGGATACACTGTGCATTGTCCATTGCACCTCCTTTTGAAAAACATTATTAGTGTGGTAAATTACTGCATCTCCATCTTTCTTTCTCTCTCTTCCTTCTCCTCTTTTTTAGTGGTTTGAATATAATTACTGCTGCCGCTGTGGCAAAGGGCAGTGTGTGTGTGCCTGTGTGTGTTTAGAGTTGAGAGAGAGCGAGGAGAGAGAGAGAGAGAGAGAGAGAGAGAGAGAGAGAGAGAGAGAGAGAGAGAGAGAGAGAGAGAGAGAGAGAGACATAAAGAGTATGGAGAAAGGGAAAGGGGTTAGTGTGGCGAGATTAATTAAAAAAGTGAGATGGAAGTGGATGTTCGCCACTGATAAGGTTTTATCGCGTGCGCATCAAGAGTGCTCCGGTTCTGCCCGCCACACCAGATCAAAAAGGCTCGCACTAAATGCCCATCGCAGCCAACATTGATATAGCCACATTATCATGCAGATGAGTTTAATATTTGGCACACTTAAATATGTTAGCTGGGTATTGTATCCAAGATTTCACTGTGCACAATGCTGTCACTTGTTAATGCAAGATTTCATTTGTTGCATTGAGGTTCTCTCCTCTCCTGTCTTTTAAACAGGATTATTTTGGGAGCTGTGATGGCAGATAAGGCCCAATCAAAATATTTCACCGTCGCCGGTCTAACAACACTGCCTGCGTTCAGTCCTATTGTGATTAAGTCTACCAAGTGACATTGACCTTAGGCTTCCAGACTCCACATCACTGACAAATTCCCCGCCTAGCCAATGTCTGACATTTGTAAATTCATTAAGACCAACCAAACCCGATTTAAAAAAAAAAAAAAGATAGGCTTCACGTGAGAATAAACAACGTATATTGCTAAATCAGAATTTCTTATTGAGAATGATGCTCCAACACATCGCCTAATAATAATTTATCTATAGGCCTAATGAACATATGACATGCATAGGCAGTTTATCCTTATCATCAATGCATTATCACACTATTATCATTAGGCTATTCACGATTATAATCCCTCAACATAATAATAATAATCTCCATCCTTATTATTAGCCAGTTGTTCAGTTAATCATGCTAACAAGTAAAGGATACATGCCCTGTCGTGCTCGGAGCATCTTTGAAAGAGGAACGGCTGAAATGGGCTCCCTTTTCGTTTGAAATTAAAGTCAAGACGCAGAGACAGGGGGGTGAACAAAAGAAGCAGTAAAGGCACATTGCCACGCGCCTGCTGCTTGTACACATATTGTAATGACGCAAATGAAGAGGAAAGGACGAGTGGTGTCATTATTCTCATAAATAGGCTACACAACTGGCACATTGTGCCGGTGCTGCGAGAGATTGCTGCCACATAACAACATAGAACTTTGGCAACGTTTTCTCTCTCTCTCTCTCGATTCTGAGGAGGAGCACGAGTAAGATAAATGAAGAAAGACACCTTACACAGGCAACATTATGCAACGGTTATTAGGCTAGGGTCTATGATAGGCACATTTATCAACACAATGTCAACATTCTCAATTATATTGAATAGTATTCATAATAGTATTCTCTCTTCAATGATCATACAGCTCAAATCCAACTCCATCCAACATTTAGGCAATTGAGAGCAGCCACCTTTTCCCCCAGTAGATTTGTATTGTCTTATTCTAAAATATGTGAATTTAATTCCGTTAACGTTTTGGTTTCTCGAGTAATCTTTTGTTTGTGTGTGTGTGTGTGTGTGTGTGTGTTTGTGTGTGTGTGTTTTACCCTTTGAACCTGGGGGGACGTGGGCACGAGACCCTGAGCCCGTGCTCTCAAGCACCTGCCGGCTGCGGCGCCACGAGCCCATGGTCTTGTTAGGCAGCTTTGCAAAGGCTTAGCGTGTAGTAGGCCTAGGCTATTTTCCATAATGTGAAGTGTATGTGTGAAGGAGATGAATGGAGGAGTAAAGGGTATATTTATAATCACAATAGCCAAGGAGGGGGAGTAACTTCAATGTTTTAAATACAAAAGTTAATCGTGTAAACCATTAAAGCAAGATCGTGTGCACCACTGGATTGGACATAATTGGTTAATTTAACATATTTCTTATTTAAATGCGAGATTTCGCCAGCCAAAGTTCTGTCTCATCCATCTATAGGCTACAGTAAAATTAGGAGATAAATGTATCTAAATACTGTCAGGTATGTGGTTCTGATGGCCCTAAGATAAGCCTAGCTAACGGTCTATCTGCCGATTGTCCATCTTGCTTTTAGGCTCTTGAGTGTCTAGTGCGTGTAAAATACGACTCCGCCATCCGTGCCAGTCGTGCTCTGACAGCTGTAGCCTACTCCACGCGCGCCCAGGGTTGGCTCAATCACAACAGGGACTCGCGACTTTGTAATCCGCCTTGCTATCCCTCACAGTGCAGTCTGTTTTCCAGCTTCCCCTGTCACATAGCTTACCCTGGCCGGGAAGACAGGGAGCATAGGGGTGAAGTAGGGAGGATGATATTTCAACCCTATCTGACGCATTGTTATAGGCTATTACTTTCAAAATACCTGAAATCCAGCTTCGTGTCTGATTGGAAAAATAGAGAATGTAACGGTTCTAACCGCAGCCACAGACTATAGTAAGCGACGCCTTTTCACTTGAGAAAAGGAGAATCCGAACCAAATGGCCGTTCTGTTATCCTCCGCTGTCGTTGCGCATTGCCAGTGCTTGACTTGGGCAGGAGCTCACCGGAGCTGAGTACCCGCACCTCAATTTTGTTTGATTGCTTGAGCTCCTGTTCGCTTATAGAATATACTCTGAAAAGTATTGTGGAACTCCTGCACCTAAATATAAACAGTACCAGCACCCAAAATGAGTACTGGAACCTATGTCAAGCAAAGTCAAGCACTGCGCATTGCTCTGAATGGACAGTAGCCTAGTTGTGTCACACACCACAGAGTAGGCGCCAAGTATTGCCAAGACGTAGCCTATTTGAAAATCTGAAAATCTCCCATGTATAGGATATGCAGTTTTGTTTTGGAAGACGTGTTACTGAGAGCATAACTTTTTCCAAAGCATATTCGTATTTGTAACCTACTTTGCATGTGGCATTTGTTCATTCCGGCACACAGAAAAAATAGAACCATTGAATTGAGAAATGGTGCTTTATTTTCAATGGACATCTGCTCACAGGTATTATAGTAGCCCAGTGTTATCAAATGCAACGTCTTTAAATGAGGAATGGCGAGGGTGGCTGTAAGTGAGCGTAAATCCTGCATCGAAAGCATGAGGGGCGCTATTGGCTAAAAGCTTGATACAGCTTTAGTATCATAGAGAGATCACATATGTGCAGAATGTTCACTATTTGACTTCCAATTCAGTAGACCTATCGTCATTATAGTAGACTATTTGTAGAACTTCATTGGGAATCATGGATAGGCCTAATTTCTGAAAACTATCCTATATTATGATTGCTTTATAACAATAAAACAATGACGAAACAATAATAATAACATAACAATAGTATAGTAGGCTAGATATATAGTTTATATGATCATAATAATAAAATAATAATAATAATAGCCTAATAATAATTTATTTTGACATTCAATTTACATTTTTAACCTAATTCAAAATAATGTTACTGATCTCAGCAGCCACCTCCCGTGGTTGGGCTGGAGACTGACTGGGCCCTGTTGTGCAGGACCTTCTGCCCCTCTCCCCTCTTCTATCCAGGCTAATTACCAATGACAAGGGACCATCTCTCTGCAGTGCGCGCTCACACGGTGGCGCTCAGTAATGTCAACCCTTTATCTGCGACGCGCCTACCTTTTGGTCCTCGCCCAGACGCCCACCTTGCCAATGGGAGAGCGATCAAGCGCGGTAGGAACAAACAGGTTAGCAACGCAAATACTTGTCGCGACATTTGCTAATTATCAGTGTGATTACTGCTGCTCTGAATGCCTTTTTTGTTTCCCCAAGGCACCCATCCCACAAGACCCTTGCTACAGCACAGCATAAAAACAACGAACTATTGTCTAGTAGTGGCAATGTCATCAACATGTCATCGGGGCCGTAGGTAGCCTAGTTGTTAGAGCGTTAGGCCAGTAACCGAAATGTTGCTGAATCGAATCCCCTGGCTGACAAGGTAAAAATATGTCATTCTGCCCATGAACAAGGCAGTTAACCCATTGTTCCTCAATAGGCCGTTATTGCAAATAAGAATTTGTTCTTATCTGACTTGCCTAGGTAAATAAAGGTTAAATAAAAAACATAGGAGGCGGAGGACTCTGGTGACTATATATCTGGCTATATAGGCTAATCAGCGGCTGCTACTTGTACCATTGTAATAACAGGTAGAGGGAAGTGACGATACCACGCTGACCACCATCCAACCACCAGGAAGGATGTTCACAACAAAAGTGCATTAAAGCAGATTGTTTTCGTCTATGTTGTGCTCCCCCATGCTGTGTCCACTCCATAGTCCATCAGACTTCACTTCTCTGCTTTATTGACTGTGTTTGATTGTGTCTTGTGTTCTCTGGGGTCAAATCAAATTCCTGGTGGGGCTAGTGGGACCCAATCTCAGTCTCGCTGTCTTCTGTTGCCACTGGATCTATGTACACACATTTCTAAACCACATCAAAGGTCAAAAGACTACTTTATGTATAATTAATACTGCTATCTACTGCATTCCTCACAATAGAGTGTCCTTGCATTTATTCAAGTTTATCCTTTGGGAGGTAAGCAGATCTCGTGCTCCCCCATCTCCATCTACTCCTTTAAGTATTATTAAAAGTTCATTTCCCGATAATGTTTTTTTTCTCCTCTAAAGATGCGGTGACGTCAGGGAGGGGCGTCAGATAAGCGGCTAGTTGGTGGGACAGGGCCTTGTGCTCCCTCCTCACATTATTCCCTGTCATTCATATTCACACTACCAAAAAATAAACATATTTATACAAATGATTATAAGTTACACAAATAAATATAATTTTTGAAAAATATATTTTTTCACAAAAGTAGTGCACTGGGTGGGACTTTACCAGTATTCGCGTACCATATAGATAGATGTCTGTAGCATGGGGCAAAAACATTTTTTTTAGCATTTCCGCTTACAACAGTGTCTTGCAGGATTCAATAGTTGGAATTAAAAAGTTGTTGCCCTCTCCATTTCTCTGTGATTGACATTCTAATGGAATACAGAAAGAAGAAAACCCTGTCCTCAAACATTTACATCAAAAGGTGCAACGTTCTGGGTAAAGACACAAAACATCCACATCAAATTACATATTTTTCCTTTTTAATTTTTCTTTACATAGGCTGGTCATCTAGGTTTGTACCTGTAGACTTTCCACCACCATGAAGAAAAACAATGCACAATACAGTAATTGAGTACATTGAGACATCAAGTGGTTTGTGATGATGTGATGTGGCTCAGTTAGTAGAGAACGGTGTGGGCTTGATTCCCATGAGGAACCAGTATGAAAACGTATGCATTATTATTGTAAGTTGCTTTGGACAAGGGTGTCTACGAAAATATAAAAGGAATGAATAGACCATTTCAGTTTTCACATAAAAATAAGTTACATTTGCAAAGTATTTCAAGAAACTGGTGAACATATAAGTAGTTTTATTTCCCGCGGCTATGGCGATAAGGAGATATGACAACATATAACATATACCAGCTGAAATGTGCCCCCCACTCCAAAATCCAACAGTTCTCCCAACAAACATTCATCATTCATTTCTCTCATCTAATGTGAGATTACTCAGGTTTGATAGGTGCGACAAAAATCTGGAAAGCTTTGCCCGCGGGATAATGAGGATGCTCAGACACCGGTGGCGACACTGTGTCTTTGCACCCGTGGCTGGACTGCTCGGTTTCTTGGGTCCGCGTTATTGTGACCATATACTACACCAACCCCATTTGGTGGCCCTCTATGGCTGGTATACGCCCTGTGCGCTGCTGACCCGCCAGTCAAAGGAGGCATTCATATGTAAAGCAGCATGTGATTGCCACTGATTCACAAACATGTTTATACTACACGAAAGACCACACTGGCCTACACCACAGCCATAACTCTGTCAGAATGTTTGTAATTCATAGGCTGAACAGCATGAATAAGATTAACATTGGAGTAGCCTAGCCTATTTCAATTATTACGCATTTTTACGTATGGGATTTAAAAGTCTGGCATATAGTTTAATGTAGCCTAAATATAAAGAGGTATACATACTCATTCCTACTGAAAATTAACTTTTTTATTCAAATATAAAGTGATCATTACACTTGGCATAAACAAAGACATTTCTCCCCTGGTTGAGAAAGCATTGGTGTGGGTGGTGGCCCGGGGCTGCTTAACTAATAAGGTGACGCTGTTGATTAATACGTTCTGGGATGAGACAAGCATACAGGGGCCAGGGCTGTCCGCTCGCTGGTGCTTGGGATGGAGAGGCGAATGGCATGGTGATTCTGCAGAGGCAGTTGTCAGAATTGGCAAAGGCAGAATCCAATTGGCTGTCGCGGGATCAACGCTGAAGTCAAGACCCCGCCCCTGCGCACATGACATGGAATTCACTGGCGCCAGTGCTGACAGTTCCTACAGCTGCATGTCGCTAAAGGCCTATCCGTCTCCATCGGAGTTTACGCAGCAAATAACCCTACGCCAAAACCAAGGAAAAATAGACCAAACATATGCCGTATAAATTGAGTCAATACAAGAAAGGAAAATATACTTGCCAACTGGAGGAGAATTCTACCAAAGGGGCTTGAAATCGGAATAACCAAGCCTGAGACAGACAAGGTATTTGCATAAAATATATATTATTTTATTCTCCAAAATTGTGTGAAGAAAACAAATGACTTCTTCCGCTCTGTAAGAATTTTAACAGTTTGTTCTGAGTGCACTGACGATGATTAGTTTACTAGCCTAAATGAAGAGTATGCATGAGTTCAAAAGTACTTATCTGTGCGCGTTACGGTGAGGATGGGTCGATGATTTCAGGTTCCTCGGAATGGGAGTGGGTGGGGACGAGTGATTCGAGGTGTTTATCTTATGTTGCACCTTTACATACATCACTTACAAATCGTACATAAAAAAGAAGCAGCCTCCCCGAATTATTCTCTTAGGACAGGACAGGCATACAAAGAAAAAAACACGTAACACCTTGTAAATGCCTCTGAAATATGAACATCCTATTTTTGGTTGTATTACAGGTGTCCAGTGTCAAACACTACCCGATGCCTGTTGAAGAAGGAGAGGCAAGAGGATCTCATCGGACTACTAGTGAAGACCGAGTTATAGGAGATTGACGAGCGAAAGTTCTCTACACATTTATGTTCTGTTTTCCACAATAGGAGGACATTTTATCAGGAGAGGGAGGCAAAAAAAAATTTTAAGACAAAGCGGAGAGAGTAAGGTTCAGGAACACGTTGTCCTCTCTCTAGAGAGGCCCCTCTTCTCTTTTCACCCTGTTTGCCCAACACGGAGAGATCCACACAGACATGGATATAGCGGCTGATCCACCTCGGTGGATGCACCACCACGCCGTGCTGAACGGCCAACACCCGGATTCTCACCACCCCGCCCTTTCGCATAACTACATGGAGCCCACCGCGCAGCTTCTGCCCCCGGACGAGGTGGATGTTTTCTTCAACCATCTTGACTCGCAGGGAAACCCGTACTACCACAACTCCGCTCATGCACGGGCCAGAGTGTCCTACAGTCAAGCTCACGGTAAGACCTCACATTCACTTTCCTAAACAACTTAATTATCAAATTATCAGGATAAAGTAGGGATTATCGTGGGCATAGGCTATTCATGTATTTTCTCAAAGCAATAAACAATCCGCACAGGTTTATTTACCCATTAATGTGGGTGGGTTTATATGCATCGGTTTGATAGGCCTACTAGTTGAAATTGCAGAAATGTCTGATAGAGAGCATGCTATAAAGTTTAATTTGCATGGGAGAACAAAAATGTAAGGCAGTGGATGAGACCATTAAAAGTTGTGGACACGAGAGCAATTCAGCCGATGACAAAAATAAGGAAATTATAGTAAAATAAATGTAATTTACCCTTCTTGACTGAAGAACTAGTCAGATAAACAAGGAGTGAGAAACTATGTAATAATACATAGCTGAAAGGGTGTCATGTATTAGTGCTTGGGTCAAGCGAAAGAGGTTCCAGTGCACTTACCAGACCCCATGCATGTCTTTGTTAAATCTTTATCACGGATTATAAAATATCAAGATGACTCAAAACGAGAAAATATACTTCTGCGGTTATAGTTTCTGTGTCTGAATTACCTGCCAACGGCGTTTTTTGTGCCCCTCGCGAATCGAATAATTCCTTTAAGTACGCTGCGTCAACAGGTTAAGGACTTCGGTGTCCCAACTTTCTGTAATCCTATAGCATCACATCATCAATGAGAGTTGTAACATTATTAGCTGGTTTGTGTATTCCATCTATGAACATATTATTCTACTATTCTTACAGCTCGCTTCGCTGGGGGTCAGGTCTGCCGGCCACATCTCCTGCATAGCCCGGGGATTTCATGGCTAGAGCCCGGCAAAGCAGCCCTCTCAGCGGCCCACCATCACAACGCATGGGCGGTCAGCCACTTCAGCAAGACCGGGCTACACGCCTCAGGCTCCGGGGCTCATGGTGGCCTATACCCCTGCAGCAGCAACGCCAGCACGGCCTCGGCATCCTCGTTAACACCCGCGTCCCATTCGAGTCCACATCTCTACAGTTTCCCCCCTACCCCGCCGAAAGATGTGTCCCCAGACCTCGGGGCCGCCTCACCCTCATCCTCTACCCCGAGAATGGACGAGAAAGATTCTATCAAGTATCAAATGTCAATTTCTGAAGGCATGAAAATGGAGGGTTCCAGTCCTCTCCGGAGCAGCCTGGCCTCAATGAGCGCACAGACCCCATCCACCCACCACCCCATACCGACCTACCCCACATACTCTCTCCCGGCAGCGCATGACTACGGGGGCAGTCTCTTCCACCCCGGCAGCCTGCTCGGAGGATCATCCTCCAGCTTCACCCCGAAATGTAAAAGCAAAACTCGGTCGTGCTCAGGTGAGTCTCATCTTATCTCGGAAATATGTTACAAATGTTTGTGTTACAGAGTAAAATGATGATGAAATAATCATTTTATATTATTATTATTATGACAGACCACACTGAAATCATGTTATTGGATATAGGCTTTATAGGATATATTTAAGCTATCTTAGTGTTATAACAGTTTTGTTTGATCTAAATCCATAATTGAGTTAAAAAACATATAGCCTATATTAAAACCAGAATACTATGACCGTGTATTGAATTACTGCCATGCACTCAACAAACTGAACACCGTTTAAACTAAAAACTAAAACGTAGTTCATTTTTAGACCAAACAATATAAGATACCTTGTAGATAATAAATATAGCCTAAATTAAAATACAAATATGTAATAGCTAGGCTAGAATTTTTATGTATATTTTGATGAATGTATATATTACGGCCTGTGTTTAAATGCATGCGTAAATATTCCCCTATGTAGGCTATTCTATAAGACGGGTAAAAAAAAAAGTTGAATGAAACGTCCATGGCATTTTCAAAACTCCCAGTTTAATGCAATTTGATTTACTCCGTTACCAATCTTTCCATTGACGTCCTTAGAAAATAGGACAACATGGGATGACAATATGCAATATCATCATAATTAGCCTTGACGTGGAAGTAGGAGTAGTGTGCATGGAAGAATTGGGCTAAGGTTACATCGTGCATGTATGTTGTCATAACTCATTTCATAGCTCTTTTCACACACACACACCGGTTTCTTTCGTCGCAACAACACAGTCCGGCTCGAAAGAACCAGTGGGAAGGTGTAGGCCCCTACACACACATGCACCTAAAGCAGTGATATTCACATAATAGTAATCCTGTATGTGAATTACTTTGCTTAGCCTATGGATCAAGAATGTTATCTCAAAATCTATTTTCATCCCCAAGAGGACACAAACATTTATTATAGTTAACTATAATAAATAGACTAATTAATATACATAAAAGGTTAACAATAACGGTTTATTTGTTACGGTGTGGGGGTGGACAGATACAACAGTAAGAGGTGGTGTGAGGTTATGCTATGCTGTGTCCTCTTCGACGACTTTTTCTGGCCTAATTTATGCAGCCACGTTTTTAAACAGCAGGCATACCGTTTCCTCTTTATTATGTCAACTGGTCATATCCATTCTGCATTTTGTTTTGTACAAATCGGTAATATCAACATAGGCCTAATGTAATTATAATGTAGGCTTAGACTAATGATTATAAGAAACCATGCGTATTGTAAGCTGTGAAGAAATAAAACGATCCCAGTGTCCCAGGCCTGAGTAATATACATTTGTCCAGGCTACTTTATTTGGTTAAAAAAGACAGGCAATGCGTACTGCCTCGTTTCACGCACACACCCAAGCCCTGAAGTTCGGCTGAGCGCGGGCCCGCTTCGGCTGACACGTTTATTATCCTCTTTTGTAAACCGCGACTCAATTACGCTCGAGCTGGCACGCCCTTGAGAACGGTGAACTGGATACAGCCCCGGAGGTGTGAAAAGAAGATCCACTCGAGCATTTGGGCCAAAAAAACTCAGTATTTACAATCAGCCGTTTCTTTGTTACATAATACAGCATTGTCGAGGCTGACATTTGATGACTGTAGGCAGAGCTGATTGCCTTCAAGCAGCCCCCTCCCTATCTTATAACCGGCTCCCTTTTACTGAGCACCAGTATTAATTTGTTAGAGAAAGAAAGCACCAACAAAAAATCAATTCACCATATTTCACAACTAAGGATTAGATGTCTCAACATAAACCCCAAGAGTAGTCCTAAAAATAAAACCCTCATCTGTCAGTGTGCTATTAAGGTCATTGTAAGTCAGAGGTACAACTTCCATCATGAACACCCAGATAGGTGTTTGGAAGTGGAACCTCCTCACTGATATATTTATGTCTTAGGGGCTCTCCCTGACATGAAGGAATATACTGTCCTGTTACTAGGAGTTTTTCATTGTGGGGATGTCCAGTATTGGTGGCTTGCAGGACCACAGAACTCTATAGCATCACACTATTCTGGTGGAGTCCCTGCTCATGCATACCTTAGAGGCACTTCCTGTTTGACTAACCCTAATCCAGGCCCCCTTCCTCTCTCTCTCCATCTCAGTCTCCCTCTTTTTTCTCTCCCTCCTTCTCTGGCTCTCCATACTCAGCATTATGTGGAGCCACCAACAGAGGCAAAGGCCCACAAGTATGTTAGTATTACCTCTACTAGTCTAGACTGACAATCTGATCCACATTATAGGCAGCACAAATATTTCAAAATTACTACCTTAGTTTGCACTGTGATTAGGTCACTTTAATGAATGGTCATCATTCCTAAGAATTCCGATTTAAAGTGAGTTATAGCAGGCTGTTTAGCCGATATAATGATGAGCTGATGAGGCTGAGAGAAGAACAAGGAGATGTTGATTATCAGACCATCTTTGCCACATGTACACAAACGCACAGACTCACACCCACTAAAGCAGGGATCATCAACTATATTCAGCCGTGGGCCAATTATTTTCTTTAGCGGATGGTTGGGGGGCCGGAACATAATTGCAAATAATTTGTAGACTTCAAATTGACCGCAATAAGCTCAAACAGATATAATGTTTGCCTAAAACAATAATTTCAAACCTTGCTTACATTTGTGTACGATCAAGTGTCTGTCTGTTATGCGTGGGAATACTTGGGAACAGATGTCTTTAATTAAAATCCCTTGGAGCTGATTTCCTTGTGTTTTTACAGTCTTTTGTGTCAAACATTTATTTATTTCAACATTTATTTAATACTTTGGGGGCCAAATAAAACCACCCGTGGGCCAAATTTGGCCCGCGGGCCACCAGTTGGGGAACCCAGCACTAAAGGTTAATTTTCACCATACTGTATATATGGGGAGGAAAATCATTGTAATCACAGCAAAATGTAGAGAAACATGAGAGACAGCCCACATTTCATTGTGGGTGTATGGGTGCCCCTGTCTGAAGCATGCCTGGGTCCCAGCTGACCCAAAACTGACCCAAAACTGACAGGGAGGAACTTAACCAGGTCAAACGGAATAAAGCCTGGCAGCAGCATTTTCATGTTGTTATTCCAAGAGTCTGCAGAGGGTTAAACACACACTCTTTCACACAAACTTCAGACCAAGAATACGCAGCCTTTTCATATAAACAGGAATTCAAGAAAAGAACTACAGAGTAGAAATTAAAAACAACATTTTTATTCTTAAAACTTTTCCCATGCTTCTGTGCACCTAACATAAAAGTATGCAGTCCTTGCATAGTTTTTCAGACTACATAACATTTAAAAAATGGTACTTGCCACTGCTACAGGTTACATAATTGTTATGTATGATAAATGTGTCATTAGAGTTAACAGGTTAATTTTATAAATGTCCCTGTGGTCTCCCTCCACCTGCATGCTGCTCAGAGGGGCGTGAGTGTGTCAACTGTGGAGCCACCTCTACCCCCCTGTGGCGACGGGATGGTACGGGCCACTACTTGTGCAACGCCTGTGGACTCTACCATAAGATGAACGGTCAGAACCGACCCCTCATCAAGCCCAAACGCAGACTGGTGAGTATACACACACAGACACACACACACACACACACACACACACACACACACACACACACACACACACACACACACAGGGGGGGGGAGAGGGGCGAGGAGGGCCATAATTCCAGGAAAGTTATATTTTCCCAATCAGTTTCCGGGAATTGTGTTTCCCACTCACCCTTGTGCTCCTTTACACAGGCTGTTAGCGGAGTGCTGGCTATCTGTGCTGTTTCTGCTATCATTATTGCTGCTACTTCTGATACTGCTACTGATACCAGGGCCGGCACAGGCCTCTCTATCATCCCTCACTATATAGCTCACTGTGACTGTCTGCTGTGGAGGCTGTATGAGTGACTGGTGCACTGCATGCTTTGTGTTATTACGTCACTTTATAGGTAACAGAAGAAAGGAAAAATTATGTGTTTCTTTTCTCTGCGAGTGAATCTAGGTGACTGGTGTGGTACATACTTGTAAATGGATATCTCTCTGCCTTTCGCTTAGCCAAATACTGGACTGGGCCTTCTTGCTGCTTGGCTGATATCACATTGTGTACTTCTCATCATGAACTCATTTCAACATCAATGTTGTGTTTTCCTCAGAGGGCAGCAGCCAGGTCAGATCCAGACTAATATAGACCAGTTACACAGCAGTTCAATGGACTATGTAAATGTTGTCATTACTGAAAATAGTCCTTCCAGACTTAATGTGCTGGTGACTCCATTGATTGCAAAAAATAAAATAAAAATTTGTTGCCATTAAATGTTAAAATCTATTATTTTCATATAACAGTAACTATGTATAGCCCTGAGCTAACCAGACTTTAAAACCATTGGTCTCAACAACAACAAACACGCAATTAAGATGGCACCTCTGAAACTGCAATGGAGGGAATTGATATGACCCAATGAGATATAGATTTGCATCAAATATGAAAAACAAAGAAATAGGATTCTCCACGGCCTGTTGACAGATATATGAGGACCTAAAAAATTATATGCATAAATGCAAAAAATATCTCGATTCAAGATATGATCTGAAAATGTTCTGTAACATTTCGAATAGCCCACAATAGGCTACCGTTCGCGGGCGTAAACCTATTTGCATATGGACTAATACATCAATAGCATAATTATAATAATAATACTAATGTTATTAATAATTATATTCATAATAATTATAATGGTAGAAATAATGTAAAACATAATTTAATAATAACCATAAAATATGTGTTTCGTTGAGCTAATTTCACTACTCGAAGTTTATTTTTTTCAAGAGCATTTTTTTCCACGCTCCTCTTGAATAAATAAATAGGGGGTTTGCAGAAATAGAGACATTGCTTTAAAGCAAACTTCAATAAAGTTACATTAAACCAACGTGGAATAGACCTTGAATTTATGTCGGTGCCCAGTGGGTAGGCTTATTTTCTGCAAATTCATATTTGGAATTTGAATGTCGGCCTAATTAGCGTACGCCTGTTCAAATGATTTACGAATCGGTTCCCAAATGTCTCAGGGTGCATAATAAGATTATTAATCTATTAATCAAAGGTTACGTATAACAGTATTGAACGCATTTAATGCTTAAGTAGATAATTTAGGCCAACATATTTCATGTTGACTGCGTTTGTTTAAGGACCATCCTAGAGATCATATAATCCTGTGCGCATCTTGATAAGAGAATATTCGAGATATGGCTGAGGCAAATACAGACAGACTATTGACATTCAGCCAACAGCATGAAGACTGCACTGATCTGAAGCATCCAATGCAGGCTTTACAAAAAGCATCACCGACGCGACGCCGTTTGATTTTGGACTGTAGGCCTATTTAGAGTCTAGAGACCCGTTTTTAGATTTTTCTGAAACATTTGATTGAGCGGTTTTACATTGAAAGTTGAAACGCCATGTAGGCCTAGGCTATGAATTTTAGGGTCAACGCATATCCCTGGACCACAATCAATATAGCTTAAACCGGCAATAAAAATGTTTTCAAGTTTCATCATTTTCCCTTTGGTCCTAATGTCTGAAAAATCCAGTCGTTGTTTTTCTCCCTGAGTCAGTAGCCGGTGCGTTTGTAGCCTACTTTTCAGCTCGCGTGTTTTCAGTACTCGCGCAGGGTCCTTCCAGTCGTTTCCTATCCGGATATCTGCCGGTACCGATAAGGAAGCGAGGCCAGCACATGTTTCCGTTCGTCGCGCGCTAGTACACTTACTTTTTTTTTCTCATAGCATTGGTCAAGCAGGCCAGTCCTCAATATATAGAAATAGCAAAGCGATTAGTACAACATTTAAGGACACTTTATGTGCACAGAAAAAAAGCCATGGAGAACTAGATGCGTGCAGGCCGCGCAGGGGAGGTGAAATAAATGGGTTTATGCCCTGTTACCTGTGGGACAAAGGCTAGGGCTCCAGCCTCGACTTGTAGACTTCTTTACTACGAAGATTGTTTATATAGGGCAATTTTGACGCAATTTCTACTTCAATCAATAGAGAGGTGTTTTGCATTAATCCATATTTTATGATTGTCCTTAATGTAGGCCCATGCACTATTCTGACTGAGGGTTCAGATTACCACATTTTGCTGAAGGGGTACATGTAAGTTTTATGCGTGTAACTGTCTCATATTAAGTGTGAAGAATCCATCTGTAATGACAGGGGATCGCACATGCTGCCCTATGGCCCCCTCGCTACCTAATCTCTATTCAATAGCAATGCTTTGCATCTGAGAGGAAGAGCTTTGATAGTCAGTGTTCATCAGTGTACTACTGTGTCTGTGAAATTAAAAACATTTCACATGCTGGGAGAAAACTAGCCAATAAAGACAACCCATTACTTTCTTATATGATCTATTCAGCATGACTTTTATAGTAACCCCTGATTTATTAGGTTAATAGAGACCAATTCATACACTAACAATACAACTATTTGGTGTATTTGATCAATATTCTGTCAGGGAATGTAAAGACTGGATACCTTTTCACTGCATAATTCCGTCATTATTAAATCGCATTGCAATAAACTATCAAACTATCACGCAATATGAATACATTTCTGATATCATATGCAAATCTATAACTATAAGGAACAACTTCCATCTAAAACAGCATGAAATCTGATGTTTTCTCGGCTCCTGGCAGCCGATATACAAATACTATACACACTGCCCGGCACTAACGTCATTCCCAACCTATGCTTTCATGTGTTGTGTGTCCGTGCTGTTCTGGTCGAATAAAGGCCTTCTTCTTGTTCCCCTCCAGTCTGCGGCCAGACGAGCCGGCACCTGTTGTGCTAACTGTCAGACCACCACCACCACACTGTGGAGGCGCAACGGCAATGGAGACCCCGTGTGCAATGCCTGCGGCCTTTACTACAAGCTGCACAACGTAAGTCTTTCCCTGCTGACAGCCTGACCAGCCCTTACCCACACACAGCCTGACCAGCACTTACCCACACACAGCCTGACCAGCCCTTACCCACACACAGCCTGACCAGCACTTACCCACACACAGCCTGACCAGCCCTTACCCACACACAGCCTGACCATCCCTTACCCACACACAGCCTGACCAGCCCTTACCCACACACAGCCTGACCAGCCCTTACCCACACACAGCCTGACCAGCCCTTACCCACACACAGCCTGACCAGCCCTTTCCCACACACAGCCTGACCAGCCCTTACCCACACACAGCCTGACCAGCCCTTACCCACACACAGCCTGACCAGCCCTTACCCACACGCAGCCTGACCAGCCCTTACCCACACGCAGCCTGACCAGCCCTTACCCACACGCAGCCTGACCAGCCCTTACCCACACGCAGCCTGACCAGCCCTTACCCACACGCAGCCTGACCAGCCCTTACCCACACACAGCCTGATCAGCCCTTACCCACACACAGCCTGATCAGCCCTTACCCACACACAGCCTGACCAGCCCTTACCCACACGCAGCCTGACCAGCCCTTACCCACACGCAGCCAGCCAGCCCTTACCCACACGCAGCCAGCCAGCCCTTACCCACACGCATCCTGACCAGCCCTTACCCACACGCAGCCAGCCAGGTCAGGAAGACGAAAAGGTTGCACTGATTGGAAAAGGATAAGGAAGAGGGATAGGGAGAAAGGGATGGAGGGAAGGAGGGAGAGATGGATGCAGAGCTTGGCCCCTCAGACACACTGGGCCCTGTTGGTGTTTTCTTTCTTTGTGCTTTATTGTTTCCATGGTAGGCGTCATCCCCTTGAGACTCACAATGGTGGGACTGTTATTCAGACAGACCAACTGCGTCTGTTCAAATGAGGCATAACTGTTGAAGGTTAAGTCTTGGTGCATTGCCATGTATTACATTGAATATGGCCTTGGTTTTAGGGAGTAAGCTGCGTACTGTTTCTGCATTTTATTTGTATTGTTAAATTTCTTTCGAAAAAAAGACATATAACTATATCTAGAGTTCTCCTAATAAACAATATGGTTATTCCTGTACGTAGTCCATTCAATTCAAACACATTAAGTTGATTATAAACCCTCCCAACCCGGTCACTCATCTCTCCCTCCATCTCCTTCTCCCTACAGGTGAACCGACCTCTGACCATGAAGAAGGAAGGGATACAGACACGCAACCGCAAGATGTCCAACAAGTCCAAGAAGGGCAGGCGGGGCAACGACGGTTACGAGGAGCTCTCTAAGTGCATGCACGAGAAGTCCTCTCCTTTCAGTGCTTCCTCCCTGGCTGGACACATGACCCACATGGGCCACCTGCCCCCCTTTAGCCATGCCGGACACATGCTGCCCACCCCCACACCCATACACCCCTCCTTTGGCCACCCCCACCACTCCAACATGGTTACCGCCATGGGCTGAGCTGGGGAGGATGGGGAGGCACAGGGGATGTGAAGATTGTTCCCTTTTCTAATGGGGGTTGAGGGTCGTATAGGCCTCTTGCTTGAGGACAATGTGTATAATGTTAAAGACATGCATTTGGTGTGTCTATGTTGATTGTCTTGCTGTATAGAGAGAATGTAAAGGGTACGGGGGAACCAGGCAGCATCCACTGATGGGTGGGGTGGGGTTGGGGCGGGGCTATTTTACTCTCTATTAGGTACCTTCTTAGACCAGAGATAGACTACACCTCACCTCCACCCATCCCCATGCATATACCGTCCCCTCCCACCTCACCCCCGTCCTGCTGCAGTGGTATGTGCCGAGCAAGTCTGAAGTAACTGTGAATATTGTAAATGTGTGAGATACGAGGGTGGTGAAGACAACTTTGGGGCGAAGACAGAGCAATTCCCTTCACACCATTTAATAAATATATGCTGGATTTCTGCTCATGGACTTCTACTATTTTTAATGGACATTACAAAAAAAAAAGAAACAAGTAAAAAAAAAGAAGTTTATAAAGCTTAATTTGAAACGGTATATTATTAATGGTATTATTATTATTGTTGTTATTATTGTTATCCAGATAATTTATTTTCACTGCCTTTTGCCTTTTTCTTTCACCTGAAACATTATGGATATTGTTATCACCATTTCTATCATTATAAATCTATTTTTAGCTGAAGCGCTTTCTCTGAGCTGTTAAACATTTCCTCCTAATGAAAATAAAGGAATCAAGTTTAATTCTGCCAACTGCTCCCTCTTCACATGAACCCCTAGTGAATGAGAGGACTGTGTGTTTAAAACCTTCAGCAAGGAGACAGAGAGAGATACACAGAGCAGAGAAATAGATTGAATATAACAGATACCCAGTATTTGCCATTTCTGCTGCCGCATTGGATACTTCATACAGAAAATCTGATGCTATTGTTGGAATAATAAGCTGATTTACACATTAACACGAGCAACATATCTGTTCTATCAATCCTATTTCTATGTTTGGAATAGTCTTTTTGAACTTTGTCCTGTTCTACATTACCTAGGCCTCTCCTGTTCCATCAGTGTTGCCATGGTGATGAGCAGTAGCCTGTACCTCTTGGTTTCTCTGTGATGTGTGTCTTTGTGCCACAGCACAGTTTTGATTTGCTGCCTCTCTACTTAGCAGATAGAAAACCACACACCTGCTCTTTATTACCTGTCCAAAACAATTATAACCTGACAATCTGGATGCCATTACGTACTGATGATAATAAAGAAAACTTGTAAACATGAATGAGACTTCTCTGAGACGTATTTTCCCCACGCACACACACACACACACACGCACACGCACACGCACACGCACACGCACACGCACACACACACACACACACACACTGAATAGCAGGTTTCCCCAACCGGCTGCCTGTAGGTTATTTTATTGTTGGACATTAAATACTAAAAACACCAGCAAATCAGCTCTAAGTGATCTTTTCCACAGTATTGCCATGCATAATATGATATAATATATATGATCGTATACAAATGTAAGCACGTTTTGAAATGATTATGTTTTTGTCAAATATTACATCTGTTTGGGCTTCTTTTGGTTGATTTGCAGTTTACAAATGATTTGTAATTATGTTCCGGCCTCCTGACCATCCGCTCAAGAAATAGTTCCGCGGCTGAATCTAGTTGATGATCACTGCCATAGGGCATAACATTTGAATGGGAATGTTTGGATAACAAGTGATTTAGCTTTGTGCCAATGCAGTAAGGGCAGAGCCGGCCCTACACTTCTGGGGGCCCTAAGCAAGATTTTAGTGGGCTCCCTCTTGACTGCGTAGAGAAATGTATTAGTTTTACAGTTAATTTCCTGCAAATCCGCACATTTTTCCATGGGGAGTAGAGACTTTTTTGCAGTTTTAAAGCTGATTTCCGGAGAAAGAAAACTGCTTAACTAGACACAAGCTGCTATTACTATAATTGGGATCATTTGCTTAAATCTTTTGACCTGAGAACTACAACAAAAACAGTAGCTAAATGGAATGGATGTCCTGTTCTGATTAAAATCATTGTGGGAAGTTAGTTGAATCAAGAGGCATTCAGCCATGGCATTGTAAACATCATTTTGGTTAGCTAGACAGCTAACATTAACATAACTAGCTAGCTCTTCTGTACAAATTATATTTCTGCTGTTTATCTAAATAAACACCTTGGAATGTGTTTATGGTGGAACTTTCTGTACGTTTTCCTTCAACACTTTGTGTATAGAGCACCACAATAGAGACAGACAGCGATACCGAGACCGAGTGTGCACTGACTGTTGTGTGTTGTGCCTAAAAGGGTCCGTGCGGAAACGAGTGCGCTTAAAAGGGCCTTTGCGGTGAAGAAATGGAAATGCGATTAATGGAGTAAAACAATTAAGGGGGCCCCCATAGCGGCAGCGTGCCCTAAGTGACCGCTTATGTCGCTTATGCCTGGAGCCGGCACCGAGTATAGCCCCTACACAGTGTCCATATTTCCATTCGTTCACATCTCTTTACATCTGTCATGTATATTCATATTTATAATAGCATGTATATTAATGCCATAAGACCAGTATGTGAACATTTGGAAAATCCAAAGACCTAACATGACACAGAAGCAACCTACCACTGATCTCCATCTACCAACTGGATAGATGCATGCAGCAGGTGTCATAACACATGATGCACCCAAAGAGCTTTCCCACGTAATGAATACCTGCTTGAGATTTCTCTCCAAAGAGAGACATGTTTCTTAGAGTACACGTTGTGCTGATCCTCAGTGGATCACAGTCTATCAGACTCATCAACTGATATCCATTCTCTAATTAACTTGCTGTGCCCCAAACATTTGAGACATAC